>NC_138339.1:120749049-121356549 GCF_046562875.1 Panthera onca
AGATCATTTGGTCTGGGAGGTTAAAGATTGCCAGAAATCTCGTCAAGATGCACAGGACACAGAGGATGAGCTAGGAAGGGACTCTCAGAAGGAGCAAAGGAAGCCTGGAGAGCATCCAGTCAATGAAGGAGAAAGAGGACTCTCAAGAAAGGAGAGGAATGCAAAGAAGAATCTGGTTTAATTAACTAGGTTGTCCCAGGGACCTCTGAGACATCAGGTACAATAAAGAACTAGGGGGCAAGATCCAGACTTCCAGGCTTTTGGTGCATAAAGCAACAGAGGCAGTAAATACAGAATATTCTTCTAAGAAGCTTAGCTATAAAGAGGCATCTGCACATGATGGCACATAATAGGACAAGTACAAAGCGAAGTTTTGTTGGGATTGCTTCCCCCCTCCCCCCGTTGTTTTAAAGATAATAAAGACTTCAGCATGTTTGCAGACAAAGAGGAAAACATCCTACTGATAGAGTAGTCTAAAGATGCCCAGTTGCCTGGGGGGGGGGGGGGGGGGGGGGACTCTGGAAAAAGCATCCAAAGGCAGGAGGGTTATGCCTAAGAGGAAGAACATTAAGAGGGCCAGTTGGTGGGCCTTGGGGAGGAGGGGGACTGCTTACTCTATTGAGTAACTGACTGTATTAGTTACAGGGACAGTTCCTTTTTCTCTCCACCCACATAGTACAGGATATTCAAAAACCACAGGGTAGGTAATATTTGACTATGGACACACACCTTCCCAAGCATCCTTCATCTCTGTGGAAGACAAGCCAATGCACACGTGAGTGCTTTGGGAGGAGAGAGACAAAAAGTGCAACTGCCACTGCTCCATCTGTTCTCAAGTCCTGCAGTTTTCATTATTGGTTTTGGCTGTGTGTGTGTGTGTGTGTTTAGTATGGTACCCTGTGTCACTCAACGGTGAGGAATACTAGAGCAATGACAAAGCCCAACCTACTTCACCATGAAAACCTACTTGAATTGCTTTAGTTAAGGTGAAAATTACCCTATCTTCTCAATGGTTTGAATCTTTAAAAACTTATTTTCTAAAACTGCAGACCTCTATTCCCATCCGTATGCCCCCTTTTAAGCTGTAGTTTGTGGCTCAGAAAACATGATGATAAAACCTTTTTTTTTTTTTCTCCAGATCAAGTTGGAGGTTGGGATGGAACTGTCATGGAACTGATAAACACCACGGCAGAGACCGTCAGAGATCAACTAGATCACTACCTCCAGTTTATAAAGAATTTAGGGCAAAGGCCTGGAAACCAAACAGGAACTAAAGACAAACTGCATGACCCATGAATCAGAAGTCCATTGGTTAATTCCTACAAGCCATGCCTGGACTACCAACGCTGAGGGAGCAGGTCCCTCTTCTAAAGAGCTTCGAGTCTTGTAGCCTGCTCCAGAAAAACTGAATGCAAGGAAATCAGGCAAAGAATCTTACGTTAGGACTCAGATGTTCAAAACTAAAGTAATTTTTTGCCCAAAAGAATTGATTGTAGGCAGGCTTGTTACACCTGGGCAGCATGTACACCCTCTAAAGAGAGATTTACACACAACTTCTCTCTACCAAATATGTTACATCAAATGAGAAGCATTTGTCTTTTACTGGTGAGCGAAGGCCTGAGAGCTGCCTATAGTGAAGGTGTGAGCACAGACAATACAGAAAAATACAGAGAGGGTAAAGACGGGAAGCATGATTGGGAAAACCACAAGGCCACACATGATATTTACTTCCAACAGGCTTTAACTTTGTTCAAGGTTCTGAGGTCTCGAATTTAAAAGACCCCAGGGAGAGAGATCGCCACTGTTACCATCAGAATGCTGACCAACAGCTCAAGGAGTAGCTGATTCACAGTCGAGGTAAAATCAAATCTAGTGTCTAGAAGAACTTACAGTTTAAGTAAGGTGGCTGAAGTCAATGTTTCACAGCATAAATAATCCCAGGCCTCACTTCAAGCAGAAATCCCTTCTCCAACTGAAGTTCAATATTTTTCTCTCCCAAGTCACTCCCCTTCACCAATTAAAGCTGTCCCACCTCCAGACACTGACATTCAGTTGGGCTGAACAACTTTACCAGGAGCCCCTCCCAGGTGCAGGCCCTACCATAGGTCAGAATAAACCCAGCCCAGCCCCACCCTCCCAGGGCTTACACAGTCCTGTTCCTTCTGCTCTGAATCAAATGGTTGCTGAACTCGCACACCACCCAATTCTCCGTGCTGAGCATTTGTCCTTGCTGTTCCCTCCACCAACCATGTTCAGCTTGCCCATCTCCGCTTGTCCAGACGGGCCAAACTTTCCAGTGCCACCTCCTCCATGAAGTCTTCCTCAAGTCCATGCCAGTCCGCCTGCAGCACCTCCCTCTACCCACACAAAGCAGGTGCCACATCCCTCCCTTGGACCTCTTTATGACATTCTGTGCCATGTAACGGCTGTTAAAACATTACCGTCCTTTGCTGTATCCACCGTGACCTGGGTTTGGACAGCCTCCCCAAGGCTGGGTTTCCTTACCTTTAAAACAAGGAAAGGGGTGCCTGGGTGGCTCAGTCAGTTGAGCGCCCGACTTCAGCGCAGGTCATGATCTCATGGTTCTTGAGTTCAAGCCCCACATCTGGCTCTGTGCTGACAGCTGAGAGCCTGGATGGAGCCTGCTTCAAATTCTGTGTCTCCCTCTTTCTCTGCCCCTCCTGTGCTCACGCTGTCTCTCTCTCAAAAACGTACAAACATTTTTTTTTAATTTAAAACAAGGAGAGAAGATTAGCAATAATAAGGGTGGAAACAGCCACGTTTTACTGAGGCCTTCCTATCCACCAGAGGAATGCTATGAAACTGAAGAATGCTGTCTCATCTGTTCCTCAAAATCTTATGAAGCAAGTAGGCACTATTATCCCCACTTCACAGATGAGCACAACAAAAGGTCAGAGAGGTCAAGTAACTTGTTCCAGGTCCATAGACAGCAAACAAAAAAGCAGAGATTCTCCCTCTAGCAGTCCCGCATCCGGGCCTCATCTCAGTCACTAGTCCCTACTGCCCCACTTTCTTCAGGGTCCTAGCTACCTCACAGGGTTGTTCTGAGATAATACATGAGAAATCCCTAGCATATTGGCTGGCTCTGCATCTTTCTGTCCCCATGGCAACCTCCTTTAAGGGAGAGCTACTGACATATGTGTATGCTTTAATCATACTAATCAACAGATAATGAAGGAACTAATGAATCAAAAAGAATGAAGGACATCTGTTAAACTACCATAATGAGGGAAGGAAGTGTCTTACGAGTGTTGCTTAACATCCTATACACAGGATCGTGCAGGACAGCATAAAATGTGGCCTCCTCTTCTCCCTCAAGTCTTCCCAACCATGCAGTCTCCAGTCAGGGTACAAAGGGGAAGAGGTGGGGAAGTGAGAACCGCAGTTGCAAATGAGTGAGGAAGACAATGCACATCGCAAAGTGGCAGGCCCAGTTCTGCAGCCCTCCCTAGGACAAAATCCCCACCCCACCTCACCCCCCAAGGCAATCCCATCCAAATCCTCTTTGTCAGAGCAGAAGAAGGTCAAAGAGACTAATCCTCCAAAGGACCTGAAATTCTGGCCCGCCTGTGCCACACCACCAAAGGACAACCTCCTGGAAGCATGAAGATGGGCACTCTCTCCTGTGCCAACTTGTCCTGGCTTCACACATGCACCCAAGCTCCCACCCAAGTGCAGGCACTACCTCAGCCATGTGACTGTGGGCAGGTCGCAGGCTCATCCAAGCCTCAGTATTCCCACCTGGAAAATCAGTTAACACCAGAACCACCTTTAAACTGCTAGTGGGAAGAGCAAACAGATAATCCATGGAACCAGTGTCAGGCATGCAAGGAGCACTGGGTATGTGTCAGCTGTAAACGTGGGCAGGTAATGGGGACGCAGAGGGCCCTACATGAACTCCAAGCAGCCAGTGCTCAGTTTTCTACCTGGATGCCTGAGGTGGCCAATTTCACTTGGCACCCAAGCTACAGCTCTTTGACAGCAACAACCTGGAATGCGGTTGGTCTTAGAGGCGGGGGGGGGGGGGGGGGGGGGGGGGGGGGGAAGTTTTGTGGGTGGGGTGGGTGTAGGGAGGCAAAAGGGGGGAAATGCAAACAGGGAAACAGAAGAAAAGGATGTCGCCTGACCAGCTGCCAACAGGCCAAGAGCTGTGCTGGTGGCAAGCCCAGACGGGGGAGCTGAGTGAGGGAGGGGCAGCAACAGATCCCTATGCAGACTCAGCACTCAGACAAGGCTATCAAGACAAGAGACAGGAGGCCGACACGGCCAGCCAAAAGATGGAGCCGCCAGCAAGGGGACGTCCACCAGGGCTGACACTCCGTTGCTTTAGCTAGTTTTAGTACTCAGACTGAAATGTCCCTGGACGTAAACAGTACAACCAGAAGTCTCTTCCTTTTCTAAAAATACATGTCTGCAGTTGGGCACTGAAAAGGCCACCTAGAGCACAAAACAAAGCCGGCATCCACAGATGGAGGAAAAGCATTTCCTTTATCAACAGCAAAGGGTGAGAAGTTACCCTTCCCTCCAGAGGCCAACTCCGGTCTCCGAAGCAACATGGCACAGAGAAGCTCGTGACTGACACAGGCTGGACCAGACTCCCATCTCATCCACTTGCCTAACTTCTCTCAGCCTCAGTTTCCTCGTCTGTAAAGTGGGATTCGTAACAGCATCCACCTGGTAGAGTTCTTAAAGGACTAGGAAAGATGACTGCAAAGCACCTACCACAGTTGCTGGCACAGAGCAGGACACAGGAGCTCTGTTATTCCTGGGATCCCCGAGGCTGCGGCTCCCTCCCCCTTCCCCCTTCTCTCATCTCTGAAATACCCCAGCCAAGGAAGACAAAGACGGATTTTCCCTGCTCCTCTGGCAGCTCCCTCAAGAGCTGCAGCTTCTGAAGGACACTGCTGGTGCTTGTTCTGGGCAGCAACGCCAGAGCCAAAACATCAGGAGGCTACTTGTTAGTGAATGGAGCAGAGAAGCACGAAGCACAGTCGCTGTAGGCCTCATGGAAAGGCTTTTCTACATGGCCTGGCCTGGGTCAAGGGTCAGCCAGCATCTCTGTGGAAAGGAGGCTACAATCGTTGAAAGGGTCACTGTCAGGAGGTCACAGACAAGGAGCTTTGGAAGGTCCTGAACCCTGCGAAAATGAGTGTGATTTGGATAAACACGCATTTTCTTGGGAGAAAGTCCAAAACATTCATCAGAATTCTCAACAAGGTCTGTGACACTCCACTCAAAGTGGGGGGGGGGGGGGGAGGGAAGGGCTTTAAAACCACCCACTCATTAAGAGAAAACAAGAATCTCTGAAAAAGAATAATGTAAAACAATCTCTAATTTTTATCTCAAATGTACCAACACCTACCAGGTGCTTTACCATGTGCTGTACTATTGAGTCCCTACAATGGTGGAAGGAGACGATCATCAATCCCAGATGAGGAAACGGAGGCCCAGAGGAGGCCGCCACTTACCAAGGCCCCTTAATCAGCAAATGGCAGAGCCAGGACTCAACCCTGAGAACATCTGTCTGAGACCAGAGCTTAGGGTCCCCATCACCACATGAGTGTCACCTTCTCCCAGCCAAGCTTGGGGGAGAAACTGGTTATCTACCATCATCTTTCCACTGTACCCATCTTGCCCCATGTCTTCTTCACACACTGATACTAAGAAATTTGCTAGATATTAGGAAAAATCAAGAAGTTGTAAGGAGTATACAGACAGCGTGGGGTGTGTTCTATCAGTACCAAAGGCCTCCATTTCCTTGCTGGAAAAATGCAGATTATACATTACTGCTCCATGCATGTCTGGCATGTAGCAAACCATCCAGTGAATGGCAGACATCATTTTAATTACTGCAATCTGACGAAACAGCATGTCCTAGCAATCTGAGGTGCCATCTTTATGCTGATGAACTCCACGTTGTTCGCTTCAATGAGCCCATCACCCTGCATCCTGAACTCTACTCAGATGCTGGTGAGAGACAGGCCTCGATCTGGCTCCCAGGAGCTATCACTCTTCCCCCAGCTGCAAGCTCAGGAAACCAGCAGCAGCAGCCAGCAAGACTTGGGAACAAGCCTGGGTTCCAGAGCCAACTATCCGACGTCATCCAAGGTGCCGAGAGGTCTTGGAAGCCTCCAGGGTGGTTACAGGAGATAGGGAATATTCGTGGCAAGCTTCTCCCCATGCAGGAAAACAAAAACATAACAAAACAAAAACAAAATAAGTTTAAGAAGTTATCAAGGTGGGAAGGTTTACCTCTGAGCCTCGGAAGACAAGAGATTTCCATACTAGGGTTTTGGAAGACCAGGGTTTGGGAGAACAAAGGTTTGGGTACTTTTGACTCAAAGCTTCTTTATCCCTACAAGAAATTCATCTAACTGATAGGATTCTTCAAGGAAGGTAATTTTCATGACTTAGTCCCACTCTTCACAGCTAGAATACACCATCTGTCAAGTCTTCACACACAAATGGCACCTGTTACTGTTAACAGTTGTTTTATGTATTAAATTTTACTAAGGGCTTAGCCCTTTCCATATAGTATGTCATCTAACCCTCAAAGTGAAATTTTGAAGTGCCACCTTATTTTACAGACGGGAAATTGGCCTTGGAAAGGTTAAAGCAGCCCATTCAAGGTCAGAGGGCTGGTAAGTGACAAAGATTTCTAAATACCATTCGCTTAACTACTATTTGTTTCCAGAAAAAATACTGGGTTCCACCCATGGGGTACCGAGACACTTTTTTCTCCTCATCCTTCCAGAAACATATGAACTAATTTATTTCAATCTATCCTAATCCAAAAGACTTCTTATGTGGAGTACTGAACCCAAGATAAACTCCATTAGCCCACGAAGGTCACATGTAATCAGAAATACACATGACAGGGGCGCCTGTCATGGCAACACATGCCAGTTGGTTAAGCATCCGACTTCGGCTCAGGTCATGATCTCACAGTTCGTGGGTTTGAGCCCCATATCGGGCTCTGTACTGACAGGTCAGAGCCTGGAGCCTGCTTCAGAGTCTGTCTTCCTCTCTCTCTCTCTGCCCTTCCCCTGCTCACACTCTGTCAATCTCTCTCTCGAAAAATAAATAAACATTAAAAAAAAAAGAAAGAAAGAAATACACACGACAAAGGTGAGAATATTAACATTAAGGGAAAAGGGGAAATGACCACAAACCTTCTGTCTTACACACTCACAGGCCCAGAACACTCCACACTCCTGTGTTCAAAACAATTTCAGGAAAGATGACTTCTCAGAAGACAATAAAGTTCTGAAAATATCAGTGGATTATCTGTAGAACAAGGAAAGGTGACCACAGAAGAATACAGAAGAAACAGCACTTGAAAAAAAAGCAAACCCCTAACACCCTACAAGTGTTCTCCATTAGATTTCCTAAAATAAGTCATGACTTTGGAACCAACCGGTTACCACAAATCAAAATAATCTGAACCAAATGTTCCCATTTAAAGGCTCTTTCCCCCCTGAAGAGTTGTACAGTGTTCTACAAGGGTAAATGCACTCTCACACACCAGGCCACCTTACTCCAGTAATTACCACCAGGCTTGAGGGGCTCTGACCAAGCCAGATAGTCGATGAACTCCAAAACCAAGAGCAGAGATCACAAGGGAAGTGGGGAGAGGTAAACACAATGAACGTGGGAAATTTTGCAATAGGACCTCCCTCTGGAATCTCTCTCTCTCTCTCTCTCCCTCCCTCCCTCCCTCTGTCCGTCCCCATCTCTCTCTCTCTTTCTGGATTTTTGTTCCTAGAAGTCTTCTTTTAACAGGACTCACACGACACCACTCCACTTGTCTCCACCCTTTTCCATTGGCCACCTCCTTTGCTCCAGCCACAGTGATCTGTCACTTAGCAACTACTCTCCAACAAAAATACGAAGCCAAGATGAGGTCAGGCTTTTGACACCTCTTGCTCACTAGCACTCATGGGATAAGTTTCAGGTAGGGCCAACAAATCTACCGGCTCCATCACACCAGCTCAGAATAGGAGGAGCTCCGCAGAAGTACACTCACTCAGTGTCGCTAGTCACCCTGGACGACTCCAGCTAGGGCAAAGGTTCTTATTAGACTTCAAGGATACAAGGACTTAATACACTGCAGGAAGCACAGCGTCCAACAGCTCCCATCCAAGCGTTTCTCAATTACAGTTGAAACATGGTAGTACTGATATCCTGGATTTGGGCCAATATACCTTCCAGTGTGGGCTGCTGGCTGAGCACCACAACAACTGACCCCCGTATTCACCTCCTCAGAGACCTTCTGGGACACCTCACCTGAAGTCAGTCCCTCCCTATCATCTATGATTTGTTTCTTTCCTGGTTATTTTTATGACCTATTTTGTCTCATTGTTTCTTTTATGTCTTCCTCCCTGAACACAGGGACCGTGATTACTGTTTATCCTCAGCCCCAAGGAGCTGACCAAACAAGGCAGACAATTACTGTTTATCGAAATGGATGGGATAAGATGGTGAAAGGAAAATCACGTAGAGGCCCTTATAGATTCTTAAGTGGTAAGAAACATATCCTAACATTACTGCCTTCCCTAAATAACCTGTTACTGACCCAGTTTTCATAAACTTATAAAATCTTTTTTTTTTTACATCTTTTCACACTTTCAGTCTCAGAGAAAATGAATGAATTACATGCGTTTACTATGTGAAAGTAATACTTCTTTTTATGTTCCTAAATTACCTCTATTGAACCTTCCTTTGGAGGGGGAGAGAAATAAAACTGGTAAAGTAGATATTGAAGGTGTGGCTAATCCAACTATTATTCTAGGATTTTGTCAGCAAGCCCATGCTTACATTAGCCATTCCTTGACAATTTCATCTCCACTTATGAATGCGATACATACATGGAGCCCCAGGGGAAGAGGGCTAAGTGAAACTTCTCAGAAGTATCTTCTGATGACTCTTTTGGCCAACTAACTCAGATTCTGACCACATAACACTAATGCAACTATCATTTATCCTGGGCTCTCCCATTTGTTTACCTAGGAACCTTATAACTATTTGAAATTCTTATCCACTGACTTGTGTACGGTCTCCCTTTTCTGCAAGAATCTAAGTTTTATGTACGAGAAAAACCTTGTACGTCTTGTTCATAAGCTCCTTAAACATTTTAGACTCCATTAAACAAATGTCAAAAGAACTTACAGTAACTAAGTGCTTTGCAAAGTTGGCTAGATTTGTGGACAAAGAAATGTGTTCCCTTGTGAAAGAAAAAATAATCTAAGGATTATTCCTCCATGATGAGGTAAGGCTTTGCCAGCCACTCCCCATCATATATATATATGCACATGGCTCTGCGTAAACTCAGTTCAGGTTCCACCCAAAAACTGTTAGCCTTTCGGACATCTGAAAATTCATAAATCATGCTAAGTATGAGAATAAAGGGACTCAATAAACTACCCAGGCCCTGAAATAGCCTATTTAGCAGAGTCAACACTTCTATGGCAGATTCTACTTTCCAAGGATGGTGACACCAATACAACCCATCCCAAGTGTTATTCTTACAATGAATGAGACATAGACACTCCTCTATGAAGCAGTGGGGCCCATGTTCCCCTCTCCTTAAACCTGGTGGGCCACTGCAACAACCTCAACCAAAAGAAAATGGCAGAAGTAATAATGCAGACCTTCAGAACTGGGTCATTAGAAGCACTATGGCATCTCTCTATAGTGTGCCACCCACCCATGGACAAAGGACTCTGGAGCCCAGAGCCACCTAATGGAGGCGAAGCCACCATGCTGGAGACACCACACAGAGAGACCAGCTAAAGGGATGACCAGCTGCTCGCATCCACAGCTGTTTTAGTCCTCTGAGCCCAGAGGCCAGACAAGGTGAGTGAGCAAGGATTCAGCGGATCCCAGCCCCCAGCCTGAAGTCATCCCAATGCCATGTGGAGCAGAAACAAGCTGTCCCTGACGAGCCCTGCCCACACTGAGATTAGTCGGTAACATCAGTATGGTTTGGAAACCATCGAGTTTGGAGTTGTTTTGGAGGCACAGTAGCTGGTGCGGCATACAACATCAGTAATAATAGGCCTTCACCTGCAGTTCAGCCACATCCTACTAGAAGGGGACCCACTCCATGTGCAGCTAGAGGGTTCAGTGCAACAAAACCCACAATCTCCAGGTCAACTCATGTCATAAAGCAAGCAGAAAAGATACAAAACCACAGAGGGCACAAACTTTTCCAAGTTCTCTGGCCTTGGAGCTCTTTGAACTTTAGAAGCAGAGTTTGGCTCTTTGACCGGCTGCCACCCTCTCCTTTCACCATCCGTATCTTTGGCACCAAGAGGGACTCAAAAAATGAGGACAGTCCCTGATGAACAAATTCTTTTAACCAGCTCTTCCATTCTCAGGAAACCCTCACTCTAGAACTTTTTTGTTTTGAATAAGCCAGAATAGGGATTATTTACCTGTGTGAGGTCTCTCTTGGGTCTGTCTCAGCAGACTTTACCAACAAAACCCGGAGGGATATTCTTATAACGAAAAAAAATCCCTTCAATTTTAGTATCTAGTGCAAAAATATTTCACAGGTATGTATCTACTATCCCACATGGGTTTCAGTATCAGACACACATGAGATTCAAAAACCAGTTCTGCCATCTGCTGACTGTGTGATCTTGGGCAAATTATCTGACCTCTCTGTACAGTGGTTTATTACATCTGTGAAACAGACAATAACAACCCTCAAAGAGGCATTATGCAAATTGAGGTGATGGCAACGAACACTTATAAAGTGCTTCCCATACACCAAGCACTATTGTAAGTGCCTGAAGGTGCTCAGACCATTCCTGGCACACAATAAGAATTCCTTAAGTGGTAGGTACCATGAACATCTTGAGTTCTAGTATCATTAGATTACGATTTGCTACCATGAGAGTGACCATAATGCCTGTAGGGTAACTCTATGAATATCAACTCGTAGCACAAGAGCAACAAGGCTCTAATTCACTTCTAAAAACTCATTTCAAACGCCTACAAATGTACACTTCTAAGATGCTAAAGAATCATCTGAGCTGTCTGTTAAAATGAAGACCCATGGCTCCACCTCCAGAGATTTTGATTTAATAGTCTGGGATAGGGTCCAAAGAACTGCTTTCTTAACATCTCCACCCCTTCACAGGTCATTCCATCAACCCCTGTGCTGGAGATGCTGGTGTAAATATCTGGACTGAATCAGTCATGATGCCACAGAAAGAGCATAACCTAAGAGAGGTTCTGGGTTCTAGTTTCAGCTTTGCCCCACATTAGTTCTACAGCTTTGACACGGTGACAGGGTTTCAGTTTCTTCATCTCTAAAATCAAAGTTTCGGACTAATCCCAAAGGTGCCTCCTTTTCCAAAATTGATCCTACAGGGTAAGTACTAGACCCAAGTCCCTCAGACCACCATTTTTTGTGCATTTGTAGCAGCTGAACTAAAAGCTATCATTTATGAAGTCCCCACTATGTGCCAGACACTGTCTGGGATGCTTAGTTCATTTAATTATTTCTAAAAGTTGCAAGGATCTTGAAGTATATGTAAGACAAAAAAAAAAAAAAAAACCCACCTCTAAAAGGTCCAATAATCTGACTGAGGTGATACAGCCAACACTACAAGAGCTTTCATTCTATTCCAGACTTACCCTGACCCAATGGTTCTGACACCATCATGCGTTTGCCCACCTCACTACAAAATTCACTTTCTTTACATCTCTTTGCTCTTGTTCAAGTGAGAGTTAAGAGGTAATGAACGCTCAAGCCTATGCTCTTCCGGTCCGCAAAGCACCGAGGGGCAAGAACGGGGCCAAGGGGAGAAATGTAGGCATGACTGGGCATTGCAAACCTAAGAAGTGGGTCTCCTTATCCCTCAAGTGAAGCTCAAGAGAAAACACCAGGGAGCAAGATACCTTAACAGCATCACGTCCTTAAGCGTGAAAATCCGCAAGGTAGGTGGTAGAGGAGGAAAGCAGAGAAGTGAACACAAAGCACTGAGGTTGGTCGAAGGGGAGAGGGTGAAAACACAGAATTTTGCCAAGATCTTTCCTCCCTTTCTTAATTCCTCTCAGGGGAAGAACAGAACTTTCCGACAGAGTATCCTCCACTGAGCTTAGAGATACAATGGGAAAGTTTCTCATGACGTCGACTCTTTGTTTGCTCTTGCCAAGTAACTTAATGGGAACCTAATCCCAGGCCCGCTTGACTCCAAACTTCATTACTTCATCTCAGGGACTCTGAGGCAAAGTGGAAAGATGACAAGGAGGACGACAGTGAACAGTAACCATGGCAAGCTCCAGATCATGGATTTTATACAAAAACTGTTTTGATTTCCAGATTTGTAGTGTGAGAGATTTAAAAGGTGTTTGAAGGACATGTGGCAGGGGGGAATCACACAGGGAAAAGCAGAGGATCTGAAATCAGAAAATCTGCAGCTGTGATCCCAGCACCACACTGGGATCCTTCCCATCTGACCTGGGCAAAGTTATATAATCATCCTTGAAGCTTCACATCTGTCAAATGGGGACAATAATACTGACACTGCAGACCCATTTTTAAAAATACACCAACGGGGGCACCTGGGTGTCTCAGTCAGTTGAGCGTCTGACTCTTGATTTCAGCTTGTCATGATCTCATGGTCATGGGATAGAGCCCAGCCCTGGGCTCTGCACTGGGTGTGGAACCTGCTTAAGGTTCTCTCTCACGCTCTCCCTCTGCCACCCCCACTCTGCTGCTCACATGCTCTTTCTCTCTCCCTGAAAATAAATAAACTTTAAAAAAAAATAGATGAACTAATGTATGTAAGAGCCTGACATGCTATCTGACCGAAAGGTTTTCTGAGTTGGCAAATGAGCTGAGAAGTTGTGTTCCTAGCTGTACAGTTTCAAACCTCTCTGAACCAGGTGAAGAGACAGAAGACCGGGCCACCCTGAATGAAGTTCTCTTCCAGTCCCCACTGTGAGTAACCCAGGGACTGCTTCTCCTTGGAAAACAAACGACCTCAAAATGGGTCAAAACAGCCACTGATGCCAAGGGAAACCAATCAATTATTTCAGGCTTACTACCTAAGAGACTTAAAAAAAGAGAAAAGGTGGCCTAATAATCACACACAAGTAAAAGCATTTAGCTCCTCCCTCGTAGATTATGTGGAATTACTACATCAGGAGCAAGGAAAACATCTTCAGAGTTGTGAATGATTTATAGGAGTGGTTCAACACACAGGAAAAAAGCTGTCAGGCTTTAAGGAAGCCACACACTCTCTTCAGAGGGGAAGAATGAACCCCAGATTCCGTGAGAGGCAAAAACCTCAGAGAGATCACTAAGCAAGTGAGGCAACAGCACGGAACAGCACAGAGTCTGAATGACTTCACTGCCGCCCAGGGTGCCTGGCTCTGGCATTAAACAACAGGGGAATACAGAGTCTGTGCAACAGGTCAGATATCCTACCTCTTCTAACAGTCCAGACATCACGTCAATGTACGCAAAGATTCCATTCTTAGAGAAGCAGGAAAAGGTACTGAGCCTCTAAACTGAGATGCCATGGGTTTAAATCCTGGCTCCGCCATTAACTAGCTTTGTTAATTCTTTAACTCACTCTGCCTGGATTTCCTGATCTGCAAAATGGGTATAATAACAACCAATCTTATAGGGTTTTATGAGGATTATATGCATTAGTACAACTGAAGAACCCTGATCACAGCAAGGGCTCAAATGAAAGCTATTATTACCTACCTCATAGTGTTGGCCATCCATTGTTGAGCATTTCTTATGTACCCTATGCCAACCATAAGTTGCCTAATTTAGTCACCCAAAGCCCTGTGAGTCACTGAGGGTAAAGCACTAAGCCCTATGCCCTCCCTGAACCCCATCAAGTGCTCAATAAAAGAGACTTTCATCTCGGACTATTATCGTTACCACTACAAATCCAAAACACCACCAAGTTCTGAAAAGACACCTGGGTAAACAACAATTCAAAGAAAACCATTAATTTGGCATCTATTTGGTAATATGTAAATCAAGTGTTTTTGATGAGTCAGAGACCCTGGTATCAAAAAGAATTGCTGATACTCTTTATTATTTCATCTTAATACAGATTCTAGGACTCAGGAGTAAAACAGATAAGGCCTCCTCAATACTCTCTCACACTGGTAGTCAATGGCCATAAGAAAAAACATGGGGTCTCCAATAATTTAAGATATAATGTGCTTTTAACAATACCCATATAAACGCCAGAATAGTTTTCATGTTGGTAGGTAAACCATTAGCTTTATACCATTTCATGAGATAAGCTGAGGCCACATCAAGCAATGAATACAAAAGAAAAAAAAAAAAATGTAGTAACGATCAAACATGGTTCAAAAAAAAAAAAGATCAAGCCCTAAAAGCACTTCTATTTCTGCTCTAATCCTCTTCTATCAGATGTAGATACAAATGAACCCCCTAACTTCCCCAAGCTACTTTGCTCTGGAAAGTGACAGTGTTCACATGTGCACCAGGTGGAACAGAGCCTTAACACTGTAAATGAAGTTCTGTATTAACAATAACCTTGGCCTACACAGTACAAGCACTCTTCAAGTGATATGGCACATTGTTTAATGGCCACATCTATTTAACAAAAGCTCCTTTACAATGTGTCATTGCTATTCTTCCCCTCCACAGGTACAGCCTATTTCTCCACTCTCTTGTATCTGGACTGGCCTTGTGACTTGCTCTAGCCAGCAGAATGTGGTGGAATGTTGTACCAATTCCACAGCCCAGGCTTCGAGAGGACCTGAAGCTTCCACTTTTGCCCTTCTGGAACACTCTTCTATGACAGCCTTACCATAGAGAAGTCCAGGAACAAAGACAAATGGAGAGGGCCTCAATCCAGACAGAATTTGGTTCCAGACAGAATCCAGCTGCGTGACTGAGCCCAAGTCAGGGCAAGACAAGTCCCTGGTCAATCCACTGAGTCCCAAGAAACACAACCGTCCTCTTCACTCTCAAACGTTTTTGGTGCTTTGTTATACAGCAATGGATGAAGGATACCACTATGTTAGCTAGAGTTTACTTGATTTTAAAAACATGTTTCCAGGCACGCCTGGGTGGCTCAGTCAGTTGAGCAACCGACTTTAGCAAAGGTCATGATCTCACTGCTCATGAGTTCAAGCCCCGCATTGGGCTCTGTGCTGACAGCTCAGAGCCTGGAGCCTGCTTTGGATTCTGTGTCTCCCTCTCTCTCTCTCTGCCCCTCCGCTGTGCGTGCTCCCTCTCTCTCTCTCGCTCTCTCTCGTTCTCAAAAATACACACTTTTTAAAAAAACGTATTTCCTAACAATCTAAAATGATTATCTTCGGAGAGGAGGGATGGAGTGGATTTAAGAAGGGATCTTTATGGCATGCTGATAATTTTTATTTCTTGGCCTGAGTAGTGATTACATGGATGCATTCATTTTGTGATCATTTATCAAGTGTGCACTTCTAAACTATGTATTTTTTCTGGATATATACTAAACTTATATTTTAGATAATTTAAAATAAGCCTCTCTTGGCAAAAGGCTTTTGAAAAAACAGTGTTATGTGGCTTCAGGAAATAAATCATGGCCCCAATTTTTTATTCATTTATCAAATTCTCCTCAGAGAAGCCTATATAATACACACACGTCCAGCTTTAAAATTTGAATATCACTAGTTACATATCAGTGTGTTTCTTCCTTGCCAAAAAATATGACCTATTTATGAGTCAGTCTAAACTTGGCCCCAGAATCCCAACAAACTTGGCAATGCCTATACCAAGGTATTTTCAAGTGCTAGTTTAAAATCTTATCATTTCAGGGTTCACCTGGGTGCCTCAGTCAGTTAAGTGTCCAACTCTCGGTTTCAGCTTAGGTCACAATCTCAAGGTTTGTGGGTTCGAGCCCCACATCGGGCTCTGTGATGGCAATGTGGAACCTGCTTGGGATGCTCTCCCTCCCTTCCTCTCTGCTCCTCCCTTGCTTGCACCCACGTGCGCGCTCGCGCGCTCGCTCTCTCTCTCTCTCTCAAAATAAATAAACATTTTATAAAATCGTATCATTTCAGAAAGACTGTGTAAGCCACGTAAAAGGAAATGGTCCTCAAGGCTTCCGTGCTCACAGAAGTCTCTCCCTTTGTAAATCACACCAACTCCAAAGCCACATCTCATTCTCATCTCACTGTCCCTGGCCCAAGCACCAAAGCCAAGCAGAGTCACTTGTTCACACAGAAGAGACTCAACAAATGTTTGCGGTTGGTAGGATGTCCCCAAAGCCCTCAACAATGTTTATGTCCTTGGACTAAGTAATTCCCCATCAAGCAGTCTATTCAAAAGAAATTACTTTAAACAGAGACAAAGATTTCTACATTAAGTTGTCAATGAAGTTCTTTAAAACAGCAAAAACCTGGGACACCTAGGTGCTTTAGTCGATGAAAAGTCTGACTCTTGATTTCTGCTCAGGTCACGATCTCAAGGTCGTGGGATCGAATCCTGCGATGGGCTCCAAGCTGGGGCCTGGAGCCTGCTTGGGATTCTCTTTCTCCCTCTGCTCTTCCCAGGGCATGCTCACTCGCACTCTCTCTCAAAGAAATAAAATAAAATAGCACAGATATTTATAAGGACAGAAAACATCAAAGAAAAGACATTGTGTCCTTGTGGTGGAACTATGAGAGTTACTACTTATTTACAATTTTCTGTAATTCTCAGATTCTCCATAAGCAGCAGGTGTTTTTCATTTTTTACTTTTATCATCAGAGAGGGAAAAAACAAAGTAAAAACCTGAAGAAAACGTGTTAACTGAAGATGATTAACAGTATAATCTATTTCTCTTTCAGGATCCATTTATGACTTTATCCATTATTTACATCACTTTCCTAAAATCATCACTTTAGTTATAAACATAACTTGAACATTTTACATGAAGACTCAACTTCCACTGAATCATAGCAATCTATTTATCTTTCTTTCCCTCTAGGCTCTGAGCATGTCATTATCTTTGTAAACCCAACATTCAACACAGTGCCTTGCTCTTTATGAGTGCTCAGTACATTTTGATTGAAAGCTGCAGAATGCCAGGGTAAGGACAAAAGGATTTGCCTAACCTGCACAGCAGGAAAGGTTGGGTTTCCCAATGTGTCCCATACCTGGCACATGAAAGATCTACAAAAAACTACTTGTTACTTGTGTAGTCAGCTCAGGCTGCCATAACAAAATACCACAGACTGGGTGACTTCAACAACAGATATTTATTTCCCACACTTATGGAGACTCGAAGTCTGACATTAGGGTGCCAGCATGCTAGGGTTCTGGGGAGGAACTTTCTTCCTGGCTTGTTCAGGCAGCTGCCTTCTTGCTGTGTGTTCACATGGCCTTTTCTTTGTGCGTGCGCACAGGGGGAGGGGGAGAGAGCTCTGGTGTCTCCTCTGGTAAGGACACTAATCCTATAGAACTCCACCCTTACTGTCTCATTTAACCTGAATTACCTCCTTATAGGCCCTATCAAATATAGTCACACGGGGCATGAAGGACTGAACAGGTAAATTTGTGGAGAGGAGACACATTTCAGTCCGCATCATTATTAAGTGAAAACTGACAATATTTCACCTCACCAGGGGAGAAGTGAGAGAATACCAAGAATAGACTATTACCCTAACTATGAGAATAACAGCCTAATAACTTGATCCCTGTGTCAACTGATGGGGTGCACGAAAGGACAGGTATAAGCTTTTGGTAGGTCTTCATAATTTGAGGAATCGTAAGGAGAAAACAAAGGATTTGGGCATGGATGGGATATACCCAAACCTGTGTTGTGGGAAAACTGGCCAGGGAACAGCCCAAGTCTGGTTCCAAGGGCACAAACACAAAACGTGGTAACTACTTTTAGAAACCATTCCAAGGGTCAGGTGAGTTCTGTGGGGGCCAGTAGTAGGAAGAACTATCATGCTAGTGGCAAGAGGAAAGGGGAACAAGCAGGTGCAAAGGGCTTCACCAGGGTCAGATCCACAAGAAACTGTAACCATCAACTAGATAACCAGAGACACAGGAAAAAAAAAAAAGCATCGAAGGTAAGGTAAGGTAAGGTAAGGTAAGGTAAGGTAAGGTAAAGAAGTGGGGAGAGGAGAGCTGCACATCCCAAGACCTGGAGAGGGTAGAAGAGGAGGACATGTTTGCAGAAGGAAGGGAAGAGTGACTTGCATTTGAGATAGGTTTGATCTGAATTATACGATATACCCTGGCAGAGATGCTAGGAAGACAGTTGGAAAATGGATGGGCATCTGGGTGGCTCAGTAGGTTAAGCATCCAACTCTGGATTCCGGCTCAGGTCCTGATCTCATGTTTCATGGGATCGAACCCTCCATCAGACTCTACAATGACAGCATGAAGCCTGTGTGGGATGCTCTCTCCCTCTCTCTCTCTGTCCCTCCCCTGCTCATGTGCACGGGCGCTCTCTCTCTCTCCCATTCTCTCTCTCTCTCTATCCCTCAAAATAAACAAACATTAAACATTAAAAAGAAAGAAGAAAAAGAAAATGGATACATGAGAGCCCAAGAGAGAAGTCAGGCCAGAGGTGGATACTTTAATATCATGCACAGAAGTAAACAAGATAGCGAAGCCAACTTAAGTGAACTGAGCACAGAAATTCAAAGACCATCTTCTTTGGACAATAAAGAGGCCAAATCACAGAGGAACAGAAACAAAGAAAGGCCAGAGAGGTAGGAAGACAATGAAGGTAAAGCAGGGCCATCCATCAGAAACGACTCCAGGTACGATGGAATGTTCAGCACCAAGAGGAGCACAGACACATCAAATGCACAGAGACGAAGCATTTGGGACTGGTCCTGACATGATGATCAATGGGGTCCTTGAGTGAATTATTTCAACTGGGTGAGAAGAGCAGAGCAGTGAGCCCCCCAAAACAAGAAAGAGATAAACCAACAGGCTGCGCACCTATGCATGTGCCAGGCATCGCGAGAGGAATTACATACAGAATTATCACCTTCACTCCTCACTAACACCCCTGCAAGATGTTGCTATTGTAATTTGTATGCAGAGCATTTTGTGTAAAAATGGTTTAAAAAAACAGAAAGGAGCATATCTACAAGACCACATTTGCCTATCTGAAAAAACAAACCTCTCATACATATTTTGAGGTAGCTATGGAGATCTGGAGAGCAGGCGTGTAGGTGGAAACAGATATCAAGGAAAATGATACATTTAAAAGGGGTGGAGTATGGAGTGGCCCGGCTGGGTGAGTCATCACAATGGTCAAAGTGTTTTTGACGACAAATGGATTTAACCCCGGGTGGCCACAGTACAAACTTGTACTATTAGTAGCATTTTTTGAAGGCTGATTTCTTTTAATCCACCTGCACAACTCTGTTAATTCAAAAGTCTGACCTCACCAGATAATTAACCGAAAAACATCAAGTCTTGACTCCTAGGTCATCACCACGATGGAAAAAAGAGTGATTGCTAGAATACACTGGTAAAAACCATCTCAAACCTGGGGAGATTTAACACAAACGGGAAAATGGGGGATTTTGAAAATCCTTCATTTCCCCTTCCCACCCTCTACCACAACTTATTTTTACCACATCTTTCATCTTCACCACAGATGCTCTCAAGTGCCCTAATTTAAGAAATACATATATCACCTCACCCCTCTTAGCCAGATATTTAAACCATACTTGATAGTAATGAGCTGTTTTATTAGAACTGTTAAAAAAAAAAATACTATTCAGGGCTTGGAAGGAACCGTAATAACAGCAGCTTCTCTGCATTTACCAATCCATAAATCTGTGGATGCTGTCTGACATTTATTGAACATGAATAACATCCCCACATGCTGTGATCCTGATGCTTGACCAGCATTCTAGGGAAAAGACTTAACTCACATAGATAGGCTTAAAAAGGCCACCCTGGCCCGGCACATCCTAATACCAACCAACTGCCCCAACCTACTATTCTCATTAGGCCATAAATGTCCATCATTTAACCCTCTCTAAGGTGGCAGTGGTATAAAGCCCTGAGCGTGAATGTTGCCTATGCCACTTCCTGTGCAAAAGCAGCTCATGCTCTGAATCAGTTGCATCCTGTGCATGATGGGAATAAAACCCTAACAGAGCCTGGAGTTGAAAATGCTAGGCCAATATGGCAGACAGCAAAGGCCGGTGGAGAAAGCCAGGCACACCTGGGCATCCACTGTGGCTTCACCATTACCTACTTGGCTGGTAACACTGGGAAAGTTGATCATTTCCTTAAGGTTTCATACTCTTCCTTTTTATCATGTCTGATTTTAACCAATTAGCCGGCAAGTTTTACTTTTTTTTTTTTAATGTTTGTTTATTTATTTATTTTGAGAGGAAGAGAGAAAGTACAAGCAGGGAAGGACAGAGAAAGAGGAAATAGGGAATCCCAAGCAGGCTCCGTGGTATCAGCACAGAGCCCGACACAGGGCTAGAACCCATAAACCGTGAGATCATGGCCTGAGCCAAAACCAAGAGTCAGACACTTAACTAACTGAGCCATCCAGGCGCCCCAAGTCTTACTTTTTTTAAGTAAGTGTGGCAAGTAGCCAAAGATAACGATAAATAATCACATCACATTGCATTTCACTCTCTCCCACAATGGGGATCTAAAGTACCCTCTGCTTTGCAGATCTGTGGGTTTTTTTTTTTAATTACTAAAGGGCAGAACTTTTAACAACCTTCTACAGAACTCTTCTTTCTTGCTCATTTCAGATGAAGGAGGTGGCAACCTCAATGTTATGATCTAGTGGGGGGAGAAAACACCACTGAAAGCTGATGTTCATTCCTACTGACAAGGGTTTCAAAGAAACTTGATGTGATCCAAACATGGAGGGACCATAACCAAACTGGGGCAGTATTGCAAAAAGGGGAGTTATTAATAATCATGCTGAGACAGCAGATATGACCCCAGGACAAAAGGTCCATCCTGGTCGGACCCTGTGCAGAGAGTAAGATGGCATACAGCCTTCTCTCTCCCTTCTTAGAAGTTTCAACCAAGGAAATCAAAAGGGCAGAAAGGTTATAGTAACCTCAAAGCCTCCTCCCCCTCCTTATCATGACCAGTCTTTCCCTGACTCAACAAAAACACAAGCCTAACCAGCACTTACTAACCTATGTATCAAACTGTGCCTTTTTCTTGAACACAGTGGCCGACTTCCAAAAATACCAATAGTCAGGGTCATTAGCACAGAAGCACTTAGATAAGTAAAGCAGAAATGCAGTTATACTAGCTGGTTTGAGCTGAGAACAAGGGTCAGACTGGTGCAGGAATGAGAGGCACCTGCTATCTGTCACAATCACCTAGCACACCAGTTCAAGTATTAGTAGGGGAGGCAAAGCCCAGATTTGGGGAACTCCACAGAAGAGCCACATGGAAGCTCTCCCTAAGAGTGCTGGAGGTTTTGCCAACCCTCAGAAATACAGACAATCCCTCACACAGGTTGTGAAATCTGACCATCCCTGTTCTCACAGCAAGGATCCATCCAGAGTCCCCTGCACATGAGGGCAAAACCTTTCTTTTTAAATTAACCCAAAGATACAGTATTTTAGTTATAAGTAATTATCAGGAAAAACAAAGTAAACTCATGGCAAAACAAGCCTTGGGGAAAAAGAGTAACATATTTGTTAATTTTCTTCCCAATGCTTTTCCTTTTTATTTTCATTTTCTCAACTATTTCAATTTTTGTTTAACTTTTTTTGAGAGAGAGAGAGAGAGAGAGAGAGAGAGCGAGCATGCAAGCATGAGCAGGGGAGAGACAGAGAGAAAGGGAGAGAGAGAATCTTAAGCAGGTTCCACGTCCAACACAGAGCCCAACACAGAGCTTGATCCCAAGACCATGATATCATGACCTGGTCCAAAATTGAGTCAGAGGCTTAACCAACTAAGCCACCCAGGTGCACCCCCCCCCCCAACCATTTTAGAATTGATGAGGAAGGTCCTTGGTTTACCATCTATGCGGTAGGCTTAACAAAAAAGAGTAACCTAATCTTAATTCATAATGAGTCTCTTCATAGCACATATGTTATAAGCCCAAAAAAAGTCTGTGACAAAAAAAAAATTTAAGTGGCTAAAAGTATAAAAGTACAGAGTACGGGAATAATCCTTCCACTAAAGTGCACACAATTTCCTCCGTAAGAAAGGGTGGAAATGCCAAAGAGGACACCACTTTCCATTTTTAACAGATACTCGTCTCCTGAATATCTCTGGTATTTCGTACAACCTGCCAGAGTCTCCCAGCAAGTTCCAGGCCAAGGCCCCAATACAGCGACAATTCCTGCTCACAAAGGATGGTCACAAAGCAAGACATCTATTCCCCCAGAAAAGGGTAACTGTTCCCAGAGCAAACCATCTTCAATCCTTGGTAGATGGAGAAAAACAAAGGGAACAAAGACCAAGAAGAATGATCTTGAAATTAATTCTGGTGCTGGGAAAGAGGGCACAAACCACAACCAGTAAGGAATAACAGGAGCATCAACACTTCCGTTAGAGCGGACATTTATCGAGCACTTCCACGAACCTGGCACTATTTGACGCACTGTATACAGGCATTAAGCTAGTCCCCCCAACAATCCTGAGACGTAGGTCCTATTACCATCTTCATTTTGGAAATGAGAAACCTGAAGCAGCTTCCACACTTGAGTTGCCCAAAAAGTAAGTAGCAGAGCCAGAAATGGACCCTCACATTAACTCAAGAGCCCACACCACTGACCTCTACATTATATACATATCCTCCCATCACTGGCCACCCAGCCGGTGAATGGAGAGGTCAGGACTGAACCCCGGGTATTCCTGGCCCTTAACCCATGCTCTCCACAGTTACCTGAACAATGACCACAGGCCATGCTGTCTGTCCCCTCTCTCCACAAACACCACAGCCTGCTGTCATCATTAATAATAAAGGGCATTACTTATGGAGGGCTTGCTGAGCCAGGGTAAGAAAACTTTGGCTCAGAAATGTTAATAGGACTCAGATCCCCAGCTAGTATGTGGTAGACCCAGGATTTAAACCACGTCCGTTGGACTCCAGAATTGAGCTCTCAATTCCTCCAGCAGAGGCCAGGGCTGTAGCAAGATTATGACCACAGGACACAGGACCATACAGCAACCAACCACGGAGGCCAATTCCAGAGGTGGCTGTCACAAAGTCACTGACTCATATTCTTTAGGTCTCACCCAGCAACTTCCTGCTTTTTAGAGTATAGATAGATAAATAGATAGAATAAAAAACGCAGAAGCTCAGCTTCCTCATTCACAGCGGCTTAGAAACAAACAACCCAAAAGGAGTGACAGGCAGTTAGTGACAATCTCAGGGCCTGCAGGTAAGGTGACAACTGACACAGAAGGGAAGAAAATGAAAACCTGGAAATGCAGACATAAAATTATATGGTACATCAATGAAGCACATAATGAGAGGCCTGAGTCATCAAGAAAAAATTGGTTTCTGCTTAAGCATCTTCTGTTTTGAAAAGCAGCAAAATGCCTAATATTTAAGCTGGGTTTTCATTGAATATTTAAAATTTTTCAAGTCTTGGCATCTGAAATAGTAAGAGGCAGAAGGGCTTGGAGGAAAGAGGAATAGAGGACAGTGGAGTGCCCCGGGCTTCAGAGCTGAGAGCTATACGACACTCAGCTATGTGGCCAGGGACCCAGGGAAATGACTGTACCAAAGGGGCCTCGGTGAGGGGGCAGGGCTTCTCATCCCTTGCACCACCAGAATTCTGCGAGCAAGAACACGATGTGCCTTGGAGCCAGACAATCCTGGGGTGCATCGTAACCACCCCACCGATAACCCGTGTCTGGTTTGCTCACAATGATCATCATCCTGGTACCTGGCACACAGAGCAAATTCAATAAATGATGAGTCAGTGAATGAACGAAAACCATACAACTTTGGTTACTGTCTTTGAACTTCAACTTCCTACACTGCCACGTGGGTTTGACAACTTCCGTGGCATGGAATTCGGTTAAGAATTAAATGGGTTAATTATGTAAAGCACCTCCTCCAGGGCTTGGATACAAGACTCTCTGTGCTGTGACACGTGGACAGTGAACCTTTAAGTAGTCTGGGAATAGAACCTAGGAAGCAGCCACACTCATGTCCTTAGGACCATGGAGAAAGAAAGCACAAGTTCCTCAGCCCTGGTCAAATATAGGAATTTCAATTTGAGGAAATCTCTACCCCCTTCCTCTAAAACTAATCCCTAAATTCAACACAGTCTCATTGGTCATTAATACCCTACTAACCTAGAAAGATATTCTAAAATTTACAAATGAAGACAGGGAGCACGGCACTACGTTTCCCTGGGTTAACTAGCAAATCAACCACAAAAACTAGGTCTTCAGACTCTGCTTCCTCCTCCTCCTCACCCCTGAACAGCACTAGAAACTAAATACCCACAAGCATCCTGCATAGAACTCCACAAATCCCAGGCCGGCCGGCAGACCACAAACCCAACAGCAACACTGTCACAGGCAGATTTTAAAACTGTGTTCTGAGCAGTCATTCCAACAAGGACACCTATAAATGATACTTTCTAGCCCAAGCAAAGTTTCCTCCTCTCTGATCCGGAATCTCTGGACAGAAAGACTTTTTCAGAATATTGGCTTCTAACTACCACTTGCTTATTCCTTCAGTTAGTGCTGCCAACTGAGCTTCTAAGAAAGAAAGAAAGAGAAAGAAAGAAAGAAAGAAAGAAAGAAAGAAAGAAAGACAGACATACATCACGTCCTGAATGTCCCCCAAGGAATGCATCATCCCTCTAAGGAATTCCAATAGAAAAATAAGAACATTTGAACTTTTGGTGGCCTGGGGGCAGGGAAGAGATTAAATCACAGAAACCAATGCTCAGGGCTGTGATGCCCAGGCAGTCTCTAGGAGGTGGCTGTTGACCTCGGCCCCCTCCCAGGCTGGATGATGGCAGGGACCGGCCTTCAGCCTCCTCCCTCTCAGTCTCCACACCCCCACCCCCACATCCACGTGCAGCAGAAGGAGCAGTGCAAAGGATCCCAGACCCCTCCAGCAGCGGATAGAGGACGACCAATCACACTCTTCCTCCACCATCACCTCTCCTCACTCCATGACAACAGTTACATTAGTAATAACACAGCATGTACTGTGTGCCAGATACTACTGTAAGCACTTCCGATGTCTTAGTTGATTTAAATCCTCACAACTGTCCTATGAAGGGGGCTACGTTATTACCCCCAAGAGTGCACAAGGAAATGGTACTCTTCGCCATTACCTCTACGACTCAGCTGAGCTTGCTTTCCAGGGCTCAAGGAGAAAGGAAGATGCCTCTTGTTCTTGGTGCAAGGAAGGAGGAGCATAGGTCTTTAATAGAGAAGACACTGAATCAATATAAATGAGTAAGAGGAGCGGGCGCAAGGTTATGAATTATCTCAGGAAAAGGTACCAGTCCACCTTCTCCCCTCTCTCCTGGCAGTAGTACAGGGCAAAAGAGTCCCAGTAAGTATCTGTCAGTTAGGTGTCCAACTCTTAATTTTGGCTCAGGTCATGATCTCACGGTTTTGTGAGTTCAAGTCCCACATCAGGCTCTGAGATAGGAGCTCAGAGCCTGCTCAGGATTCTCTGTCTCCCCTTCTCTGCCTTTCTGCCACTTGCACTGTTGCTCTCAAATATTTATTTAACATACGTCAGATTCCCCCCTATTTGCTAAAAAATAGTTCCTGCATAGGCTGCTGAAGGTGTGGCCCCTACAGTGGCACTCTTGATGGCCTATCCCATAGTAAGGCCTCCTGAGAAATCCTTTTACAGCCAATGCACTGTGCTTAGATCTCTCAATTCTTAAATGCTCTGAAGCCACACAGAGACATAGCTGTGGGACCACTTTCTGTGGGCGTCTCGATAGTTCAGCACAGTGGCAGCGGCCGTCCTGCCTCCCACCTCTGCTGGCTGTGTAATCAGCCTCTTTCTAATCCTGCCAAGCACCACACTGCCTGGCACCAGGGGCCAGAAGCTGCATATGGGTAATAATTTAACAAATCACCTGTCTGGCTCCCCTGCCAGGACACCCACTCTGAAGCTTATCCAGCTGCTGATGCTAGGGCTGCAGCCCCGTGGGATGTCAGCGAAACAGCAGGTACCAGAGCCTCGGGGCCCACACACTCTCCGACTCTATCCTGAAGAAAAGCAAGGTGGGTTGTGTGATAAGGGTGTGGGGGGGTGGTGCTCAGAGACTCCTACTCCACACCTAGCTCCTTGAGGATTTTACAATTCTGCTATTTTGCCAAATGCAGGACTAACAGCCGTACTCAAGAAGCAACAACACATACTCTGAGAAACCTGGATAGCAGGAACATCCCAGGACACACAGGTTAAGACACACACAGCAAACTGAACTGCAGCAAACATATACCCAAAAACCCTGAAACTTCTGCAGAGTTCCACAAACAACAACAAAATGTGACTTGAAACAGATTGTGGAATCTGTCCCAAAATACATGCATCAGCTCAGAACCACAGGAAAATAAGTGAAATGGTCTGCGTATTATTTACAATACATATTCATTGCTATTTTATTTATTTGCCAACCACTGAAAGGAAACATCTTTTCAGGTTACAAATACTATGCCCACTTTTGAAAAGTGAAAATTCTGCCAGGACAGGCCTTACAGAACAACGAATCCTTTTGCCCAAAGCAGTAGTAGAGGGAAGTTACCTAAGGAGAAACTGCCTTTAAACAACCATCAGTAAGTTATAAAAGCTGGCCCAAACAGAGGCGCCTGGGTGGCTCAGTTGGTTAAGTATCTGGCTTCAGCTCAGGTTATGATCTTGCAGTTCATGAGTTTGAGCCCCTCATCAGGCGCTGTGCTGACATCTCAGAGCCTGGAGCCTGCTTTGGATTCTGTGTCTCCCTCTCTCTCTGCCCCTCCCCTGCACATGCTCTGTCTCTCTCTTTCTTAGAAATAAACATTAAGGGGCACCTGGGTGGCTCAGTCGGTTGAGCATCCAACTTCGGCTCAGGTTATGATCTCACTGTCCGTGATTTCGAGCCCCGCGTTGGGCTCTGTGCTGACAGCTTGGAGCCTGGAGCCTGCTTCAGATCTGTCTCTGTCTCTTTCTCTCTCTCTGCCCCTAACTCACTCGCACTCTGTCTCTGTCTCTCTCAAAAGTAAATAAACATTAAAAAAAATTTTTTAAATAAATAAACATTTAAAAAAATTTAAAAAGCTGTCCCAAAGAATTATTGCTGTCAAATACTTGTTAACACACACACATTATGACATTCACATTAAAGACAACAGAGCATGGGTGGGTCCAATCTCTGCTCTACCCTCACCAGCTGAATGATGTTCGCGAAGTTACTTGACAAGCTTCCTCAACAGGAAAACTGGGATACCACCTGCCTCATAAGGTGGTTGAGAGAATTAAAACGACATGAAGTATTTAAAGTGCTTAGCACAGTGCTTTTCTCATAGAAAGCACTCAATAAATGACAGCGGCTATTGTCAACAAACGGGGGCTCACCTCTGAACCAGAACACAGACTGCTGAAAGTGGCTAATCGACTCAGTCATTCACCAAGTATTTGTCGACTGCTCCCTTGTCTGCCAGGCACCATGCTAAAGGTTAGAGATAGAACACTGAATAACGTGGGGCTCAAACTTCAACAACCACGGTCCACTGGGGAGACAGTCACGTAACCAATACAGTGTCCGAGGTTTTGATGGAGACAGTAAAACAGTACAAATGGCTTATCCTAATGTGGAAAGAATTTTAACTGTGACACGAGTCATATATGTATATATATACAAAGAGAGAGAGATCAGACGCCCTATTATGTTCATTCCCTACACAGGAATTTATTTTTTAATATTTCTTTCTGAGAGAGCGAGTGCGCACACACATGCAAGTGGGGGAAGGGCAGAGAGAGGATCCAAAGCATGCTCTGCACTGAGAGCAGTGAACCCAATGTGGGGCTCAAACCTACAAACCTCGAGATCATGACCAGAGCTGAAGTCAGCTGCTCAACCAAATGAGCCACCCAGGCACCCAAGTACATTGGAATTATAGTAAAAAATACAATGATTCAACCCTACGCTGTTTTTGCTGACACACCCACAGAGAGTTAATGTTCAATAATGGGCTAAAGTCAAGCATTAACTGTAAGAACTGCCCCTTCAATATACACCAAATGAAGAGAGGCTCCCCTTCAGAGATAAACAGAGTCCAATGTGCATGTCACCAGAAAATACACCATACCAAAACTAAAGATGTGTGGACATCCAGCTGGCTGCATTTATTAACTGTATGAGTCATCAGACAACTCTCTGGGCAAATCTAAGACTAAACTGGCCTGTTGTTTACAATTCATCAAAAAGTCAGGGTAACATCAAGTTGAAGAGCGAGCCAACTCTGGGCAAAAGGTAAGGGAAAGAAAATGGACAAGCAAAGACCTCTCCAAGATAACCATGACAGGCTGAGAAGTCAATGCCATTCCTTAAAGCCCACAATGATACTCTTAGAAGAAATTCCTTAGGAGGAATGGAGTTTGTTTTGTAGATCAACAGTTTATCAGTTTCAATATGTTATCACTCTCAAAGGGTTGAGCCAGATGCCATTTTATGGCCAACCTAAAAGTTCATGTGCATTAAGCAATCTAAGTTAAAAAATCCCTTTATGTAAGTCTACCTCAATTTATAATCAGCTAAGCACCCACTAAGCAAAGGAGATGAGAATTAGGACACACAGAGGTACCCCATTTCCTGAACAATTTTATAAGCGAATATAGCCTTTCTTAATAAAAATTCTGCCTAGCACAGAGTTGGCATTGGAAACCGACTCTCTCATAGAGGGTTACCCAGATCAGTGCTCCTCGAAATTTAACGTTCACGAAATCACCTGGGTATCTTATTAAACTGCCAATTCCAATCCTGTGGGAGGGGTGGGGGAGACAGAGGACAGCACAAGATTTTGCATGCTTAAAAAAAATGGTCAGACGATGCTGATGCTAGTGGCTCATAAACCATACTTTCCAAAAAAGGACCTAGACCAGCCAGCCAAAGTCCAGTGATGAACACTCTCCTTGCAGTGAGACACCTGTTTGGGGTTAGAGAGAGTACAGCCAGGGATAAGCACACATACACCAGATCTCAAAATTCTGCCACAAGCCATTGAAGGAGCTTCCCCAACTCTGTGAGGTTGTCTATGGATCCCAAGGTAAGAATTGCTGCCTTAGGTGCCTACCAATTACTGTTACCAACACCAGACTAGCTGGGGGTGGGGCCAAGGGATGCACCCTTTTGACAGCTCTGGCCCATGTGTGAACAATTTTTTTTAGGAAAGAACACCAGGAAGCTCTGTACTCTGACTCCAAGGCACAATTCACTCATCTTCGGCTGGAGTCCCACCTCAAGTAATCCCTTTCTGGCATCCTGTCTGCCCTAAGCATAGCAGAAGCTCCCCAAATCCCACCACTACACAGCACTGCCTTCTCAGATAATGTGATTCCTAGGCTAGACTCAGGGAGAGAAGGCTATCCCTCTCTCCCAGCTCTCCTTCCTAATTACCCTTGGAGGTCTCGGTTTCCTCACCTATGAAATGTAATTGGAAACAAGGTTTTATTATGACCTTTATGAACATCCAGAGATCGAGATCTATTCACAGGAAAATGTTCCTTTCTTTTCTAAACTCAAAAGCCTAACGGCTCTGCTGTGTCTCTGGGGCAGAGGCCAGCTCCCACTGCTGCCATCAGATACACACCAGCCATCCGAGGACAATGCTGGTGGCTGCCGCTGCCACACACAAACACTTGTGATGGTCTTTTTTCCTATGTTTTAATTTTGGTAAAATACATCGTGATGGTCTTTAACAACCGCTGCGGCCAAACACGTCTCCCTGTAGCACCGGATTTAAGGTCGCCCAAAGCCTTCACCTCCAGGCCGGCACTGTTCAACATGAGCCTGAGTCTTTATTAGCATCTTGAACTAGTGCGGCCAAACACAAACATAAAACAGCTGTTCAGAGACAAGAGAACCCCATTGCTAAGAAACCCTTAATAATTTGTGATACAATTACGTCGAGCAAATTCCTGTGCACAGACCTCAAACCCTCAACAAGAAAGTTCTACCAGTTTGCACCACGATCCTAAGGCTGTTGGGGTGGGTCAGAAATGGATTCTCAAGTCTGCGGTGTCCTGGACCTCTTTAATCAGTGTTCCTCAAAGTCGGAGAGTGACTGTTGACAGTCACCTAAATGTTTGTGAAAATACACATTCTTAGGTTCTGTTCCAACTGCCCCATCAAAATTTGGGGGTAAGGAAACTAATTCTTAATAAATAACTCCCAGCAAGTTGCAATGCACACTAAATTTTTAAACCAAGTTAAGACTTAATTCCTAGGAAATAAAGGCAGACAAGTAAATACATAAATTTCAGAGGATCCACAAACCTCCTGAACAGTTCCCTTGAGCTCTCAGGTAAAACCCCTGGTCTGTACATCACCAGTGTCCCAATTCAGTCATCCACATACAACTGTCACTTTTTATTTTTCCCCAGACCCACGCTAATGTTTTTTTTAATGTTTGTTTTTATTTTTGAGAGACAGAGCATGAGCAGGGAAGGGGCAGCGAGAGAGGGACACACAGAATCCGAAACAGAATCCAGGCTCTGAGCTGTCAGCACAGAGCCTGACAAGGGGCCTGAACTCATGTACCAGGAGATCATGAGCTGACCCAGAGTCAGAAGCTTAACTGACTGAGCTTCCCAGGCGCCCTGTCCAATCCTCTTTTCAGATGAGAATGGCAAAGCTCACATCCAGATGTGAAATTGTGGATTTGACCCTTAGTTTTAAGTTTTCCAAATAAATATACAGTTATTAGTACAAAAACACTTTGTTAGTGTATCACCTAAAACCATCCCCCATGTTGCCTGCATGTAAATATTGTCCCTCTTCAGGAAACAGTGGTTTATGTGATCCAAAGGTCTGGAACCACTGGGCGGCTTTAGGAGGCACTCATGGCCTGTGATGTGTGGGGTTATCCATGTGGCAAATCCCAGATGACCTAACAGCCTGAGCCTACATAAACCTGGCAGAGTTGACGACAGGATTAAAAGAGAGGGAGTTCCTTCCTGCCAGAAGGCCAGGAGACAGGACACATCTGGAGGTGAATGATCCTTCTGTGGCCTACCTGTCCTTATCAGTGAGGTAAGACACGCCCACCCCACCCCCAGCCCAGTCTCCTCACTGCAAAGACCACAGGTGGCATCTGGACTAGAGCGGCCAATCTGCTTCTGTTCAGGGAATTTGTAATTAGGGCACAGAGGAGCTTGTTAATTGATGCTGGACATTCAAACTGAGGGGTGTTAACAGCTGGGCTGGAGTGGCCTGCTTTGCCCTCGGGAGCACACTGCAGCAGAAACACAGTCTGTGGAGTCAAGAGGAGACAGGAGCAGCCCCAGAGAGAAAGTAAGCACAACCCAGCCTCTGATTTCCCAATTCTTGGTTCCAGGCCAGCTGCACTTCCTGCCCTCAGGGTCCATGGGACATCCCAGAAATAAATTTCTCCTCTTGGCTTCAGCTGGTCTGAGTAGGCAGCTGCTCCTTGCAACCGCATCCCTGCCAAACTCGGACTCCTTGTGTCACGCACCCCGGGTCCAGGTGAACAGGTGTAGCTGAAGGCGGGCCAGGATGGGTGCCTATCCAGACATACCCGGATGAAGTATATGACTAGAACCTTATCACAGGGATAGGAAAGGGGGACCCTTTGAGGGTTCCCTCCGCATCACTCGGCGAGAGGCACCATGAGAAGGAGCTGGCATAAGGGTGCATGGAGCTCTATCACTTGCTGACGGTAGAAACCAAATAAGAATGATGGACAAAGAGCTAACATTTACTGTGTGCATTAGCATATGAACTAGGCTATTCACCATTATGATTGCATTTATTCTTCCTGAGAGCCCAATGAAGGTGGTAATGTCACTTTCCCAACTTGCCACATGAGGAAAAGGAGACTCGGAAAAATTAAGTGATGGCCAGAGTGACACGTTTAATAAATACAGGATCCAAACTCTAGACTCTAAGTTCCTACCCATCACGCTACCTTCCTTTACGAAGTCATATTAAAAGACAGCAGAGAGACACCAAAAATAGCTAGTGTCCGAGGGACAACATAAGGTACAGCCACCAAAGGATCCTCCCCCCAGCAGCCCTGCCATCTGTGTTGGTCCCAGACCCCAGGGAGCAAAACCACACCTATGGGTGCAGCATTAAGAAAATAAGGGTGTACAAAGGGAAGAAAGCTGAGAGAAGGTATGCCACCTGGCTGAGGTGTGGCTTGGCTGGCCTCAACAAGGCCCAGGGGAGACTGGCTTTGGTCCAGAGCACAGACAGAGGGTTAACACAGACCGAATTTTTTTTAAACAGTAATTGGTAGGTGGCATTCCTGTTTGTGATCCCACATAGGGTGGAGGGGACTATACACTTCCAGGCCAGGAAAATCTAAGGAAATGTGGCAAGAGCTGCGTGCTATCAGAACTCCTAACGAACACTGGGACAGAAACCACATTCCCAGGCTTGGGACTGGATGACACACTAAGGGTGAGAAAGCAGAACCTTAATCATAATCCCAGAGGCCATTCTGATAGCCCTATTATTCATATCTTATTTCTAAAAAATGAAGCCCAGAACTAACCTGTCAAAGTTTCACAAATCAATTACAACTACAGCTCTGCTTCCACAAACTCCAAGTAGATCCAAAGTCTAGTGAGGAATTTTAAACAACGCACTTGAACTTGTCAGGGTCAGTGTGGCTGATTCTCCTCTAGGAACAATGCTGATGTAACCACTCACCACCATCTTTGCAGGAGGGGTGGACAGTGCAGTTTGATAAGGAAGGATAAAGAGACTGTTCTGGGCAAGGTACTGAGTCAGGCACTGAAGCTGTACCCATCTGTCCACACCACCTCACGGCAGGTGGGCACTTACTAGATGTCTGCCTTGGGCTGGATGCAGGCTATGGTCAGGGAACAGGAGTAACGGGCAGAGGGCTGAAAAGGCAACAGCACGCCCAAGGTCCTCTTAGCCTTCGCTTTGTCTACAAGCACAAAAACCCATCTCATGAACCAAGGCTTTCAAGACACCATCCTCTTGGGGTCCCTCCCCTCTGTCTCTGACTATTCTTCACTGGGCTCCCTGCTTCTTCCTTTTACCCTCAGAGGGAGATGTTCCCCCAAGTTCTACCCAAACCTCCCTTGCAAAAGACTAAATGTTTGTGCCTTCCCCACAATTCACATACTGAAACCCTCTTGTCCAATCTGATGGTATTAGGAGGTGAGGCCTTTAGGAAGTAATGAGGATTAGATAGTCATGAAGATAGAGCCCCCATAATAGGATTAGTGCCCTTCTAAGAGTCAGGAAAGAGCTTTGTTCCTCCCTCGGCTGTCAGCCAACGGAAGATACAAGAAGTCAAGTCTGCAACCTGGAAAAGAACCCTCACCAGAACTTGACCATGCTGGCACCTTGATCTTGGACTTCTAGCCTCCAGAACTGTGACAAATAAATACGTGTTTTTTATAAGCCACCCAGTCTATGGTACTTTGTTACAGCAGCCTGGACAGACTAAGACATTCTTCTCACTCCATTAGCCTCAACAATAACTCTGCGAAGGTGAAACTCCTTTCTCTCCCTTGCCAACCACACCCCTGCTTTTCCAGCCACCTGCTGATGATCTTCATCATCTGAATGCTGTGCTGACACCCGTGTCTTGCGCTCTCCTCTCCCACCTGTTTCTCCACCTGAATTCCCAAATTCTGGCACAGGGAAGAGAACTAACATCTACTGAACGCCAACACTTTCCAGGCACTGGGCTAGGTATTTTCCACATTTCCTTAGACAGCTTCTGTGCTGCAGAATGAAAAAATCAGCATTCTATAGAGGGACCAGTGGAGTCAGGCTGAGACGAGTCTCGACTAGGAGTAGTAAAAAGGCAAAGTGACAAAAAATGCTCCAGGTCCAGGGAACAACCTGTGCAAAGGCCCTGTGGTGGGCAAGGAGGAAAGGTCAGTGTGACTGGAGACTGCAAAGGAAGCATAGGAAGGATGCAAGAAGGTGACACGAGCATCTCAATGAACATGTGGAGTAAATAATATGAATACGTCATCCTCATTTAACTGCCATACTTTGTTTTTAGCCAATAAAACTAACCAACCTTTGATGTACAGAACACCAACTATAATTTTTAAAACACTTCTTTCCATCTGAAAGGAATTTCCTAAGTGTGAGTGTCCTTAAAAAAAAAAAAAAAAAAAAACTAGCTAGAAATGAAAAAGCAAGTAAGGTTAGAATTTGACAAAATTCATATAACTCCGTAAGTAATACGTTGATGTTCTATTCTTAATCAGAAGCTGGCTGCCAGCCTGGGCAGACAGCCTGGGGGTCATCCTGCACTGGTAACAAAAACAGAGACTAACCAATGGCTAATAATTGCTGAACACTTACTCAGGGTATTGCATGCATTAGTGCTTGATCTTCTTGACACCTCATAAGGCAGGTACCAAAATCATTCTCATTTTAGAAAAAGGGAAACTGAAGCTCAGACAGGTTAATAACTGGTCCAAGGTCACACAGGTGTTGCACAGCAGGAGCCAGGATCTAAACCAGGTCAGTGGAATCCCAGAGCCTGCACTCTTAACCACCACACTACTCTGACTCGCAAACTAGCTATAATGTCAGCACTTCTGGAATCCTACTTATTTCTTCACCTCCCCTGATGCAAGGCCTATTTAAGCTACTCAACACTGACAACGCAAAAAAGGTAAAATAATCTCTGAAGGAATGCTGTCAGACTTCTGGTGTCAGCTCCCTTCCTATTGCGGGTCTCCCTCAAAACACCCCAACTCTTCCTCCAATTTTAATAAAGAAAACTTTTCCAGTTCATTGCAATAATATCCTGAGAGAACAGGAATTAGAAACCGATGAGTCTTCTCAGGCTACGTCTCAGCCAAAGTCAACAGACTCCAAACCCCTCTTGTAGGCAGTTACTGTTTACAGTACCTCTAACCGGAAGGAAGGGGGGGGGGGTTCAGATTACTGGAAAGCTCTAGCCATGGTTTTCCCAACTCTTGACAAAGTTCGGAGTCTTGTCTGAAGGACAGTATCATACTTTCCCGATCAAGAAATCCTTCCCCCAACTATTTTAGAAGTAGCCAGAACACAAGGTAAATGACCAAAGCTTACCTACCTATGGTGGATAAAACTGTCTACCTCCCTGAGGCCTGGCCAGCTCTCCTGAGGATCAGCAGAGGTGACCCTAGCCTGAAGCTGGCTCACCTTTAGTTCTTTCTAAAACTCTCAAAGACCCATCTGAGCAACTCGTGGCTTATATCATGAGTGTACTTTAGAACTCCCTTCCTGAACCACACTGTTATGGGGTGAACCGTATCACCCTAAAATTCCTATGCTGAAGCCCTAATCCCCAGTACCTGGGAATAGGACCGTATTTGGAGATGGGGCCTTCAAAGAGGTAATTAAGGTAAAATGACATCACATCAGTGGGCCCTAATCCAATATAACTGGTGTCCTTATAAAAACAGATTAGGATTCAATTGCAGAGGGAAAAACCATGTGAAGTCCTAGGAGGAAGACCATCTGCAAGCCAAGGAAAGAAGCCTCAGAAGAAACCAACCAACCCTGCCTGGCAACACCTTAATCTCAGACATCAAGCCTCGAGAACTATGAGAAAACAAATGTGTTGTTAAACCACCCAGTCTGCACCGCTTTATGGCCACCCGAGCAAACTAAGACAGACTAATAGGCACACTGCTGAAGTTGCTCCTAACTCTATGTATCGGCCCCATCACTCGCTTAAGGGTACAGGCCAGCTGGATTTCCCTCCTGAAGCAGTGATCCCTAGAGCATGGCCACTGGGCACTGAAGTCACTACTAGGCTACCGAGTGCTCGAGTCCATGAAGACTCTTGCACTGGGACAGGGGCCCCAGCACAAAACCTTGTGTTTGTGTGGTTAATTAATAGGTGATGCAGAGAATTTTTTGTTTCAGAAATGAATACTATTAAAATACAGTCAGGGGCGCCTGGGTGGCTCGTCAGTTAAGCATCTGACTCTCAATTTCGGCTCAGGTCATGATCTCAGTGTTATGAGATCGAGCCCCATGTCAGGCACTGTGCTGGGTGCAGAACCTGCATAAGATTCTCTCTCTTCCTCTCTGTCCCCTCCCCACCTTCATTCTTTTTCGTACAACACGGTGCACCTGAGTAACACAATTGAACAGCTAGTATTTATTAAGCAATCGCCAAGCCAGGCACTATGCTAACACTAATAAACGTGCTTCATATATGCCAGCTCACTGAAACCTCCTAATAACCACAGGAGGGAAGGCCATTATTACTCCCATTTAACAGGTGAAAAGAAGGCCAGGAGATAAGCTCGGAGAAGGCATGCTTTTTTTTTCCCCCTGTTTTGTTCACTAGTATATCACTAGAGTGTAAAATAATGGCTGGCACACAGCAGGCACACCATGTTTGTTGAATAAAGGAAGAAACACGTTACTTGTCAATGTCACAGAAGGAGCAGGTTTGGGATGTGAACCCTGGCTGTCGGCACCAGCTTCTGCCCTGCCACACGGGACAGAGCAAACCACACTCCCTGACATGTGGAAGGTTTGGTCCACTGCACATTCCAGCATCTGCACCTTCTGGTCCTCAGCACTGGCGATGTTACTCTGCATCCAGAGTTCAGAACAAAGTTCATCAAGCAGCCAGTGCCACAAATGACTGGACAAAGGGACAGGCAAAAATGTTCCCTTCCCTCTTACCTGTGACACTCCCTGTGGCCTCACACAGTTCTCAAAGTGTGGCAAGCATACAACTTTGTGGTGTACAAAATCATTTTAGGTGGCACATAAATTAACATTAAAGGTGACATATTGATTTTTATGGTTACCTTCTATTTCGAGCAAATTTTACTGGTACTTTGTAACTAAGTCATGAAATACCCTCTTAAGATAACGAGTGTCCTGGGGCGCCTGGGTGGCTCAGTCGTTTAAGTGTCTGACTTCAGCTCAGGTCATAATCTGATGGTTAGTGGGTTCGAGCCCCGAGTCGGGCTCTGTGCTGACAGCTCAAGGCCTGGAACCTGTTTTGGATTCTGTGCTCCCTCTCTCTCGCTCTCGCTCTCTCTCTCTCTGTGTGCCCCTCCCCAGCTTGTGCTCTTTCCCTTTAAAAGTAATAAACTCTAAAAATAAATAAAAATAAAACAGAGTGTCCTTTCAAAGGGAACAAGTACTCCCATTTAAATAAACATATTAGGTAAGCAACAGAATAGGTGTTATATCTAAGTGACAAAAAATCATGATGGAAATACGTGAGTAACTAAAGGCTGGGAAATATGGTTTCCTGGAACTTTCTAGGTTATCTGTGTCAAACGCCCCCATCCCTACAACTCATCCACCCACCCAACTATGCCACACCTATAAAGAAAGAATTTACATACACTAAATTTTAAGTTTTCCAGCAAAATCCCTTAATAAATGACTACACAATGAGAGAGACAGACAGACAGACGAGGGTAAGAGATTAAGAGAGACAAAGACAGAAAAGAAAGAGTGCGAACAGACGCACAGATACAAAAGGCATGTTCATTAATACGTGACGAAGTTAACAACAGGGCTTGACCTAGGGCTGAAGTCCTGCCCTCTGCCTGGAAAGAACTGTAACACAGAGCTCCCTTTGATACTACCCTAAATTCCACACTGATTCTTTAGGCTATTATTTTATGGCATGGTAGCTTAGCTCAGCCCTGTCCAAAGAACTGTACCGAGGTCTCTGGGACCTGTTCCAATAACAACACACAATGAGGCCTTCTCTCTCTGATAAAACCAGGAACCCCTCCCTCTGTGGTCTGCTCCCCTGCTCCTCCCAAACAAAAGTAAAGTCCCATTTTGAGAAGAATTCAGCCAGCCAAATGCTGCCTTCTCCCCTCACCTTCCCTGTTGGGGACGACTGAGTTTCAGGTTGGCTGTGGGTCTAAGGGTGAACTAAGCTCCAAAGACAGAACCTAGGAGTCTGGTCAACTCCAGGGGAGAGAAGGCCTTCATGGCCATAGAAGGAGAAGCTGAAAGGGAAGTAATGATACCAAACCTGTACCAATCCAATGTAAGCTCCATGAGAGCAGGAAATAGTCTTATTTATGCTGTATCCCCACAGCCAAATGTAGTGAGTGTCTTCTGCTCAGTAGGTGCAGAGTATCAGATAATGAATGAATGAATGAATGAATGAATGAATGAATAAACTAGTGAATGAGTAAATGAATGAATGGATACCTCCAGTCCATCTGGACTCATAAGAGAATGCAGCAAAATGAATGCTACCTTGACTTCCTCCAGCACATGCTCAGATGCCCCAACTTGTGTCTCGATCTCTAGCATCTGGAACAAGCAAGAGAAAACTGGTTCTGGGAATGATAGTGACTTGCACCAACTAACTCAACCCCTCCTGAGAAGTTCAAAGCCCTCCATATTCTGGCTTCTCTCAAGGGTTTTTTGGTTGTTGTGTTTTTTGTTTGTTTTTACAGTATGTAAGTTTTTCCTTTCTTTTCCTCTTTTTCATTTTGCTTATCTGAACCTTCTAATCATTCTACAATGAACGTAGACGACTTGCCTAATAAAAATGTCTAAAATAGACTGATAAAACACACAAATAGGACCATTCAAAAAGGACCCTGAAAGCACATACCTTATCGAGTTCCATTTTAACATGTCTAGAGTACAAAGTTTAACACTGCCATTTCACAAAATTATATTCAACAAAGTCCTTTGAAAAGTTGTAAATTTCTGATAGAAGTCAAGGCTCAGGGCTTAAAATCACAATACCCAGTCATACAGGCACTTATCTTACAAAAGGGCCAACTAACTGATGGGCAAGGTGCCAGAGAATTAGACAAGTACAAGGACACAAGCTCAGTAAGTCATGTGCCAAATACGGATAAGACACACGTTCTGAGTTCATCCATGGTAAGAAAAACTGCTCTACAACTCTCTTCCAGTGGCAGAAACTTCCAGCAGTGCATAGGAGCCAGAGTACCTCTGCAGTGATAGAAGAACTTTTCTTTTGTCATGGGGCTGGTTGGTCCATCTTGGAGGTCCCACACAAATGGACCACACTTGATGCAGCTCAACTACCAGCTGAGAAGGGTCTCTGTATCTGCCCAGTCTTCGGATCTCATTGTTAAGGGTCAATCTGTTCCACACAGTGGTAACAAAGAAATGAGCTAACAATCAAAAGACCTGAGTTCTAGGTCTGATTCTAGCCAGACCCTGCACAACTCAACCAATGCATGCCTTCACGACTCCATTTTACCAAAACTTGGTAACATCAGCTGTATTTCACCGTTTCTTGAGGATAAAACTAACACAAATGTTACAATGGGGTGGGAAGGGGATGATGTAAGGTAAGAAAAGGGAAGAGAGAGAACTATTTCAGTAACAGTGAGCAAAATCTGATACTAGTTAAATGAATGGGATTTCACCACCTCAAACTATAGCATTTAACACACCTAAGTGATGTAACTGTTGTTCAGTCCAATGTTGTCCTAAAATACATTCCTAGGGGCATCTGTGTGGCTCAGTTGGCACAGCATTTGACTACTGATTTCAGTTCAGGTCATGATCCCAGGGTCCTGAGATTGAGCCTCCTGCATATGCGTGCACTCTCTCTCTCTCTCCTTTGCCCTCCCCCCGCCCCCACTCATGTTCTCTCTCACTAAAAAAATGAATAGAGGCCCCTGTGTGACTCAGTCAGTTAACATTCCGACTTCAGCTCAGGTCATGATCCCACAGTTCCTGGGTTCGAGCCCTGTGTCAGGCTCTGAGCTGTCAGCACACAGCCTGAAGCCTGCTTCAGATTCTGTGTCTCCCTCTCTCTCTGGCCCTCCCCACTTGCACTTTGTCTCTCTCTTAAAAATAAACGTTAAAAACAAATAAGTAAAAAGATTAAAATACATTCCTAAAGACAGAAGAGAAATGAAAAGACAGAAGAGAAATGAAAAGAACCTTCAAATTCCTCATATCCTGTCCACCTTCTTCACTAGAAAATGGCAAAGCATTTAAACTATGGCCTGTGAGAACTGTGCGAAGGTAATATATAAATGGCCGCCATTTCCGAAGGGCAAGCAAGGGGGCAGCCACCTGCACAAAACCCAACAGAACCTTCGAGCTCACAGACACCCACAAGCAACAGGACTGGGGCTCACATCCTGCCCTCAGCCCCAGGAGCCAGGGGTTGCAACTTGGGTGTGAACTTGAACATTCTGGGGATGTATCAACAAAAAGGGTGAGGAGGTCAGTCAGGGCAAAGACTTCCCAAGGCTGAATCAATAGAGCCGTCTGTAGACAGAGGGGCAGCAAATCAAGCATGTTAGACACACCAGCGCCGTGTGGAATGCCTCAGGGAGGCCTCGTGAAGCACGGCCCATAGAATCCGTCCGCAACTTCCTTTCCACATACAAGACTCCCTCAGTGAAGGTGGATCCAATGTGCTTGGCCTCTGGAAATGAAATCTGGGGTAGAAACGGAACTGAGAGGCTCAGATTTTGAAGACAACAGGCTGAGTTTGAATGCTGGCTTGTCCCCTTACTAGCAGTGAGCTCTGAGTCTCTCATCCAGTGGCAAGTTAAGTGAACAAGTTGCTAAACATTCCTGACCCTAAACTGCTTCACACCAAAATGGAATAACCATATCTCTCCAACACAACTGCTGCTAGGATCAAATTACATCATGCCTGAAAGCACTTGGCACAATGTTCGGCTCAATGCACTGCACTCCTATTAATGTCTTGCTCGGCATCATCACTACTGTTACTACTAATTGGCAAAATGGCTATGTGTACTTCAAGATCATATTACAGAAAACCTCTACTTCCTAACCCCAAGCTACACAACAGGCACGCTAGAGCAGGACTGAGGGCTCCCTCCACCCTCAGGACCCGGTGCTGGCCTGCCCCACACCTCTCACCATAGCACTGTGTGCAGAGCCTCAGGCCTGTGCAGAGCATCCGAAGCAAACGACCACTTACCTTGAAGAGCATTTCATGGGTTCGAGTCCTGCATGGGGCTCTGCACTGGCAGCAAAGAGCCTACGTGAGGTTCTCTGTCTCCCTCTCTCTGCCCATCCCCCACTTGCACTGTCTGTCTCAAAATAAATACTCTTCCTCACACTACCAAAGCAACCAAAAATGGCAAGTGCCCATTGGCTGCATATATTTACACAGAGGCAGATGTCTGAGTAACGGGGTGGTGTGCTTGTGATAGTCTTTTCTTGGTTTTACTAACCTTATATGTTGATCTCATCCAGGCATCACTGCAGTTGCCTACATCTCTGTTAAGAAAACCAGGAAGAAGACAAAATACAACGGCCACCAAGGATTCCAAAAGCCTCCTTCCCAAAATGTTCTCTGGAACAGTGGTTCCCAGATTTGGGAATCTAAACAACCAACTTAAACTAAACACAGACATAGACACACACACAGACAGACACACATGCACATGCACACTAGGTTGCCAATACTTTTACTCTGGCAAGCACAGCCATTTAAAAAATTCATTTCACTACATTTAATATAAAAAGAACAGTCTTACCTATTCCAAAATAGTAAGAAAGATACACTCTCAGAATAAGACACAGACCGCTACATAGATAAATTTAGCTTTATGAAAAACTCATTATTTATACTGTCCGTGTTTTTTGTCAGCAGAAACTGGGACTCAGCATTTGAGAACTGATGCTCCAGAAGGAGGCATGGCTACTTTCTTGAAGACCATGAAATGGCATTCTAATGCCTGTGTCCATGAGCCACAATGCAAAGAGAAGCTTCTTGACCACGCTGCCAAATAAAAAGAGAAGCAGCATCAGCCTTCCCAGTCATCAGGATCCCTCTGGTTAACTCCAGATACTCTTCTTCACTTGTCGAATTTAAAATCTGCCTAGCTCACCTTTCTGGGTTCTGGTACTTGAACTCCAGGTCACCACTGTTGAGCTGACTAACCCAAACCTCATTTCCACGTTTGACTCTTTGTACAAACCCATTTTTCACTCTCCTCCCTCAAAAATCTGCTCAGGTTAAAAATAATTTTGCCATAAATTTGCCATGACCCCACAACTTCACTCGTAATTACCTAAGAGAAATGAAAATATACATCCACACAAAAGCTTGTATAGAATATTTGTATTATTGATGTACGTAAGAGCCAAAAAGCAGAAATGACTCAAATATCTATTAACTGGTAAAGAGAAACACAAAATGTAGTGTAACTATGCTGAGTGGAATACCACTTAGTAACAGAAAGGAATCAACTTGGGACACATGCTACAATATGGATGAACCTGAAAAATACTAGCTAAGTCAAAGAAGCCAGACAGAGAAGACCACATATTGTATAACTGCATTTCTAGGAAATGTCAGAAATGGCCAGCGTGCAGGAAAACATCAATAGTTGCCTAGGATTGAGGGAAAGATTGACTACAAATGGGCAGGAGAAAATTTTTCATAATAAAAAGTTTAAAAAAAACAGCTAAAAGTTATGCTTACTATGATGGTTGGCAGAATTCAGTGAGCTTCTATTCAATGAGTGAGCCACTGAGTGAGTGGGTGAGTGAACAAGTCAATAAATGAAAACTAATTTCCCAGAAGCCTCTCTGATAAGCCTTAACTAGGTCCACATATTTCATTCACCCCAGTCAGCTTCCACAAGTTATGTGTAATACACAAGTCACATGTAACAACAGTGAATTGTGTTGTGTCTATGTTCATACATATATATACCACCTAACTCTTTGGATTAGGTTGAACTCCATATGCAATTGTCTTTTTGTAGGTCAAAAATAGTAAAATATTGGTAATTTAATGTGATTCACCTATACATGCAATTTTTTTTATTTTTTTAATGTTTTTTTTATTTATTTTTGAGACAGAGAGAGATAGAGCGTGAACAGGGGAGGGTCAGAGAGAGAGGGAGACACAGAATCTGAAGCAGGATCCAGGCTCTGAGCTATCAGCACAGAGCCCGATGCGGGGCTCGAACTCACAGACCATGAGATCATGACCTGAGCTGAAGTCGGACGCTCAACCGACTGAGCCACCCAGGCACCCCTACATGCAATTTTTAATGCAAGAGACAAGACAAAACAGGCTTTTGACAGAGAGAGAGTGCACATGGATGAGCAAGGGAGAGAGAATCCCTCAAGGTGGAGGCGGGGGGGGGGGGGGGGTGGGGGGGTGGGGGGGGAATGCAAGCAAGCGAGAGAGTGCACAGAGCCCATAGCAGGGCTCGAGCTCACAAACTGCAAGATCATGAACTGAGCCAAAGTTGGATGCTTAACCAACTGAGCCATACCAACCTGGGTGTGGCTCTACAGTCCAACCCATTATTCTAAGCTTCAATTTCCTAATGTGGAAATGGGAATAATCATGGGATCTTGCTCACGGAGCTGCTATGAGGACTACCATAACAATGCATAGAAAGCACCTGCCAGTGTTGAAGCAAAGACACAAAGGAAGCATTCAGTAAATTATTGCAATTATTGATACATGCTGATCCTATCTCTCTCTGAAATTATACATGCCTCAAGTATAGAGGAGCAGCATTTTCATTTCTTTAGTGTTCATTTGTTCCCCAGACCTGCACACAAGGGATGTTCACCACTGGAATCCTGCACAGGTGAGGCTTCCAAATATACTGAAGCCTGAGACCACAGTTCCCTGGATGCCACAGAGTCCCTGTCTGTGGAGCCCCAATGTGAAAAACAAAGATCACAGCCAGACTCTTAGTTATGATTCCATTCCCAGCATCCTCCTCAGCAGAAACCCAGCAATACTACAAAGTAGAGGAGGTGCCATCAGAGAGATTTCCTTCTGGCATATTTCTCAACAAAGATGTTTGGCTGCTATGCAACCAGTGTTTTACTGCATGATGGGGCTACTCACAGAAGGCCAGGATTCTCCTAGCAACAGCAAAGGATGGGGCTACTGGGGAGATGCAAATAAAATCATATCCCTACATGCTATTACAAATTCCTTCCCTCGTTTGTAGCCATCATAAAGGTAGCCAAAAGATTCCAAACAGGAAACAATGGGATCATACAGGGGTTGCCAGAATTCACAAATAAAAATATAAAACAACCAGTTGAGGTTAAGGTAACCAACAAATATTTGGGGACTGACTTACCCTACCAAATTTTTGTTCTTTATCTGGAATTCAAATTTAACTGGGCCTCCTGTATTTTATCTGGTAACTCTAGATTAAATTGGTACCACAGATAACTCTTTAACTTCCCTAATATAAAACAGGGCATTTTCAATTCAATTAACTATTCTTTAACCACACACACACAATGTAGGCCAGAAAGGGAAGTCTCCCAAATTCAATGAGAACCTGTATATAAAAGCTGGTTTAAGCTGTATATATAAGCTGGCTATACTAGCCACCATTTCCTGAAAGGTTGTGCCAGCACTTGCTAAATAAGCACTTTACATGCTCTGTAAGCTCAATGAATCCTCAAATGAGCCCTATGAAGTAGACCCACTTACTATTACCTTTATGTTACAGGTGAGGGACTGGGACTAAGGAAAGGTAGAGTCAAACTCAAGTTTAGGTCTCCCAATTTGAACCAATTAGAAGTCTAAGGGCCTTTCACTAGAGTCCTAGACTCAGTCTACTGTCTATCCAGGTGTCCCTGAGCTAATTCCAAATTTCCAATGCCTTGGCATATGAATTACATCTCAATAAAGTTGTCAAAAAACGTTTTTTCAATGTCTACTTCTCTTTAATAAAACTGTGAAACTTCAGTCCACAAAACACCTAAAGCCCCTTCAGTTGATGACGAAAATTCCTTTTTCTGTCTTCCATCCTGCTCTAGACCTCAGCAATTTCACTTCTCATGAGGCTTTCTACTAAAACTAAGGACAAAAAAAAACAAAAGGTGACCAGACTTTAGATGACTTAAATCCTGCTATCTGGGTAGACCTCTACTAAAGGACGCTCTGAAAACAAGGCTAGAAAAACCAAAGGAGATCCGAAAAATGTCAACTTCGATACATCCATTTATGTATCCTTCATCACCAATGATAATGGGCCTGGGCTACAACTGAGAAAATTAGTCATTTCTGTAAAAAAAAAAAAAAAAAAAAAAAAGGAAATTCCCTGGACCTTTGTTGTGAGCAAAAGCCTCATTCCTATAGACAATAACACAGTACAGTTTTTCTCAATGCCCATCACCTCTGGAGCTGCCAGGGATTGAAGAAAGGAAGGATCCTCTTTGGTTTTCTTTTTTTCAGTCCAGTTTTATCCACTTTCCACAAGGTGACTAAATCTAATCTATATCCATTCATCTCACCAGAGAGAAGATAAATGGTTATACAGATACTCTAGCCAATGGCTGGCCTTACAGATGAAGAGGAATGGCGTGAAGTGAATTCATTTTTATTTTTTTAATGTTTATTTGTTTTTGAGAGTGAGAGACAGAGTGCAAATGGGGGAGGGGCAGAGAGACAGACAGACAGACGCCAAAACAGGCTCCAGGCTCTGAGCTGTCAGCACAGAGTATGACATAGGGCTCGAACCCATGAACCGTGAGATTATGACTTGAGCCGAAGTCAGATGCTTAAGTGACTGAGCCACCCAGGCGCCCCGAATTCATTTTTAAATAATGCAGTGTTTCCCTGAGAGGTTGAGCTACTCTAACCCCAAGAGTTCAGGATAAGGTATTTTCATCCTTCTCTGTAAGGAAAACAGATGGATACAGTGACATTCTTCAAACAAAAGAGTAGCCAAAAGCAGGGGGAAATCTTCATCGTATTTGCTTTTGGAAGGCAATATATCTCCTTGGTAACAGTTCTAAAAAAGAAAGGGCACGGGAGACCCTGTACTGAATCTTACACCTTAGCAGGCAGCCTAGAAAATATGCCTATGATTCAAGCAAGGTACCCATTCCTTTCTTTCAATGGGATGCTTAGGTTTTTTGTTTTGCGTTTACTGATTTTAACAAAAAAAGGCACGTATTATCTTTCCAAATGGATCTCGTCCCTTTCCTCACCTATAAAATGGAGATGTTGCCGATAGTGATACTATCACTACCTTATGAGGCTGTTTTGAGGATTCAGTGAGATTGTGTACAGGATTTTAAAGAAGGTCTGGCCCATAGGGCGTCATCAGCAGATATTAATTATGACCATCACTATTCCCTAGGGCAGCATTAGAAGCACAGGTATAGCTTCAAGATGATAGGAAGCAGAACTGGATGATATGCAAAACACAATTCAAAAGGTTTCTACAGAAATTCCACAGCTCAAATCCAAAGGAAACAATCAAAGCTAGGTCCAGAAAACTCTTTATGAAATTAAAAAAAAAAAAAAAAAAAAAAAAAAAGGGCAATCAGCCTTGTGCCCCAGCAAACTAAACCACACAGCCAGCCACCCATCTTGTCATCAAAAATGCCTCACACAGGAAGCAGCACCTAGAGTGAGCTGATGACTGTATTCTACACACAAACACACACTCTCCACCCAGAGTCCCATCAGAGACCTGATGGTCCTCAACAAGGAGGATCGGGAGCCATACGAGTTGGAGGTCTGGACACTTGCTTAGACAGGAACAAGAAATGAACCTGGCATCATCTTCATCCCTCTCTACCACAGCCCCCACTTTCCTACTACCCGGATGCTAAGCCCTTCCCACTTGCAAACAGATACCATACAACTAGGAAAGTCAAAGCACATGAGAACACAACGCTGGGTCCCTGAGAAGACTCATGGAAAGCTGGGATACTACTAAGCTAACATCAAAAGCAAGTCTAGAAATGAAACCCAAATGAGGAGGAGGAGGGGGAAGAAGAGGAGGAGGGGGAAGAAGAGGAGGAGGAAGGAGAAGGGAGGAGAAGGGAGGGGGGGGAGGGGGAGGTGGGGGAGGTGGGGGAGGTGGGGGAGGAGGAGGGGGAGGAGGGGGAGGAGGGGGAGGAGGAGGAGGGGGAGGAAGGGGAGGAGGAGGAGGAGGAGGAGGAGGAGGAGGAGGGGGAGGAGGAGGGGGAGGAGGGGGAGGAGGAGGAGGAGGGGGAGGAGGAGGGGGAGGAGGAGGAGGAGGAGGAGGGGGAGGAGGGGGAGGAGGGGGAGGAGGGGGAGGAGGGGGAGGAGGGGGAGGAGGGGGAGGAGGGGGAGGAGGAGGAGGAGGAGGAGGAGGAGGAGGGGGAGGAGGGGGAGGAGAAAAAGAAAAAAGAAAAAGAGGTTGGCCCTCTGATGGCAGTTTAATGGAAGAGAAGCCCAAAAGAAAGAGAGTGGTAGGGAGGGAACTCCAATGAGTCACAGAGAACAGATGTGAATAATCTGTGTGGACTTCCCAGCTCTGCACCCCAACCTTCAAGTCAGGATCAATGCATTGATCATTCATCCACTTAGTCAGGATTTTTTATAGTTATTTATTCTGAAGTCAGTACTCTCTGGATTACTGTAGCAAACAATGGGAAGATAGGCATGGACCCTCTCAGAATTCGCATTTAAGGATAAGAGGAAAATAACAAGGTACCACCTTCAGATGTGCCCCAATGGACCAAGCCATTTAACACTGCACATCCCACTGCATCAAGCCAGTGAATCGAGCAAGTGAATAAGCAGCCATGAGGCCAATTACAAATGTGCTCCTATGGCTCATGTCACTCCCTACAGCTCAGGGAACAAATCCTGCTGAAGAATTCACAGGTACAAACATTGTCAGTCTCAAAGTATCACTGCCTTGACTGCTGAAAGATGGGGGGAGGTGTGTCTGCCCAAAATATCACAAATTAAGACATTTCTCCTTAACCATTTGCAGAGTGGCTACTATGTGCCAGTCACTACACAGAGAATTTAGGACATAACCACAGACCCATGGAGATTAGAATTTAAGTGGACCTTACCATCTAAGTTGTAGTAAGTTATGAGAAGGTTCAAAAATGCAGAGGACAAACTTCCAAAGTGGGGGTGGATACAAAAGGTACCATTAAAATATGCCTCTAAAAAACCCACAGACGTTACTTTTGACAGTACTCACTGCTCAAAAAGTAACATAGCAGGAAAGATGTCTAAATTAGTGAGGTGTGTTAGATTTTCTGCCAAACATATTCAGGGCATCTCTTCAAGGCATTCCAGTTTGTGAAGAGATAGCATCACTTAAACAGGGCTGTTCGTACACCCAGGAAGCTGTCAGAGGCTACTGGACTTCAAGAAGCAAGTGTACACCAGCAATGGGTAAAGAGGCCTGGGTTGTAATCAGACCTGGATTTATTTTCTCCTCCAGCCCTCAACTAGCCAATTCTTTCCTTTGGGGTTTAGTTTCTGCTTTTATAAAACAGCAAGTGCAAAAGAAAAAAGGAGAAGCATGGGGGCAGGGAGAGGGACCCATGACCATTCACCAAGTATGTACACATGAAACAGCAGCCTCCAAACCCAGCTTCAGATGACATGAGTCGTTCCTGGCGGAAACACTTTGCCCATCCCCTTCCTCCTCCACACCATCAAGTATGCTTTCACCATCACCACCCTTCCAAGCAGAGTAGCTTTTGAAAGGCACCTCTTGGGCAATCTACAACTTCCTAATATTATGCACAACGTTCCACTTGAGGGAACAATTAGAAAATAATATCCAGGAAGACACCAACCAAACCCCGTTTCCTTGATGCCTGGCCCCAGCTATGTGTCAGAGAGGCTGGCAATGGCCAAAGAGGCAACAGCAAAAGGTCACTAGACTGGGAAGTCAGGGCAGCTTCCAGAGGAATTAACACTTGAGCTGAGATTGGAAGGAGGAATAGCTAGGGGAAGAAGGTGGGCGAGCACTGCATCAGAGGAATTGTGTGCGTCAAAGCTCTAAGGTGGGAGGCACAGGACCAACATAGGGGCAGAAAAGGGGCCTGATGGCTGGAAAATCCAAAGATGGTGCAAGACGAGACTGGAAAAGCAAATGGGCCAGACTATTATACATGGGTACAATGGGGGGGGGGGGAGGTGGGCAGGAGGGGTTTTAAGCAGTAAGGTGACAAGATCACATTTTGATTTTGAAAAGACCACGCTGGCTGCAGAGGTATCTGAGATGCCAAGAAAGAGAAAGGCTGGGGCAGAGAGGAAAGGAAGAAGGGTCAGGTGAAGGGAAAGGCAGGTCTAGCACATGCAACTCAGCAGCATCAATATCACTGGGGAGCTTGTAAGAAATGCAGTTTCAAGCCCCACCTAAGAATCTGTATTTTAACAAGGTCCCCAGGTAATGTGGATGCACATTAAAGTCTGCAAAGCAGATTCAATGCAGAGTGGTAACTAGTCTTTGGATATTAGCTATTATACCAAGTAAGTTTTTCATTTTCAAACCTAGCTTCAAACACAATCTGTAACGAAGCTGCAAACCCGAAATACCTACCTTAAAGTTAAAATAAAGAGAATCACAGATGAGGTTTGCTATGAAAGCGATCTTCCTAAACTACCCAGGAGAGGAATCACCATCTTCCTACTCCTTGACCTTGCTAACTCTACACAAAGAGCAACCACACAGGGTGACTGTTCCTATGATAAAAAGAAGGAACCTGTAATCACCCCAAAAGCATCCCATCATCTACTAAACAGAATCTAAGCCTCTGCCAAAACCTCCAGAAGCATCCATGAGTCAGTCACCTTGGAGGGACTGCCTCTCAACATTCAATGTAACTATTCACCTTGCCACCTGCTCAAAAAATGAACGAAGCCACTTGCAATGTTCATGAGTCTTGAGGACCACCATTTTAATTATAAAAACACTTGTGGCTCAATACTGCTTTTCTGTGACGCCTAAAGTAAGTCCTTTAATCATTATGTGTCCCAGCTTTTCCCCATGTACAAACCAGGAACCCTAGCATTTATCCCTTCCCCACCAAGTATGCTTTAGGGATTAGGGAAATAATGCTTTCAATGCTATTCAAGGTAGATGTGTGCTGTTGAGTTCATAAAGCTTTTATTGTGTCACTATACTACTCAAAACACTTACAATAAAAAAAAAAAAAAAAAAGCCTTACAGTGGCTTCCCAGTATCCACAAAGAAGACAGACTCTTCACAATGGCACCCAAGCCTTCCATGATCTAATCCCAAAAGCCCTGGCCTTCTTACTACATAGATACTCCAGCCAACCCAGACGAGCCACACCTCTCAGGCCAACCTGGCCCTTTTCAGTCTCCACACCTCAGCTGGTGAAAGTCCCAGTGAACTGGGACCCTGTTGCCAATCCTTCCCTAAGTCCAGACCCATTATGTGTTGAGGCCAAAAGTATGAGTAGACGTTAGCCAAACACAGGGGCATGGGGAAGGCACCAGGAACACCAAGTAGAAGGAACAGTAATAGGAGACTGAAGATGGGAAACCCATCATCCATTCATGAATCAGAAACAAATCCGAAGGAATGGAGCAAGCAGTCAGGGTCAGAGTATGCAGAGCTCAGAAAGCCTTATCAAGGCATCAGGACTTTATTCTAAAGGGGCTAATGGAAATGTTCTTGAAAGCAACCATACTAGAATAGTTGAGAACTGTTTTAGTGAAGGCAGAGGGTGCCTCTGAAAACTTTTTTTGAAACTCTCTTTCAATCTACTTTGCCCACCAATGAAATTCAAACTTTTTAGGAAATATCTGTGGCAATTTTAATAGCAGCACATCGTTTCTTTTAACCAGAGATTATAATCACAGAACTACAGACCTAGTAGGAACTTTAGCAATCATTTACTCTAACCCCTTATTTTAAAGATAAGAAAACTACAGTGCTCAGAGATTAAATGATTTGCTCAAAGACAGAGGCAATTTGTGGCAGAGTCAATATTCAAACCCAAGTCTCATGACTTCTAGGCCAGAGAGAATAGGATGTAGTAAACGTTCCAATATAGGAATCAAAGCACGCATGCATTCATTCAACAAATATTTATTTATGCACCAGATGCCATTCTAGGCAGTGGAAATACAGAAGTGAGCAAAGACAAATACTTTGCCCTTATAGAGTTTTCATTCTAGCAAGGAGAGAAAGACAAAAAAAAAAAAAAAAAAAACCCACAATAAACACATTACATAGTAAGTTAGAATGAGAAAAGTACTACAGATAAAAGCAGAATGATCAAGTGGGATGGGAGAAGGACTGTCAGGGGAAATCTCACTTGAAAGAGACAATGGAGCAAGACCCAAACAAGGTACCTTGCAAGGAGGATACCTACCAAGCATCAGAGGTGATGGAATTTCTATCCCCTCCATCATAATTTACCTGTACAAACTGTAGGTAGCAGGGCGAAGATCTGGGGGAGAAATTCAGCCCTCTTCCAAACTTTTCCATCTATCCGCCAAGCTCAACAAACAAAAATCCACAATTCTAACATTTTTTTCTGATAAAACAGGAAAAAACAATTCTTCTTCTGGCTTTAATAAGAGGTCTTGATAGGCTGATAAATTGGAATGTAGTGAAAAAGTGGATATGGAGGGAATTTCAGGCTGGAAGCAAAACAAATACATATTCTGCATTTTGATAATGAACCAAGCCAATTTATTTCGGTTACTGCCAAATATGGATTAAAATGTGGGTCACTTCCTGAACACACCAGAAATGAAACTGAGATTGGCATCAACTTCCCAAAACCTGATGAATTGTAGCCTGAAACAAAGAAAAAGAAGGCATCAAAAAAGGAAGAACAATGTAAATCACAAAGACTCTTGGAGCTCAGCCCCACCTTCCCCACCCAGAAAATGCTCTGCAGTGGTCACGGGTCAACGTTTTGATTCCAAAGAGCCAATACTTTCTCAGCAATCCTTGTAATAACCCAATGAGGGGAGTATGTTGATCGGACTCACTCTACAGAACAGAAAACTGGTAGAAAGGAGTCTCTGAGAGGTGAAAATGCCCACACAGTTCACAGGCAACACAGACAAGACTGGAACAAAGGATTATCTGACTCCAGAGCCCACACTGGGGGCTCAGCAAAATGCGACCCTTGGTTTCTTTTTGAATGACCTATGAGCTAAGAATGGTTTTTACGTTATTCACGGGTTGTAAAAACAAAGGCAAAAAAATAGCATCTGTAACACAGACCCTCTGCGGCCTGTGCCCTAAAATATTTACCGTCTGGCCCTTGAAAGAAGTTGTTTTCCAACACCTGTAGCGTTTCCAACACCTGCTCTACTAGACATGGGCAGATGCAAAACAAGTTCCAATGGATGTACTGTTTCCCAGACCCTAAGTATCATAAGGTGAAAGAGTCAGGCTGTGGAAAACGGAGAACTAGCTTTCATACTGGCTGGGCTGTAAGACAAGCAGGCATCAGCTGGGAGTTACAGACTTGCTGTATTACTCAACAGTTCTCATACGTTGTTCTGCATTTATTTGTTTAATCTGACCCAGCAGGGGTAGTCCCCCTCTCACCCTGACACCCGCCTGACACCCCATCCCTCACTAGGCACTTGGCTCCCAAACACTATTCTCAGGCTGCCCCCAGAATGCCCAATCCTAGTGGGCCCCAAAGCTTCAAAACTATCCCTTGTTTCATCATCTCCAAATGTGAATTTCCAAGGTAACTTTATTTAAACATACCCTTAAAAAAAAAAAGGCAAAAAAAATTAACAAAAACCCACAACAAACTGTGACAGCCCAAGTTAACTTATCCAAATGTGGAGAAGAACCAGGAGCTATTTGGGAGGCAGAGCCCTTTTTCTTCCCTGGATGACCCTGTTCAATTTGCTTAAGTCAATGTGGAGGAATTTTGTTGCCTTGGCCGCCTGGCAGCTATCCCCCCTTCTTCTGTATTTATAGCACCCTAATATTCCTCTGGGAAAGCATCCTTCCGTGACTTTTGGAACATTTATTTCATATGCTGTTGTTGACTCCACTCTGGGTTCAGGCCAGGCAAGCTGCAAGGATTATCTCAAGGACGAGCATGTGACTCAAAAAAAAGCCAATGAGAACCATGCTCAGGGCTTCACTTCAAACTCTTGGCCCCAAGTCATCTTACCAACCACAGAGAAGAGGCTGTCTGAGAATGGCACCAGCTTAAAGCAGAGCAGAGTGAAGAGAGGTGGGAAGACCTCCCTGTACAGGGAGGACCTGCAGACATTGTGTGAGCCACGGGACTCAGACCAGCCTGAAGTCAGAGCATCCCTTGGGCTTTCTTGCTACCTATCAAAATAAATTCCCTATCTGTGTAAGCAGCTTAGACTGAGTCTTCCCTCCTTCATGACAGAAAGCAGCCCGTCTGCCCGCGTTGAAGCAGTGTCTACAAATGTGCCTTACTGAAACTAACTGAAAAGCGGGCATTAAGGTAAGTTGCATTGTTGGTAGAGCACCTCACCAAGACTCCTCATCCATGCTGAGGCCAAAGGGAGCTCACCTCTCTTACCCCCAGCTGATCCAGGAACGTGGGGCTTTCTAACAGATGCCAGGGCCTTCCACTATAACACCAAGTAACCTGATTAGAGCTGTGACCAGTGAGACTTAAAGAGGTAAGACTCTCACAATCAGTATTTCCAGGAAGTACGCTTTTTCTCCTCCCACCCAAAAGTAGTTTGCCTGAAGCCCCTCAGCGAAGAGAAAAAAGAGAAAAAAGGCAGAAGGAATGTAACAGTCGGTGGAGGAACTCTCGTGCTTCTATTATGTCCAGGGTTGCTTGGCAACTGGCCTCAGCCTGGTCATTCCAGTGGACAAGCAGAGGAATGAAAGTCAGACCTCCAGGTCACGCAGTATGTCCTGTTTATGGCCCTGTGACTCAAGGGCAGGGGTGGGCTCGTGCTGTTCTACAAAGCTGACAGCAAACAGCCAACAGAGCACCTGCTGTCTTCAGGGGCTCTCCCATGAGTTTCTGTCTCTCCCACACTGGTTCAAGTTCCTCTAACTGTTGCCCTCAGTGAACATAAGCCGTGGATGTTCCCCCAAAACAGATAAAAAAATGCTTTCAAAAACAGCTTGATAGGAAAACAGAGTCAAGGTTCTGACACAGAAATAACTTAAACTTTACTATTTATTAAGAAAGTAGAAATCACCAAGGAGTGAAAGGTTTTGTATATAGTCAAGAAAACTCAAGCCAGCCTGTATTTCAGGTTGAGTATTTTCTTGACTCCTCCATAACCTTTCTCACTCCACTGCCACCTCTAAGGATTCTAGGTCATGAGCTAATTTCCTACAACTGGAAGTCAGCAGGGATGGAGATTTCCGCATTTGGCAACACATTTTAATAATAACTGTGGTACCAGATCCCGAAAGGGCCTGTACACGGCAGGAGGAAGAGAAGATGTGGGTCAATGAGTCTCTAGTGTGTAGACGCGCCAAACAGGTCATCTGCGTGTACAAAGATAGACGTGATGCTGTTCCTTCTCGCTCTCTGCCCGCTCCTAAATTAAACATCTAAGAATGATTAGCTTTCAGGACACAACAGAGACAAGAGACTGACTCTCATGCCTAAATTCTACTTAGCGAGACTCCAGTCCCAAAAGGTTAAGACACTGTATGGGAAGCATGGTCTTTTGTTGGCTGAATTCCTGTTAAGATCCATTTATCCACATAGACCTATCCAAATAAACTGATATTAAATCTTATAAAAAATCACTGCAGACTTTCAGAAAAATCTTGTATAGAAATTATGCCTTGGGGGTGTCCACTGGAAAAACAAGAGATGTGGTTCCAGCATGGAAATGCTGTCAGCAAATAATACACAGAGGCCTGCAATATAAACAAAAGGAGAAAAATGTTTTTCTTATTTTAATCTTTTTAGAGCACAATGAAAAGTAAGTCTTTAGTAATTAATTCTGAGGCTTATAATGGGTATGTTCCCACATGTACCACTATAACTAAAATAGGTATTAAAACTTAACACCTTTAAATGAGTACAGAGAACACATACTCTAACGTTCAAAATCTGTTTTTAAAGGAAACAACATAAGCAAATAACCTTGTTGTTTGAAGAGTTATAAGTCCATTTCTTCTAAGTGTGAAGATTGGGGAAGGAATCAATTCGTAGATTAAACAACTACCCACCAAGGGGATCAAGACCTCCACCTCGGTGCTACTTATGACCCAGAGTTAGAAACAGAAAATTTGTTTTTCCTTTCCTCCACCTGAAAAAAGTAGAGGTAAAGGGACAGAAAAAGAGATCCAAGAAAAAGAGCACAGGCAGAAGGAGGCTGGTGACAGCATTAATCAACTCTTAGTTCTGATGTTTTTGTTTGTTTTGTCCTGCTTCTTAAGATGTATTTATTTTTGAGACAGAGAGAGCACAAGCAGGGAAGGGGCAGAGAGAGAGGGGGACACAAGAGCCTAAGCAGACTCTGGGCTGACAGTCCCTACGTGGGGCTCGAACTCACAAACCACGAACGAGATCGTGACCTGAGCCAAAGTCAGACACTCAACTGAAGGAGTCATTCAGGTGACCCTGATGCTTGCTTTTTTTTTTTTTTTTTTTTTTTTAACTTTTTTGTTTTAATGTTTATTTCTTGAGAGAGAGACAGAGTGTGAGCAGGGAAGGGGCAGAGAGAGAAGGAGACACAGAATCGGAAACAGGCTCCAGGCTCTGAGCTGTCAGCACAGAGCCTGACTCAGGGCTTGAACCCATGAACGGTGAGATCCTGACCTGAGCCGAGGTCGGACATTTAACTGACTGAGCCACCCAGGCACCCTGATACTTGCTTTTTTAACTCCATTTCTTGGGCCACCCAAAAGGAAAACTATCCAATTAGAGCAGTCAGACCTGATTTGTCCAAGGTGAAATCTATAAAACAGAATAAAATCTAAAGATAGCCAAGGGATGCTTGAGGCCATGAACACTCAGAGGCACTTTCAGAACAGGTCAAGTGTCAAGTTGGGCTCTTTGAAGACATTTGGTATCATTTCCTCAACTTGTACCAGGGAATTTAGAGGGTTCCAAGTACTAGGAAGAGTGAAACAGGTAAAGGTATAAAGTGGGGAGGGAAGGAACAGCGACTTAAGACTTTAGGTCAGGCGGTGAGAGGACTGCTCTCAGAAGACCTCAAGGAGGAGAAGCAGCAGATGACCTTTATGTTAAAGGTCATAATGATCTAAAGCAAACACACTCCAAAGGAAGAGCAATGGAAAATCCTATGGCTGGAAAGCTTAAGCACAGAGAGGGAAAAGAACAACAGTCAGAAAAGAAACTGACAAGATAGAAGTCGATCATACATAAGCCATGGTCAAAGGAGTTAAAATTATATTCTGAATGACAAGGGAAGCCACTGGGAAATTTACATTAAGACAGACTTGATAAGGTTTAGGTTTTTAAAACTCCAGTCTACCTGCCATATGCGGGAGTAGATCCTACCTCACCAAGCTCACTAAGGCTCTGGGTGGTCATGACTACAAAAGGTAAAAAAGGTTCTGCCCATGAAAATAGAAGGGAAAGAATATGATCCAGCAAAGAGTCTCTCCCAGGTGATAGCAACCAGGGGTCACCAAGTTGGCCCAGAATATAAATTCATTCAGCACCTCAGAGAAGCATTCTCTGAAGACATAAGCTACCCTTGCCTCCACCCTCCACTATCCATCACTGTCAGTCTCTTTTTATGTCTATCGTGGTGCTTTTATCTCAAAGTATCCTGTCAGTTTGTTTGCTTGTTTAATTTGTCTGCCCTGTAAAATATCAACTGCACAAGCCTAAGAACTTTGTCTCCTTGGGAGCTATGTCCCCAGCACCTGTAACAACGCCCTAGAGCACAGATGGTGTCCACTAAGTATTTGTTGACTGAGCTAATGCAGTCAAAACCACATCTTTACTCCTACTGGAAGGAAACAAAATAGGGGCGCCTGGGTGGCTCAGTTGGTTAAGCGTCCCACTCTTGGTTTTGACTCAGGTCATGATCTCATGGCTTCTTGAGTTCGAGCTCTGCATTAGGCTCTGTACTGGCAGCGTGGAGCTTGTTTGGGACTCTCTCTCACCCTCACCCTCTCTCTCTCACTCCTTCTGCCCCTCCCCCACTCATACACACGCTCTCAAATTAACTTAAAAATTAAAAAATAAACACGGGCACCTGGGTGGCTCAGTCGGTTAAGCGTCCGACTTTGGCTCAGGTCATGATCTTGTAGTCCGTGAGTTCAAGCCCCGTATCGGGCTCTGTGCTGACAGCTCGGAGCCTGGAGCCTGCTTCAGGTTCTGTGTCTCCCTCTCTCTCTGTTCCTCCCCCGCTCACACTCTGTCTCTCTTTCAAAAATAAATAAGAATGTAAAAAATAATAAATAAATAAACAAAATACCCTACCAATCTCCAATCCTGGATTCTTTTCTAGGACAACAGGCTCCTTGTGGGTTGTTAGGACTAAAATGATTTCAGAAATTCAACAGATGTAAGGAGAGAGAAGACTTCCCTTGTTCAGAACTGGCCAAGTGTTCAAGTCAGCTGAGAGGCACCAGTGATAGGGTGAAGTGGGGGCAACAAAACTATTAGAGTTGGGAACAGGGCTAACCAATGACCAGAGAATGGAACTCACCGTCTTCCACTTCACACCAATATTTATATAAAAGATAATTTTTTGTTGAGTACTGTAAGACATACTTATGTTATAGTCAAGGAAGAACTCCCTGTTAGAAGTTAGCTGTGTGCTCAAGAAACTGATGGCACACACCCCTGGGTGGTGAGGCTGGATTTGGGCAGGGAGGGGCCCTCATGTGACATGTTATTTTTATAATGGCTTTTGACAAGTCAGCATCCCAGTCCTGAAGAAGATATGGAATGTTGTGATTGACATGTTTAAAACCAAGACATCTGGATTAAGGTCAATATAATACTGGCCAGGGTGCCTGGGTGGCTCAGTCAGTTGAGCATCCAACTTCAGCCCAGGACATGATCTCATGTTTCTTGGGTTCAGGCCCCACATCGGGCTCTGTACTGACAGCGCAGAGCCTGCTTGGGATTCTCGCTGTCTCCCTCTCCTTCTGCCCCTCCTCCGTGCTCCCTCTAAAAATAAATAAACTTTAAATGAAGTGTGTATGTATATATACATATATATACATATATATATATGTATATATACATACATATATATATGTAAATAAAATAGTGGCCAGGGTACAAGATCAGTCTAATTTCTAAAGATAACTAATATAATTCATCCCCAGTGAGAAACCCAGAGACTGTATGCAGAGACAGTGCAAGGACAATTTTTTTTAATTTCTGTATGGGTCCTATCCAACAAAAGGTGAAAATAATTAGTCATTAGAATAGCTGGCTGCTGTGATTTGTGCCAGGAGCTTTTCACACTACCTCATTTAACTCTTAAAATGCTCTCAAGTGAGCACTACTATTCCCATTTTATAAATGAGGAAACAGAAGATTTAAGGGACTAAGCTCAGATTCCATAGTCAGCAGTATACCACCATTAAGAGTAAAAGGGTTCCAATCCTGGTTGCAACACTTTTGAGTTGTCTGAATTACTTTCACTTTCCATGCCTCAGTGTTCTGCTCTGTAACTGGGGATAGTAGTACGTATCTCATGACACTGTTGTGAAAGTTCAATGGTGCTAGATATACTATTACTATTATTGTGGTTCAAATAAATTTAACACCATGCTTTCAAGATGTGGGACTCTTCCTTCTGTGGCACTCCAAAAAGACACCTACTCTTTGTCCCCAAGGCTCTGCTCCTCTAGCAAGAGAAGGAAGGGAACAAGCAGAGAGACAGGAGCTGAATCTTAAAGATATGGAAAAAAAACAAAAGAACAACCAATGCAAATTTATCTTACAGGGATAATCATGGCATGTCTGTAACGACAACCATGACAGACTAGTCAACAATCATGAAAAAGAGAGAAAGTGCTGTCCAAAAGTAAGCGATTATTTCAAGAAGTCTTTTTTTTTTTAAATGTTTATTTATTGTTGAGAGAGAGACACACAGAGTGCGAGCAGGGAAGGGGCAGAGAGAGAGGGATACACAGAACCTGAAGCAGGCTCCAGGCTCTGAGCTATCAGCACAGAGCCCGACGTGGGGCTCGAACTCACGAACCATGAGGTCATGACTTGAGCTGAAGTCTGACGCTCAACCAACTGAGCCACCCAGGTGCCCCTATTTCAACAAGTCTTGACACAGCAACCCTGGAATATTATGTGGCCACTAAAACAATCTTAGAAAGCAGTTCTAGTGAGTAGTACAGGTTATAAAGCCAAAATGAGGATCTCTAACCAGACTATTGGTATGATTTGCATTTTCTTCTTTTATTCATCTGTAATTTCTACATTTTTGCTAATGAATATGTATTACCTATAATATCAGAAAAAAAGTTTGACTTTCAACTGGTTAATTTTTTTTTTCATGACTAGAAAGACTAGAGAATACATGCCTCACAAGAAGGTAAAGGGGCATCCTGCTTTTTTTTTTTTTTTTGCTGTTAATGGCTTTGTGAACTAAGGAGTTGGCTCAAGGGAGGGAGATGTAAACCATGGTGTCCAGGTCTCTGCAAAATTTGTCCAAAATATATTATTTCTGGAAATTCTAGATGGAACACCTACCAAGACTCGGGTATCACTCAGTTCTCTGACCTACCCCAAATAGGATTCTAGGTCCCTAATTGGCATTATACATACATAATTATACCTGGAACTGTTCAACTAACCCAAATAACATGTTCTCATTCGGTGTCCCCAAATTTATCTTCTTCAAATCTAAGTCACTGACCTACTATTGTTAAAGACAATTTTCATAGCACCCTCTACCCCAATGATAAAAATGGGAACTTGAGGCTTTTATCAGATCCCATTAGACAAGCAGAAAATAAGTACCTAAATGCTGTCCACATGGCTCAACCAGTGAGCAGGACATTCTGTACCCACCCTGGCTCTGAGTGTGTCCTTTCACCTTTGAAACCTAACACAGGATGTGTATCAACAAAGAACACCCCAGACAGTGTATTTTTATAAAATGGGACCATTCCCAGTTCATACTTCTTTCTGTTTCTATACATTCACAGTCACCTTAAATCTGATGATCTCTTTAGCTATAATTCCTAAACTCCACATACCATTTTCAGGTCATTCACATTTACAAAAGACTTTGTTTTTCCCATCACCCAGATAGGGAGATCAGTCACTTCGTTGATGCTTTGGCAAGGCCACCATGAGGATGGAAGAATGGCGGATAATCAAAGAATGAGAGGGAGAAAGAGAAAATGAAAAGGAAGGAAGCAAATGAGAGTGAAAACACAGAGGGTGAAAACATGTTATCTACATTTGGGCTGGAATGTCTTAGAATACAAGCACTTTGGTAATTAAGAAGTGCAGTACTTCCAGGTTAAAACCCTCAACACCCAAACCTTCACTATTTCAGCACGTAAGACACCTATTTGTCAATAGCTCCAAAAACGGTTAAACCCGAAAACTCTGCAAATCCAACTATGCCAATCAGAGGAGTATCGGAATTTTTTTTTCCCCTCTGTAGAAACAAAAGTTCCACTCTTTTGCTCAAAACAATGCACCTACCTACTACTGGGTGTTGGGTTCTTCCTTCCCACTGTCACCAGGAAATTGCCCTCTTCGGGGCAAGATCAGAGCCACGACACATGATGAAAGAACTCCCAAACCAGAGACCTGTATGCGCTCATGAATGAATGTGATTTAGCCCTGCTGCACTAGCAAATCTATTCAAAGCAGAAGAGAGAAAAACTGACTGCCAGATCCAAACATCCTGGCATTGAAATCACAGCATTCCTGGGAGCTGCAAGATGTCTGGACGCACCAAAGGAAAAGGATATGTGGCTGAACAAGATCAAGAAACAAGGCTGACAGGACAGCACCACACTTTAAAATCCTAAGGAAGTGGGTGCCTAAGGCTAGGGGGATGGGAAGGAGAGGGGGTGATGGCTAAGGAGTACGGCTGGCTGTCTTTGGGGGATGGTGAAATGTTCTAAAATTAATCGTGGAGATGGATGAAAAATTCTGTGAATATACTAAAAGCCATGAACTATACACTGAGAACTGTACACTGAGATAAGTGAATTGTGTAGTGTGTGAATTTTATCTCAACAAAGCTGCTTTAAAAAAAAAAAAATCCTAAGAAAGGACCTCCAAGGTCTCCACCCACCACTGCCTAACCCCAATGCTAGCACATTTGGGGAGCTCAGTAATAGGACTGCTTGAGGTGTCACATTAAAAGACATGACTCATCCTTCTCCCTCTTAACATTTCACAAGGTTCTCATTTCAGATAACCATCGAAAAACATTTCATTCTTCTTTCTTAAAGAGACTCAGTTGTCCAGATTGAAGGAGAGAGGAGAGATTAGATCCCAACATTCAGAACCCAGACTTGTGGAAACAAGCCAATTTGAAGTTATCCTCAGCTGGTGATCATCTTCATGCTTGAACTCTGTGCTGCCCCAAGCACAAAAGCCCCAAGCCCTGTTTTTCTCTTTTCACTGCGGTGTAGTGTGAAGTTATGCTGGCCAGAAGAGGTGGGGGAGATGAGTAGCAAGCCAAAGTCATATCCCAAAAGGCACTGAGGCCAAAAGCTCTGGGTTCCACTCCAATTTTCTACGCAGTGGAGCAGAGCTTCCCTGCTGAGGAACTGATTACACGCATGCTGGCTCTGTAAAGAGGAAACAGGATTTCTTTCCAGAGAGAGAACCATCTTGTTGCTCTAAACGGACCTGGCAACATGGTAGCTTGCTGACCCTGCAGGCTGAGCTCAAGGCGACTTCGGTCAGAGGGCCCAGGGACCTCAGCAGGCAAAGCTGTCTGCAGCCTCCAAGGCCAGGCCAGGAAGCCAGAGGCATTGGGGCGCGGCAGGAGCAGGGCAAGGCTGCAGGTGCAGAGGCCTCCATATTGCACACAGCAGGAGTTGTGAGGCTGGTGATCTGCTGAATAAGCAGCCCACGGCAGCATGTATGGCACACATCTCAGTGCACTCGTCAGATAAAAACGCAAGAAAGCCCTGCCTTTAGGAGAGCAGTCCACAGAAGCAGCAAACAAGAGAGTAAAAGCAGCCCTGGGCTCCTCACAGTGAGGCCCAGGGGTCTCACCAGCAGGGCTGTGGTGTGCTGTCACCCTCCCCTCTGCTGAGAACCAGCTGAGATCGAAAGAGAGATAAGGAAAAAGCTGTTGCCAGAAATGAGTTGCCCCAAGGGCACACCTTCCAGACCAGAGGGGAAGAGATCAGTGATCTGGGTTTGCACCTCACCCTCCAGAGCCCTCAAGCCAGTCTCCCTCCTAAGCTACCCCAGACTCGAGTCCCCTGGAGCAGTCTAACAGCTCAGCCAGCTCATTATGCTTCCTGAATGTTTTTAAAGAAGAAAATGTGCAACATAATTACAGGCTCTGCCCCAAATGACTTTAACCCCCGACAAGAGCACAAGAGCGCCCAAGACTCACTGTGGGAAAAAACGTTTGTCCTGTGATTGCCCATGAACATAACGTTTCCTTTCAGGAGCTTCCTCACCTCCCCCCACCCACCAACGCTACAGGAGGGTCCAGACTCACAAACCAAGCTCATCAAACAACTAGACCCCAGGCATGAAGCCACATGCTGAGATGTTCTGAAGTCACTAGAACTTGTACCCCCTCAAACGGTTCCTCGGTTCCTCGACCTGCCATACTGGCTCCTTCCAGAAACCTGAGAGGTCCCAACGTGACGCTAGCTAGCAAAGCTATGTGCATTAAAAGGGGACAGAGGATTTGAAACAAGGTTTATGTAAAATCTTCTCCTGACCAATTCCAAGGACCCCCTCCATGCAAATCACCTGGGGGCCCTGCGAGGAATGCAGATTTCCAGACCTTACCCTAGAGCTCACATATCTGAATATCCTTGGGAAAGACCAGGAATCCTTCCCTTAGTTAAGGAAATTTTTACACAAATTCGTGTTTAAGAACCACCACCTCAGAACAAGAACAGTCTATAGAAAAGTCACCAGTGGCACATGCCAATGATAGGGCACTTACCATGTGCCAGTTTACTCTGCAAAGCGTGATACAATTCTCTCGTTTACTCCTCACAATATTATAAGGAGGATATCTATCACTCCTGCACATAGGCATTCTGCAGTTTCACTTCCAATGTCAAATCCAAGGGCCTTTGGGCAAGCCCTCACCCAAAGTGGGCAAAATAAAACACCCTGTCATCAGAGCAAAGATCTCTCCAACCCTCTCCCACCTACCTGTTCTGCTGAATGTTGCTACCCACCGTGATTTTCGCCTCTGCTCTCTTGTCTTATTCCAAGCCAGTGGTTCTCCGCCTTTCCGGCACATTAGAATCACCTGGGAAGCTTTGAAAATTCCCTACGCTCAGCTGGCAACCCAAACTATATCAGCATCTCCCGGGATGAGTCCTGGATCCTCAGGTGATTTCAATGGGCAGCTAAGGCCGAGAACCACTGCCCAGGTTTCTAATAGTACCTGGTGAGACCCAAACCAGTAACCCACCATCTCTTCCCAGAATATCAGACCTGTGCTTCCCACTGCCTTGTAGGTGCCTCTACCTATATGTTCCATGGGACCAACTTAGTAAGGACAAACCTTACTTAGCCCCATAGCCCCTATCACACACCACAGTTCTAGAATACACAGTTCAGCCATACCCCGAGGACCTAACATAGAAATTGGAAACACCCGGACTCCTCTGTCCTTGGTCCACTGTTGACAACGTGTTCTCCTCTTCGCCCACACCAGCCTGTCTCCTTGGGAAAATGCCATGGAATTTTGCATTATATTAATCAGCTTGTTTGAATATTCAAACAATGATTACATTGAGTGAATCAGATTTTCAGCAAAGTGTTCTCCCTGCCGCTTGCTTTGTATTTTCCCTGGCACAATGCCACCTCCCCTGACACCTGTACCTGGTCTGGGAAGCACGTCCTCACCTCTCCTCCCCTTCCTTCCAGGCACCATGAGCAGATGGTATCCATTTTCTCACACATTTCTGCCTTGGGACAGTGTTAAGCAGAGTAAAGCTCAAATCACTGGTAAAATATGGGAGCATTTTAGGTGATAACAATGACAAATAATTTTCAATTTAATGATCATGATTTAATAACCATGTGAAGATGTTTTAGAAAAAAATATTGCTAACTACATCCAACGTGTCATTTTGGAATGCTATAAAGTTCCCTTTTGAAATGAATGTACTTTTTAATAGACTTTTTCAAAGTAAATAAACAGTGGTAAAGGTCGGGTAAAAAGAACAGAGGTGGTTTTAATTGACTTATCACTAGGAACACTGGCTCCTTGGACTTGATAAGCCTTCACCTGCCTTTTCCGAAGTTCTTGCCTCTTTCCTCCAGGACTTTTTGAACTAATTGTACTGTGGACTGTCTGTGTTTCCTTGGCCTCCTCTCAAGATGCTGAGCACTTGGATGACACTGATTGTGCCAGCCCCGTCTCAGAAACCCTGCCAGCAAGAACGTTCCACCCCAACATGAGCTGTGTCACAGGCACTGAAACAGACACCACCCAGGACAGGTGGCACAATCCTATCCTCCAGAGAGAAAAGGGCTGACCTGAAGGAAGAGGAAACTGCAAGAGAGAAGTCGGATAAAACACTCTCCTCCCTCACCACTCTCCAGAAATTCCATAGCGCAGAGAAGCCTTGCTGACAGACAAGTGCATATACTGGCCCAAAGTCGTGTTCTCCAGTCAAAGGTAGGAGACTATCCTCCTTTAATACCTGCCAAACTTCCTGAATAATGCACACACTGCACAAAAAACTGAATGGCACCCTCACTAGTAATGCAAACGAGTTCTCTGGGGCCCTACATTCAAGTGGTTCCTAGTTACAGCTGTGTCTCATTTTAGGGAAAGATTTTGTTGTGGCTTTTAATCCCAGAACCAATGCTACATACAGACTGGGGAGTAAGAAATGGAGAAAACTCTAAGCATTGTTTAATTACAGAGGCTACTTAGTAATAAACTAGTCAGTTTCCTTCCTACTCTAAACTCATGATTTATAAAATTCAGTTCACTCAGAACTTTCCAGAAACACTCCTTTGGAATCTTTATCAAAATGAAAACTGTACATACCCTTTGGCCCAGCAGCTCCATTTGTAGGATTTGTCCTACAGATCTACTCACTCATGTGCCTGTGAACGTACCAAGATGTTCTGGTAATAGTAAAATGTTAGAAATCATCTAAACATCTATCATTAGGGAGCTGGTTAAACAAACTTATTTGTACTCCATTCAATGGAGCACAATGTAATGCTAAAAATGAGTAGTTCTATATGTATCAATGTACAATAAGATCAAAAATATATTAAGACTGTGCAATATGCAAATATATGCAAAACAGTGCATATGGCATGCTCCAGAAAAATATATAAATATGTATTTTCTGGCACATGCATACATTTTATCTGAAAAAATCGCAAGACATGGTAAAATGTTGCCTCCAGGAGAAGCACTTGACATCAGAAGGCAAGAGAAATTGGAGGGACATTGGAATTCTTCTCCGCCCTTTTGAACGATGTACCATTTATAGGTATTACCTACTTAAACTTTTTTTTTAATTTTAGTTTTTATTTTTTTGAATTTACATCCGAATTAGTTAGCATATAGTGCAACAGTGATTTCAGGAGTAGATTCCTTAGTGCCCCTTACCCATTTAGCCCATCCCCCCTCCCACAACCCCTCCAGTGACCCTCAGTTTGTTCTCCATATTTATGAGTCTCTTCTGTTTTGTCCCCCTCCCTGTTTTTATATTGTTTTTGTTTCCCTTCCCTTATGTTCATCTGTTATGTCTCTTCAAGTCCTCATATGAGTGAAGTCCTATGATTTTTGTTTCTCTAATTTCACTTAGCTTAATACCCTCCAGTTCCATCCGCGTAGTTGCAAATGGCAAGATTTCATTCTTTTGGATTGCCGAGTTATACTCCATTGTATATATATACCATATCTTCTTTATCCATTCATCCATCGATGGACATTTGGGCTCTTTCCATACTTTGGCTATTGTGGATAGTGCTGCTATAAACATGGAGGTGCATGTGTCCCTTCAAAACAGCACACCTGTATCCCGTGGATAAATGCCTAGTAGTGCAATTGCTGGGTCATAGGGTAGTTCTATTTTTAGTTTTTTGAGGAACCTCCTTACCGTTTTCCAGAGTGGCTGCACCAGCTTGCATTCCCATTAGATAAACTTTTTTAAAAGAAACACAGATATGAATTAAAGTAAAAATGCCCTTTTAATTTTATTTGCTGAACTGATAATCATTGTCTACTCTTGTCCCACAAATGAAATAATGAGATACTCAGTGAGGGCTCAGTATAGGTTTTAGCCCTATCTGCTTGACTGTCTCCATGGCACAGAAAATCCCTCAAGCTAACTCAATCTGCCTGGAAATCTATCTAAAGTCTCACAGAAGGAGCCAGTTCAGAGATTCAAAGTGTTCAAATTAGCCTAGAGTAAACATAAAAGCACATCTGACAGCAAGATCAGATGAGCTTTGAAATTTACCTGTGATGTCTTTACAACCATGTAAAATGGAGTTTATTTTGGCGTTTCTTTTGTGGCAGCAGCAGGAGTCAAAGTGCAGCTACTGGCTTGGCCCAGAGAAGCCAGCTGGTTAACAAGGTTTAGTCAAGAATTCCCAAGCTCCTAAAACCTTTGTCCATCTGGTAAAGAAAACACACACACACACACATACACACACCACTCTAACCTCAGGAATCTCCTCTTTCTAAATATAGCAGGCAACTGCCGGGTCTCCAAGCTCACCCGCTGAAGCATTCTGTGCCTTCCAACCAAGGTGAAATGAGCCAGATGTAAACACGCCGTGACAGCTTCTGGCCCACACTGCCAAGCTGTTTTCCCTAATATTTCCTCTATTTCTCCACTCTGGGTTTCTACACAAATGTGTAAATCCCTGTGACTCAAATTTGTAAACATTCCTCTGGCCACTAATGATGTTTTTCTCACCCTAACAAATGTGATTTCCTTCTTGGTCTCTGAAATTTGAGGTTGGAATAGCCTATTAGATATGGGCAAAGCCCCACCCCGTCTCCCATTTTATCCCTAAGAACCTGGAGCTTAGAAAACACAATGGATGGGTCCAAAGCTAATTAGGACACAGCCAATTAATTGTAATCTCTGTCTCCCCACCCCCACACACACACACACAAATACACACACACCAGATTTTTTTTTCACAGGCTGTGGTTCTTTTAGAATTCATATCAGTGCCTAACAGAAAGGCCTGTTTTTTTTAAGGATGCTTCCAATTTAAGCAAAAGGTTAAGCTTCAGAAACATAATCTAACACACTCAAATGAGCAGGAGACAAATACAAACTGACTATACACATGCAAAGAACCTAAACAATAGATGTCAAAGGGCTTATAAAACTTGGAGGTTGGCAACAATTCCATATTGAGGAAACTTCCAGGAATGTTCAAGGATCCTGGAAATCCTTTATCCCATGGAAATGTTAGAACGTACCCACAAAGGTATGTGTGCATATGATCCCTGCAGCACTTTCTCTAATAGTGAAAAACTTAGACAATCCAAATTATCTTTCAAGAGAAGACAAGGTAAATAAGCCATGGTGTATCCACATAGCAGAATTCTCTGCAGACATTAAAAAGAATATACTATGTACAGGTACTGACATGGAAGAGGTCTAAGTCATAGTATTAACCAGAAAAGCAAAACACAGAATAATTTATATAGTATAATCCCATTTATGGGGAAAAAAATACACATACAAAAAAGAAGAAAAAAAAAGCGTATCAAACAGTTGACGGTTGTCAGGAAAGTGGGTTCTTTACATTTCCATATTCTTTGATGCTATTAAGACAATGTATTCGTGAACTATTTGTGTAATTTTTTTCACCTTTGTACTATAAGATTAGGTCATTCATTCACATGGTTAACTTCCACCCCAAATTTCATCATCCCCAAGTCATCTTTACTTCAGAAAATAGCACCATCATTCACGTAACTGCTAAAGCCAGAACATTTCAATCATTCTTGACTTCACTGTTTAAGAACCTAAATCCTATCAAACAGCAAATCCTGTGGGCTCTACGCGATTCTTGCCCCACTGTATCTATTCTACACACGGTGGCCCCCAGGATCTCCCAAAAACACAAGTAGGATCACATCACAACCTCCCATGGGTTCCAGTTACACTCAGAATAAAATCCAAAATTCGTTTTGGGACTCAAGACAAGGCCTGGCTCCTGGACTCTCTCCCTGTTCATTTGCCATCATTGTTCTCCAACCACACTGGCCTCCCTGCGGGTCCTCAACACACCATGCACTTTCCCACCTTGTGACTTGTGCACCTGTTACTGCCATCCTAAAAGCCATTACTCTAGGTCTTGAAGGACATGTTAAGAGCGGAGCAGGACTCCATATTTGTTGAATAAAAGTCTTCCTTTGACAGCAAAAAATGTATCATTTGATATTCACTGGGTTATAATTTTAAAAATCAAAACTAAGGTCAGTCATAAATTTAAATCTGGGGGCACCTGGGTGGTTCAGTCGGTTAAGTCTCTGACTCTTAATCTCAGCTGAGGCCTTGATCTCAGGGTCATGAGTTTAAGCCCCACATTGGCTCCATACTGGGTGTGAAGACTACTTAAAAAAAAGAAAAAAAAAATGAGGGGCACCTGAGTGGCTCAGTTGAGCATCTGCCTCTTGATTTTCACTCAAGTCATGATCCCAGTGTCACGGGATGAGACTCGCATTGAGCTGAGCCTAGTAGAACCTGATTGAGATTCTCTCCCTCTGCTCCTCTTCCCCGTTCATGCACATCCTCTCTCTCTCTCTCTCTCTCTCTCTCTAAAGTAACATTTTAAAAAATTGTTTAAAAAAAAAGAAAAAGAAAAAAGAAATTTAAATCTAGAAAAAGCACGTTGTTGGCTTCATATTGGTGTCTCTCCCTTGCGTAGCTTTTTAAAATGCAGCGTCCTTGGGGTGCCTGGGTGCCTCAGTAGGTTAAGCGTCCGACTTCAGCTCAGGTCATGATCTCACGGTTTGTGAGTTCAAGCCCCATGTCGGGCTCTGTGCTGACAGCCTGAAGCCTGCTTCAGATTCAGTGCCTCCCTTTCTCTCTGCCCCTCCCTCCCCTGCTTGCACTCTCTCTCTCTCAAAACTAAACATTAAAAAAATCTTTTTAAATGCAATGGCCTTGATGAGATAACAAAATCACCTTCATGAGTCCCTTTCCCCAACAGCTCAGTGGCGATCCCTGTTCCTCCCTGACCCATTCTCATTTCATCAGTTCATGGGGTTTGTGATCATTAGCTTATATTGACCAGAATTAGGAAGTCCAGCCTGAGGCCTCTGCCCAGAGGGACGCCAACTAGCCTTATAAAAGCAGAAACCAGAAATTCAGCCTCCAAAGAACCACCATCCTAAGCCCTGGGATCCTGAAACTGATCACTCAAATGCATCTGAGGTTAAAGCAAATGGAAGCAAAAAGTCCCCAAATGAGGCTAAATGAAGAAAATATACTGAGCACTGTCCACTTAATCATCAAAAGTTTTATGGGACAAAATAAAGGGAAAAATCTAAGACATAAGACAGTGCCCAACAAAAAGATCTACATAGACATCTCAGCAAAGAAAATGCACCACTGGTCAATAAGCACATGGAAATACGCTCAACATCATTAGTCATCAGGGAAATGAAAATTACCAGGATTAACCACTTCACACCCACTAGGAAGGCTGCAATCAGAAAGACAGACAATAACAAGTATTGGTGATAATGTAGACAAGCTGAAACCTTTGTACAAAGCCAATGGGAATTTAAAAGGATGTTTCTGCTGTGGAAAACACTTTGGCAGGTTTTTAAAAATTAAATATAAGTTTACCATACAACTTAGCAGTTCTGCTTTCAGATAAGAAATGAAATAAGAAATGAAAACATATGTCCACACAAAGACATGTACACAAATGTTCACTGCAAGCATTTTTCATAAGAGCCAAAAATGAGAACCCAAATGTCTATCAAATGGTGAATGGATCAAGAAAATACGATTCACACATGGAATACTCTTCAACAATAAAAAGGAACAAACCAATACATGCCACAACACAGATTAATCTAAAAACACTATACTAACTGAAAGAAGCCAGATACAAAAGACCATACAATGTATGATTAAATTCAGCTTTTTCATAGACAACAAATCTATAAGGGGTAGAAAAAAGTAGATTAGCAGTTGTCTGAGGCTTGAGGTGAGACTAAAGAGTGCCAATTGGAGGTGAAAGAAATGTTCTAAAACTGGAATGGGGTGATGGTTGCATAATTCTGCAAACTAACTACAAATGAATTGTACACTTAAAACTGGTGAATTTTATACTTCAATAAAGCTCTTAAAACAACTCCCCAAAACATGCTGCCTTGAAACAAATGGCTACTTTAAAAGGAATAACCATAGGGGCACCTGGTGGCTCAGTCAGTTAAACATTCGACATCGGCTCAGGTCATGATCTCGTGGTTTGTGAGTTCGAGCCCCCGCTCTGTGTTGACAGCTCGGTAACTGGAGCCTGCTTCCGATTCTGAGTCTCCCCTTCTCTCTGCCCCTCCCCTGCTCGTGCTCTGTCTCTGTTTCTCAGTAATAAATAAACGTAAATATAATGTTCATGAGAGGCATTTGTAAACGGATAGGTCAATTCCTAACTTCTAGTGATCAATCCGTGGGGGGAAAAATGGAGAGGAGAAAAAAAAGTTTTTTTTATGATTTTAAAGGAGAAAGAATAGTCTTTCTTCATGATAGTTGTGGATAATCATAGCCCAACAGATAAGATATTCAGCCATAAAAAGGAATGAAATTCGGACACATGTTACAACATGTATGAACCCTGAAGATATTAAGCTAAGAGAAATAAACCAGGCACAAATGGTCAAGTTACAGTATTATTCCACTAATATGAAGTACTCAGAGTAGTCAACCTCATGAAAAAAAAGCAGAACAGACGTTACCAGGTATTGGGGGAAGAGGAGAATGAGCAGTTAGTGTTTAATGGTTACAAAGTTTCAGTTTGGGAAAACAAAAAAATTCTGCAAAGTGATAGCACTGATAGCTACAACATTGAGAATGTACTTAATACCAATGAACTGTACACCTACAAAAGGTTAAAGTGGTAAATTTTGTGTTATGTTTCTTTTATCACACACACATACACACACACACACACACACACACACACGGAACAATACTCAACAAACTCAACAATAAGGAAACTCAACCCAATTTAAAAATGAGCAAAAGATCAGAAGAGACACCTCACCAAAGAAGACACACAGCTGGAAAATAAACATATGAAAAGATACACAACATCATGTCATTAAGGAAATACAGATTTAAAAAACAGTGAGACACCACTACATGCCTGTTATAACGACTAAATCCAAAGCACACTCTGCCTTGTCAGTAGGGAGCCTGATGCAGGGCTTGAACCCAGGAACCATGAGATCATGACCTGAGGTGAAGTGGGACGCTAAACCAACTGAGCCCCCCCAGGTGCCCCTGACAACGCCAAATTCTGATGAGGATGTAGAGCAACAAGAACGCTCATTCTTTACTCACAGGAAGGCAAAATGGCACCACACTTTGGAAAACAGTTGGGCAGTTTCTTACAAAACTGGAATACTCGATCCGCCAGTTGTGCTCCTTGATATTTACTCCAACGAGTTAAAGGCCTATGTCCACACATGAACCTTCAGACAAATGTTTGTATCAGCTTTATTCCTAACAGCCAAAACTGGGAAGCAACCAAGATGCCCTTCAACAAATAAGTGGATACATTCATATGGTACATCCAAAGGAGTATTTGCCAGTGATAAAAAGAAATGAGCTATTAAGCCACAAAAAGACATGAAGGAATCTTAAATGCATATTGCTAAATGAAAGAAGTCAATCTGAAAGGCTAACCACCCTATGATTCCAGCCGCCAGCATATAACACTCTGGAAAAGGCAAAACTAGGGAAATAGTAAAAGAGAACAGTCACTGCCAAGAACAGGGGCACAGGAATGAATAAGTGGAGCACGGGGGATTTTTAGGGCAGTGAAACTATTCTGCATGATACTGCAATGGGCAATACAAGTTATTTAACATTTGTCAAAACCCAGAGAATGTACAATGCAAAGAATGAACCCTGATGTAAACTATGGATTTTAGTGAATAACCCTATCACCACACTAATGCAAGGTGTCAATGACAGGGGAAATTGAGAGGAATAGGTATGAAGGGCTGGTATGAGAACTCCCTATACTTTCCACTCAGCTGTTCTGTAAACTTAAAACTGCCCTAAAAATATTGTCTTATTAATCATAAAGTGAAGGGAAGAGACCTCAGACCTCTGCCAGTAGGTTGAGAACTACAGTTTAAATGCAATTTATTCAATCCAATAAAGATAACGGATTAAAGTAGAAGAATTTTTTTTTTTTTTTGAGAGAGAGAGAGAGCACATGTAAGCAGAGGTGGAGGAGAGGGAGAGAGAGAATTCCAAGCATGTTCCATGCCCAGCGCAAAGTCCAACTCAGTCTCAGGACTATGAGATCATGACCTGAGCCAAAATCAAAAGTCAGGTGCTTAACCAACTGAGCCACCCAGGCGCCCCATAAGGAACTTTTAAGTTAATGTTACATAAAAACTACAAAATCTTGTTTGTACTTAATTTACTGTTGTTTATGTTTGTATGACTAATATTCCAAATGTCAGCATGACAAATTACCACCATTTATAAATAATTTGCAAATGCCTCTTTCTTCCCTTTAATTTGCAAGGTGCTAAAGCAAAGCAAAGGAACTGGGAAAATGTTTTTGCTACTTAAGTCCATACCCATTTGTCCTATTAGGATTTTGTAAGTAATATAATTCCTCCTGAACACAGCAGACTGGTAATGAACATCCTTTGGAAAGCCATTCAAGAGGGCTCATCTCACTACTACAAAAAGCCTATGACAAATCCTAAAGAACTACAAAAGTGTGACATGATTTAAACCACCAACTCTTCAAAAAAAATAATGAATTCAAAAAGAAAAAAATAATAAAGCATGCAACACTTCATGTTGACTTTTTTCACTCTTGTTTAAATGAGCATTGAGAATAAACCATTTTTCTTATCAAATCAGACCCAGGAATAGGTTTCTGGCCTTCCTGTTTGATGCTTTATTATCCAGCTAAAAGAGAATCACTTCCAATTATAAAATAAATCATGTGATATACAGCACATTGACTACTGTTCATAGTAGCATAGACTATGTTTGTAAGTTGCTAAGAAAGTACATCTAAAAGTTCTCATCACAAACAAAAAATTCTATAACTGTATGGTGACAGATGCTAACTAGATTTATTGTGCTGATCCTGCACAACATACACAAATACAGAATCCTGTTGTACACCTGAAACTAATACAAAGTTATATATCAATTAAAGCACAATTTAAATTTTTTTCATTAAAAAATAAATTAATGTGGGGCGCCTGGGTGGCTCAGTCAGTTAGGTGTCTGACGTTGGCTCAGGTCATGATCTCGCAGTTCCTGAGTTCGAGCCCCGCGTCGGGCTCTGTGCTGACAGCTCAGAGCCTAGAGCCTGCTTTGGTTCTATGTCTCCCTCTCTCTCTCTGCCCCTCCCCTGCTCACACTCTGTTTCTCTCTCTCTCAAAAATAAACATTAAAAACAATGTTTAAAATAATAAAGTAAATTAATACTATAAAAGTATACATTTTTTAAAAAATTATTTTTAAAAAGAATCACTGATAACCACTCATTGATACCAAAGATAAACTCTAGCACTTTATAAAGGCAAGAGACAGCCAGACTCCCATCATTTCCCTTCTAGCCTATAATGGTTCTTTAATCCTATGATGGAAACGCAAAACTTCAAAGCACAATACAAAATATTAGCTATTCATTGCTACCCAGGTTTCAGAGTCTGAAAAAACAACAGACACAATACTTTCACTTAATCTAGCACCTGCCATATGCTTCTCCTTTCTAGGGTCTAGATCTATGAAGAATTTGCATCTTTAGTACTAATATGGTTACTGAAGACACTCAAGGGTCATGTTCAAGAGAGTCCACTACCTGCAGTCCATTGCCAGGTTCAAAACCTGGTTGTATAACTTACTAGCTATGTAACCTTAGACAAGTTACCCCAAGTCTAAAATACAGAAAAATAAGAATATTCACTCACAGAATGGTGGTAAGGACTAATGAGACTAATGTGGACACAGCATAGGGCCAGGCACTTGGTAAATGCTCAAGAAACAAAAACACATCATCCCAAAAGTTTTCATAAATACTACAGACTCAACTACAGAAATATACATTTACTTCATTTTGTTAGAAAGAAAGAAAGAAAGAAAGAAAGAAAGAAAGAAAGAAAGAAAGAAAGAAATGTCACCCAGCAGGTTAAGACCCCAGAGTAAGGCTTTATGGAGTATCACACATACTGCCCCAACTTGACTGAAAGTTCACAGAAGGAACGGGCTAGATTCCTAGTTTTATTTTGGTCTCCTCTGTATCCATCACAGTACCAGGAACTAGAACTAATCCATTCCCCACTCATGAGTTTGAAACCCAAAGGCGCACACGTGGGTTCCTCCCAGCCCTGGGAAACAGTTCCATCTTTGGAATATGACCTCTACTTAAATGCCCCTGAAGAAGAGTAGCAGATAGATTCCAAGTTCCCCCACCTGAAAGTCCAATGAAAAACTCTGTTCCTAAAGTTGGTCACTACCACCTAGGAGGAAACTGTTAAAATTGCACATGTGATGTTCAGAATAGACAAATCTATAAAGACTGAAAATACTTTAGTGGTTGACAGGGGCTGGGGACAGGGGTAGCAGGGAGCTGGGAGAAAATGGGGAACAATGGTTAATGGGAATGAGATTTCTTTGTGGGGATGACTGCACAATTCTGTGAATGTAGTAAAAACCAGTGAACTGGATTCTGTAAGTGGGTGAACTATACAGTAAGGTAAATTATACCTTTAAAAAGTTGATACCTTAACATCTGAATTTTTGCCCCACCCCTCCCATCTTAGATTATCAGAACAAGGGTATTCATTCTATCTCATTAAGCAGAAGCCAAATTTATAGCACTAAGTCCACACAACCCAACTCTCAAGATGGAAAGACACAGTTCCTGAAAACCCACATCACTACTTAAAACCAATAGCCGAATTCACTCTCATTTCTATGAAACCACGTTTGGTTTGCCACTGGGTCCATGACACCCACTATGAAGTCCAATGCATTCTGCAAGCTTTTCCTGCAAGACAAGAGAGAGAGGCAGCCAGCCCAGCCACTGAGGGGAGATGTTAAGCTAGCCGGAAGGTTGAAAATTTAAGTTACCAGAATGTTATTAGGAACAGAAAGTATGTTGGGAGGCTTACTACTATTTTTTTTTTTTTTTAACTTGTGGAACTTTTTTGGCATAACCACAACATTATGCAAAGAGGATTGCCAGGACTCTTCCCACTGTAACCAGTGGTTAACACATACACAACTGTGTAAGTTATCAACAAGTGGCATTAAGAAGGCATATTGCTTAACTCCCTGCACCCAAACCAAAAAATGTCCCTCTGCTCTTAGCAACGTTTGCTCTGAGTCTTGACAACCCCGAATGCTGGAAGATGATTACAGCCACCAACAAGTGAGCAGTGCTATGCACCGGGCTCTAAGCTGAGTGCTTTCTTTATAAGCACTGAATCATTTGATCTCACAACACTAGAAGGTCAAGGTGGCTACTGCACAGGAGGAGCTCATTCAGGCTCAGTGACTTGCCCAAAGTCAACCAGTAAGTGAGTGGGTTAAGATTCGAACCTAGGAAATCCTAAAACTTAATTCTGCAACTTCGTTTCCAGCTACTATGGACTCTACAGAAAGAAAGAAAGCCTTGAACATACAAATTCCTCCCAACTGAGACACTGATTCATCAGGGTAAGAAAAGAGTCCTGAACACAGGAGCGCCCACAGGAAAGACCTAGACAAATAGGTGAGATCTAGGTCCTTTAGGTGAAAATAGGTCCTTTTTCAGGACAGAAAAAGCTGACTGTCACCAAGGTAGGTCCCAAATTATTTTATTGCTTATCTTCTATGTATCCAGATCAGAGGCTTGGACTCCAGGGAAAAACTTCAAGGGGGTTATTTGTTTATCAGATTCTCAAGGGGATTCAAAAGACAACAGACCTAGACAACAGTTCTGCTTGGGGTTAGTTAAGTTAAGCACAGGCAACTTTGGAATCAGACAACTTGGGTTCAAATACATTCAAATGCTGTGTCACCTTGAGCAGGTGACCGACCTCTCTGACCTTCAGTTTCTTCAAAAATAAAATGTTAAGTAGTAACAACAATGATCTAGCTGAACTTTAGCAATCCCAAGAGGCCCGTTTTATTGCCTCAGGTTAACACACAAAAGAAATCTAAACCCAGAGTTCTGTGAATACTAATTATAAAATAAAACCATAAAATTTTATAGTTGGAAGAGACTATAAATCATCTAAACTAGTGTTATTTATATAATTGTCTATTTTTTTCTGTGTAATTAGTTTTAAAAATACCGGCTTTACATTTTCAGTAGTAAGAAGGATGAACAGAAGAAAAATAATACACAAACACTATGACAGTAATATACACTGTATAAGCTCCTAATGATAATGGAATGCCTCAAATCTGGGAAACAGTGATCAACTCCACCCTTTCCACTTAAGAGGTCACATGACCTATTCAACTAATAGTAGCAGTTGAAGAGTATAGTTAAGTACAGCTGGATATACAGGGATTAGAACATTTAGTTCCTCGCTAGTCTTTCTCCCAAGATACAGGTCTGCTCTATTCCATTAGACAACTTATATAACTGCATTATTCCCTCCTACCCAAAGAATTCTGACCCCTGCCAAAGAAATAGTAGCAGGCAAATAAACTGCCAGTCACACAAATGCACCCTACTCATACTCAAGGCAGACATACAAATGCAATTCCAAATACTCGCAGGCTTGGTCTAGGAGATCCATTCTGGGTGAGTAGGATGGGGAAGGATTAAGAGCTCTGTATTAGCAGGAACTCCAACTCTGGCTCAGACCATGCAGGGGTTCAAAACTAGGTCCCACTGATAACAGCTGTGTGGCGCTGGACTAAAGATTCACCAAGCTTGTTTTCTCATTTGTAAAATAAGTAACAGACAATTCACTGGCGAGGAATCAGTCTCGTAGCCACAGGGCAGCAAAATATTCACTGCTACATAGTCAGGGTCCAGGGCAGTAACCAGCACACTGCAGGCACTGTGTATATTTACTGAAATAAGCAGATGCCCAATTAAAGCCATTACTACCTACCTCTACATCTTTAGAAGCATCAGGGTCACAAAATGACATCTCAGGCTCTTGACTTCTGTAAGTCTCCTTTAAAGAGGCCTGGGAACAATTCTCACAGGTGGGACCCCACTCTGCCAATGCAACCTTTCTTAGCTGAAAGACCTCACCTATTAAGATACCCATCACACAGACAGGAAAAGAAAAGCCAAAGACAGTTCAGTTCCACTATCTTCCTTCGTGTCATTCCCGATTCTCAAAACTAAAAGATGAACCCAACTATTTTTAAATGGGTAGAACTGTGAAGGCACCAAAAAGGACCGCCCAATCCAAGAAGCCCATCCCTAGAACGCTCTCATTTGGCCAGGAGAAACTCTGGCTCTGCAAAAGTCAAGGGACAATCACACACAGAATGCAAATTTCAGTGCTCCCCTACCAAAAGGAAATAAGCAAAAATAGTTTTACGAAAGGTTCCAGAATCTTTCAGGACGAGTTTAAACCTCTCCTTTCTGAGTGAGGACGTTGGACATGTCCTTCAAAATCCTGGAGTTTTCAAGGATAATGGGAGAGGTAGAAAGGAGAACGAGGGAGCGGGAGAGGGAGACAGTCAGGATATGCTCGTTCTATTTTTAAACCCTCGCCCACAGTTTAGAGTAAAGGAACACTCTGATGCTGTACTCCCACCCCTGTCACCTTCTGCTAAACACAAGAATCCGAACCTGCACACGTACACGGCCCTGGATTACTGGCTGCCAACACTCCCCAGAACCGTGAGCTAAGCAGCCCTTCCACCCAGACCTTCTCTGGCACCGCCGGTGCCTTTCGGAGAAACGGGCGGCCCGGAGACAGCGAAGCAATCACCAGCCGCCTTCTCCTGAGGGGAGGCAGCGCCCCCTTGGCAGGGCACGTTCCAGTTCCCTGGCTGGGTACCCAGGGGTGAGCAAGAGTTCCCCCACGGGAGCCGCAGTGGTGGACGCGATGGGGTTTCCCGACGGGGTGCGGCGCGCCGGGCACTGGCGTCCCACTCCCGGGACACCTGTGTGCCGCGCACACCCGGCCGCGGTGCCCCGCGAGCACCACTCGCCCTCGGTCACCTCCCGGCCATCCCAGAAAGCCAACGGCTGGGCGGCGGGTCTCCTTCCTCATCGACTCGCCCATCTTACGTCCCCGTCTCGCCCCACTGCAAACACCTACACCCGTCCCTCAGTGACCCCCGGGGCGGAACGGCAGCCGGCGCGCGGGTGCCCAGGGCCGAGAGCCGCCCGACGGCCCTCCCGCCTCAGGGCCCCGTCCCCGCCGGACTCGGGACACTCACTCTTAAGCGCGCTGATGAGTGACTTCCCGTCCTTGATGAGCTCCTTGATGAATTTGTTGGTCTTGTCCAGCTCCGCTTCGTGTGACTTGAGCGTCTCTCTGAAGTGCGGGCTGTCGAGGCAGCAGTCGCTGAATTCGAGCGCGGGGAGCCCCATAGTGGCCGAGTCGCCCAGCCGGGGGGCGCGCCTCCCCCGGCGCCCCGGAGGCCCGCAGCCCCAAGCACGCGCGCGGCGGGACCCCGGCCGGGACCCCCGACGCCCGCCGGCTCCACAGGTGTGGCGCCGGCTCGCCCTCCGCGCGGTGTCCGCCGGCACGCAAGACTCCTGACCTGCGCGGGGACCCGGCGGAGGGGCGGCTGCTCCCGCGGCGCGCAACGGAGTGGTGGGCGGGCAGGAAGCGCAGCGGCGGACCCGCGGCGGTGCCGGGAAACGAGAAGCAGGCGAGCGAGTGCGGCCGCCGCCTCCCCGCCTCCTTCGCCAGTTCGCTCTCCAGCAGCCTCGAGCGCCCTCTCACAGCAGCCTCGGCCGCCCCACCGGCGTCCGGGCCGCTCGAACCTGCTAGCGATGACCTAATCTCAGCCGGACCAATCAACGTGCCCGTCTCAGCCCGACCCCCCTGCCTCCCGGGGACACCCGGCCATTCCGCGGCCTTGACCCAATCAGCGGGGCCTGGAGGCGGGGCCTCGGGCGGGGGGCGGGGCCCACGCCACCGCCTAGGTCCGCAACACAAGCTCCGCCTTCTCCCGCCGGGGCTGTGTTGCAGACCCGGAGCCCAAGGGGTGATTGCTGCGGTGCACGGGCCCTTGCCACTCCTGATCGTGGCGACTTGCCGCGGCCAGGGTCCGAAGCCGAGGTGGTGCGTCTGCTGGTCTGAGAACCGAGGATCCTAAATGGGCGGAGCATGAAAAAACTGGGAATTGGGGCTGCAGTTCCATTCAGCCCGCCCTGCACGGCTGAGCAATTGAGCTTTCACTTAGAACGCACCTCCCTACCCCGGGAGAACTTCGAGCACACGGAACCACCACGTCAACCCTAAACACACGCTTCTTATTCCAATCAGAGAATATGTGCATCTTAAAATGACAAGCTCTTCTTGCCTGCAGTCTTCCGCCCCCCACAGTCTGTACCCCTCATGGCCACTCCTGCTTAAAACCCGCCCACGGCTGCACCCAGTCGAAGGATCTAAAGTACTTGTGAGAATTTCAGCCGCCTGTTGTGTTCCTGCTGGGCAACAAGCAAATTTTACATAATCACGTACTGCCTGTCGTCCTTTGATACACTGTGAGCTTCACGAGGGCACGGACCACTGCAGTTTTCTTGTGCACTGCTGCATCCCCAACACCTAGAACAGCGGCTAGCATCTAGTAACATACTGAGAGCTTACCGTGTGCTACGTGTGCTACGCTCCAATATTTGTGGAATAAATGAATAGATCTTTTCCTGTGTACCTCCCCACCTCCCACCCCCAGTGCGCTGCCCTGTTGTCCCTCTGTCCCACCACAGGAATCAATTCCGGCAACTCACTGCACTTGTCAGGCTGGGTCCCACAGTGCTAAGTGTGAACTCCGAGAGCATAAGGACTGTCCCTGAATAAATTTTTGTATGTCCCGGAACTAGCAGCCCTCCTTCAGTTAAGGTTTTTTTGTTTGTCTTTTTAAATAGGTCTGCTATGTGCCGGCACTAAATAGACGCTACAGATACCAAGATGAATAACACAGAATCAACTTAACTGCTGGCTGGTCGGTGGGAGAGACAGGAGAAAAAGCAGTAGCAGCACTGCATGGTGAGACAGAAGGCTTGGGTGCTTGGGGACATGGGGAAAAGGTTACCAACTCAGGGGCCAGAGAAGGCATCAATGTTGAGAATGCAATTGATTGGTTCATTAAATGTATAAATGAATGAATGAATGTGATCTGTTTGCTGTTGTATCTACAAATTTAGACTTGATAGGAGGCCCAAACTACTAATAATTAAAATCCTGAAAATAGATGCTCCTCACTTGCCAAGGATGAGAAAGATCTGTTTAATGCTGTCCCAGTGTTCCAGTTCTCTACTGATATGTAACAAATCACACCAAAACTTAATAGTTTAAAACAACAACAATCTTTTTATTTTCTCTCGTGATCTCTGTGGGTCAGGAATCTGGGGGAGAGCTTAACTGGATAGTTCCAGCTTCGAGTCTCTCCCGGGTGGTCAGCTGAGCATCTCCCTCTCCTCGGGTGGGCCCAGGGCTTCTCCGTGTGCTCTCTGTGTCCCCTACTTTGGGTTCCTCTCTGCACGGCAGCCTCAGTACTCTAGTGTGAATGTCCTAGCTTTACAGGGGGAAAGCTGCATCACCTTTTTCGGCCTAGCCTTGGAAGCCACACACTTCTACCTCCTTCCTTATCTACAAGCAAGTCACAAGCCCACACAGATTCAAAGAGAAATGAGGGGCACCTGGGTGGTTCAGTTGGTTAAGTGTCCAATTTCAGCTTAGGTCATGATCTCACAGTGCATGGGTTTGAGCCCCACATTGGGCTCTGTGCTGACCTAGAAATATTTTTCCAGCCATGTCTGAAAAAAACAATCTGCTACCTTGGGCCTAGCAGCTGATATTCAATAAATGTTAAATGAATGAAACAAAATAGGGGCCATGATGATTTATCTTCTTCTATTGAGGAATACTAGACAATTGAAGTATAAAGTAATATATATGTGTATTAGTAATCTGTATGAGTAATATATATGTAATAACAAAAATAATAATGGCTATCATTTCTCAAGCTCTTAGTTTGTGCCAGACACTGTGCTAAATTATTTACTTACATGCATTTATATTGGTAGTATGATAATCCCCATTTTTCAAATGAGAAATTGAGGCCCAGAATTGTAACTTAAACCAGATTACCTAAGAAGTGTGTGTGACACATACACATACACAAACATATACCTTAATATGCCCATTTACAGGCAAATATGTGTGGATAACATTTGACTTCTTGTTAATTTAATCCAGGATTTCCATAAACACCTCCCATACTTCAGGCAGTATTATCAGAAAAAGAGAATCAGGGGGCGCCTGGGTGGCGCAGTCGGTTAAGCGGCCGACTTCAGCCAGGTCACGATCTCGCGGTCCGTGAGTTCGAGCCCCGCATCAGGCTCTGGGCTGATGGCTCGGAGCCTGGAGCCTGTTTCCGATTCTGTGTCTCCCTCTCTCTCTGCCCCTCCCCCGTTCATGCTCTGTCTCTCTCTGTCCCAAAAATAAATAAAAAATGTTGAAAAAAAAAAAAAAAAAAAAGAAAAAGAGAATCAGAATGCAGTAGTATTGAGTACAGAAAGTGGCACACGGAATTTGCAGTTCTCCCTCTCTCTCCATAGAAAATAAGCTCCGTGAGGTAGAGATTTGTTGTCCACTGCCACAGCCCCAGCTCTGAGAACAGCAATGGGTACTTCAGAGGTGCACACTGCCAACAGGAGGGACACAACTTTGATAAGGAAGAAACAGCAACTCGTATGACAACATAGGTTGTAGCTATGACTGCCAATAAAACAGTAATCACCTTCATAAGAAACACAGAAATAATTTAAGCAAAGGGCTAAGTCGGTTGGGCACATGAGCTGTGATTTCAGCTCAGGTCATGATCTCATGGTTGGTGGGATAGAGGCCCACATTGTGATTTTCTCTCTCCCTCCCTCTTTGCCTCTCCCCCGCTCTTACATGCTCGTGCTCATGCATACTCTCTCTCTCTCTCTCTCTTAAAATAAATAAATAAACTTAAAGAAATAATTTAAACAAAATGATTTGGCCTACATTCTTAGGAAGATGTCTGAATTCCTTCAAATTAATCAAATAATAAGTCCAAATAGTTCTATTTTCAGTATCAATGTATTTTAAATCCGTATTATTTCTGACTTCAATTGTCCAATTAATTTTCCATCTACATACGATGATCTTCCATTTGTAGAAAATTGGAAAGCATTCTCATATATGTTATCTCTGAGCCCAGATAAGCAGAGGTGAGCACAGGCCACTCACAGCTCCTGAACACAAACGGGAGAACAGGGCTGGTCCATGATGAAGGTTCATAGGTCCTCCTGTCACTGAGGACCAGAAATAGACATAGGCTCCGTGGGCTTAGGTGATGACATCAGCACAAGATTTCTCTCTCCATCCCATGAACTGACCTTCCTCTAAGGTGTCTTCATTCTCAGTGGCTCTCTCTGCTCTTCCAAAGTTATATCCAGCAATACTAGCAAGAAGAGAGTTTTCTTTCTAAGAATTATAGCAGAAATTGCAAGACTAAAGCCAGGGGTTAAACAGCCCTGCTGCTAACACATAAAACATTGGGAGGAGTTGTTTCCCCCAAGGACAAGCAAAGTGCTGTTAACAGGAAAAGAGGGAATTAATGCTGAATAGACAGAAACAATAATATGCGGTACAACTGACCAGTCCCCCAACCCCCTAAAAATGAATGCTCCTTCTGCTACATCTACATGGTTTTGTAATTCTATTTAGCACGTATTCACTTTTTTTATAGTCAATACCATATGTTTCTTTACACAGTGACTTCACCTTTGTATTATTACTGGATAAGACATCAGTTTTCCTGTTTTAAAAAATGATTTTGAGGTGATGTTGTAAATATTCCATGTATCAGTCGTGGCCATGGTTACATAGGTGTTGACATTTGTCAAAATTTATGGGTACATTTTATTGTGTCTAAACTATAACTCAATAAGTTTGCAGTGAAATATTTTAAGAAATGATTGTAAGAAATATTTTAAGAAATATGATGATGGTAGTGATATTAATGATATTTATTTAGCTTTTTTTGCATAGTAGGATCTGTGCTAAGTACTTAATTGCATTACCCACCTTTACTAAAATCCTAGGAGGTAGGTACTGTTCACTATCCTTATCTTACAGATAAGGCAACTAAGAATGAGAGAAGCAAGGTGTCTAAGGTCACGTAATTAGTGGTGGAACTAGGCTAAGAATTCAAATCTATCTGTCTTAAATAACTATCCAGCTGTAAGATATCTATAAGAGAGACATTTTATATATCTAAAAATTAATAATAATAGCCAAACCAAAAATTGGAGTAAGATCACTCATGAAGAGGAGGTATCTTATTCTGAAATATCTGTGGTTTTCCAGGACCATTTCTGGTATACCCCCAATATATCAATAATTATACAAGCCTCTAGTTTGTTTTGGCTTTAAATCAAAGGCCCTGCTGTTAGTGTGGAAGCAACTGACTGAAACAGACCTGAAATCCTCATTTTCCCTGAAAGAAGAAAGTAATCTATCCTTACAAGTCCAGTTGCTTTCCAGTTCTTCAGAGAAGGTGGTGGTACTTAGTTAACATTCTTTGGCTCAAGAAATTAATGAAATTCATATTACTTGTAGTATTCAAGTCTGTTTTTTATATGTTGTCAACAGTTTTCATGTCTGCTACTTTTTTACTTAATATGCTTTCCTTGTTCATTTTATATATCATTTACTATCTTCCAGATACTCTCCCAAACACTTTACAAAAATTAATTCAATTAATCTCTTAAAGACCTATTATCATCTTATCTCCATTTTATAGTGTGGAAACTGAAAATAACTAACCTAAAGTCAGAGTCACTGAACAGCAGAGCTGAGATTCTAACTTATCATCTAGCTTCAGACTTAGGCTATGTTACTAGTAGAACCTCAAGGGCCCAGTCAAAGAATTCACTTCCTCAGACTTCTACACAGCTGCTGGTGGCAGGTGCCATTTTTCTGGCCATTGAGATATCATTGGAAATCTGCTGGGAGGAGCTTTGGAAAAGGTTTTGGCTTCTTGATAAGGGGACAGCTGACACACACCTTTTGCCCACCTTCCTTCCCTATTCTTTCTACCTAGAATATAGATGTGATGCATTAATGAGCAGCAGCCATCTTGCAACCGGGAGGTTTGAATGCCACGTGCCAGGTGCCTTGGTGAGATCCTGAGCCCAAGAATGCCCACCCAACCAATCATTCACCACATAAAGGGTAAAAGAACACAACCTATTTAGGCCCCGTTAATGGAGTTTTCTGCTACTCAAAGCCAGACACAGCCCTATGTGACATAACACAATAATCACAAAACCTATTGTTTCACCTCCTTTTGAATTGTGGTCATCTACATTAATACATGGTCCTTAGGGAGTTCCCAAAATGGAAAATCATTGCTGTTTTTTTTAATGGTTTTTTATTTATTTTTGAGAAAGAGGGGCGCCTGGGTGGCTCAGTCAGTTGAGTGTCTAACTTCGGCTCAGGTCATGATTTCACAGTTTGTGAGTTCAAGCCCCGCATCAGGCTCTGTGCTTACAGCTCAGAGCCTGGAGCCTGCTTCAGATTCTGTGTCTCCCTCTCTCTCTGCCCCTCCCCAACTCATGCCCTGTCTGTCTCTGCCTCTCAAAAATAAAGAAACGTAATAAAAAAAAAATGTTAATATTTATTTTTGAGAGAGACAGAGACAGAGTGGAGTAGGTTCAGAGAGAGAAGGAGACACAGAATCCGAAGCAGGCTCCAGGCTCCCAGCTGTAAGCACAGAGCCCAATGTAGGGCTCGAACTTGTGAACCACAAGATCATGACCTGAGCCGAAGTGGGACGCTCAACCAACTGAGCCACCCAGGCACCCCGAAAATCATTAGTTTTAAGAATGGCTTCTTGGGGTGCCTGGGGGGTACAGTCAGTTAAGTGTCCAACTCTCGTTTTTGCCTGAGGTCATGATCTCATGGTCAGGAGATCAAGCCCTGCATTGGTCTCCATGCTCAGCATGGAGCCTGCTTGAGATTCTCTGTTCCTCTCCCTTTGCCACTCTCCCCTGCTCACACCCTCAGTCTCCAAAGTTAATTAATTAACTAATTAATTAATTAAAAAATAATCTTTAAAAACAATGGCTTAGTAAACACAGATAGTATCTACATTTAGAGGAACGTGTATGAATGAAGATATTTAAGAAAAATGATAATCCATCAAATAAAATAAGCTTGTTAAAAGACTGAGATGAAACCAGAACGCTGTCAAAGATAATTTCAATTACAGACCCAGGATTATCCAGGTCAGTGAAAATAATTGGTCTATTTCTTATCATTGTAACTACTGAAATAACCAAATAAAATAGCTTATGTCTGTAAAATAATCTCACTAAAAGCAGTCCTATCCACCTTGCTCTCTTTCTTGCCTCCAGATCTTCATGTACATGTGTGTATGCTTAAAAGGTACATTAGCATATTAGAAGCCCTGAGATGTCCTAAGGTAAATAATCCAGTGAGATTTTTCTGAACCTGGTATTTCTCATCTGTGACCACAGAATTCTGTTTTCCCCCATTACATCACGTATAGCTCGTGCTCTATGAAACACATTTAGGAAATGAACAGTATCATAGACAACAGGAAAGGGGACACACAGGAGAGAGGGGTCATTTCTAGTCTTTTGGCTGCTATTTCAGTTGTTGCAAAATAGAAAGTTTGTCACTGGGAATTAAAAAGCTTCCTAAAGCAACTGGAAAACGATCACTATCCAACCTCAAGGACTTATTAATGGGTAGGTTTTCTTCTCTGGGGATCCATTTTCCTTTAGATGACTCTGGCTTTCAGGTGATGCTGTGGTTTTTAGTGGGTGCTGTGTCTATTGAAGGTGGCATTGATGGGGTGGAGGAGGACAGTATTTCAGCAGAGAAATTATTCTTGCCTTCACTGCCTTCTAAGGAGAAGCCAGTATGAAACGTTAGTACTACAATGGGTTGTCTTGCATCTAAATGCAAGGCAAAGGGGATATAATATCTGCTAGACCTACAAGAGTGAATGTTGACAGAGTTCTTTTATTCAACTCCCCACTTCCCTTTCTAGTTCTTTTCTGGAATTTCCCATCACTACATTTGTATTGCCCGACACCCTCTGCAGAAAAATTTGACTTACAAAATGAGTGGCAGCAATAGTCTCAAGCTGAAGAGCTCCACCACTAAAACACCAACATTTTTCCAGTTTAAAAACTAGACATTTTCTAAAGTTTGTTTTGCCTGAAAAGTGACAATGTGAACCACCCCCTGTGTTTCCCAAAGCTGATCTAATGACCTAGGCCAGCCCAGGACAAAGTTTCCTCTGACCATCATGAAATGAGAAAAACAGTGACAATGCAATTTGTTTTCCATAGTGCTACATGTATTCCATTGGAAGCAGCACTTTTTATTTTGAGATTGTGTCCTTCCTACCAATTTGGTATTGATATACTCATTTTTGTATTAACATACTCTCTTAAAATAAGATGATGATAGTTGAAGGTAGTAGCTGTATTGAAAAAAAATCGTTTGGCAAAATTTAAATTTGGAAGTCCTGTGTCCCTCCAAGTTCGTTTGTTGTTTGTTTTAAGTAATCTCTACACCCAATGTGGGGCCTGAACTTACAACCCTGAGATCAAGAGTTGTGTGTCCCACCGACTGAGCCAGGGAGGCACCCTGTTCGTTTTGTTTTTAATTTGACAGTTTAGAAATGGCTCCTTGAGCCCAGAGAGCTCGTGTGTCTCATTCACTGTTGTGTTCCCTGAGACCTGTAGAATGCCTAGCAATAGTAAGCCATCAATACAGTATGACAGATGATAAAAGATAAAGTGAGGCACATTAAACTTTTCAAGAGTTTATTGGAGCAAACATCAATCCAATCAGGAAGCGCCAAACAGAAGAGTTGGGAATGCTCCACCAAAGGAGCCAAGGGCAAGGTTTTTATAGAGAAGACTTGGAAGCAAAGCAAAGAAATTATTTGGTTATAGCTTACGTGGTTGCTTTATGTAGGAAAGCCTGGGTGGCTGATTGCGATTGGCTGTTCTCGAGTTTCATTTTCTCCAATTCAGTACATGAAGTTCGGCTTAGATTTTGGTTCTCTTGCTAGGCTATCAAGGCATTAAAACTACCTCAGTTGGCCTCCTTGTTTAGTTACTTTAACACAGACTAACCCAGGGCTTGGCAGACTTTTTCTACAAAGGGTTTCCAGGCTTTTTGGAACTTACAGGCGCTGTTGCACCTCCTCAACTCTGTGCCATTGTGGCAGGAAACCAGCCACAGATGATACATAAATGAATGAACATGGTGGCTAGTTTCCAAAAAACTTATTTATGGACACTGAAATCTGAATTTCACATAATATTCAGGTATCACAAACTAATTTTGTTTTCCAGCCATTTACAAATATAATACCCAATCTTAGTAAGCCAAACAAAAATAAGTAGCAGGCTAGATTTGGCTCACAAGCCATAGTGTGCGGACCCTTGAACAAATGAAAGAAAGGGAAAGCAATTCAAATCTATTTCTTTGGTCTATTGTTAGTGATGAGTATTATAAGGCCAGCAAGGAAACATTTTGCCACTAAGAAGGACTATATCCGTGAGTATAAAAAATAGTAGATTTGCCTACTAAATTGATGTATTTTTTAAAAAATACTTATTTTTGAGAGAGAGAGAGAGAGAGAGAGAGAGAGAGAGAGAGAACATAAGCAGGGGAGGAGCAGAGACAGAAGGAGACACAGAATCTGAAGCAGGCTCCAGGCTCTGAGCTGTCAGCACAGAACTCATGTGGGGCTCAAACCCATGAACTGCAAGATCATGACCTGAGCCAAAGTTGGATGCCTAACCAACAGAGCCACCCAGGTACCGCCACCCCTACTAAATTGACTTAAAAGATTCAATTTCCAGGGCACCTGGGTGGCTCAGTTGGTTGAGTGTCTGACTTTGGCTCAGGTCAGGACCTTGTGGCTCATGAGTTTGAGTCCCACATCAGGCTCTGTGCTGTTGATGCAAAGCCTGCTTTGGATCCTCGTCCCCCTCTCTCACTGCCCCTCCCCTGCTTGCCCTCGTTCTCAAAAATAAATAAAATATTTTTTAAAAAGATTTAATTTCCTACTGTTTCCCAAAAAGCACAAATGAGGAAAGCAGGAGTCTGACTGAACACCAACAAATTGTCTTTGAAATGGGCTATTCATGGACTCGCAGAATCATGTAGCTTTAGAGCTAAAAGAGATTACGGAAAACATCCAATTCAATCATAAGACATTATGATTTAAGACATTAAAGGCAAGGAGAATGAACACTAGGGAAGAAAAATACTTCCTCAGGGTTACTTATTTAAAGAATGAAAATAATCTAATAAGAAAAGAACCTTTTTAAGGCTGAATAAAAGATAAAGTTGTATAATGAAAAGAGCATCAGTTTCCATCCATAGGTTGAAATACTGGCTTTGGCACAATGATTGCTAATCTCAGCAAGTTACTTAACTATCTGAGTTTCAAAGTCTTCACCTTTAGAAGATGGGCAATCATTTATCACAGGGAGTTATAGTTAAGAACAAGTGAAATAATATACATAGTACATTGTGAGGTGTAATAAATGGTCAATATGTTATAACTTGTATTACTATTATATGAACTTTTAAAAACCTCAACACTTACCATGCTTGATAAAAAAGTATTGAAATTATAGTTTTTAAACTGCACTGAGAAATGAAAGCCAAATATTTGATGTTTTCACAATATTTTTATCTGTGTTAGTTGAAATATTTCCTCGAATTTCTATTTATAGCATTCCTGAAAGACAACGTAGTGCTTGTCTTAAAACTGAAATCACAAACTAACCATGCTTTTACTTGAGAATGGAATTTGATTAACAGTACTGAAACATGTTTGTCACTGGAATACCCCAAAGATCATTTAACTATGGAGAAATCCTAAAATTTGTGAATTTGTATTTCAGTTTCTTAGCTAACAATAATTTGGTGAATATGATGGATGTAGTACTTAAAAGAAATAGTTAAGAATGTTCTTATATCATCTTTCTTTTTAAGTTTATTTATTTACATAATCTCTACACCCAAGGTGGGGCTTGAACTCACGAACCCAAGATCAAGAGTCACGAACCCAAGATCAAGAGTCTCTCATTCCGCCAACTGAGCCAGCCAGGCACCCCTCATATCTTCTTTTATAAAGTAATGCCAAAAGGGTGCCTGACTGGCTGAATCGGTAGAGTATGAGACTCTTGATCTCAGAGTGCTGAGTTCAAGCCCCATGTTGGGTGTGGAACCTACCTATAAAGTAATGCCAAAAGCAAAATCTCAAGCATCAGACAGATACGGTTTGAACCACAGCTTTGCACTTGCTGGCTGTGTGACCATGGACGCCTAATCTCTCTAAGTCTCAGGCATTTTACGTGTGTAAAGTAGGGATGATAATGGTACCTACTTCATGGGGCTGTTTGTGAAGATTCAATGGTAGAGTTAGAACAGTGTCTGCCCTATAGTAAGTGTTCAAAAAATGTTAGTAAATTAAAATGGTAATTGGCCACATTGCTGGAAGATAACTTTGGTCAATTCCATTTTCATAATCTTTTGTCTCCTCTGGTGGATGTGAGACAAAATTGTGAAATAAGTGATTTTTCAGTTATAGTATGAATTGTAAAGGTAAGTGTGCACATGAAGACAGAACTGGATATAGGTTTCCTCCATTATTCCAGTAAGCCTGGAGGAAACCAAGAGCCTCAGAAGTTTCTAGCAACTAGGAACACAGGTTCAATTCAGGACTCTAAAAAGGAAAAAGATTTTGCTGGTTATTTTGGAGATATCAGGATCTAAATGTTCAAGAAGCTTTCCTGCCCTCCCAGTGGAAAACAGTTCTCCCTCTCAGTCTCCATTGTTATTCTGTATCCCAGACCCTTGATAGTTTTCTTCAGTGCACACAAAATAGTTTCAAGTTTTTTGTTTATTGACCACCCTACACATCATCATCATCTCCCCCTCCTCCCTACCTCCTCCCCACTCCACTAGAATGTAAACTCCTTGGCAAGGACAGACCTGGGACCATGTGGTTCATGGCTCTATCCTTTGTGCCTAGAACAATGCCTGCGCATGATTGTAAATTCCTAGTAACTATCTGATGAATGCATGCATGCATGCATGAATAAATGAATGAGTGAATGAATGAATGAATAACTTTATGAATGGGCAGCCAGGCTTTCCTTAGAAGTGTAGAAAGGAAGGGGAACTGATCTTGCGGCTGCCACAAGAGGAAAAGAAAACTACCAAAATTGTGACCACACAGACCCAGTACTGAAGTCTTGGACCACAGGGACTCAGAATTTCTAGGGGAGGGAACAAAGGGAGAGTGAAAGCAGGATGACTCCAGGCCAAAGGAGTCACACACACACACACACACACACGCGCGCGCATGCACACGCGCGCACACACACACACACACACACACACAGATACACTGTCCAGAGACTGGGGTACGTTAGAATTTGGTAAATAGTATGTTACTTCAGGTACAATAATCTTTCTTCACTTGGCCTGTGGGTCACCTCCCACTCACTGCTCTTGGATCTCCTTTCTCACTAGTCCCTCTTCCTCAGTTTCCTTTGCTGATTCCTCCTCATTTTCCCATCCTCTGAACTCTGGAATGCCCCAGGTTAGTAGGAAAATCTCTATTCCCACACACCTCCTAGGATTACTCCAACCCGCCTCAGGGCCACAGATACCATCAGGATGCTAACAACCACTAATTACCTACCCTACTTTTGACCTCTCCTCTGAACTCCAGACAGGTATACACAGCTTGACTACCCAGCACTCTCTTTGTATATCTAAGCATCTCAAACTTAGAAAGGCAAATGGACTGAACTCTTGATTTTCTCCCCAAATCTGCTCCTCCCAATGGCTCCTCCCAACTCCTCCCACAGTTGTTCCAGCCAAAACCCTTACAAGCATCCTTTTCTTCCCTCTCTTCCAGCCACTTCCAATTACCAGCAAGCTCTTTTGGCTGAGCCTTCAATATAAATCTATAATCTGACTGCTTTTCCACCTCTTCTGCTACATCCTTTGTCCAAGCTATCATATCTTCCCTAGATTATTGCAGTATCCTCCTAACTGGTCTCCTGACTTCTACCATGCTGCCTATTGTTAAGCCTTCCCCAAGGAGCCAGAGTGATCCTAATAGAACATCAAATTATATCACATCCTTCTCCTGATCAAAAGCCTCTAATGGTTTTCCCTCTTACAAAAGAAAAGCAAAAACATGATCTGACCCAGGGATACATCTTTTCTCATCTCATTTTCTACTGTTCTCCCTCAACTCACCCTGTTCTGACTAGCTGACAATCCATATGGATCTCAAATTAATTTTTAAAATATTAGTCTGAAAACTCAGTATGGGCTTAGAAGATCTGACTGTAAGTAAATAAACTGTTTTAGCTGGATAAATGCCTGGTATTTCTTTTTTCTTGTTATCTTATTTCCAGTGTAATTAACAAACAGTGTTATATTAGTTTCAGGAGTTCAATATAGTGATTCAACAATTCAATACATCACCCAAGTGCATTCCTTAATCCCCATCACCTATTTCACCCATCTCCCCACACACCTCCCCTCTGGAAACCATCAGTTTGTTCTCTATTGCTAAGAGTCTGTTTTTTGGTTTGTCTCTTTTTTCTTTGTTCATTTTGTTTCTCTTTTTTCTTTGTTCATTTTGTTTCTTAAATTCCACATAAGAATAAAATCCTAAGGTATTTTTTCTCTGACTTATTTCACTTAGCATTATTCTCTCTAGATCCACCCATGTTGTTGGAAATGGCAAGATTTCATTCTTTTTTATGGCTGATATATGTGTATGTATATATGTGTGCATGTATCTATCTATGCATGTGAGGTATGTATATATGTGATATATATATGAGATATGAATCTTATATGTGATAATATATATGTGATATATATATGTGTGTGTATGTGTGTGTGTATATATATATATATATATATATGATTTGATATATCTCACATCTTCTTTATCCAATCTTTATCCATTCATTTATCAATGGACACTTGGGCTACTTTCATAATTTGGGCATACTTGGGCATACTTTCATAATTATAAATAATGCTGCATTAAACGTAGTGCATCTATCTTTTTGAATTACTGTTTTGATATCATTTTGGTAAATCCCCAGGAGTGGAATTACTGGATCACATGGTATTTCTATTTTTAATTTTTTGAGAAACCTCCATACTGTTTCCACGGTGGCTGCAGCAGTTTGCATTCCCACCAGTAGTGCATGAGGGTTCCTTTCTCTCCACATCCTGGCCAACACCTGTTGTTTCTTACTAGTCACTTTGCTGATCCTATGGTATGAGACCAGCATATACTTTACGGTCTTTAGCATTTGCTTTTAGTCCCTAGAGTTAATCCTTTAGGCCAAAAATGCAAATTAGATTATCTCCAAGTTTCAGCTGGTAACACTCTAACTTAGTCTTGGACAACAATCCCCTCTAGTTTTAGTATTTTAGGGGGTATCTTTTCATACCATGAAAACGACCAAAGCTAAAACATCTGCTCCACTTAAGAGAAACATAGACCTTCAACAGACACTTTTTTTTTTAATTTCTTTTTAACGTTTATTTATTTTTGAGACAGAGAGAGACAGAGCACGAATGGGGGAGGGGCAGAGAGAGAGGGAGACACAGAATCGGAAGCAGGCTCCAGGCTCTGAGCCATCAGCCCAGAGCCTGACGACACAGGGCTCGAACTCACGGACTGCGAGATCGTGACCTGAGCTGAAGTCGGAGGCTTAACCGACTGAGCCACCCAGGCGCCCCAAAACTTACTTTTTTTAATGTTTATTTATTTTTGGGAGACAGACAGAGTGCAAGCAAGGGAGGGGTAGACAGACAGGGAGACACAGAATCTGAAGCAGGCTCTAGGCTCTGAGCTGTCAGCACAGAGCCCAACACGGGGCTCGAACCACGAAGTGGGGGATAATGACCTGGGCTGAAGTTGGACACTTAATTGACTGAGCCACTCAGGCACCCCAGACACTCATTTTTTTAAGTTTATTTTTATTTAAGAGAGATATAGAGCAAGTGGGGGAAGGGCAGAGAGAGAGGGAGACAGAATCCCACGCAGGCTCCCCGCTGTCAGCGCAGAGCCTGAATGGGACTTGAACTCATGAACATGAGATCATGACGTGAGCCGAAATCAAGAGTCAGACACTGAACTAACTGAGCCACCAAGGCACTCCAAGGGACACTTTTTAAATCTGACTAGGTTTCAGGTGCTGGTGGAGCACTGGGGAATCATGGATGAACAAGACATGCCCACGTCTTCAAGGAACTCACAAAGAAGTCCACACGACAGCAAGAGGACCTGATCTTTACAGTGTAAAGACAGTGCAGGAAACCACAGACATTCAAGGCAAGTTACTCTTAAGGTGAGGCTGGATAGGAAGGGAGAGAGCAGGACAGAGAGAATTTTACTTAGCACTTCAAGGACCATGTCTTTGTTCAAAAAGCACCAGAGAGCCACTGAAGCAGGAGAGTGTGGATACTATAAAGACTTGCTTGGAGGGGCGCCTGGGTGGCTCAGTCGGTTGAGCATCCATCTTCAGCTCAGGTCATGATCTCATGGTTCGTGAGTTCGAGGCTTGTGTCAGGTCTGTGCTGACAGCTCAGAGCCTGGAGCCTGCTGCAGTTTCTGTGTCTCCCTCTCTCTCCGTCCCTCCCTCGCTCGCACTCTGTCTCTCTCCTTCTCTCTCTCAAAAATAAATAAACATTAAAAAAAAATTTTTTAAATAAATAAATAGACTTGCTTGGAGGCAGGGAGACTGTAGCAGCATCTAGACAACCTAGACCCAAAATAAAAAAACCTTTCTTTTTTTTCCTAGACCTTTGTCACCTTGCAATCCAAGGGTTATTTGGGCAATAGGTGCATTTCTGCTTACCAAACCTCATTACCAAATATGTGCTATTCTGTGCTTTTGCTTTAAATCAGTTTGAATACTTCCACTTTCTCACATGATGATTATTTTGTATTCTTGGTGTTAACTGCCTAATGCTGATTCAAACCAGAGGATGTAACTTTGTCATTGTGAAGCAGCTGAATATCCAGGGCTTGACGGCATCATTTACTTAGTACTATATTCATCTACTAATGACAGAGGTGGTGGTTTCTGGTCAGTGCTGTGTGAGTATGATGATTTCTAGCTGTAGACATCTAATTTTGTTTTTTGTTTTGTTTTCTTCTGTGCCTACCCAGCATCCATACCCCATTCTTATGATAACAGTACCTGAGTTTTTCTTGGGAAACCACTTCTTCCCCATTTCCAGTCCAGGTGATGTGGGTAGAGATGACTACACTGGGCTTAAAGGGAAGGCATGGGACCCAGGCTCGATCAAAAAAGCACCGCGATGCCCTGGTCTCAGTGACTGGCTCATGCACAGGCACATGATCCAATCAGAGGCAATAAGATAGAATTCTTGGACTTGCTAGAGCAACTAGGCCAAAGGTGTTCTGTTGAACTTGAAGCTGGATGGATGGATATATGTGGATACATATCAGGAGCTAATGTGAACCATGATATCATGGGGAGAGCCTGTCTGAGAATGGAAAAAAGAGCTAAGATATATGTATGGAGAGGGAGAGAGAGAGAGAGAGAGACTGACCAAACACCAAAGACACTGTGATCCTGGATCTGGCCATACCCGTAGCTAGCTAGCATTATGCTATACTTCTCAGTTATATGAGACAGTCAATTCCCTTTTTAAGTTTTAGTCACATTTTGTTAGCTTTCCCCCTACTTGTGCCCACAAAGTCCAGATGAGAGACATAAATGCATCATTATTTTTTCTGTTCATCCACGAACAGAGAATCAACTAATCTAAAGTCAAAGACACTCCCTTAGCCCAGCTAGCATATGGATGCAGCCCACATTGTGCTCAGCATTTGTAGGCCAGCCCCTTATTGCCTTCAGTGTCAGCCTTATTCTCTGTTTCTACTTGATGCCTTCTGTTCCAGCTCTCTGTTCCTCACCTGAACTCACTAAAGCCACAAAGCTCCACATCCTAAGGTCCACTAGGCCGTGGCCCTCACTGCTTCCCATGGACACTTCCTGTTTATCATGTTCCCTTCTAGTGGGCTCTTTCTACCCTAGAAATCTGTTTTAATAAGTAGAAGCAGGGCTGAAGGACTGGATGGAAGCCACTTCTGCCCCAAAGCTTGGGGCTCAATTGCTAGGCTCTGGCCACCAGCCCAATGCCACCAATACACTATTCACGCTCAAGCCTTCTTGTCCTGAATGCCGCACCTGCTCCTGCTTTTTCCTTCCTCCCCCGCTGAGGACAAGTTTAGCCTGATATTATCCCCACCTCTGTCATCTCTATTATTGCTGTGCCACCCAGAACAGGACTTTTGCCATTTCCTGTCAGGGATCTCAGGAATGTCTATGAAATTATACTTTATTGGTCTAGAGGAATCCAGCTTTCAAACACCATTTTACAATGAACATGATGACACTCTCCCTCCTCAAATAAGGTTGTTTAAGGATGTTTCCCCCTTTCCTGCCTCTAAACAGGCAAGGTAAGTCATTCACATCTGCCATGAGAGGAAAATAGCTATCTTCCAAATTATACGAGAGAAGAATTTTTCCTTCAGCTTTTGCCTGAAACCCAGGGAAATTACAAAGGGATCAACACTTCCCAGTGCAGATGACCTCCTTCCTCTGCTTTCACTACTCATCAATGAGTAGAAACTGAGCAGTCTTTTATGTTCCTGTCAAGCCCCAGAGAGTTGAGTTGTAACCATTTAACTCAAACACAACATATCTTTAAAGAGCACCTACTGCCTTCCAGGCACTGTGCTAAGTAAAGGCCATCCAGAGGAGAATCATACAAGATCCCTGCTTCATTTAGATTCGAGTGAGGGTAGAAAAGAGGCAGTAAATAAACATGAACAAATAGATGAACACAGTTTCAGGCAGTGATAAGTGCTATCAAGAAAAGGTAAAGGGATAATTTTAGAAAGAGTTATGAGAGAAGGTTCTGCAGAGGTAATATTTGAGTTAAAACCCAACTAAAGAGAAAGTACAAGCCATGTGAGGTCCACAGAAAAGACTATTCTGGACAGAGGGTCAGCACAGACAAAGGCCCAGAGCTTAGAGCAAGCTTGATGTGTTAGAGCAGGGGGTCAGTAAAATATGGCCCTGGCCTGCCTTCTTTTTTTGTACAGCCACAATTATAAAAATGGTTTTTATATTTTTATTTTTGTAAAACCAGTGAACTGTGTGCTACTTTTTTAAAGTTTATTTATTTATTTTGAGAAAGAGCAAGAGTACACACAAGAAGGGGAAGGGCAGAGAGATAGGGAGAGATAATCCCAAGCAGGCCCCACGCTGTCAGCACGGAGCCCAACATGGGGCTCAAAGGGGGGCTTGAACCCACAAACCATGGAGATCATGACCTGAGTGGAAACCAAGAGTCAGATGTTTATCTGACTGAACCACCCAGGCGCCCAGGCTTTTATATTTTTAAATGGTTGGGGGGAAGAAAGAAAACAAAGCAAAAGAAGAATAATATTTCATGACACATGAAAATTATGTGAAATACAGATTTCAGTGACCATAAATAAAATTTTTATTGGAAAACAGCCATGCTTACTCATTTATATATTTTTCCATGGCTGGTTTCATGCCTCATTGGCAGAGTTGAGAGACTGTGTGGCCTATAAAATCTAAAATATTTACTATCTGGCTTTTTGTGGAAAAAGTTTACAGACCCCTGTGTAAGAGAAACAGGAAGAAATCTCTTCCCAGAGTTGAAAGAACCTTGAATTTCTTTAATTATTTAGGATCCTTTTGTCTGTAAATAACAGAAAACCTGTCTCCAATTGAATTAAGTAATGTGGAGAATTAAAGGTAGTCATAAACTCTTTGAAACTTTCCCATCAAGAGGTAGAATCTATGCTACCTCCTCTTGAATCTGGACAGCCTTTATGCCTTCTTTGACCCAGAGCATATGGCCCAAGTGATTCTGTGCCAGTTCAGGCTTGGGCCTGAAGAGACTGGCAGCTTCCACTTCCTGTCTCTTAGAACTTTCTCTCTCCAAGAGCCCTAAGCCCCATATAAGAAGTCTGACTACCTTGAGATGGCCATGCTGGAGAAGCCACATAGATGTGTTCTGCTTGAAGCTCTCAGCTGAGTGTAGACTTCCAGCCATCGCTGCCAAGATGCCAAATATGTGAGGGAAGACATTTTGGACTCTTCAGACCAGCTTATTAGCCAGCTGAATACCACTCAGTGAGCTTAGTTGATGCTACATGGAACAGAAGGATCACCTAGCTGAACGCTGCTTGGCTTCCGACCTACAAAATTGTGAAATAAAATAAAATAGTTGCTGTTTTAAGACACTCCATTTTGGGATAATTATTTCATAGCAATAGACAGCCAGAACAAACAACAGAAAATTTTATCATCTTACATAATAAGAAGTTCAGGGATAGATCAATGTATCCACAGTATATTCTCATACTGCTCTTCTGCAATTCCTTTGGCTCTGCTCTCTGCTTCTGGGTAAGTTTCATCAGCAGGCTGGTAGCCAGATGTCTAGGAGTCTCAGTCAAACCTGACAGTGTCGAGAGCCAGAAGAAACAATGTTCTTAGGAGAGAGAATATGTAGGCTGATCAATTTCTACCCCGGAATTGGGGACGGAGTTGCCTCCTCCGAGTCACTGGGGAAGGAAAGAACACTTGATCAAAACTAGTGAAAGGAATTTGGTTGATACACTTAGGGTGGCCTGTCTTCTTCAGCTGTGCTGAGACAAACAGATAAAGGTAACCAATCCCTTTCCTGTGTGTGCCAGCTCAAGCCTGTTTCCCAACCCTTTCCCGTGTTCCAGATCTTAGCACTTGGCTAATCTGATCCTTCCCCTCCAGCACCGAGCTGTCAGGAGGGCCCTAGCAGGGCCCAGCCCTGTGCCTTGTGAAGCTCAGTTGTAAGTGCTTTCTAGGACAATAGCCTAAACTTCCTCATCCCCTTGGCCCAGGCTTGTCATAAACAGGGAAACGTTCTCCTTATCCTCACATTCGCTAATCCCAAACCATGAAGGTAGCTAGCACTGATTGGACCTCAAAAAAATTTTATCACCAAACCTGACTCCTTTCCCTAAAATCACCTTATCCCATTTTTAGTTCTACGATGTCCTTTTTCTACATCCTATGGATCCTATGGAAACTCGATGTAGTGGGCTTCCAAGTTGGTTGTAAATAGAATCAGATGAGAAGCTTATTAAAAATACAGATGCCCCAGCCTCATGCCAAACCCAGCTCCTCTATTTTTAACAAGTTCCACAGGTAATTCTGATGCACTGCCAGGTCTCTGAACCATTGCTTTAGCAAGCTGGTAAAAATGAGCAGAGAATTCCTATTTGGCTGGTAAGAATCAAAAAGTTTATTTCTGCCATTAAATGTGACCCCTTAGGCAAACTACAGAAGTTCCCCCTTATCCTTCGAGGATGCACTCCAAGACCCCCGGTGGATGCCTAAAACCACGTATAACATTGAAATCTATATATACTATGTTATTTTCCTATACATACATAGCTATGATAAAGTTTAATTTATAAATTAAGCACAGTAAGAGACTAACAACAATAACTAAAAATAAAATACCGCAGTTATAACAATAGGCTGTAATAAAAGTTATGTGACTGTGGCCTCTCACTCTCTCTTATTGTGTTGTATTCACCCTTCTGATGATGGTGATATGAGATGATAAAATGTGTGCTGAGGAGAAGTTGAAATGAATGATCACAGGCGTGGCAACATAGCATTCGGCTACTATTGACCTTCTGACGTTAAATCAGAAGGAGATTCATCTGCTCCTGGACTGCGATTGACTGTTGGTACCTGAAACTGCATCTAAAGGGGGGACTACTGTACTTTAATTCAGTGCCTCAGTTTCCCCGTAAGTAATTTGCCCAATACATCTCTACCTCGGAGGCTCTCTGTAGCGTAAAACTCTTGTTACCTTCTCATTAACCTAGTACCCCTTCTGGTGGCAGTACCTCAGTTTCCCCAGGCACCTAACTATTCCCCTCCCATTGTAGGCAGGCTTGGTAGGAATGTCAGTCAAGGTGCTCTGAGGCACCCTGGCTGACCACAGGGCCTCAGACCCACGTTTGGCCAACCAGATTTTCTCTCTCAGGAAATGAGACAAGTGAAACAGAGACTGAAAATAAGTGAAGTTGATTCGTCTGGCATGAGTGACCCCAAAAGTCTATCTGTTAGTTCCTGCTCCCTGAGCAATCTTGATTCCTGCGCTTTCTGAAACCTGGCTTGCCAGCTATTCCTTGGGGTCTAGGAGCAAGGCCATTGCCCATTTCTTTTGCTTAAGTGACCAAGGGTTGGCTCTGTTGCTTGCCACCAAAGAATCCTAACAGATCCTAGAACTGAGATCTTCGATAGTGTTCTATAGGATAATGATGTCAGAGCTTGCACTCTTATAAAGCCTTTATGAATGATGCTCTTATAACTAAAGTGGCCATTCTACAGGAAGAATTTATTTTAATAATGACATCTTTGTTCCAGTGATAATAGACAATAATAGAGAGTGACAATTCCTCAAGGAGAGAAGGGATTATTCACTGTCCTGCCAAAATGTCTTAAATGGAACCAGGGTTTGGGTAAATACTTTTTATCTAAATGAGGTCCATTGTCCTGGACCTTAGGGAAAGAATGGACAAGAGAAAAAAGAAAAAGGAAAAGAGTTTGGTTTCAGTTTAAACCAGCTCCCCTTCAGCTGCATTTTACCCTTTTTACACACCAATTTAAGAAGATGCCTACTCTTTAAGTATTTAAGAGACGGCTGGAAATTGCATCCAAATATGCATTTTAAGGGGTGACTACTGCCGAGGAAATAGCTTCGGTGACTGAATCTTTTCTTCTCAGCAGCCTCTATTTTGTCCCCTCCCCCAACTCACTGTTACAGTTATTACTAGCTTTTGGTTTTGTTGGCATCTTTGTTATTATGATTCTAGGAACAGTTCCTGAGTCCTTCCAGTGAACCGGGCATGCTGTTGGAGGTTTTAGATGCATTAATTCATTTAATCTTTACCATGGCTCTTCAAAGTTAGTATTATCATCATCCCCATTTTACAGCAGGGGAAACTGAACTCAGTGAGGTTAAGGAATAGGGTTAATGACCAATGAACTCAATCACTTATTATTGGTGTAACCCCATCGGTCCCCAGGCATTTCTTCCACGATGCCCTGTTGCCTTACTTGGAAAGTGCCTGCTTGGTTCAAGCATCACTGGAAAGCGTATTAAATATGGCACTGCATCTCAAGTAAAATGGCAACTGGTCTCACTGTTCATGACACGTCCTGTTTTCCTGAGCAAATTATAAGCTCCTTGAAGTCAAGTACTGTTTTGTCTTCCACGGTATCACCAGCTCATGTCTGGCACACAGAGGAGGTGCTCAAAAATTGATTGTAACATCAATGACTATCTTATAGGGTCCCCAGACCTTAGAGAAAAGGAGGTCAAGAGGCCCCTTCACAGGATATAAAAATTCCAAGTTACCCTTAGAGAATTCAGCCAACTTAAAAGTTTGACCAAGACTTTAAACAGCACAGATGATTAAGGGGCACCTGGGTGGCTCAGCTGGTTAAGCATCTGACTTCAGTTTATGTCATGATTTCACAGTCTGTGAGTTCAAGCCCTGTGTTGGGCTCTGTGCTGACAGCTCAAAGCCTGGAGCCTGCTTTGGATCCTGTGCCTCCCTCTCTCTGCCCCCCTCCCCCCACTCATGCTCTGTCTCTTTCTCTCTCAAGAATAAGTAATTATTAAAACTTTTTTTTTCTTCCAGCACACATGATTCTGAACTTGGGGTCCTGTGCAGTGCTTTCCTTTCCAGAAAAGCTAGTCCCATTTCTAGACACAGTCATGCTTTGGCTTAAGTTTGGGGGAGGAAGTTTCTAAAAACCTGACAGAGAAAGTCGAAGCTGAAAGGCTACAATACCAACCATACTTTTCCTAAGGCCAGCTGCCTCACAAAATGCCCAAATCCAGCTATCATGCTCTCCATTGAGGACTGGGAGCATAAGTTTATTTTATTACTTTCAGAACTAGAGCTAATCTTTGATTGATATAAAACTTGCTATATATCATTGTGTAAATCCCTTTTGTGCCTCAGTTCCTCAAATGTGGAAAATAGCCAAATATCATATACAGCCACTCAAAATTTCCTGGCAACCCTTTTTGGTTCCCTTAGGTGAAGTCTCATTAGTTAACTGCTATTGATTCAGAGTTTGGCCTTTGGATTCAAGCAAACCTAAAATCAGGCTTTGGCTATGCCACGTACTAGCCAAGTGACCTTGAGCAGAACACCGTAAGCTCTCAAAGCCTCAATGGTCCCGCCCTTTGTTGAGAGAATGGTAAAATGTCTTTTTGGTATAGAATGTGTAACCTGGTGCCAGGCACATGATAAGCAGGCAATAAATGGTGGCTTGATTATATCTCTGCTGGCTTCACTTAAATATTTCATTCAAGACAGTCTAACTGTCCAATGCGTTCTTGGAGATTTAAGTGGCAGGTGCGATCTGAACTCATCCTTCAACCATGTATATTATTTTCTCAACTTCTAAATTATAAGCAGAATTAATTAGGAATAAGGCAATGAAGCTATATAGACTTATTTATCTGACAGTTCTGTCCTGAGCTCTCCCTTGGAAAAGGTTCAATATATCTATTTTTCTTACTAGATCTATTATAACCTAGTAGTCTTACTAAGCCTATTATAACCTATTATATTTACTATACCCACTATTCTTACAAAGATTATTTTGACCATATGTCAAGGAGAAGCAACATGGCTATTATATATACCTTGACTGTTTTATTGTCCAAACTTTCCATTTCTATTTTAAGGCTTAATTGTCAGGCATGGAACAGGTTTGGCTTTGAACCTGGTGAGCAGATGAAACATTACTGCCTTCTCAAAAGAGGCTCTTAGCAGGCATTCAAAAATCCCCATCCTGCTTCCTTTTCATTAGATCATTGGTCAGTCCTCTACAGTTTCAAGCCAAACAACTTCAAAGGCTTGAGACCACCCCTTAGATCTCACTGCCTACAGGCAGGACCATTTGAGAGGGAGAAATACTAACACAGGGACAGGAGAATGCTTTGCTGAAGTTTGGTGTGGCTGTAGGAACGGGGGCTATGAAAGGTGGGCCATAGTCTGTAAGAATCAGACTAGGATTTTATGTGTCCCTTTTCCTTCTGTCAGGGAGAGAGGACACTGATCTTGACATACAGCGTGAGCAAAATAACCTTTTTTGTTTTAAGGCCCTGAAATTTTAGGGCCCTTGGTTTCTACTGCCATACCCTAGCCTATCCTGCGTGATACGGAAAAGATACAAATGCAGTTGACTGTGTAACAGACACACTCCCGGAACCGTGCCTACTAAATCCTCTCGTCTTGGCCAACAATTTCCAGAAGGTAGTGGTTTAGTGGTTTAGAGAAGCGAAGCTCTGAACTGCGGTCAACATCCAAATAGTTTTAACAGACTGGTGGAAAGATTCAAAGCGATACTCCTCTAAGCCATTGTGAGGGAGAGAATCATGATTCCTAAATCTGTATTTCCAGCTGGAATTCTCCTCATCTGTCAATAGACTAACCCACTGACGCCCTGGAGAGAATCCAGAGCAGGCTGTCTCTTCCTCACCCTCAGGCATTTCCCAGGTGAGTTGGATAGCTGGGGCTAACCTCAAACTGAGAACATTTGGGGTTAGATCATCCACCCAGGTAGCCCTCACTCACAGGAGTTTATTATCTGTCCCTCAAGTCTCCATGGAGGGAGGGCTCAGGGTTAATGCTAGTCTGGTACACGTTATGAAGAATATCATTATTTTAATTAAAAAAACCCACAAATGCTCTAAATCGTACTAGTAGTAACAATGATGATTATTTGTTGAGTGCTTTCTAGGGGGGATATGCCAAACACTTTACATCTATCATTTTATTTACCCCATGCAACTTGAAGGTTGAAACTAGTAGCTCCTTTTCTACAAATGAAAACAAACAAACAAACAAACAAACACCCCTAAAGCTTAGGGCAGTCCAATAACTTGCCTAAGGTCAGCTAGCCTAGAAACAGAAGAAGTTATGCAAACCTGGAAGCTGTTCTCTTAGACAGGGCATACTTGATTCCACCTCCTGGCCACAGTGTTCTATCTCTCAATCTCCCCACCCAAGGCCTAAAACCCTGGAGTTTTCCTTGTCTTCGTTTTGTTGCCAGTGACCTGATTACATCATTTCTGGTCTCAAAACAACATTGCTCTAGTATATTCCCCAGGAGAATGAGGCCCTCAACACCTGCTTAGTTTCCTCCTGTGTTCAGAGTCTGAGAAACTGATTTAAGAAAAAACAAAACAAGGTAATCCACGGGGAAAGGAAAAAAAAAACCTGGATGGAGAGAAGTTATTTTCTTCTTTGATAACTGTACACGACTAACTAGTAACTAAGGAAAAGAAAACTGATCTAGGGGCTTGTAAGAGAATCTGAGGCGGAAATAGACACTGTGAGCCCAAGAAGGGGGTGGAACCAGAGGCTGCAGCCAGGAAACAAAGGACAGGAAACAGGATTTCTTTTTTCCAAAGTCCAGAACAAAGCTGACGAGGACTTTGGCAGGAAGAGGGACCACCATTTCATACTCACAGTGGAAAAAATACCATGCCCTCAAAATTAAAGATATTTGGGAAGGGATGAGTCATGGAGGAACGGTGATATATAATATTCACTTTCTGAGAATAGACACTTAATATTCCTGCTCAGCATTCTTTTATGATTTGGCTACAGTCCTCATGCCTCTCTATGGAAAGCCAGGGAAAGGTCTGGAAGACTCACCTTGCTTGGTTTGGGATGCTCAACCTGGAGAGCTAAGGTCTTTTCTCTTCTCTCCGTTCCCTCTTTTATACACTGCCATTTCTCTTCCCAGAAAGCCTCTCCCACTGCTACTAGCATAGGTAATTCTTCATTTGTAGGTCATAGCTGAGATGTCTCTTCCTCTAAGGTGCTTTCTCTGACCCTCATTCTCTGGAAGTGAAAGCTAGCTGCCTATCCAGGATCCATTCTCCCTTCTTTCGTATTAACAGTATTCTAATTTTGTTGGTGGTGAAGATCCAATTAAAAGTTACATTTCCCAGCCTCCCTTGCAAGTGGGTGGCCATGTGACACAGTTCAAGCCAATGAGATGTGAAAGGAAGCTGTTAAATTGTACTTCTGGTTCCTTATAAGGGAAGGGCCAGTTCAACAGGCAAACAAGCTAGCCCTATTTGCACTTGGCCCCTCTTCCTGTTCCTGGGCCTCTGACATGGGAACAGCACTCCAACGTCCTTGCACTAGGCGTGAAGTGTCAACGACCATATTGTAATGATGGTACATCAGAAAGCTGGAAGGAAACTAAGGCCCTGATGACATTGGTCTCTGAAGAGGCAAAGTAGAAAATAAGTAACATCTAGATCCACAAAGCAAAGTATGAAAGTCGCCTTTTCAACCTAAGCTGGTTTTGGTGCTACTTCATTCCCTGGACTGAGATCTTGCAGGAGACAATGGCATAGCTTTGATGTGGAGGGTTCAATTAAAAGAGAGCACAGTGACAAAAGTGTGAGGATTTTGAAGTTATTAACTACAATATTAACTACAATATTAGTAATATTACTACAATATTACAATATTATTTGTACTTAACTACAATATTAGTACAATATTAGTAATTCACTACAATATTGTGATAATTAGTTATTAGTAGTTATTTGTAATGAACTACAATATTACTACAATATTAGTAATTAGCTACAATATTGTGATGATAGTAATACTTGGTGAATATCTCCTTTATCTCTAGCCTCTCAAAGTGATTAAGTAACTTCATGTACAACCAATCTCTCTGTTTAGTAACTCCCCAGGCTTTGAGCATACTGACTGCTCCGTGGGAGGACATCATCCAAATAAAAGTTTTGTCTTGTGTTGACTTGTGTGTATAGGAAAGAGCCAGCTTGAAACTGTTTAGACTTGGTTCAATTTCTGGAAAATATTTTGTGGAAAATATTTTCAAGTGGTTACTTTGGTAGGAAAATGTTACCTGGATAAAACATTTGTCAAAATATGATCGCACATCACACTTGCTCCCACTGACCATTTGATAAATCTGCAGAGACAGTGCACGGTTGTGGAAAGCACACATCATGGAAACCTCAGTTAGTGAATGGGAAAATGACCATCATCCACCGATTTGCAAGCAGCCCCTGACTTGGTTTGGGCTCCCCACAGAGCAGACCAAGAAATAAGGGCTGCAGACCAAGTAGTTCATTTAGGAAGCACAGGGACACTGGGAAAGGGTTGGGGAGGTGACAGAGAAAAGGCAGGCAGTCAACAATGGGTGTGTTAGTAAGTCAGCAACTGCAGCAAGTGCCTGGGACTCAACCTTCCTAGGAAACTCTGGGCATCAGTGTAAGTGGCACACCTCAGAAGTATCCCACGGTGGGGGGGGGGGGGAGGGGGGGGTAGAGGCAGTGAGGAAGCTGGGCCACTTTCACATCAATTCCCATCAGTCATTGGTTCAGGCTATCCTCAGAAGGTGAATTCCCTGGCAGCTGCCAGAGCAGGGCAGAGGGGCCTTCTATGTCTGAAAAAAGCCTTTAGGCACAGGGGTGCAGATTCCGGCAACAAGAAGGGTGGAGAACACAAAAACGTAGTACGGTCTAAAGGGCATTGACAGTCAATGCTCCAATCCCCTTCTGGTAAACTCAGACATCAATGTCGGATTTCATAGGTGACATAGAAGTTTTTAGATGCACAAGGACAAACATTTTTGTTCTTCATAGTTATAAATGAGGTTTAAAGTTTCCTAGGGGCGCCTGGGTGGCTCAGTCAGTTAAGCGTCCGACTTCGGCTCGGGTCATGATCTCACGGTCTGTGAGTTCGAGCCCCGCGTCAGGCTCTGTGCTAACAGCCCAGAGCCTGGAGCCTGTTTCGGATTCTGTGTCTCCCTCTCTCTCTGCCCCTCCCCTGTTCACACTCTGTCTCTCTCTGTCTCAAAAATCAATAAACGTTAAAAAAAAAAAATTTAAAGTTTCCTTCGACTTCATGCATACGGTGCTGGGTTTTCCATTTGTGGAACTGATGTAATAAACAGATTGTAAAAGAAATCAAGTAAAACAAAGGTGATCCACGGGTCTGAAGAATACTGAGAACAGTAACTACACGGATGGTACGCTCCTATGTAAAGGTAGTATTTGGGAATCACTGATGGGTGTTTTACCAGTGGTGAAACGGAAACATAAAGCCAGGCTGCTGAGTGTGCAACAAACGCCTATTCTGCACCAAGCAGTCTTCCAGAATATAAGAGGTGTAGAAGGCACGAACCCTGTTGCCAGTAGAGGCAGGAGTCGCAGCAGTAGTAATAGCAGCAGAGGTTACGGTAGCAGCAGCAGAACAGGATGAATGGCAGTGATGCCTGATGGGCGAGGCCCCGAGAGGGGGTGCCTGAGGCCCACCACCACCAGGGCTCTCGACTTCCCACAAGAAAAAGTTCAAGAGCAAGCCATTTAGAGAAAGGGACAACGATTTGCTAAGTATAGGGGGGAGAAAGGAGCTCCTTCACAGACTAAGTAGTGGTCTCTCCTCCCAGATGAGAAAGAGGACCACCCTTGGCCTCTAACGAAGCGTTTTATGACTTTTTTTTTTTTTTTTTAAACCAGGTAACTGTGCAGGGAGAGGCTCACTCTTTAACTTTGGGTTTATTTTTTATGTTGGGTGGGTAGTTTTTCCAACTGTCTTAAGGCTGTGCAGTTCCTCACACGGGACAATTTTAAGAATGGCCGAATTTTGTGGCTTTTATTGCCGGAGGGAGTGAGGTCTCGTGGTCTCCTATGGGTCGGATCTTGTGACTCTTTTTATGACCTGCTGACGTTCAGGCTGAGGGTCAGCCTGACACCAACATGGCTTTACTTGGGTCAACTTGACTCCTGAGTCTCCTTTCCCTTCTGCACCAGTGGCGGCGGCAGCAGTAGCATTGGGAGCAGTAGTGGTAGGAGCAGCAGTCGTAACATCAGTGGTGGTATTAGCAGCGGTAGCAGGAGCAACAGGAGGGGCAGCGGTGGTGATGGGTAACAGCCAGCGAGGGTTTACGCTCGCCGGCCCCCTACTCGCCGTCCTCGGGGAAGCCATGCCAGCCTCGATAAAATTCATGAAACAATTAAAGGGCGCTCTGTCTAGGCAGAGAATGAGACACAAGGTGATACTGGGAGATGGTGTCAGTGAGGTCTCTGAGAAGGGAAAAGAAGCCTTCACTGCAGCATCAGCAAAGACAGAGCGAAGGGTTCCGGCCTGTTAGTGGTCACGGTCTGAGAACAAGGAAGGCACAGGCGTAGATTCTTCATCTATGGGCCCATCTCCTACTCCACCCAGGTCACAGAGCTGGGCTCAGCAGTTGGGGGCAGGAAGGACAGAGAGGAAGCTGCCCGGCTGCCCCCGAAATGTGCTGTCTTGAGAAGCTGCCTTCTTGTGTAAGACCACATGAGATCCAGATGGCAATTTCTGGATTTGTGACTTCCTATGCAGAAGTCACATTTTCCAGTACATCCTAATTCTATTTAGTGCGTGTGTGTGCAATGGCCAAATGTCGTTAACAATGGCCAGGCATGAAAATGAAGACAGTCATTAGGCCCGATGGGCTTAGCAGCTGCACCAGCTCTGTGTTCGTAGAGGGGAGGTGCGGTGTGCAGGAGCCCTGGCAGGGCTGCATCCAAGTGTCATGGGGCCTCCAGGGACCATCACTCATCTGTAAGCACAAATCGGGACTGACAGCAACGTCACATTCAATCAAGGCCTAGTCTCACCCTCGGAGCCACAGACTTGCTACAGAAAATGCCCGAAAGGCTTCACTCAGCCAACAAATAGCTGCTTATTTGCATTAGAACTTGAATTTGTATGTTGTTTACTTCACTTAGGCACAGAGAAAGGAAGTGTATATAGTGTATGCTCACATAGTTCTCCGTCCTTCTGCTCTCAAACTGGGTCAGCTAAGATTAAACCAACCAGCCATGGGGCAGGCAGGGGTGAGGTGGCTCATCAATCAGACGGCCTGGGTCTGGATGTTGGTTCTGCCTCCCACTCTAGCACGAGGCCCGGGGACATCTGCTTAGTTTCCCAGAGCTTTGCTCTTTCTGTAAAATGGGCACAGGAGAAGCACCCACGTCATAGGACTCTCATGAGAACTATATGAGGCAAATTTTTAATTTGGTGCCTGACATACAATAGGTGCTTAAGCAATGCAGGGTTATGACTAAGTATGCCTGATTTTTATTGTAGCAGTCTTTACTTAGATAGGAAGCTAACTGAATAAGGAGACATTACACTGAGGTGGCTCTGATGCCTGGTGGCAAGCAAGCAAACCAGACTCTAAGCAAGCATATGCCCCCAGGTTACGAAACCAAAACCTAAGGACGACCAATCACAGACAGCCAAGTAGGCTTTGAGCTGTGGCCAAACACCTTCCTCCCTTGGCTTCTGTACCTTCTCGAAGTCTTTCCCCGGCTCCAGTCAGTGGAGCTCTCACAACCACTTCCGGTTTGGAGCTGCCTGACTCCAACAGACTTTCACCCAAATAAACTCTCCAAGTTTTTAATATGCCTCACTTTCTCTTTTAACAGCACAAAGAGGAATTTACCCCAAAATGGGGACAGGATTTGCCCAGATGCAAGCCTTACAAGAAGAAAACAACAAGAGAGAGGCAGGAGAAGGGAGTGAGGTTCTGAAATACCCAACACGAATGGAAGTTGGGAAAAAGAGAGCCTGTCACAAAAGTACTCATAAACACAAATTAATCTGACTGACAGAGCATAACATTTAAAATAACTTGGTGGGGAAATGCATATGTTTATTCATAAATAAAAAGGGAAATGAGACAGAGGATAATTAAAATGTTTATGGCAAGTGGGAAAGGAAGTCATTCTTCTTTTGCAGGCAATATCAAAACACTAACGCCGATGGCAGTCTCCTGTGGGAGGACAGCCTTCTCTTGCTGCCACCAGAGAGCCATGGTCTCCCCTGGACCATGGTGGCAGCTTCTCAGCGGCCTCCTGCTTCCACTTGCGCCCTTGGACAAACTAGTCTCTGCCCAGCTGCCAAAGTTATCTTTTAAAAATATAAATTTGAGGGGCGCCTGGGTGGCTTAGTCAGTTAAGCCTCTGACTTTGGCTCAGGTCATGATTTCATGGTTCATGATTTTGAGCCCCACATTGGGCTCTGCGCTGACAGTGCGGAGCCTGCTTGGGATTCTCTCTCTCCCCTTTTCTCCGTCCCGACTTCCCCCCACCCCCGCCCCGCTCAATAAAGAAATAAACTTAAAAATATATCTATAAATCAGATTATGTTACTGCTCTGCTTCCCATTCTCTCTAAGGGCTTTGCAACAGACTTAAAATAGAATCCATACTCCCTGCAGTGGCTGAAAGGTCATGACCAGGTCTTTAAACACTTCTTTGGTCCCATCATACATTGCCATCTCGCTGATGATTCTAAAACAGGCCAAGCTCTTTCCCACTGCAAGACCTTTCCCTCCCCATGGACCACTTCTGCCCACATCTTCACCTGGCTGGCTTCCTATAGCATATGAGGCTCAGTTCAGACATCACCTCCTTGAAGAAGCCTTTCTCAACCACTCAACCAAATGTTAATTCTCCTGCCCTATTCTCTATCCTATTACTTTCTTTTATTCTCTTTCTAGCATTTTAATGCTAGGCACGGTCACCTTCTACATTTCTTTATGCACTTAGGATCTGACCCCCACACATACTAGGATGGGAGCCTCTGGAAAGAGGGAACTTGTTCACCAATGAATCTCACGGAGTAGAGTGGCATCTAACACTGAGAAGAGATTTCTTGAATACATAAGTAAATAAATATGTATTTCAGTCTCCTAAAACCCTCTCCCTCTCTACCTCCCAGTGACACAGAGCTAAAAGCAAAAACTGTCCAAAGCCAGCCAGTTCTTCTCTCTTTGTTGAAGATCTTACCAAGCTTACCAGATGGAAGGGGGCATAGCAGATCTACACAGTGAGGGGTCTGACTTTGGGGGAGATGAGCAGGGTTTTCTCCAGCAGAGGGAGATCTGCAGACTGGTGAGTGATGGGACCCTAGAGATATTCTCCTGCAGATCCCTGGGATCACATGGAGACCTGGGGCATTAAAGCATGGGACGGGGAGAGCTTCATGGTGGGCTCAGGGAGGCAGGACCCACATGTGGAAGCCCAGCTTGGGACTGTTCCTCCCTGAGAAGCATGCAAATGCAGGGTCAGCAGGTTACAGGTGCTCAGCTGTGCCTGGACAAGACCCAAGCATCTGTCTGTGGTGTCACCTACAGAGGTCTCTCCACTCCCTGGGCACTCTGTGAAACCTGGGGATGGAGGAGCTGGAATAACAACTGAAACTGAGTTTCCTGAAAGCCTCATGGAATGGGGGGAGTACAGTTGGGTTTCTTTGGATTTTTTACAAAAATAACCAAGTAATGGGACATTTCAGACACATCTCAGTTGTGGAAGTAGATTACACTTGTCACAGTCACTTTTGTTTAGTAAGACATTGCAATGCCAGGCCTGACCTGGGCACTTTTCACACCTTACTCCCCCTTAAACCTCAAGACAAGGATATGAAGAAGGTGCTATTATCTATCTATCTATCTATCTATCTATCTATCTATCATCTCTCTATTTATCATCTATCATCTATTAATCATCTGTCTATCATCTATCTATCTATCTATTATCTATCTACCTATCATCTATCATTTATCTATCCATCTATCATCTATCTATGTCTATCTATCTGTCTATCATCTATCTATCTATCTATCTATCTATCTATCTATCATCTATCTACCAACAGATTTAGAAGCCGAGTTCCAGTGATGCTTGGCAGCCAGCTCCCAGTCTGTCTGGGGCCCGTGGCAGAGTGTGGTGCTCTCACGCTCCTCACACTTAGAGGTGGCTCCACTTTGTGATCGGCATCCCTGCCCTTACCCGTTTTGACTGTGAGGTCTGTGAAGAACCCCTGCTCCAAGACCAACCCCCGGCCTAGGTCATTCTGCATCGGCTCTTTGTCCTGCTGCTAGAAACAAGAAAGGGCTGCCAGCCTGACTGTGGAAGGGAACAGTCACAGCAGCCTGCTCTTGAAGGGGGAACAGGGTGTTCTGTCCTGCAGGGCCACAGGGCAAGGGAAGGGGATATTGCTTTCCTCCAGAGGTTTGGGCAGGGATAGTTTTCACCCCGAAGAGGCTACAACAGCAAAGTGCTTAGGTAGACTGAGCTCGCTCTCACGTCCTCCTCTCTCCCCAATGCCTGCTGGAGGCACCCAAGGGGACATAAACACTGCCTGTTATTTCCTTTTCCTAGTCCACCCACTGCACGACATTAAGAGTTGTTTTCTTGCCTCAAAGACACAAAGATCTCTTCCTTGAATATCTGGAGACAGGTCAAGTGGTCTTAAGCACATTAGAAAAAATAGAATTGCCTGCACCCTCCTGGCAAGGAACAGTGGTCTATTATATAATACACCATGTTTTCATGATCGGGGCTTCCCATATGCCCCCCTAACCACTCCTCCTCACTGTGCCCATCCCACCCCCTTATACACAGCCAGTTTAGTCCTACGGCCCAGGGTTTTTCCTGGGATTGAGAAAAGGTCCAGGGAAATGAGTTCATATGGGAGCATTTGAGACTTAATTATTTCATTCTTGGAAAGTGAGGGCAGGATGGGGGTGAGATGAGGAGCATAGTCTGAAAGGAAGAAACCAGGGCCCCCGTGTGACTCAGTCAGTGAAACGTCCAACTCTTGCTTTCAGCTCAGGTCATGATCTCACGGTATGTGGGTTTCAGCCCCATGTCGGGCCCTGCATTGACAGCATGAAGCCTGCTTGGGATTCTCTCTCTCTCTCTCTCTCTCTCTCTCTCTCTGCCCCTCCCACACTCACTCTATCTCTCTCTCAAAATAAATAAATCAATACATTTTATTTATTGGGATTCTCTTTTATTGGAAAAGACTGTTTTGGACCCAGGAATGACTGCTTTGGTAGAAGTTCGGTCCACAAAGGCAGAGCAGCTGAGACCATCACCAATCACTGTAAGTCACAATCCCACGCCTTTCCAGTTTTCATTCCTGAGACAAGGCCTGTACCCAGGGCCAGTAAGAGGGATGGGCATGGGGTGGGATGGGGAACAGGCAGACCGGGAGGGGCATTTGGCTGAGCTTCTAGGGCAGAAGGGGGCCTCCAATTCAGATGCTTGGAGGTTCGGGGCATTTACATATTCTTGCCGGGCTCAGTCAATCAGAGCTTATAGTCGGGGCACCCGCAGCCTGGGAGACCAGGAAAAGGCTGCTCAGTTCTCACGCTGCTGCAAGAAGCTGGGGAGGGTGCGGTGTGTAGCTGACCGACAGCCCCTCTGGTCCCTCCGTAGGTCCAATGCTTTCCAGAACTGCTCCCAGCAATGACTCTGCACAGCAGAGTCCTAGTGCACGATTCCTCTAACTCTGGCTTGAGAACTCTCCACTAGCCTGGCTGAAACTTTCTTAGATCCACTCCACAGTCAGACTCTTCCTGACCATCTTTCCTCCCTAGGTCTCTTTTAAACTTAAAAAAAAAAAAAAAAAGTACATTTATTTACTTTGAGACGGGGGTGGGGAGGGCAGGTAGAGAGGAGAGAGAGAATTCCAGAAAGGCTCCATGCTGTCAGCATAGAGCCGGATGCAGGGCTCAAACTCATGAACTGTGAGATCATGACCTGAGCTGAAATCAAGAGCCGGACACTTAACCGACCAAGCTATCCAGGTGCACCCTACGTCTCTTTAAACAGATATCAGACACACAAAAGGTCTGAAGACTCCCCCTGCCCACTCCTGCTCCCTCCATTTTCCACAAATAAATCTTGTGAACTTCATCACATCTTGGCATCTGCTTCTAGAACCCAGTCTAGCACAGGAATGGTTGGAGAAAGCAGGCAGAAAGATGGGGCTGCGGAACTGCCTCACTCACCACCATGAATGCAAGGAGAACACCATCCTGAATAGAATACGGGGCACAGAGTTTCTGGCATAAGGTGACAACCTCACTGCTGAAGTTTCACTGGTGGTGGCCTGGGGAAGCATCCCGGTGGAAGGGAACAGCCTGATGGGAGTGGTAAGAAGTGGGCATTTGCACGATATGGGAGACCAGTGTGGCTGATGTCTATAAGGGCAGCAGAGTTAGCTGGTTATTGCTAAATTGTCTTGAAGCTCTGCCAGCAGGGAGAAACTGAGGGTCATTAACAAACTGTTAAACAAACAGTTAAAGGCTAAGTATGACAGCCAGAGGGCTTATCTGGTAGCTTACAAAGAGGCCCTTATTTCCTGGAGTAGAGAAGCTAACCTAGAGGAGGAACCGAAGCAGAACTTGATTGTTGGGAGCTTCAGAGTTGCAGAGACATGTACAAGCTCAGCCCGGACTCACTGTTATGCTGAGGTCAAAGCCCTGGCTGGAAACCCTGAAACGTAGGATGGGAACATCTGGGTAGATGCTCTGGTCTTGTTCACATCCACAGGGAGGCCTCCCTCTCCCGTGAGGTGCCTCTGCAGAGGTAGCCCACTTCTTCCTGGTTAGAGTTAGCCCTTGCCAGTGCTGGATGATGCTGTAGAGGTCTCTCCCCAAAAACATCTCATGGAGCTGCCCTCACTTCCCAATAAGCAGGATTAAACTCCAGGACATGCTGGGCTTCTTAAGGGAGAAAGCGATTATACAATGAGAGCAGTGAGAATTAGCTAGCCTGCATCACCTACAGCTAGAGAAGGCCCTCAGGGGTTATATTTGAGGGTTCTTGAGCAAGGGGCAAGAACGTAAGACTCAAAATACTTTGACTTAGAGGCACCTTCCTGGGACACGGGATTTAATGTGTGAAGGTGGGACACATGGGTGGCTCAGTCAGTTTAAACATCTGCCTCTTGGTCTCGGCTCAGGTCACGAGCTCACAGTTTATGAGCGTAAGCCCCACATCAGGTTCTGTGCTGACAGAGTGGAAACTGCTTGGGATTCTCTCTCACACGTGCGCACACACACACTCTCTCTCTCTCTCTCTCTTTCTGCCTCTCCCCTGCTTGTACACTGTCTCTCTCTCAAAAAAAAAAAAAAAAATGTGTGAAGGAACCCAGGGTTTGAGGCAAACTTGCGGTTAGGGTAGCTATGACAGACAATCTCCATTGGCCCTCCTCCTCCTAGTACTCATGTTCTTTTTTATAATCCCTTCCCACTGAGTTTAGGTTGGATTTATGGACTCATTTGTACCACATAGAATATGGCAGAATTGGGACACCTGGGTGGCTCAGTCATTTGAGTGTCTGACTTCAGCTCAGGTCATGATCTCCAGGTTCATGAGTTCGAGCCCCGTGTCGGGCTCTGTGCTGACAGCTCAGAGCCTGGAGCCTGCTTGGGATTCTGTGTCTCCCTCTCTCTCTCTGCCCCAACTCTGCTCATGCTCTCTCTCTCAAATAAATAAACATTAAAGAAAAATTTAGCATATGGCAGAAGTGATAGGATGTCACTTTCGTGATTAGATTGACTTGGAAGTTTTGGGCTTTCTTACTCTTCTCTTTCTCTCACAGAGTCCAGCCACCATGTAAAGAAGTTCAGACTGTCCTGCAGGAGAAGCCACGTGGAGAAGAAAGGTCCTGGAGGATGAGAGGCCACGTGGAAGAGAACTGAGGCATCCCAGCCAGCACCATGTGCCAGCCACATGAATGAGCCTTCTTGGAAGCCCTCCTGACCCCAGTCAAGGCTTCAGACCATACAACCCTGGCTGACGCCTTGACTACAACCCCATGAGGATCCTTGAACCAGAACCATCCAGCTAAGCCACTTCCACCCCGGCCCACAGAGAGCATGACATCATTTATATTTGTTGTTTGAAGCCACCAGGTTTTGGGAAATTTGTCCACAGCGACAGACAACTAATCTACAGACCTCAGAAGCCTGGGCGAAATGACGGTCCACAGTGAACACAGTGCTTTTCTCTGAAACGGGGTCGAGGGAGACCAGACGGATCTGGAGAATGGCTGCAGACTACCGTAACTCAAGCGGGTGGTAGCCCTGGCTGTGTGTGCTGCCCTGAAGGTGCTGTTTTTGCTACAGAAGATTAATAAGGCCAAGGTACACAGCATGTGGCTCTTGCTTTGGTGAATGTGTCTTCTATGTTCATTAGAAAAGAGGATCCAAAAAAAAAAAAAAAGTGATTAAAGGCAACACGTACCGCTCTGGGGAGAAAAAAAAAAAAAAAGGATCAGAAACAGTCCACATTATCATGAAACTGACAACATTTATAGTTCTGCTTCCATGCTCTTTTAACTCTCTCACCTTCTGTCATATACAGTTCAGCGAGCTGGATCACCTGGGCATCACGCCAATCCGCTAGACTGATGGCATCAGGCTGATCAGACAGGATGAGGAAGAGGTGGCCACACACTGGAAGGCTTGATAAGACAGGGCAGCCAACAGGGTGGGATAAAAATGCTGTGAAGGTTCAGAGACCAACCACCCCACTGCAAAGTGTTTAGGGGTCGAATGGCCAGAGGTGTGCCAGAGTTCTCCCTCTAAGGTATAAGACAAATTGCTAAAAGACCCAGGGGAGAATTATAACACAGTCCAGGGACTCTGGAACAAGGTCATGCAATTTGTAGCAGACAAGCATACACCTTTGGGCAAAGAACGTGGTGAGCCCTGGTAGAGACAGAACGCTTGACCATCGGGAACAAAGTGATCATGTGTCTGTAACTGCCTATCACTAGCTGGGATCTGCCACATCCACCAAGTCACGAAGTTGGGTGGGACCAGCAGCTGTACGGCTGTTGAAAATGGCGTATTTGAGATCAAGCTGCAAGGACAGATAGCCCAGACTTCCCGGTAGCCTCTCACAGTGGCACAAACGTCCCTGCACCTATGCCATGGTGGGCGCCCTTAAGATCAGCTGAAGGAGGATGAAAAAGCCGTAGCTTGGTTTACAGATAGGTTGGTCTGGTTGCCCAATATAAGGCAAAAATGAATGGCAGCTATATTACAGCCACATTCAAGAATGGTCTGGAATGAATGGGATGGACGTGAAAAATCTTACCAGTGGACGGAGCTGCAAATGATGCATGGTCTGAGGTGAGAATTTATAGACATTTATGGGCAGAGGCCATCAGTTCATTGGATGAGGAGGCCGGAAGAAAAAGGACACCTCAGTGGAATGGGGCAAGGACTCTAGGGTCTGCATGGCCTCGAAAAAGTGAATTGAGACAAAGACCAGAACGGCATTGCCTAAAAAAAGAACAAGAATTCTGAATTTTCTGTTGTCACCCTAGAAAAGGATTAACACTCCAAAATGAGAGAAGAGGGAAAATGGGAGTAGAGGCCTTCTTGGCTTTCTTTGCTGGTATCTTCTCACATCTTGGACCTCTGAATAAGCAACCATGGTGCCCTCGGATACATCCATTCCTTATTAAATTAACTTCCTAGAGACTCTCATGGAGTCTTGTGGCTTAAAATAATATCTATATGCTGATGGCTTTCAAATTTACATATCAGTTTGTCAAAATTAAAAACTTTTGGGGGTGCCTGGCTGGCTCAGTTGGCGGAACATGGAACTCATGATCTTGGGGTTGTGGGTTTGAACCCCACGTTGGGTGTTCAGATTACAGAAAATAAAACCTTTTAAAAAATTAAAAACTTTTGTGTTTCAGAGGACATCCTTAAGAAAGTAAAAGACAACCCAAAGAACAGAGAAAATATTTGTGAATCATATACCAGACAGGGATTTGTATCCAAAATATATAAAGAACCCTTAGCACTCAACAGTAAATAGACAAATAGCCCAATTAAAAATGGGCAAAGAGCTTGGAAAGACATTTTTCTGAAAATGAAAGACATTTTTCTAAAGATGATATCAAGTGGCCAAGAAGCACATGAAAAATGTTCATCATCATTAGTCTTCCAGGAAATGCAAACCAAAAACCTCATGCCCACTAGAAGGACTATACGCAAAAAGATAGTAACAAGGGTTATACAATATCTGGAGAAGCCAGAATCCTCATACATTGCTGGTGGGAGTGTAAATTGGTACAGCTGCTTTGGATGATGGTTTTGAAGTTCCTCAAAATATTAAACAGAGAGTTAGCCTATAACCTAGCATTCCACTCCTAAGCACGTACTCAAGAGAGCTGAAAATACGCATTCACACAACAACTTTCTCATGAGTGCCCAGCATTATGTAGCAATAGCAGCATATTGCTACAGCCAAAAAGCAGAAACAATCCAAAAGTCCATCAGCTGATGAATGGATCAACAAAATACGGTGTATCAATGCAATGAAATCTTATTCTTCCATAAAAAAGGAATAAAGTGCTAATACTCGTGGATGGACTTGGAACACATTACACTAAGTCTAAGAAGCCAGACACCAAAGGCTATCTATTGTAGAATTCCATGTTTATAAAATGTCCAGGCTAGGCAAATATATAGCGAGAGAAAGTAGATTAATGACTGCCAAGGGCTTGAGAGGAGAGAGAAATGGGAACTGATTGCTAAAGGGCACGGGGTTTCTTTTTGGGGGCTGATGAAAATGTTCTAAAATTAGATAGTGGTGATGGGTGCACAACCATGTGAATATATGAAAATCCACCAAATTCTATACTTGAGCCAGGTGAATTTCACGGTATGTGAACTATATCTCATTAATGCTGTTACCAAAGAATGCGAAGGAATCATAGAAATGAGAAAGAATAATTACAGGTCAGTAAACGCTGACCTCTCTCCTAAACTCCAGACTGGTGTAGCCCAGACTGGCTATTTGACATTTCCTCTTGGATGCCTCAAACTTGACAAGCCCCAAACTGAACTCACTGATCTCAGCATCTTCCTGCATTTGTTCTCCATAGCTTTCCTTGTCTCAATAAACGCCAACCCCGTGCCTCCAGTTGCTGGGGCCCCCCAAATGGGAGCCATCCTTGAATCTTTTCTTTCTTCACACCCTCCGTCCCACCCATCAGCAAGCCCTATTCTCCCTTTAAGGTATTTGCAGAATCAGAGCACTTCTCCTTACACACCTATCGGTCTGCTCCACACGCTGCCAGCTCTTGCTAGCTTCCAAAGTGGTCTTCCTGCTTCTACCCTTGCCCCATTGTGGGCTGAATTGTGTTCTCTCCAAGTTCATGTGTAGAAGCTCTAACCCCAGTACCTCAGAATGTGAGTACACACATATAGACATTTTTTTTTGAGAGAGAGAGAAAGAGAGACCAGGCAAGAGAGAGAGAGACAGAAACAGTGGAGAAGGGAGAGAGAGAGGGAGAGAGAATCCCAAGCAGGTTCTGCACTGTCAGCACAGAGCCTGATGCAGGGCTGGAACTCACAAACCGTGAGATCATAACCTGAGCTGAAATCAAGAATCGGATGCTTAACTGACTGAGCCACCCAGGCACTCTCAGGATGTGAGTATATCTAGAGATAGGGCCCTGAAAGAGGTAATAAAGTTAACATGAAGCCATCAGGATGGGCCCTGATTCAATCTAATTGATATTAGAATATTAGAAGAGTACATTTGGACACACAGAAACCAGACATTTGTGTGCACAGAGACCATGTGAAGACACATGAGGAAGGCCTTGGAAAAAATCCCAAACCTACCGACATCTTGATCTTGAGCTTCTAGAACTGTGAGAAAATCCCCTTCTGTTGTTCCAGCCACCCAGTCTGTGGTATTTTGTCATGGCCTACCCTAGGAGACGAGCCAACACCCTCTGCAGCCCATTTTTCACACAGTGGCCAGAGTGATCTCTTGAAATCATATCACCTCTCTGCTCGACACTCCCCTATGCTGCCCATTTGACTCCAGTTGAGAGTCAAAGTCGTCACGTGGCCTGGAAGATGCCACTCTCCTTCTGACCTCATCTCTTCCCAGGGGCTGCCAGGCTGCACAACCCCAAAGGGCATCGCACACAACTTCCTGCCTCCCCCCTGGCCCTTCACTGTGCTCGAGCCCCACTGATGTCTTAAAAGTTTCTCCAACACACCAGCTGCCCTCCTGCTTTGTCGTCTTTGAATGCTGCCTTCTGTGCCCCAAATGCTCTTCTGCCACGTCCACGCATCTCACTTCCTCACTCCCTAGAGGATAGCCCCAACCGTTTAGTCTGAAATGGCTGCACCCTCCCCTGGGCTTCGTACCTCCCTGCACATGGTTTCATTTATCTTTTAGCATTTTTTTTTATTTTTATTTTTTTTTAATTTTTTTTTTTTAAGGTTTATTTATTTCTGAGACAGGGAGAGACAGAGCATGAACGGGCGAGGGTCAGAGAGAGGGAGACACAGAATCTGAAACGGGCTCCAGGCTCTGAGCTGTCAGCACAGAGCCCGACGCGGGGCTTGAACTCACTGACCGCGAGATCATGACCTGAGCCGAAGTCGGCCGCTTAACCGACTGAGCCACCCAGGCGCCCCTATCTTTTAGCATTTATTATCACCTGACACATGGTCACAGTCCACTGTTTACTTGGATATGGTTTCTTTCCCTCAACTGGAGTATAATAAGCTCCTTGAAGTCAGGGACCTAGTTTTGTTCATACGGCTCTATCTTCAGTGCCTAGGACAGTGCCTGGCACAAAGAAGCTCCAAAAATGATAGATTTCTTTTTTAATAAAGGAGAAGGTGAAGGACTGGAGGATATTTGAGTTACCTTTAGGACTGATCGCTTTTTTTTTTACTGTTTATTTTTATTTTTGAGAAAGAGAAAGAGAGACAGCAGGGGAGGGGCAGAGAGAGGGGTGGACAGAAGATCTGAAGTGGGCCATGCACTGACAACAGCAAGCTCCACGTGGGGCTTGAAGTCACGAAATGCAAGATCATGACCGGAGCTGAAGTCAGACGCTTAACCAACTGAGCCACCCAGGCGCCCTGATCACTTTTTTCTTGCTAAAAGGCTCAGAACTAAACCTGTGTGCTGCCTTTTACTTAGTATACCAGAGAATTCATGCAAAAACTACCTGGTTTTGTCTGTTTCCCTTCCGTTACTTTCCCTTTGTTTTCATTCCTCTTGCTGAGATACACTGTGTACATTTTAGTAATCTGTCTCAAGTTTTGAAACAACACCAAGTTTAATAAAATGAAATTTAAAACAAATTTTAAAAACATCTCCAGTTTCTGGCCTTCTGGGATGGCTGTTTGATCTCTGGCTCTCATGGGGGTGGTAGAAAGACATTCTGAGCATTCCCAGTCTGTACTGCTGGGTGGACATAGGTTTCTCTTGTCTCCAGAGTTCCTAGGGGAATTCTTCTGAAGATCTATAAATTTTCCAGGGATCAGCAGCTGCAGAGGAAGAAAAGGGACCCTCTTGAAGGCCTCAGGGGCAAAGAGTATGGAAAAACTAGGCTTTGGGGGAGGAAAGGGCATCTTCTCAGCCTTTGAGATGTTGCGCCAAAGTTGAAAGGAGAGCTTTTAAATTTGCCTGCCCCGAAGGGCACAAGGGCAGTTTCTGGGTTAACTGCCTGGGTGCTAGTGAACACAGGAACAGACTGGCCATTGTCTGGCCGGCTAGGTTCCTTAGAGAATGGCTCTGCACTGGCCCTTAAGGGACTCACACTGCTCACACTGACCGCCGGGAGAGGGGACACAGGGGTGAGGGCTCCATGGGGCTAGCAGCAAAGCCTGCCCTAAAACACTGCACAGACACGTGGACTGCACTCCTCTGCTCCCTTGAGGTCAGATGTTGCAGGCTAAGGCCAGGGCTGAGGCATCTGACATTTGGGATACAAGTTCCCAATCTCTCTGCTCACACCGTCCTGTCCCAAGACTGCCATGAGGAGTCAAAAGCCACATAAGTCTAGAAGCAGCTTCTTCTCCGGGAGTAGGTTGCTAACTACAAGCAGCCCCTTTGCCAAAGAACTGTATAGTGTCGACAGTTTTCAGAAAGTTCACACATCCCATTTCACCCTCCCAAGCTTTGTCACAGTCAAGGTGAGGAGCCTTAGTGTTTTTCCATCACAATTTCTTGGACTCAGACTCAATGTGGCTTCAGATTACATCGCTTTTCTACTTTCTTTGCTTCTTTGTGTTCTGTTGGCCAACACTTCTCTGAGTTGCTGAGGGAAGCATAGTTGAGTCAGGGAAAAAATATCTGGGGTCTGCAAGATAGAAGTACAACTCTTATCGTTGCAGAGCAGTGGCATTCCAAGCGTCAGGATGTGTCAGAATCATTTATGCAGTAGCTCTCTAACATAAATGTATTCAAGACTGGAGGTTAAAGGCACTTGTTAAAAATGAAGCCATCCTGGGGCGCCTGGGTGGCTCAGTCGGTTAAGCATCCGACTTTGGCTCAGGTCATGATCTCGCGGTTCATGAGTTCGAGCCCCATGTCTGGTTGTGTGCTGACAGCTCAGAGCCTGGAGCCTGCTTTGGATTCTGTGTCTCCCTCTTTCTCTGCTCGTCCTCTGCTTGCACTCTGACTCTCTCTCTCAAAAATGAATAAACATTAAAAAAAAATGAAGCCATCCAATGAGAAAGAATGAAATCCTGCCATTTGCAGCAACGTGGATGGAATTGGAAGGTATTATGCTGAGCAAAATAAGTCAGTCAGAGAAGGACAGATATCATATGTTTTCACTCATCTGTGGATCTTGAGAAACTGAACAGAAGACCATGGGGGAAGGGAAGCGGAAAAAAAAATAGATACAAACAGAGGGGGAAGGAAGCAAACCACAAGAGACTCTTAAATACAGAGAACAAACTGAGGGTGGATGTGGGGGTGGGGGAGAGGGGAAAGTGGGTGATGGGCATTGAGGACGGCATTTGTTGGGATGAGCACTGGCTGTTGTATGTAAGCCAATTTGACAATAAATTATATTCATAAAAAATAAAAATAAAAAAATAAAGCCATCCATAGGGAAATAAATCAGATAGACAAATACTGTATGATTCCACTTATATGTGGAATCTAAACAAAACCAAACCAGTGAACAAACAAAACAAAACAAAAACAAAAACAAACGCATAGATACAGAGAACAGATTGGTGGTTGCCAACGGGAGGGTGAATGATGGTGGCCAAATGGTTAAGGGGAGGTTAGGGGTATAGACTTCTAGTTATAAAATAAGTCATGGGATATCATGTACGCCATGGTGACAATAGTCAGTAATATTGGACCCCAAATTTGAAAGGTGCTAAGAAAGTAAATCTTAAAACTTCTCATCACAAGAAAAAAATTTTTTGGTAACTTTGGGGATAGATGGTAACGAGACATATTGTGGTGGTCAATGTATACAAATATGGAATCATGAAAGTAACACAACGTGGAATGTCAAGGACACTTCAGTCAAAACAACCTGAGTCCTCAATATTCTAGAGCTGTCTATTTCATGAGTCTGGGGGGGAGCCAAGGAACCTGCATTTAAAAATTTTTTCTAATGTTTATTTATTTTTTTGAGAGAGCGAGTGCAAGCGGGGCAGAGAGAGAGAGAGAGAGAGAGGAAGACACGGAATCCAAAGCAGGCTTTAGGCTCTGAGGTGTCAGTATAGAGCCTGACGCGGGGCTCAAAGTCACGGACCATGAGATCGTGACCCGAGCCGAAGTTGAACGTTTAACTGACTGAACCACCCAGGTGCCCCGGAACCTGCATTTTTAAACAAGCACTCCACGTGATTGGATTCAGGCGATCTATAGACCACAGTGTGAGAAGTCCTGATGATACAGGTGTCTGGGTCTATCCTTCCAGAACTTGCAGGCCTGTGGGTGTTCCTACTCCATAGAGGAATCTAGCACACAGGTAAGTGTGGGACCCACCGTCACAGAAATGATTTCATTCAGAAAAAAAGTAAGCCAGACTTCCACTTTTCAGGTCCCTTCCCCCAGGGGCCCTAATCACTACCTGAGAATCAAGGCACACAGCTGCTAGCACAGAAACCCTGGAGAAAAACTGACACATGCCCCAGCAGTTGAGATCCTCAAGCAAACATAACTACATATATGGAAAGCACGATTGTAATCATTTTACAGAGTTTTTCCTCTCTTTTCCTGGGAATCCCCAAGGTGAAAGTGGCCACCTGGAGCTACCCAAGTGGCCGGGAGACTGTCCTGCTCTGTGTTATTTGGGAGCAAGGGACACTGGGGCTGCAGCTGTATCCATCAATCACTCGGGAGCCGTCATGGCTGTCATGCCTCCTGAACGGATGCTTATTTCCACCAGATGGGCTCTTCGGTGCCAGGAGCTACAGATTGCTGCAGCTGCCCCAGAGATAGGGTTCTGTTGGTGGGGCTGTCTGCACCTGGAGGCAATGACGAAGCCCGCCGGAATGCTAGATTCACCTGAGTGCAGACAAGCCCTCTGGCGAAAATCAGCAGCCTCAACACCAAATGATGGCTGATTCAACTGCAGGGTCTGTGGTCAGACTTGCATGTTGAGGCAGGTTGCTGCTCAGGGGGACTAGATAGCTTCCCTCGGAGTTTATCATAAAGCTACAATGTATGTACATCTCAAATGAATGTGACCCTTATTTCCCAGGCCTCAAAAGACATGTAGAATCACGGGCCAGTCTCAAGCTCCTGCCCTGATCTCCCATCTCCAGTGGGTATCACTGAGGTGGCTTAAGCCATTGATCTCCTTCATTCATCGAAAAAACATTTACCACGTGCCTCCAATGATGACAACTCACATCGTCTAAGTGATTGCCCTGGCCAGGCACTAGCCTAGACCTGGCATGGGCATCTTACGCAACACTCACCAAACTGTGAGCGAGAGACTGATTCCATTTTGCGTGTGGAAACTGAGGCTCGCAGAGTTGAAGCGGCCTGCTCAGAAGCACCACACTGATAAGAAGTAGTGTGTCCTTCCCAAGTGCCAGGCTCAGCTCTCACAATGCCCTCTTCCTGCCTTCCAGTTCATTCATCCTGCCCATTCCCTCACAAACCAATCTTCATTCTCTCTGTGGGGTCTGCCCCTTAGCCCAACAACCCTGCCTTCTCTGGCAGTGGCCTATCAGCCCTCTCATAGATCTAACCCTGCTGTCCCAGACTCCTCTTGAAGCCCACACCCTATACCCTCTGCTTCTTCCAGAGCTGGCTTCTAGAACCTTCCTGTTCCTCAGAGTTCTCAGCGTTCAGCCCCCATGACATTTCTTGCAGGAAGTCACCTCTGGCCTACCCCTTCCCCCACCTACAGGACTCCACTGTGTGATCTCACCACATCCTGGAGACGCCTTTATTCCAAGATGATATCCCATATTATGTTGAGATTTTGTGCTTCTGTTTGTCACCATCTCCTATTAAAATAGTTTCACGGGGGCGTCCGACTGGCTCAGTCAGTAGAACACATGACTCTTGACCTTGGGGTGGGTTGTGAGTTTGAGTCCCACATTCAGGGTAGCGTTTACTTCAAAAGTAAGTAAAACAAGAAAATGAAATGAGACAGTTTCACGAAGATGGATGACTGTTGCCCAGCACGCTGCACGGCACATTGCAAGGACTTATAAATATTTGACAAGCCAACCAGAGCAGACTCACATTCCACACAAGGGCATGGGCAAGGGAAAAAGCACACGGAAAATTTAACACAAGAAGGTAAACGCAACCTCATGAATATCACTCATGTGTGAAAGAGGGAAAACCGTGACTGACATACGGTAACTGAACTACACAGGAAAGGATATTACACACAGGCTAGATGTATGACTCAGGAATCTGACCACCTGGGCTGGAGTCCCGGCTTCCCCGTTTACTGTGCGATCTGGAGCAAGTTATTTTACCTCTCTGAGAGAACTAAGTGTTCTCTCTTCTATGAGAGTAGCTAATCTTATAGGGCTGTGTGAGGATCACGGAGACTACGATGTTTTTGTGCAGTAAATGTTATACTCGTTTTTTGGCTATTCATAATAAGTTGATTTAGTAGAAAAGAGTGAAGGAGAAAACTAAGAAGACAATAGTTTTAGTATGTTGAGAGTATGGTACAGATCCCCAAGCCAGATAAAAAAATCCAGTCAGATGGGCACCTGACTAACTCAGCTGGAACAGTGTGAAGCTCTTGATCTCAGGGTCATGAGTTTGAGCCCCACATTGGGTGTAGAGATTACTTAAATGAGTAAGTAAATAAAAAAAAAAGGATTAAAATCTTTAAGTTAAATATTAAAAAAAATCCAAGTCAGAATCGACCAACCAAAAGCCCTGATTTTAAAATTTTTAATTAGCTGCCGTATTTAAATTTTTAAAAATGTTTTTATTTATTTTTGTGAGAAAGAGAGAGACAGCTAGGGGGGGAGGGGCAGAGAGAGAGAGAGAGAGAGAGAGAGAGAAGGAGACACAGAATCTAAAACAGTCAGCACAGAACCTGACAGGGGCTTGAACTCAGGAGCTATGAGATCATAACCTAAGCTGAAGTTGGACACTGAACCGACTGAGCCACCCAGGTGCCCCACAAAATGAAGAAACAAATAATCTGATTAAAAATGGGCAGAGGAGCATCTGGATGGCTCAGTCAGTTAAGCATCTAACCCTTAATCTCAGCTCAGGTTTTGATCTCAGGGTTGTGAGTTCAGGCCCCACACTGCGCTCCACATGGGCATGGAGTCTACTTAAACAAACAACAAAATAGCTGGGCAGAGGATAGGAATAAAAATGTTGCCAGGTCACGTGGGTGGTACAGTCATTTCAGCGTCTGACTCTTGATTTTGGCTCAGGTCATGATGTCATAGTTTGAGCGATCCAGTCGGGCTCCAAACTTGATCTTGGAGGCATGGGGCCTGCTTGGGATTCTCTGTCTCCCTCTCTCCCTGCCTCTCCCCGACTCACGTGCATGCACAGACTCTCTCAATAAATAAATAAATAAATATCAACTAAAAAACAATTTTTGTCAAAGAAGATACACGGATGGCCAACGGGTACATGAAAAGGTGCTCAACATCACTCATCATCAGAAAAATGTAAACGAGGGGCGCCTGGGTGGCGCAGTCGGTTAAGCGTCCGACTTCAGCCAGGTCACGATCTCACGGTCCGTGAGTTCGAGCCCCACGTCAGGCTCTGAGCCCCGCGTCAGGCGCTGGGCTGATGGCTCGGAGCCTGGAGCCTGTTTCCGATTCTGTGTCTCCCTCTCTCTCTCTGCCCCTCCCCCGTTCATGCTCTGTCTCTCTCTGTCCCAAAAATAAATAAAAAACGTTGGAAAAAAAAAAAAATTAAAAAAAAGAAAAATGTAAACGAAAACTACAATGAGTGATCACCTCTTACCAGTCAAAACGACTATGTCAAAAAGACAAGAAATAAGCGTTGGTGACGATGTAGAGAAAAATCAAGACTTGAGCACTCCTGGTGGGAATGCAAATTGGTACAGCCACTGGAAAACAGTATTGAAAGTCTTTGAAAAATAAAAAACAGAAATACTATACTATCCACTACTGGGTACTCACCCAAAGAAAAGGAAACTTTTCTAACTTGAAAAGACACATGCACTTTTTTTTACTGGAGCATTATTCACAATAGTCAAGATATGGAAGCAGCCCAAGCGTTCATCAATGGATGCATTGGATAAAGAAGATGTGATATATATGAATAGTGGAATATTTCTCAGGCATAAAAAGAATGAGATTTTGCCATTTGCAACAACATGTATGGACCTGGAAGGCATTATTATGCTAAGTGAAATAAGTCGGAGAAAGACAAATACCTTACGATTTTACATATATATGAAATCTAAAAAACAACACAAAAGAACAACACCAAAAAGAAGCAGAAACAGACCCACACATACAGAGAACAAACTGATGGTTGCCGGAGGTTAAGAGGCTGAGGGTGGTGAGCAAAATAGGGGGTGGGGAGTGGGAGGTACACGGTCCAGTTATGGAATGATTAAGTCATGAGGATGAAAGGTACAGCACCGGGAATACAGTCGTCCTCCTATGGCGACAGATGGCGGCTACACTTGTGGCGAGCATAGCGTCATGTACAGACTCATCGAATCGCTATGTGGTACACCTGAAACTGATGTAAAGTGTGTGTCCACATGCCTCGATTTAAAATAAAATCTAGTCTGTTTTTAAAAATGAAGAAACTTCATGTTAAGGAAAAGAAGTCCAGAGTTCTGACTTCTCTCGGGACATTGTAAGATTTGGCACCTCTGGACTCCCATTTTCCCGTGGCATTAACTGTCTGGATTCGTGTAGTAAGTGCCCATTTTAGACTGAGGGCATGTGCTCTAGCTGACCACAGCTCCTCCAGGCCCTACTGCTTCTGATCTGACCTGCCTCACTCCGCAGGCGTTGTAACTGCGACTCCTGCAAACAATGATGCTTTCTTAATACCAATATAATTCTTTCTTACACACAGTTCTCTGCTTAAGAACTGACTCCAACCTTATCTGTCACCTCCTCCATCTGGGGAACCATCCAGCCTCACTTCCCACGACTTTGCATCATATCCATCATCCCCTACAGGCTAATATGCCTCCTCACACTCGAGCTCCTTCCTGCTATGGGCTGAAAGGGCCCCTCCCTCCCTTCCGCTCCCCCGGAGCCCCCTCACCTGTCAAGGCTTAGTTCACGTCCAATTGCCCTCAACGGTTTCTTCCACGCTCTGCAGCCCACAGCGTGGTCTCCCTGCCCCAGGCTTGCACTGCACAGGGACAGAAGCAATGACTGTCCAGTGCACTTGGGTGTTTCTCAGTCTTTATCCTGAACCAAAATCTGTCCTTATCCACTCTGTTCTCTCCTTGCCTCCCCCCACTGCCGTGTGGGGTATCTGTCCTTGCTAAATCTATCCCTGAGACTTGTATGATTTAAAACAAAACCAGAACCAGGTAGAGGGAAGAGGACAAGAGGTGCGGGAGATTAGGGGCAAAAAAGGAGAAAGCTAGGGCAAACCGAGGGTTGGCAGTGAGCGGGAAGGAAAGGGGGAAGGGGCTGTAGCAGCAGTTGGGTATGAGAGAATAGAAAAGCCAGGAAGCGCAGGGAGGGGGATTTTGCAATGTGACTGCTTCCACATGTAGTCAGAACCACACCGTTTGGGGACCCCTGGTCTTTGGTTCTCTGTGGCAATCCCACCTACATGGGCCAGGGACTGACTGCACATATTCATGCAGAATGACTGACCTTAGTGTCCTCAGGTGTTCGCAGGTAAGTGACCTGAAGAAGATGTCAGGCATCAAGAACGTGGACTCTTAGATTTCACCTCTTGGCAGAAGTGTGATGAGATCAGATGGCAACATGGTTTTGCATCCCAGCTAATTCCCAGGAAGATGTTCTGGCTACAGAGCAGTGGTTCTCAAACTTGAGCCAGCGCCACAGTCACCTGGAGGGGATGGGGGAGAAGAAAACACTTGTTAAAACAGAAATCATTGGGCCCCACCCCCAGAGCTTCTGATTCAGCTGGTCTGGGACACGGTCCAATAACTTGCTTTCCTGCAACAGCTCCCAGGTGATGCTGATGCTGCCAGACTGGGGACCACACCTTGAGAAACCCGGGTCTAGAGTTCAGGGCGGAGGTCCAACCCAAAAGTCACACCACTGAGCCACTCTACCAACAAAGTAACAGTTCCCTCCTCCTTCCTTCACTCTTTAATAGGTCATGCAACCTTCCCCTTCAGGGTCTTTATTTGGACCATGGACTCCCATGGCAGGGTGGCGGGTGCCCCCTTGTGGCTCAAATGGAAAACTATGTGAACGGTAACGCACTCGCTGTAATCCTTCAAGTTTGCCGAACAAATTTAGTTTTATCTGCCTGACAAAAGATCCACAGAAATCTGAGATGTTCGTCATTCACCAGGAGGGATCCAAGAGCCAGTCAGGTGTGCGTTGTGCCAAGTGCTTGGCCCAAAGGTGCCCCAGGCAGCAGAAATGATTTATTCTCATGGCTTGGGATTTTGTAGGGTGCTTTAGAAGTCCAAACCAGATTATTCCCCGCATTCTTTGCTGGTGAATATGCCTCAGTAACTTAAGTTAGAACTGAACAATTTCAAAGCCCTGTAAGTGCTATGTGGCTAAGAAGGGACTCTGAGTGAGTTGGAACCATGCTTTCCCCCCTACCTTTCCCAAAATTAGAAAGGTGGCATTATTGAGTGTGAGGCAGTGCACTGGTGCCAGCTGTCCCCAGTTAATCCGGCGCAAGCATGCAGTGTCTCATCTCGGCTTTATGCAGGGCTTACAGTTATCTGGTCCCGTTATTCTGGTCGGCTGCCACCTGCTGCTCAGGCATGGAGCATGCGGGAGGAGGTAACCTGGGGACACGGTCAGTTAAGCAGGCTTTTCAGCCTTGAGAGTGTATTACAATCACCTGCAGGGCTTGCTTGTTAAACCATAGATTTCTGGGCTCCACCCTAAAGATTCTGATTCAGTGGGGAAGGGGCGGGGCCTAAGAACGTGTGTTTCTCATAACTTCCTGCTTGGTGATGCTGCTGCTGGGGGCGGGTTGCTACCCAAAGCACCTGGATGGCATCTGTAGTTCTCCCTGTGCCACACATTTCTTGACGCTTGATTATTCATCAAAGTCTGTAAATAACCAAGAGTCTCTAACTCAGGGCTGCTCACCTGGGGTACTAATGATATTTTGACCTGATCCTTCATTGTCCTGTTGGGGAGTGGAGCGGAGGCTGGGCTGTACATTGTAGGATGTTTAGTCTCATCCTTGGCCTCTCTCCTCTAGATATCTGTAGCAGCCTTGCGCCCCCCCCCCCCCCCCCCCCGCCAGATTTTGACAAGCAAACGTGTCTCAGACATCACCAGATGGCTCTGGGAGGCAAAACTGGCCCCAGCCGAGTATTGCTGCCCTAAAAGGTGGGCAGATTTTCCTTTCCCATTTGGTCGAGTGTAAAGGCATCCTCAAATGTTGCCTTAAATACATAATGATACTGACATAAACTAAACTGTCAGCTCTTTGGAATTAAATCACAACAAAAAACTCCCCATAGCTTACATATGTTGAATACCTACTATGTGCAAGTCACCCTGTTAATGCTTCTTAAACTAGCCCCTTTAGAGGAAAAAGAGAGAGGGGCAAACCAAGAAACAGACTCTAAACCATCAAGAACAAACTGACAGTTACCAGAGGGGAGGTGGAGGTGGGTGGGGGATGGGGCAAATAGGCGATGGGAATTAAGGAGTGCACCTGTCGTAGCAGTGCTGAACCACTACATTGTACACCTGAAACTAATATCACACCGTAAACTACACCAATTTTTAAATAAAATCTTTAAAAAATTTTTGAAAGAAATTACCCCCTTCAGTTCTTGCCCAAGGTCATGGTTACTACCAGTGTGGCTATGCGTGGCACAAGGGGAATAAAGGGGTATCCAGACCACCACAGCCCAAGAAAAATATAAAGCAAGTCACAAGTAGGAGCCGTGTGCATATTTTTACATTTTAAAGAAGCCACGTTTACAAAGAAAAAGAAATGGTAAAATTAATTTTAGTATATCTTATTTAGCTCAGCATTTATATCCCAACTGTGATCATTTTAACATGTGATCAATATTTTTAAAATTGTTAATAGAGTTTACGTTCTTTCTATGTCTGGTACTTGGTCTCTGAAATCTGTGTGTATTTCACACTTCAATAAAGCACTTCCTCAATTTCCACTAGCTATGTTTCAAGTACCCGAGAGCCACCCGTGCTACTGGCTGCCCCTCTGGAAGGCACAAGCCCAGACTCTCTGCTCAGCTGTCTTCGAGCCTTTATTTGTAGAATAACATGTGCCAATTTCACTTCAATGTCCTTCAGTTTCTGCCTGCGCTTCAGCCATTTTGTCAGACTCACATACCTATTCATGTACTCTACAATCTGTTCCTGAAATATCTCTACTTATTTTAAAACGAGGTCTACAGTCTTATCACAGTAGATGCCTCCTCTGGTGGCCAGACTGTTGACTACTGTCTAATTTTAGTTCTGATAGCTTTTCCAGTGGCTGTTTCCCCACACAGTCTGTGTTTGTACTTGCATAACAGAGATGTTTCATCTTATCTGATGCTAACCACACAGGCACATGTTCGTCATGCTCTTGTGCCTTCTGGTTTATCTCCTGACATCTAGGAATGTTCATCCTCATGTGAGAATGCCGCCTTTTTTGGCGCCCCCATGCAAGGTTTCTCCCTGTAGTTTCTCACGCTGTCCCTTTTAAAAGTTTCTGATCACTCAGGAAACGAGTGATTCTCTAGAGTTTTGCAATACACCTCTTAGCCTTATCACATGTGTTCATTCACCTTTTACAAGATGAAAATCAAGATGGACTTAGATACTGAGGTCAACTTACACCCATAAAAAGTAGTGATGAGAGTGAATCCTTACGAAATGGTTCCTATGAGCCACGCACTACGCTCAGCACAAGACACGCATTGTCTTACTCATTTTTTCCAATAGTCCCATGACATATGTGCTATTGCGATGGCCATTTTCAAGCTGAGGTGAGGAGGCACAGAGAGTTGAAGTAATTTGCCCATAGTCTCCCAGGTAGCAACTGACAGAGTTGGGGGTCTCTCCAGGTATGTTTGATGATAGAGCAGCTCTCCTCGCCTCTAGGCTCCACTGTCTGAAAGATGTTTCGCAAAGATTGTTCTTGTTCCTGAGTTTGTAAGGATATAGTTCCATAGATCATACCCTTTACCTGGGTTACCATACACCTTCATGGGGAAAAATAAGTATTCTTGGTATTTTAGGGACAGCCTCTGAAGCTATATGCCAAGGCTTCTAAGGATGCTGGGCCCTTGGTGCCTTGAACAGGAGGCTGAGACTCCGGTCCATCACAAGCTCAGACCAGGAGACCCAGCAAGTCCCATCAGAACCCAGAGGAAGAAGAGCACAGAGGCAGAAGCCAGAGCAGAGTGGATTAAGGAGTGAAGTGAAGTGGGATATGAAAGGGGATGGTGAAGACAGGCTTGGGGGGTGGGGGGGTGGGGAGGGCAGAGACAGAAGGAGAGAGAGAGAGAGGGTGGAAGGTGAAAGACAGGGCTCAAAGGAGGGGTTGTGCTTTTGTCTTGCGCTTTTGTTTTGTAAAAGACTTGAGCATGTGGCAGTGCAGAAGGGGGTTAAGTGAAGAAGACACTGGAGAGCTCAGGGAGGGGTAAGTGGGAATCAACAGGGACCCTGGAGAGTCAGGATAAGAAGGTGTTTGGAACCCATGTGGGGGAGACATGTCTGCCAGGTTTAATGCCAAAGCCTTTTTGTGCCTGCATCATTCTGTCACCTCCCAGTGTCACTGCCTGATAAAAATACCCACTGTCAAAATTCCCATGGCCAAGTGGCTTGGGAAGTTAATTGTTTATACATTTTCTTCCCACTCGGCATTACTTTGAATCCTTTTCAGTGAGGAAATGCAAAATACATGTATCCGGGGGCAGTCCCGTATGCAGGTGACATGGTTTGATGCAAGGGACACTAAGTCTCCATCTAAAACAACTCTCACCGGCTTTCTTGGGTTCTCAAAATATCCCGCCATTTGAATTATCTTCCTGAAGAGTCCTGTGAAAATACAAACAGGTCAAAACAATCTTGTTCATCTATGTTCATTGTAGCGTTATTCACAATAGCCAGAAAGTGAAAGCAATCCAGATATCTATTGATGGATCAACGGATGCACAAAACTTGGTTTATACATACAATGGAATAGTAGTCAGCCTTAAAAAGGAAGGAAATGTTGGGATGCCTGGGTGGCTCAGTCAGTTAGATGACAGGCTTAGGCTCAGGTCATGATCTCACGGTTCATGGGTTTCAGCTCTGCACAGGGCTCTGTGCTGATAGCTCAGAGTCTGGACCCTGCTTGGGATTCTGTGTCTCCCTCTCCCTCTGCCCCTCCCCCACTCACCCTCTGCCTCTCTCTCTCTCTCTAAAATAAATAAAACCTTAAAAAATATTTTTAAATAAAAAAGGGAAGAAAATGTTGATATATGTTACAACATGGATGAAACTTGAGGACATTATGCTAAGTGAGAGAAGGCAGTCACAAAAGCCCAAATACCGTATGTTTCCACTCATATGAGGTGCATACAATAGTCAAGATTATAGAGACAGAAAGCAGACTGATGTTTGCCAGGGGCCAAGGGGAGGGAGCGATGGGAAATTGTTGTCTAAGGGCATGGAGTTTCTGTTTTGCAAGATAAAAAGAGCCTCTGCTTTTCTGCCTGCTCCCTGCTTTCCTCCCCAGTGGAGCACTGCTCAGGCTGCACCAGTCCCTCCAGGCTCCCGGCTCCTGCTCACCCAAAGCCCCACTTGGCTGTCTCCACCTGCCACTGTGATCATGTATTGCGACCTCATCAACCATGATGGTAAGTCCTCAGACGTCAAGACCTGGGAGATCAAGGGTGGGCAGCCCCTGGGGGTGGAGGAGAAGATGGTCAGGAGGACAGATGTACCGCTGGTGACTCACTCATTTATGGCGTTGCCTCTCCTAAAGACCCAGAGAACGAAGGTACCAAAAGCAATCGTCGGTGTTGATATTATCAACGAACTATCACTTGCAGTAAACCAGCTTCACAAAAGAAGCCTACAGGAAGTTCATCAAAGACCACATGGACCCAACCAAAGGCAAACTTGAAGACCAGAGACCAGGAAGAGTAAATAAACCTTTGATGAATCCAAATCAAGCGTATCTTGGCTAACTGCAAAAACCACCGGCTGTTTATTGGCGGAAACACGAAGCCAGATGGCAGCGTTGCCCGGCTGGACTACGGCGGTGAGGATGGTGTGGCTCCTTGTACGACTTTCTCTTAGGACAGTTTAGAAATGGAAAAATGTTAACAAGTTTGGCTATTACTTTAGATCTGTCACCTGGTGTCATCACTGCTGCTGCTTTTGATCCATGCTACCAGGACTTCGAAAAGTGGGTGATGTCATCTTGAGCTCTTCATTCATTTTCACCTTGATTTATTTGGAGTAGAGGAATTGTTTTTAAGAAAAAAAAAATCATGGGGCGCCTGGGTGGCTCAGTCGGTTACGCGTCTGACTTTAGCTCGGGTCATGATCTTGCGGTTCGTGGGTTCGAGCCCCAAGTCGGGCTCTGTGCTGACAGCTCGGAGCCTGGAGGCTGCTTCGGATTCTGTGACTGCCTCTCTCTGCCCCTCCTCTGCTCACACCTCCGTCTCTCTCCCTCTTTCTCTCAAAAGTAAATACACATTAAAAAATTTTTTTAAAAGAAAAAACATACCATGTAGGTTGTCTGAAAATAAATACATTTAAACTAAAAAAAAAGATGGAAAGAGTTCTGGAGATGGAGGGTAGTGATAGTTGCACAATAACATGAATGTACTTAATGCCACTGAACCGCACACTTGAAAATGGCTAAAAAGTCAAATTTTATGTTACATACACTTTAGCATAATTTTTAAAATGTTTTTTAAAGATTTTGTTTTTAAATTTTTTTAATGTTTTTATTTATTTTTGAGAGAGAGAGAGAGAGAGCCAGCAGGGGAGGGGCAGAGAGAGAGGGAGACACAGAATCCAAAGCAGGCTCCAGGCTCCAAGCTGTCAGTACAGGGCCGTATGCGGGGCTCGAACTCACAGACCATGAGATCGTGACCTAAGCTGAAGTTGGACGCTTAACTGACTGAGCCACCCAGGCGCCCCAAAGATTTTGTTTTTAAATAATCCCTCCACCCAACGTGGGGCTTGAACTCACAACCCCAAGATCGAGTCACATGTTCTGCTGACTGAGCCAGATAGGCACCCCAACACAATTGAAACAAACACACACAAAAAAAGCCCATTAAAAACCCAGGTCATTTAACAGGGGCCACTTGATCACTTGTTCTCGTCTGCTGTTAGCTTGGCTCAGCTTTGTTTTTCAGTAAAGGACCATAGGTCTCAAGCAGGACCCCGAAGAACGGGTGACATGCATGACGGTCACCAGGAGAGTTCAGGGGGCTCTAGCACGTGCTTTGAGGAAGGCCCAATCTGGCGTTCCCATCCCGAGCTGAGGGGGACACCTCTGCATGTCCTCGGTAGCACGAGGAAAATGTGAAAGCCCCAGGCACCGTGAGGAGCTGCTTTATGAAGGAGAGGACATCAGCCTCTGTTTTCTCTGCCCTTTTACCGAGGGCTGCCTGGCCAGAGGCCTCCCTCGGGGAGAGTAATAATACTACAAAGGTATGGTTATCAGTTAGGTTTCTATGAGCCAGCGACACTGCCTAGTCTGGAAAACCTTCTCCCAGCTCCCCCATCTCACAGGCTGGTGGGGCCCTTGACACCATGTCTCAAAGTCAAGGGTGGGTGTGACGATGGTAGAGCCACACCCGACTGGCCAGAGGGGGCTTCACAGCCTGGTATCTTTCCTCAATTCGGCCAGCACCTCCTCCACCTTCAGCCCTGGGAAAGAGAGGCGTTTTGGTCACAGAAAGCAGCATCTTAAGCCTCTGTCATTAATGAGGGAGACAGAATTGTTATCCTAGTAGGGGAACACTCAAGGAAGGAATAAATTTCATTTCCATGCATCTCCAGCTTGAGTCCCAGGCTTAACAGACGCTATTTTTATCAAATACTTTCTATTCTCTGACATGCTTTGCTAACTTTCTACTATGAGGCAAATCAGGAAAAGTCCACATTCGATTTCTCTTCCTTCTGGCTTCTCTCTCCCCATTTGCGAGAGGGGTGGTGGCATGGGTGGGGGCCCTGTCCTTTCAGTAGGAGGTAAGTGACAAGGCAGGCATCTGAAAACTCAACCTGGTGCCAAAGCATCCCGGAAACAGGCTCTGCTTCCTCTGCAAATGACATCGCGTCCTGGCTTCACCCCATCCCAGATGGCAGAGCTGATGGGACAGGGAAAAAATACAGATTTTAGAGTATTTACAGCATCCTGGCTCCCCACCCCCACTTCCTGTGACGGAGGATTTAGTCTTGGCAGCTAGGTTTTGGAGCCTTTCTTGTGTGGAATATAGGAAAATGCTGGAAGGGATTCTGAGTCACGCAGTGCTGTGAGCGTGGGTGGCTTGGTGAGCCCACCAGAGAAAAGGCAGGGAATTACCTGCAAGGGAAAGCAGAATAGATCAGAAGGTAAGAGGGAGGATAAAGGAGCTGAGAGCCAGAGATGAGATGAACTGAGGGGAATTCAAGAGATAAGTTAAAGGGGATTGGCGTACCTGGTGGGCTATCATGAGAAGGATTTGGAAGAGAGATGAGAGGAGATTTTCCAGAAGCCTTGTTGGTGTTATGAATAGACCCTATCCTCCTGGTTGGCATTTTTAAGACATCTCAGTAAAGACACAAATTTATTTCAAACTTTTTTTTTTTTTTTTTTTTTTGATATGAGGGACTGGGGTTTATTCAAGGCAGCCTGGACTACTGGAGGCTAAGGTTAATAGTGAAAGATGACCACCTTTAACCCTCCTTATCCCATCAACACATCCTGTAGTTCAGATATTTCAAACTGGTGTCCTATGGGCTGGATTTGAACTGCAAATGTGTCTTCTTTGGTTTCTTGAGAGTTAATTTTTTTTTTGTAGCCACCATTGAAAATTGTGATTTCACATTTAAAAAGCTTGCAGTTCCTACTTCTTTTGAAAAAAAAATTTTGAAAAATCTGGCAACATGAGACTCTCACTTCTATAAGGCAAAAAAGACTCATGCTCTCTGGTTAACCCCAGTGTCCACCACTCACATAAGGTGTGCACGTGCACATATACCTGGCCTGCTTCCTGCATTTATATTTCCTACCATCTGGAAACAGCAGACTAGATAGTTGGGGCCTACTCTCCTGCTGAGGACAATTACAAAGGCTGGACAAAATAAAAATAAAATCAACCTGAAAGCATCAAACAATTAAAAAGACAATAAAGAGGTGCCAAACCAAGATCTGGGAAAAGACAGGCATTTAGGGAGGCAAACCCAAAAACCATCTTCTCCCCCTTGGGATATTTGCTGCTTCTGGAAGAGACAACTGAGAAGCTCAGATGCTTCTTTGTAGGCAGTTTTGCATGTAGGCAGTTTTGCATAGTAAGCAGTTTTGCACAGTAAGGGGATGAAACTTGGAATCCAGTGCCCATCAAAGGAGAGGAGTGCCTGTAATTCCCCATTTTAGGCTAGGGGCCATATGGATTGCACCTTAAGACTGGATGAATAGGAGATAGACCACATTGTGCAGGGGTTCAGCTCAGCTGCCAATGAGCTTAATTCTTCAAATTGGATTAAGGTGATCCTAGATTGCTAGTGTCCCCAAGTACCTAGCAGAAGCAAATGTAAATACTCTCTGGAGGAATATAACACCATACTGTCTCGTGTAACTTCTACCAATAATTTTTCACACACAATTTCTGCACACATGAAACTAACCAGATATATAAGGAAATAATATGAATGAGATCCAGCAGAAACAACTACCATAACAAGCCAGAAAACTGCAGTTACTAGAGTTATCAGACAGACTATGCAAAGGAGATAAAATATTAAAAATTCTGGCAGAGAATTAGAAACTTAAAAAAAAAGACAATGATGATTTGTAAAATAACCAAATAGGAATGTACAATTGGACAGCATAATAAATAACAAAAGAGCTCAGAGGATGAGTTTAACCACTGACTAGACACCGTTGAAGGGAGAATGGATAAACTGGGCAGTAGGTTAGAAGAAAACATCAGGACAAGACACGGAAAGACAAAAGGATGGAAAATATGGTGAGAGAAGAAGAGATATGGAAGATAAAGTGAAGGCCGAAGTTCTAGGAGGTGATGAGAGAGAAATTAAAACAGCAGCAATATGTGAAAGTAAAAATAGCTGGGAAATTGCCAAGATTCCAGAAGACCTAGACACCCCAAGCAGGATAAATAAAAGAAAGCCACTCCTAGGTACATCAGGGTAAAATAGATGAAAATCAAAGACAAGGAGGATAAAAATGTTAAAATCAACTAACATTACTTGGAAAAAAAAAAGAATAGACTGTTATCTTGCTTCTTAACAGAAATAATAGCAGCTAGAAATTAGGAGAATTTAAATGTCTTTAAAGTACTGATAGAAAACCTAGAATTCCATACCCAGAGAAAACAGCCTGCAATCATAAAAATGAAATGAGGATAATCTTTGGGATTCTTTACCAGCAGCAGATACTAAAGGAGTGTTCTTTAAGCAGAAGGAAAACAATTTTATTTTATTTTTTTTAATTTTTTTTTTCAACGTGTTTTATTTATTTTTGGGACAGAGAGAGACAGAGCATGAACGGGGGAGGGGCAGAGAGAGAGGGAGACACAGAATCAGAAACAGGCTCCAGGCTCTGAGCCATCAGCCCAGAGCCTGACGCGGGGCTCAAACTCACGGACCGCGAGATCATGACCTGGCTGAAGTCGGACGCTTAACCGACTGCGCCACCCAGGCGCCCCGAGGAAAACAATTTTAAATGACAGGTTATAGATATAGGAAAAAATGAAGAAGAATGCAAAGGCTAATTTGAAGAATCCAAATGAATTAGACTGTACCAAATAACTTAACAATGTCCATTGGGGATTTAAAATTTTTAAATATATAACAAATATATATATAAGTCAGAATGAAGGGGTGAATGAAATTAAAATGGTCTAAGATCCTTGTATTACTGTGGAAGAAGATAAAAATATCAATTAACATTAGACTTTGATTCAGTTAATGACACACACTGTGGTCTAGGATAACCTCTAAAGAATAGTCAAAGAAGTATATAATTTCCAAGGTAATAGACAGAAAGATAGAATATTCAACCACACCAAAACAAGCAAGAAAGGAGGAAAAAAAGAATATAGAACATGTGGGACAAATGAAAGCATTTAATAAGATGGTAGGTTTAAATCCAAATATATTAGTAATTACATCAAATGTGAATGAACAAAGTACTTCAATTAAAAGTCAAAAAGTATCAGGGCTCCTAGGTGGCTCAGTCAGTTGAGTGTCTAACTCTCGATCTCAGCTCAGGTCATGATCTCACAGTTCATGTGTTCGAGCCCCATGTCAGGCTCTGCACTGACAGTGTGGAGCCTGCTTGGAATTCTCTCTCCCTCTCTCTCTGCCCCTACCCCATTTGTGCTCTCTCTCTCTCTCTCTCTCTCTATCTCAAAATGTATAAATAAACTTTAAAAATTTTTTTAAAAAGTCAAGGAGTATCGAACTGGATAAAAAGATATGCATGCTATCTATAAGAAACAGATAAACATTAATTTTAAAAATGTTGAGTGGTGCCTGGGTGGCTCAGTCAGTTGAGCGTCTGACTAAAGCTCAGGTCATGATCTCATAGTTCATGAGTTTGAGCCCCATGCCGGGCTCTGTGCTGACAGCTCAGAGTCTGAAGCCTGCTTTGGATTCTGTGTCTTCCTCTCTCTCTTCCCTTACCCCGCTCACGCTCTGTTTCTCTTGAAAGTAAATAAACATTAAAAAAAATTAAAAATGTTGAAAGTAAATGGTGGAAAATATGTAAATATTAATTAAAATTATATTAATAGTATACATTGATATCAAACTATATTTTAAGGCAAAAACATTACTACAGCTAAAGAAAGATATATCATCATAACAAATTCACAAGGAAGATACAGTGATTATAAAACTTGCACACATCTTATAACGTACAGTCAAAAATATGAAGCTAACATTGGCAAAACCACAGGAAGAAGTGAGCAGGTAAATGAATAAGGATACAGATTATTTGAACACGATTACCAAATGACTTAATGGACTTACATAAAATATCATACCTAACACTTATAGAATTCAGGTTCCCCAAATATTTAGGACTCCTTACCTTCCAAGAAAATAATAGGATTGAAATTCTCTATATCGGGGCTCCTGGATGGCTCAGTTGGTTAAGTGTCTGACTCTTGACCTCAGCTGGGGTCATGATCTCGCAGTTGGTGGGATGGAGCCCCGCCTCCAGTTCTGCACTGGTATCAGGGAGCCTGCCTGGGGTTCTCTCTCTTCCTTTCTGTCTGTCCCTCCCCTGCTCTCTCTCTCTCAAAATAAATAAATAAACATTTAAAAAAATAAATTCTCCATCTCATTTTATGTAAGATGTGGTCATAGGATTTGTTTTGGTCAATGAAATGGGGAAAGAAATAGCTTCTAGGTTCTAGAGTAGTAGTAAACGTTACCTCTTTTTTCTTTCCTGAATGCAGAGGACGAGTTCCTTGACCTCCTTGAGCTCGGGGTCCTTGATTAAGGATTATACAGAGCAGAGTTGCCTAGCCAACCTGAAAATGGACAGGTTGATGTCCATTAATAAGAAATACAGTTTTGTTATTTTAAGTCACTGAAATTTGGGGATTATTTATAACCACAGTATAACCTAGTCTATCCTAATAAAGGTATAAAAAGAAGAGGACTGTTTTTCAGGCACAGAGGTGAGCTTGTCTTGAAAGGATATGGCATGATGAAGTCCCACGAGTCCACCGTGGGACTCCCAAAGCTCCAGGGAGGTGGGGGTGGGAACAAGGCTGGGAAGGGCGAGCAGCTCCCAAGAACAGCCTATGAGGACTGACTAGAGGCAAGTTTGGAAGGGCCTTGTATTTAATAATAAGGAATGGGAATTGTCCTAGAAGTTGAAAGATCTCCAGAAGTTGGTGAGTGGTTGAATATTGGTAGTAATGAAGAGGATAAACTGGAGACAATCTAAATGATGTGAAAGGAGGAAATTATGTAGAGGGTTACTATCAATGAACATGTTCCAGAGTTATTTTCCATTCCTTAGAGGGGGCCATTAGTAGGATTTGGTGACAATTTCTTTAGTAATTGCATGCATATGCAAACACACACATAAACCAATTTAAAAACACAAATCACATCAGGGTGCCTGGATGGCTCAGTCGGTTAAGCGTCCGACTTCAGCTCAGGTCATAACCTTGTAGTTTGTGAGTTCAAGCCCTGTGTCAGTCTCTGTGCTGACAGCTTGGAGCCTGGAGCCTTCTTTGGATTCTGTGTCTCCCTCTCTCTCTGCCCCTCTCCCACTCACACTCTGTCTCTGTCTCTCTCTCAAAAAATAAATAAACATTAAAAAAGTTAAAAACACAAATCACATCAATTATACTCTACGTGCTATTTCCCATTTTTTTCCAGTTATCAATACCTTCGTGGTTATTTTCTGTGTCATCTCAAGGAGACTTGCTTCTTTCCTTTTTATTGGGCGCTATTATATGGATATACTAGAATTATGTAACCATTCCCTTATAGACAGATACTTAGGTTGTTTCCACTATTTACAAACAATGCTTCAGGGACCAACTTGCTAATAATACGCATACATTTTTATCTCTTCTTTCTCCAGACAGTAAGACCAGTTTTGCCACTATTTGAACGGTGACGGTTTTAGGCTGGATCACAGAAACACAACCAGGCAGGCCATTTGAGGTGACAATTTTGGTTAAGGGGTACCTGGTATGCCTCAATTATGCCCAGAATGGTGTCTTGAACACAGTGAGCACTCAATAAGTATTTGTTGAATGAATGAACAAATGAATCCACATCTACTACAGACACTTGTGTGGTCTGCCCTGCCCTCTTCTTCAACAGGGTTTCTCAACCTCAGCACTATTGACTTTGAGGGCTGCCTGCTTTGATGTGGGGGCTGTCCTGTACATTGCAGAATGTTCAGCAGGATCCCTGGTCTCTACCTACTAGATACAACCCCAGTCACAGCAACCGACTATGTCTGCAGAAATTGCCAAATGTCCCCTGGGAAAGAAATGAGTCCCAGTTGAGAAACATTGATTTACAACACGGATTTACTTGTGTAGGGGCAAAGGCCCTTTCTAAAAACACTTCTGCCAATCCTCCCATATTACAAGGGTTTTCATGGAGATTCTGCATTATTCTTGGTTCAGATGTTATTTCCCCGACATCTCCTTCATGACTTAAGTCAATCCTCATTATTTGTCAATCTCCCTTATACCTTCTCTACTCACCAAATGCTCCTCCTTAGTAGTACTTATCCAAAATGAATTTTAGATATGAGTATTATTAAATTAAGCTATTTGCCTCACTCAGCTCTCTAGAGGCAGCCACAAATAAAAATTTGGCATGTAACATGGAACTTTTTGCTCACCATGTTTCTACCTAGTGCCCAAAACAATGCCTGACATATAGTAGGTGCTCACTTCTCTTGGATGGATGGACAGCAATCTGTTACCAGTCAGCAATGGCCAGCCCCAGGTACAACAGGCTTCGGCCAGTTTTTGTTCCTGTGACTTCTGAAACAATTTTGAAAAACGAGGCCATCTCTACCTACATTTTAAAGTTGGTGTGTGACATGCTCATCATTAGGTTCATAGGGCTTCAAGATAATACCTTCCAGCATATTGTAAATATTGGAATTAAAAACTTAAGTTGCGACATCATTCTTTAAATATACCTATTCACGGGGCGCCTGGATGGCTCAGTAGGTTAAGCGTCCAACTTTGGCTCAGGTCATGATCTCGGGGCTCGTGAATTCGAGCCCCGCGTCGGGTTCTCTGCTGACAGCTCAGAGCCTGGAGCTTGTTTCAGATTCTGTGTCTCCCTCTCTCTGCCCCTCCCATGCTCATGCTCTTTCTCTCTCTGTCTCTCAATAATAAACAAATGTTAAAAAAAATTAAATATACCTATTCATCTGTTATTATTTCCGAGAATCCCTATGATTCACTTTCACAGTAGTTTCCCTCAAATTCAAGGAATAGAAGGAACAAATTTTGTTAAATAATAAAAAAAAAATCTTGGGGCACCTGCGTGGCTCAGTCAGTTGAGTGCCCAACTTCGGCTCAGGTCATGATCTTATTGTTTGTGTGTTCGAGCCCCGCGTTGGGCTTCTTGCTGACAGCCTGGAGTCTGGAGACTGCTTTGGATTCTGTGTCTTCATGTCTCTCTCTGCCCCTTCCCAGCTTGCACTCTCTCTCTCTCTCACACAAAAATAAGTAAACTAAAAAAAGAAAAATACCTTAATTAATCATTAAAGGAAGCTGAATTAAATTATTAAAGGAAGTTTCCAGTTTGGGGACCTGGAGCTGGAGATTTTCACATTTGGAGTAATGGCACCTTAGTAAGATTTGTGGAATGAGGGGTACACTTTCCAGTAAGGGTTATTACCAACACAGGCACTTTCTTAGGCAAATCAGTTTTAGGAAGGTGTGCCTAGAAGAACCAGTTCCCTAAAAACAATCCTTGTGAAGTCTGGACGGCCATTCTGGGGGTAATGCAGCCTAGAGGCCTGCAGGGGGCAGTATTGGACAAGCTGTTCGACTCGATCTCGGGGGCTCTATCTCAGGGGTAGTGGGCCGCCCAGCCGGGTCCCCTCTGGCGTGTTTGTGTTCGCACAGTGAATTATTCATAGAAAACGGGCTCCAAGGAGAATGGAGGCCAGACTCCTCTATCCTGTATCTAGAATCGGGGCCCAGGACTGTAAACAGATGAAAACCTTTTTCTCTCTCTGTTTCAAGAACTGGAATTAGGAAAGAAATTGAGGAGTGAAGTCATGCATCTGAATCCACCGTGAGGTTTTTTTATTTTCCTCTTAGGAAATGAAAACAATAGTGAAATCTCGGTAATTTATAGCTGCAGCACACAGTAAGCACAGCGGCCCAAAACTCCTGCTCTGGAATCAGACAGATGGGTGGCTCGGGTCTTTCCCTGGCCAGCTCACCTTTCCCAGCCTCTGCTTCTCTTGCTGTCCTATCGGAACATGACTACCTTCCTCAGAGGGCTGCTGGGAGGAGAAATGAGCCAGCGCAGGAAAAGGGCTCAGCACATGAATGGCATTTAGCAAGAGCTTAATAAATAACAGTGATGATCGTGAAGATGATGATACAACGTTTGTCAGGCATGAGTGTTTCAAAACTTTCCATTCATGTCTGAAGAGGAAAACTCAGAGGTGAGAAACCAAGCCATTTAAACATTTTAAGTTTTATACCCCTTGGAGATAGAAGCGGAAGCAGCCATCCGGTTGGGGGAGGGGGGAGTCATGGCCCTTCAGTGTTACAACCTCACTCTGTTCCTTGACTTTGCTCCTGAGCGCCTTCCAGGTCTGAAGGTCCCACCCCAGTGCTGATAAGAGGGTCTCTATGTCTAAGATAGTGTTGTATGTTGGTTATGTGACAGGTCCACCAGCCTCAGACATAATAGTAATGGCATTGTTCATTATACTTGTCCTCTGTGAAACCTCACAGGATGGGGGTAAGCTAGTTGACATAAAGTTAGTAATGGGAACTAACTGCTGGGATATATGAAAAGTAAGGTTCACGGCAAGATCCCCACAGTTCTGCTGTATACGGGGAGAGGCAACAGAGACTAGCTCAGACAGAGGCACGGAGACAACTTGGATAAGATAATGGTCCTTTCACCTGGCAGCTATCCAGCCCCCAAATAGCTTTTGTATCCAGCCCAAAAATAAGATCACATGAGAGGGGAGAAATAAATACATAAGTGCCTGTCGTTGGGCTTTCCATGGGTACACCAGCATCAGCCGCACTGGTGGGGGGCCCCGGAGAGCGTGGCCTCCCAGTGCACTGGCTGCCTCCCTCCCCTGGCTCTCCCGGGCTGGGAAAACAACCTGTATCAGGGCGGGTGTGGTGTGTGCTTTGCACTCAGCTCTTCTCTCAGGACTCCCTTGAGCTCCATTCACACCAGAGAGGGAGCAGGAGAGAGAGGACAGACGGAACCAACAGCCTCGACTCCAGGGGAATAAGGGCATCGCCTCCTTTTGGTGAAGGACACTCCCTTCTGATGGAGAATGGGAACTCCCTTCCTCCTGCAGCGGCCTGCCTGCAGCACTCCCGTTAGGTCACCCGGGACGCTGTAGGCTGCTGTGGCTGCCTCGCCCCAGAAAGAAAGTGCCCCAGAGCCAAAGCAAAGAGGTGAGTGCATCCGTTTCGTTTCTCTGAGGGGCTCATGACTACAGACTTCGTGCTCGGGTCCAGCATGAATGCTCTCCCCTGCCCCTCTTCTTCCTCTTCTCCTCCCTGATCTGGGTCTCTGGCAGACTTGAGTCTGTGTGATGGATGCTAGCTTAAAATACCTGTACTCTCTTCTCTCATTTTGAGGCTAATATGCTCCCAGAAAGAACAGGGTAGGTCCAGTTCTTAGCGGGGAAGTGAGAAATGATTCCCACCAAGTGAATTATGTTTGCTGAGATCCAAGAAGATGTTTTCCAAGAAACCATTAGACAAATCCCACTGCAGTCGAGTTCATCTTAGTTTTAAAAAGCCCTTCATGAAATAGGAAACAAAAGGAGGCCGGCTCATTCCTTATTATTGGACAAAAGGGAAAAAAAACCCACAAGTGAGATGTGCAGATCTTCCTCTCTCCTCATTCCTTCCACACCTTTTCCTGACTTCTTAGAACCCTGTAAAATATACTTAACAGATCCCAGAACTCATTTCTTTGGTTGAGAACAAGAGGGATAAAATGCAGGGTTTGGGGAGAATTGCTCTGTAAGCCGAGTCGAGGGACAAAGAAGACAAGGCAATTTTGGAGTCTCGGCTTCCCCTCCCAAGCACGTGACATGTACTTTTGCCTGTCTGGGGATGTGTACAGATGTCGCCATCACTAGCAAATGCGTACCACTGACCCTTGTTACACACCATGCCACCCCCTGACTATGGACTACAAATACCTATGCTAAGAAGAAGCCCACAAAACGTAGGTGGGAGCAAGACACTCCAACAAAGCAGGATTCTTTTAGCGACAATAGACTGAAACCCGGTTTGAAGAGACTTGTGCCAAAAGAAGGAAATTTGTTTGCTTGTGTAACTGAAAAGGCTGTGGTATGGTGGGATCCAGGTGCCCAGATGGTAGCATCCCAACTCTGTCTCTCTCCGTTTCTTGGCTCTGCATCCTCGTGTCATTGTATCCCAGGAAGACTCACCTAAGGCAGTGGCAAGATGGCCACCAGCAACTCCAGGCTGACACCCTAATGGCAAAGCCACCCTCTAGAAGAACAGGCATGTCCTTTTCCCAAGAGTCTAGAGTCTCAGAGTCGCATCTCACTGAACCAGTGTGGGCACTGTGGCCATCCTTGCCATGGGGTGTAGTCATCCCCACCCAAACCACACAGACTGGAAGGAATGAAGGGCTGGGTCCCCAAAGATAACCAAGGTGCTAGTCCTAGAGGAGGGGCCTGGACACAATGCCTGCCACTGTGCATTGCTATATTTGTGATGGTCTGGATGAAGACTTAAAACTCCTCCAACATCACTTTTCCTCCCTCTTATAGTCCACAAAAATCAGTGACAGAAAGTCTCATAATAAGGATAGTTATTAGTAGAAGTGACTGAAAGACCCCATGGCATCTCATTCCTAGAGAGACCCCCACATAGTGCAAAAGAAACCAGAAGGCTTTTCTCGGGCTCAGTGCCCAGACGACCCATCATGACGAGACCCACCTAGGCCCCCAACCTTGCCTGTGTGCAGACAGATCTCCCTTCCTCGGTCCCCTGTCCTTGTCCACCTGTGTCTCCCTCTGCTCTGTGGATGTGAACCCACCCTGCCTTTCAAGGGCCAGCCTCAGTGCTGCCTCCCCTGAGGCCTTCCCTGGCTCGTCGAGCCTTTCTGCAATCTCGCACCCTGTAAAAAACTTGAATTTTACATTCCTGGGGGAAACTGGATTTTATCCCTAGCCCGCTCTGTGGTGTCTGACACATAGCAAGTGCCAAGTGACCAACAGAAACCCAGCTTCCCTAAATACCTGAGAGAGGATGGCTAGGTTATGTGAAGTCCTAAATTCTGATTTCAAAAGTAATGTAATAATTATAGCAAACATTAATTGAGTTCTAGCTGTATGCTGCAGCCTCAGAGGCATCATCTCAGGTAACCTTCACAATGACCCTACAAGGCGAATATTGGCATTATCCCTCATTTAACATATGGGGAAACTGAGGCTCAGAGAATTAACTTACTTGTCCCTTAAGCGGTGACGTGGGAGTTAGAACCCAGGCATGCCTGCCATCTCATTTCCTATTAAATTTGGCATTTACATACTTATCAGGGGAGCTTCTGGCTGCCTGATTTTCAAGACCAAGGAACACTGTTGGCTGGTCAAAGAGCATGAGTGAGCTTGGGTGTTTTGGACCCACCTTCTGCCACTTGGGGCTCTGAGTGCCTCTACAGGGGGATCCTTATTAGTTTGTACCCAGGGGCAAAGAGACACTTGCCTACCCCAAAGCCACAAAGCTCAGGGGAGCATGGATTTCACAAAAGGAGATGCCTCTGGGGCCCTGAAGAGGGAGGTACTTTTGAGGAAATGTTAGCTGAAAGTGGGTTTTAGAATTTCAACTTGCCCTTTTGGCTGTCCATCATTGGGCAGATGGCCCTGACGTTTCTACCCTCACAGGGTAGCTCGCAGGATTTGGAAAGCAACAAAATCTGATCTCAAAGGAAACCAAAATGTTGAGACTATGGTGAGTATTTTTTTGGACTACCTATGCCTCTAACAACCAGCCACGGGCCTCTTGTCTGATGCTGTCACCTCTGATGCCAGCGAGGCCCTTGGTTTGAGGGTATGCGGTTTCCGTGACACACTGACCTATTCGTATGGGTCAGCATCTTCTCAAGAGCAGATCCTATTTGATTTAGGCCATTAATCCTCACAATGTCCTGCAGGAGGGTCAGAGACCTGGCGCCCTCATAAGTGAGGCACGGCAAGACTGATCGGGTCCCAGATTACCTAGAAGCAGAGAAGGGCCTAGCCTGGGAGTAACAGAGCTCTGAGGTCTTAGGATCCAAGCCTGCTCGCTTCTCCATGAGTTTACTGTAAAAAAATAAATAAATAAAACCAAAAGAATTATACAGGCTAAGTAAAACTCTTTGGGTAAGTCTTTCAGAGGAAAACCACTGTCAGACCCAACAGAAATGAAAATATATGTTCTCACAAAAACTATACATGTCCATGACAGCATCATTCATCACAGTCCAAACAGGGAAACAAGCCAAAAGTCCATTCACCAATGAATGGATAAATAAAATGTGGCATATCCACACAATGAAATATTACTCAGCGATAAAAAGGAATGAAGTGCTGAAACATGCTGTAACACCGATGAACCTCAGAGACATTATGCTTTTGAAGGGAAAGAAACCCATACTGTATGATTTCATTTCTACGAAACGGCCATAACAGGCAATTCTACAGAGACATAAAGTACATTGTTGGTTGCCTAGGCCTGGCAGGAACACGGTGTGGGGAGTACTTGCTAATGAGTATGGGGTTTCTTTTTGGGGATGACAAAACTGTTCTAAAATTAGCGGCGATGGCTGCACAACCACGTGAATACACTGAAACCGTTTAATTGTTTACTTTAAATGAGTGAACTATACAGTATATGAATTATATCTCAAAGTTGTTTAAAAACCCAACCATGGCTAATCAAATAATGAACCCAGTGACGGCTTCCCTGAAGGATGTGGCCTCACCCCATCTGCTCTGATAAGCTTAGGTCTTCTCCCACATTGCTCGGCCACAGACCACCCAGAAAATCCAAGTGGAAAGAACACAGATGGGAAAAACGGGATCTTTAGATTTCTCCACAGAGTCTAAGCTGGGAGGATTTCTGTTCCCCTCTTTCCTGTGTGGATTATTCAAAATGTTATGGAAGTGATCTCACTATTCTCTTTTCATTTCTGGGTTTCAAGTCCTGCTCCAAAAAAGCATTCTCCCTTCTAAGATTATAAATCTTATTGGGGCTCTGAGTGCCTCTACAGGGGGGGTCTTTATTAGCTTGTACCTTATTTAAAATAAATAATAAGATTATTAATCTTATTAATTCATGTTTTCCTCTAAGGTTTGTCTTCTTACATTTAACTTTCTGATTCCTCAGGAATTTAAATACTAAACTAAGGATCCACGTTGTTTTTGGTTTTTTGCCACATAGACAGACAATTCACAAATCAGGAGTTTTGAATTTTGACTTGGGGTATCTTGTAACTTCCAGGAATTAAACATAAAAAAGGTGTGTGTGTGTGTGTGTGTGTGTGTGTTCAGGAAAAGGGTTACAGATCTTGTCAGATTCTCAGGGGTTTTGTGACTCACAGGAAAACCATTGGACTCCCTACATTTCATACCCTGGGGTCCAGGTAGACTACATATGTATGTTCCAAAGCACGAGGCAGAATCCAAGCCAAGGTGACAATTATTAAACAACTACAGGGGAGGCCTGAGCGATTACTTCTGGGCAAAATTGTCCATCACATGTCAAGTGAGAGTCATCCCACCTTTTGTTCTCATGGTTTACTGAGGCAGAGAACAAGATGGGACTCCCATGGATCTCCCAGGGCCTATAAAACGTTACGTTTTTATTCATCTGCTGACAAACTGGTGGAGCTGATAAATCGTGTTCTAAAAGTAGCTGACAAAACTTGGACCCTCTTGTCACAAAGAATTTGAGGAGACTTACAGACATAAATATAAGTAAATAATGAAGTAGAAAAGCCATGACAAAGAAGGTGGCAGTCCCTCAGGTGCACACTCATACATTCATGTGACAAATACATATGCACACCCACCGGGGGCCAGGCACTGTCGAGACTGAGGGTTCTCAGAGTTTGGTTCCTGGACGCAGTTTCACCGTCATCTGGGAACTTGCTAGCCGTGCACATTTCGAGGCCCACTCCAGACCTCCTGAATTAGAAGCTTTGGAGTTGGGGCCCAGCAATCTGCGTTTTAATCAACCCTCCACGTGATTCCGATGCACATCCAAGCTTGAGAACCACTGGTCTAGACACTGAGGATGTAATGGTGAAGAGTCAGATGAAATCCCTGCTTTCCTCATGGAGTTTATATTCCAGTGTGTGTGGCAGAGGGGCCAGGAAACAAACCAGTAAACAGCTAACTGAATATCATAATGTTCCATGGCAGTAAGGTCTGTGAAGGAAAAGAAAGCAGGAGGATGTGAAGAACAGTGATAGGGGCTGATTTAGAGCAGGTGGTCAGGGAGAAGGTGATCTGAAATGAGACAAGAATGATAAGCAAGAGCTTGCCATACAAAGAGGGGCAGAAAACAAATGAGTACACCTCAGGAAGCAGGAGTAGCAGGGGCAAAGGTCCTGAGGTAGGACTACGTTTGGCCTAGATGAGTAGTATGACTGCAACAAATGACCAAGCAGTTCATAGGAGGTGGACTTAGGAAAGCGGTTGGTGATAGCAAGCTTAGCTTTCATTCTTAGAGCAAGTCAAAGGCACTGGACAGTTGTGAACAAACAGGTATATGATCTGATTTATCTTTTAGCAGGATCCCTCTGGAATGAACTATAGAGAGTAACTTGGGTAGAAGCAGGGAAATCAGCTAGGAGGATTTTGCAATAGCCCAGGAACACTGGTGCTTGGATGGACTACACCAATGTGCAAAGATTTATTACTAAGTGAAAAGCAAACAACAATGCAGGACATTGCTCGTAAATTGTTTTTGAGCATATACACATTCAGGTGTATGAAGCCGTTTCCCCACTAAAGGGTCCAGGAAAAAAAAAGTTAATAGTGGTTATCTTTGGGGAGAGGGGCTTAGTGAGGGTCATTTTATACCCTTCTGTACATTGTGCATGTGGCCATGTGTGCAAAGCATTACTTTTATTTAAAGATAAAATATTTTAAAATAAAAATTTAAAAATTGAGATAAAAGAAAACATAAAATAGAAGAGGCAGTGGATGATCAATATCACAGAGAAGAAGAAGCCCACCCCTCATGGGTTAGTCCCTTCCAAGTACAATCCCCGGAAGAAGCCAGAGAGCCAGGCTGACCCTGGGGTGAGCTCCTGTTCTTGGATTACCATAGGATCAGGTGACTGCCCCCTTGAGAACCACTGGGCCCTGTTTCTGTCCTGCAGCTCTGTGACGTTTGTGGCTTTCAGGTCTCCTCAGGCAACTAATACAATTTCCTGTAAACGTCTGCGGCATTTCCCTATGCCCTGTGTGTCAAATCCCTCCCCTCCGTCATCCTGGCAGTTGGTTCGCCATGAGGCCAGCATGCCCTTCATTTAATTGCATGATTTGGCATAAACAGAAGGAAATACTTTGCTAGGGGAGAGAGTATAGTGCAGCATCTGATTTCTCCTGTCAGCTGATTAGGATTTGTTGTGTCCCAACAAGGTCAAATGGAATTAGAAAGAAAATGCAGTGTGTCCGGTGTGTGTTTCAAATAACTGCATCATTTATGGAAACAGGACAAACGAATGGGGAAATTTTAAAGCAAATACTGACTGTCAGCTTCAAGATTCAAGGCACAAGAAGCCATTGCTTCTATGTTATGCCCAGAGAGAGAGAGAATAGTTGCTGGGGGCATTTTGAATTCTGCTGATTCTATCATGCTTTGGTTCCACTCTCACGTTGGGGCAATTAAAAAGTGATGTCTGCTTTTCAGAGGCCCCAAGCACGGAATAAGTCAAGGCATGGAAATGCCACATTCTACTTTTAGCACTCTTCTAAGGCTCTTATAAGAGGTTTAGAGCCACGTTCTATGATAGCAACTGCTGAAGTGCTCCATTGTGAATCAATCTCTTAGGATGTGGAAAGAAAAATCTCACTTCCAGAAGCAGCCACAATATTTCAGGTGTGGATGACTCTGGCCATGGCCACACCTCTGTGGATAAAACTACAAGGCTTCTACCAGGATTTCTGTTGGTCTTGCAAATCTGTCATGTTCTTCCTTTCACAGACCCACCCCCTGCCGTGTTAGTAGGCCTGCATATAGGGTGGTTTTTTTTTTTTAATGTTTATTTATTTATTTATTTTGAGAGAGAGAGACCACAAGCAGGGGAGAGGGGCAGAGGGAGAGACAGAGAATCCCAAGCAGGCTCCATGTTCAACACGGAGCCTGATATGGGGTTTGATCTGCCGACCCTGAGATCGTGACCTGAGCCGAAATTGAGAGTTGGACACTTAACCGACGGAGCCCCCCAGGCTTCCCCCTGCAGATAGGTTTTAAGCATTGCAGAAACGGCTTTAAATGTGGTCTAAGAGCTTTGAGGGAAGGTATGTTTCTGTTACATGACCTGCATAGGATCTAGAGTATTATGGATGCTTAATGAACAGCCTCAACAGCTATTATTTCCTGACCCAGAGCTGGAGGGCTATTCTGAGGCCAGACCTTCAGACAAGGCAATCTCCAAGTCTCTTCCCAGGCTAAATAATAGGCCAGAAAGCATTAACATTATCATGTCTCATGACTCAAAACATCCAAATGTATATTATTTAAAAGACAAATTTAGACGCTTGATATGAAAGTTGAAATAAATGTGGAGTTTGGGGGATATTAAAGTGAAATGTTTAAAAATTCAATATTGAGGGGAATTATATTACAGTAAATACTCTAAGGAACTGAGGATTCATTATTTCCCAGTATTTGGACAGTAACATTGCTGAATATCAGATATGCAGTAAAGAAATTAGTTTAGGGGCGCCCAGGTGGCTCAGTCTATTAGGCATCCGACTTTGGCTCAGGTCATGATCTCACGGTTCATGAGTTCAAGCCCCACATCGGACTCTGTGCTGACAACTCAAGAGCCTGGAGCCTTCTTCAGATTCTGTGTCTCCCTCTCTCTGCCCCTCCCTTGCTTGCACTCTGTCTCTCTCTTGAAGATAAATAAACATGAAAGAAGAAAGAAAGAAAGAAAGAAAGAAAGAAAGAAAGAAAGAAAGAAAGAAAGAAAGAAAATGAGTTTATATCAGTAGCCAGGGATTATCTTTGTGGAAAATCCTTGTAGGTTTTTTTTTTTTTTTTTAACAGCAGTTCACAACTGGATAGAATGGAGAAAAAACACTAAAATAATGACTTACACTTGTGTTACCCGTTTTCAAGGTGCTTTCACACGTTTTGGCACACTGGATGGTCCCATTACTCCTGTTGGCTTGCAGGGAAGATGCGGTTAGGAGTCTCATCCATCTCCTTTAGGAAGGATGGAACGGGAACCCGGCCGAGCTGCACGGGAAGGGTCAACCACACAGTGTGGGCAGGTTCAAGGGCATGACCCTGACTAGGGACACCTGCGTTTAGTCACAGCAAAGGCTTTTATTAGGGGATGCATGCTGGGTGAGACCCTGAGCCGCATCTCTGTCCTGAGAATTTTTAGTTAGCTATTTAATGGGTTTAATTTCCTAATTTAGTGTTTCCTAACCTTAAGATCTATCTTTCCATGTGGTTGAAAGTTAACATGCACACTGGAGGTAGCATAATAATTCTCCAGTATTGAGAAGACGATTATCCGAAATATTTTTATCTTTCTGTGCTTCAGAAGGTCCTTTGGAATTGTGCAGACACTCAGGAAGATTATTATTTTTGAAAGCAAATTATGAGTACCTTTGAATATGTAGGCATGGCAGCTCATGGAGGTTCCAATTAATAAAATTTGGTGAAATCATTTTTTTTCTGTACTTTTCAAGTCCCTTTCAGGAGAGCCGTGGCTTATCCATCCTGTTCCAGGGAGGCTCATCTCCTCAAAAGGCACAAAAACGGCTCCCTGGATGCCACATGATGCCTTTGGAGAGAGGCTCCCACCTCCACCTTCCAAGGGGAGGTGGAGACCAGAGAGCAGTATTTTGTTTTTAATGTTTTTGTTTTTGTTTTGAGAGAGAGAGAGAGAGAGAAAGAGTGAGCAGGGGAGGGACAGAGAGAGAGGGAGACACGGAATCCGAAGCAGGCTCCAGGCTCTGACGTGTCAGCACAGAGCCCGACATAGGGCTTGAACTCACAAACCATGAGATCATGACCTGAGCCAAAGTCGGATGCTCAACCGACTGAGCCACCCAGGTGCCCCCAGAGAGCATATTTCTAGTTCTCACAGGTCAATCCGTACCTGTCTATCTGAATCAGCAGGCGGGTGGGCTTGGACAAACATTCATGCATACAAACACATACCTCCCAGGCTTCCAATGCCTACATAAGGAGTAGAGACCTTCTTCAGTTATGGGAAACTATTCATCATGTTTCCATTTAGTCTCTTCAAAGATACCTCCTGATCCACATCCTTTTAATCCAATTTCCAGCTTCATTCCCTACCTGCCAGCCAAAGAGTTATTTGTACAGGCAGCTTCCTCCCTTCCTCACCCTGTCCCGGCCAGCGGCATGAAGATGATGCCTGTGGTCCTTTAATGAAATCCCCACCCCTGGAGCTGGGCTCACCTGAGGATTCATTAGCCCGGTTCAGCAGTGACAGGCTTGACCACTGGTCAGGAACGACAGAAATACTTGCTCCACAGCCCCATCCAGCCCTAGCCTGGACGGCCATTGCCTTGGATGGCTTTGCAACATGCCCGTTGCAAGGCTTGGCCCTAGGAATGGCACAAACAGACACACACACACTCTGCCACACGCAGACACCTACACCCTGCGCAGGGATGCCAGATGACAGAACAGAAAAGGACTCTTTCATCCGGCAGCCTTCTGATTCCAGAGGAGCGTCTCTGAGCCACGACCTGCTGTTTCCCTGGTGACTGAGGCTTCCAAATAAACAGGATTCTGCTCAGACAGGCCAGTAGTCCATTCGGCTCAGCCATTTGCCCCAAGACAAACCACGTTAAAATAACACCCAGGATAGCTGCCGTCTGTCGTCTCTGCCTCCCTTCCCTGCTGGCCAATAGCTCTGCCTGCTGCTGGCTGTCCAGAGTTGGGGGCACTTAGAGCTCTGTGTATGTCCCTGTGGGTGGGGTCAGTGCGGGCTGTAGTCTACAGGCAGGTCCCCTCTGCTGATAAACAAGGTCAGAGAGAGACCCAGAGGCTGGCATTCTCAGCTCCCCAGCCTGCCTCCCTGCTTCCCACACGACCCTGCGGGACTGGTAGCCGGCTCTGTGGCATGGTGTCTGGAGGCAGACCAGCAACCTGATGTGCATGCCACGGCCCGTCCCCTCTCCCCACACAGAGCTGCAGTAACCGAGAAGTTCAGAGAGCCGGCGTGGGGCTGCTGGGAAAGCAGCCGCAGCACAGTGACAGTGACACGGAGCAGACGACACCCAGTGGATTTCCGTGTTGCCCTTGGACGAAGAGGCACAGTCCTCAGCCTACAAAGGTTTTGAGGTAAGAATCTGAGTCTCCGTTTCGGGGAGGAAAGAGCAGGTTGTGTGCAGAGCTGAGGGCGTGCGTATGTGTGTGTGTCCAAGTGCAAGGATAATATTACATGGAGAGGGGGGAAAAAAACGGGAAGACTGAAGGCAGTGGGATGTTTTAAGCAGATACCACTGGAACCAGTTCCCCGGCAAGTGGATCCCCAGAAGCTCGCCTCTGGCTGGGTTTAATCCGTGGTGCCGGCCGCTCTGGGGAGAGGCATCGCCCGTGGCACAGGCATGTAAAAATAGCACCTAGACTTCAGAGACTGTAAAAACGATCCTGCACCATGCTGCCCCAGCACCTTTATTCCTCCACTGCCGGGCCGACGAGGACTGGAGGGGGCGGAATGTCCTCATTTACTGAAGCGCTGGATACAGCCCCTTCGTTTCCACAGAAGCCAAAATCGGTAGCTTTAGTTAAGTCTAGAGGGCGTGAGCCTGCTGTGTCACACTCACCCTCTTGGGGAACCTGGACATTCAGCTGCCTCGGGAAGGCTGTTCACTGAGCACCTCAAACTTTATCCTAATTTTGATACAAAAGTCGGGCTGAAATACAGGATTAGCTGAATGTGATAGGATAGGCGGCTATTCGGATGGCCCCGTGGCTCACCTGGACTATTCCTTACCTTCCTTCTGATCTTTGAATATCACACGCTCATCTCAGTGCCCCTGCAGACTGGCACTGGAGGAGAAGGTGCGGGAATGGCTAGCCACATCCACGTCACTATTACATGCCCAAAGTGTGCAAGACTTCTAAAGAACAGTTGAAAAATTCAGACCTCCAGGTCTGGGGGAGAATTTAGGCATCAAGTGCCCATTTTTCAGAGACCCAAGAGGAACTCACCTTATCTGGGCACTGGGGTCTAAGAGCTCCCTGCGTGACTCAGCAGAATGTAAACATTCAGTGCTTTCTCTAGCTGCTTTAACCACTGTACCGCCCCCCACCCCCCCAACCTCCCCACACACTCTTCTGCATTCTTTTTCTGCTTTGGCACTTTCCCTTTCATTCCCTACAGAGATGTGATTGTTTATGATGTAGTTCTGCAAACAGCGGTGGGAGAGGCAAGCATCCGCCACAGGACGACCGGGGCTTTGTGTGAGGCTCAGCCAGCCCTGATGGTGGCAAAGGGTTGAAAAGAAATAAGCCCGGCTTTGCAAAGTGGTGTCCAGTGAAGGGCTGGCCAGCTGTTTACTGGGACTGTCTGGGTGAATGAGTGTGGATTTTGGTGGAGACTGTGATTCACAGTCACAAATTCCCTTTTCCTTTGTTTTCTTTGTGTTGGTCATTGAGGGCTTCTGAGGAAATTCCCCTTTTCAGATTGTATATCTGAAGGCAAGATCATCAAAGGTGCTGCTGAGGGCAGCTGGTGAGCACTGGAGGCTTTCTTCTGTTGACCCTGCCTTTGCTAGTATGAGTAAATGGCTTTGCAGATGAAGTACTTAAACAAAGGCCAAACTGATACACAAATAATGAAGGGAGAAAAACAGACTTTCTTGTAAACTCTCTCCCAGATCTGCTGTGCATACATATAGATACGGCTTGCCTGGTTCCGAAAAGGATTTAAGGAAGCGCTATGGGGTTGGTTAAGTGGTTTGACGTCATAGGCCAGTAGCATCAACCACGATGATGATGCTTTCAGTGGTGAGGGTGGACGGCATCTTAGGCTCCACCTACACTAAGTGAAGGGATGCCTGACCCAGGATGGAGAGTGTGCTCGCTCGCCTGGCTCACATGCGTTCTGTGGATGCTAGTAAACCGTGGAGGATCACAGAGCTGCCAGGCCTGCTGGGCCACCCTCTAGGAGTGAGGGACGGTACAGAGTGTAAGGCATTCCCCATCCACCTTATCAAAGGGTGTTGCTTGGCCAATGCAATGCTCCTTGAGTTAAGCAGCTGGAAAAGCAATCTGTCACGGGTGCCGCAGGCATACCCGGTTTTAGGTGAATCTAATGCCTACACGTGAAACGAATTATAGGTGAATGAAGATTTTTCCCCCCTGTTTTTCACTAATCAACACATGCTCATGGAGTACTGACAAGGGGTCCCATCTCAAGGTACAACTGGATTGAGCCCACTCAGCCACAGAAAAGGGAGGGCACCTACCTGGGGGGGCAGGGGCAGGTAACAGTGAGTGTGGACTGACAGGATGTCCAACTCAGCTGGGAGGCAGGGTCCAAGGTATGGGAACAAGGGCAAGCATCCAGGCCAGTGGTCTACAGAGAGAGAAGAGGAAGGAAGGGAATATGAAGTGTTTGATTCCTAAATATTCCGAATTAAGAGAGGCAGCCTAATATAGTGGTCAAGTGCATAGATTCTGCAGCGGGGCTCCCTGGGGTTCAGATTCAGACTGTGCCATTTATTAATCCTGTGGCTTTGTGCCTCAGTTTCCGCATCTGTCAAATGGGGTAAGAAAGTACCAACCTTGTTGCTGAAAGGCTCAAATGAGTCATGCTCTTAGTGCCTGACTTATAGTAACTACTATGTATTTGCTATTAGTGAAAGGTGAGTTCTGAACATGCTGTACACAAGTCCTTTTGTTCCAAAGTCCAAAGTGACACTTTATGTTTCCTGTGCCCTTACTATGTGCCGGGTACCCGACTTGGCTTTATGTATCTGATCTTGCTGAATTCTCATAACAATCCTGGGAAGTAGGAATTGAGGCTTGCTGGGCTGGGCCATTTGCCGAAGTTCACGCAGTCACCAAGTGACAGAGCCACATGTCACACCCAGGCTGTGCTCCCACCTGATTTGCCATGTATGTTTTATCGGATCACTGGAGGGGTCCTAAGAGACGTGGAATTTGGTGACAGGAATTCACGACAGGTGATATTTGAAGACCTAGGAAAGTAGGCCAGGATTTGGAAACTCTCCTAAGAAAGGCAGACCCCAGGGGGTGCCTGGGTGGCTCATTTGGTTAAGCATCTGATTTCAGCTCATGCCATGATCCGTGATCTCATGGTTTGTGGGTTCGAGCCCCGCATCAGACTGTGCCAACAGCTCAGAGCCTGGAGCCTGCTTTGGATTCTGTGTGTGTGTGTGTGTGTGTGTGTGTGTGTCTGCTCCGCCCCCATTCACACTCTATCTCTCTCTCTCAAAAATAAATAAACGTTTTTTAAAAAATTGAAAAAAAGAAAGAAAGAAAGGCAGACCCCAGCTTGGCCCACAGTCAGACTCTCCACTTTGAGGACCTACGGCTTTTGAGACCAGGTCTTCAGGAACAAGACATGAATGCAGTCACGGGGGAACAAGAGGGGCCTCAGGTTTTCCTGAACCAGTCAGCAGATGATGCCCAAGAAGAGAGGAAATGGTGCCTGACAACAGACACAGAGGCAGAGGCACAAGCCTGCTGGGCCAGCACCCCGCTTCAACTCTGCAGGCCTGAGGTCAGAGGTCAGCTTGAGCTCAGCTCGACGTCAAGACTGGGTGACTCCAGTCGTAGAGAGAGAAGGGATGGGCCATCCAGAACTTGGTGTCTGTAAAAGACTCGATCTGCTGGTGCAACCCCTCTAAGGAGAACGTTTAAAATACGACAGAGATTTGTTTTCTGCATAACTGCTCATGACCTCTGACTTTGTCCAAGGAATGCTAGTGGTGGGGACAGGCGTGAGGAGCAAGCCCCTCTTGCACCAGAGCTGTACAGGTGTGTGGGGGGGGACCTCAGACAAGACTCCCCTCTGTCTCTCCAGGACCTGTAGCTTGCAAACAAATGTGCATAATAATCACAGGGGAGCTTGTTTAAAAAAATCAGGTACCCAGGTCCGGCCCATCGAAGTCCCAACTTAGCCAGGTTCCGGAGGGACCCACGATTTTGCATTTCCTGGGTAGGACCCAGGTGATTCCATCTTTGGTCCACAGGGGACAGTTGAGGAAACCCAAGTCTGACCATTGCTCTGGTTCTTTTCCCTTCATTGCTGTGAACGAGAACACAGAGTCATTTGGTCTGAGTCAGGGACAATTGGCCTCTTCCTTGTCATCCCCTCCTTCCTGAATTACCGTCTTCCTCGGACTAGCCCTCCACGTGTTGCAACATCCACGACAGTGTCCACACTGCACGCCGAGTTGTTATGTGCCAGGCACAGGGCCAACCCCTTCATGCTATTCCCTCACTCAACCCTCACAACCACCCCATAAGTTAGGTGCAATTATTATCCACCTTTTACAAGTGAGGGGAAAGCCCTCGCTGCTAGGAAGTGGCCGATCTGGGGTATGAACTCTGGACAAGCAGATTACCAGAGCACCATCATGGAACCTCCTATCAGCGGAGTTTTACCTGTTGGTCACTTCAGCCTTCCCTTCTCGCTCTTGGGTGCCTTTCTCTGGTTCACGTTCCTCTCTGGTCCGCTTCCATTCCCAGGCCCCCGTATAACTTTCTCAGAAGATGATGTGGCCCTGTGCTCCCCTACTTTTTTCTCATTCAATCAATCAATCAGAAAGGGCTGAGGCAATGGGCAGGTGGAAGGCAGGTGTTAGGAGCTGAACTACGTCCTCTCCTTAAATTCACATGTTGAAGTCCTAACCTGCAGAGTATCAGAATGTGACCTTATTTGGAGACGCCTTTACAGAGGATATCAAGTTTAAATGATGTCATTAGGGTGGGCCCTAATGCCAGCATGACTGGCATCCTTATAAAATGGGGAAATTGGGACAGAAAGACATACCTAGAGGGAAGATGGCATGAAGACACAGGGAAAAGAAGGCCATCTACAAGTCGTGGAGAGAGGCCTGGAACAACACTTCTCCTCCCAGCCCTCAGAAGGAACCAGCCCTGCTGATACCCTGACCTTGGACTTCTGGCCTCCAGAACTGTGAGCCAATACACTTCTGTTGTTTAAGCCGCCAGTCTGTGGCACCTGTTGGGGGAGCCCTGGAAAACTACTATGGTGGGAGCCTAGGTTCACCCCCAGGTCCTGAGTTTGGAGTGATCTAGTTTGAGGCCAACACATCCTACCAAGTTATGACAACTTTCTCGTCTCTTTAACTCAGGAGTCAACTTCTGTTGACTTTAAACAGTGTTCATGGGACTCACAGATAGTCTAAGTCCCAGGAAGGAAGAAGGAATGAGCAGCAAGGATGATGAGGGGAGGAGAGAGGAGGGAAGGGAAAGTAAAGAAATAAAGAGGCAGCTGGATAAAGAGGACAGAGAATGGGGACTGGGAGGGGGGTTACTTGAGGGTCACTAGTGCCTTCACCTCAGGTTCATTCACCTCATTTGTGAGCTACTGCCAGTGTGCCAGGGAGCATGCTAGACACTGGGGCTGTGATACAGCCTGGAACGGACGGTTCCCGCCTTCCTGAAAGCTAGAGGCTAGAGAGGGACACGGACTCAATCACACAGTAATTCTCCTGCGTGTCTCAGGAAAGCATATGCAGTACCGGACCCAGTCACGGGGTCTGGAAAGGTTTTGGTGAGTTCGTGACGCTTGGGTTGAGATGTAGGGGGTGGGCAAGCGTCCACTGGGTGAGGGATGAGTGTTTCAGACGGAGGGAAAATACTGCAAAGGTCACACAGTGTGAGGAAGTGCGGCATTGCCAAGGGGTGGAGGAAAGGCCGGTATGGCTGGAAGAAGGAAGGGAAGAATGAATGTATGGAAGAAGGGGGACGGGTCAGAGAGCAAGGCCCAGGAGGGGGCCAGACCATGGCAGCTGGGTTGACAGTTTGGGTCCTTCAAGTGAGAACCACAGAAGGCCAGAGAAGGAAGGAATCCTGGATACGGCAAACTCCTTTCAACAAAGGGAATCCTGGGATAGAGATGTCAAAGGCATGCTTTAGCAGTGGGTCTTTCCAAAAGCAAGACATCAGACTTTTTGAGTTCACAAACTTGGGGTTGGCTGCTTCGCCTCTAGGGAATGAAGTTCTAGCCATTGTCGACCCTCAACAGAGCACATTCTAGGTGTTTGTCAAGGCTCCATTGGGAAGGGTCAAACGGGGACAGTTCTGTCCTGTCAACGGTTAATGACCCAGCTTGGCAGCTCGGACAGGTTGGCCGGGCAGCCCGCCATTTGGCAACACTTGGAGGACACAGGGGGGCCTCGGAATATAACCCGTCTGCTTGCTGTACTTTGTCTGAAGGTGCAGGAGCAGGCATGCATTCCAGAGGCAAATTATTCAGTGGGGGCTGTGGAGAATGGCAGAGATTCCGGTTATGAAGGGGAAAGAGGTAAGGGAAGGGAGCCCAGAGAGACCGCTGAGGGCACTAGGGGTGAAAGTGGGCAGAGAAGCATCTGAAAGGAGCAGTGCAAAGGACCTGATGCCAAATGCTGCCTCACTGGTGAGCTCACGGGAGCAGTGGCAAGATGGGCCCGCAGCTGGCGAGTTCCCACTTTGGTGGTGCCTGAGAGCCCCACTACCACACGCACGCCATCTCCATCGCTGGGAAACTTCTCGTCAGTGCCAGGTATCGTTGGCGTAATGCACTCAGGAGCCCCCATGTAAAAGTGAACGCAACGCCTTTGCCAGAAGCCCCGCCTGCCACAAAAAGAACTCTCTTCCTTTTTCTTCCTGGAGAGGGGCTGGATCTGGCTAAGCAAGGATGAGTTGTGGGGGCAAGCGGGGCACACTTTGGAAAAGAGAGGGGATCTTCAGGAAGGTGAGTAAGCAGCCCAAGGCCTCTTGGGGAGCAGGATCCCCTGACTCTGCTCCTCTTACCTCTCCCACCCACTCGAGCCCCACTGGCCTCTTTTCTGTTCCTCTGAGGTTCCATGTCCTTACCAGCCTCTTGGACATTGTGACTGCTGTTCCATCCACCTGGAATGCTCTACCTTGTTCTTTTTTTTTTTTTTCAATGTTTACTTATTTATTTATTTTGAGAGAGAGAGAGAGAGAGAAAGAGAGTGAGTGAGCATGAGCAGGGGAGAGGCAGAGACAGAGGGAGGGAGAGAATCCCAAGCAGGCTCGGCACTGTCATCCCAGAGCCCAACCCAGGGCTCAAACCCGTGAACCGCAATATCATGACTTGAGCCGAAGTCGGATGCTTACCCGACTGAGCCACCAGGTCCCCAACCCTGTTCTTCACATAGCAGATCTTTTCATCCTTGGGCCTCACCTCTCTCAGCAACTCCCCCAAAGAGGCTTCCTTTCCCGTCTCTATCATGGGACTTGCCCCAGTCTGTATTTATCTTGTCAACTTTTTTAACACTTGCTATTGTCTGGAACGTGAGCCTCACAAGGGCAGGATCTCATCCATCTTGTTTTGTGCTGTATCCCTGGGACAGAGCCTAGCCACAGAGGTGCTCAGTAAATATTGGCCCAATGAATGAATGAGTGACTCATAGAATCTTCAATTGAGAAATCCAAGGCCCAGGACAGAAGTGGGATCTCCCACTCTCTGCTGCTCCTCACAGTTCTAGAAAAGGATGCACCACATGTGAAAGCAAAGCTGACAGGTTTGTGTCTAGGGCCTGTGACCCTGACTTAGGGGACCACACCTAAGTCATGGACCCCAGGCCATATGCCACCTACTCTGGCTTAGCCAGCCTACTCTCAGCTCTTCAGAGAACTCACTTTGGTTGCCTGGAAAAATCCAGCTTAGTGGTTATTATTCATGCTTAGAGATGAATAATTTCTTTTGGCTGATGGGCATCAAAGGGAAACAAGTGATGTCAGGCACCTAGAAGGGAGACATCGATCTGGCGTGTTCCGGCCCTCGCACCCATGGGGGCAGATGGACCAGAGCATCTCTGCCTTTGCCATCGGTCTGATGGGAACACAAGCAGCCTGCGTTGCTTAATCAATGTGTGCAAAGTGCTGCACCAATACCTCTGGGGACATAAAAAGCCTCTAGAAAACAAGACTCTTCTTTTACTTCCTCAGAATCTCTGTCAGAGTTTAGAAATGGCAACTGTGGGAGAGCGGAGATGAAGGCTCCAGTCATTCCCTGGAGCCCACACAGAGCAAGTCTGCAGCCCAGAGAACATTCCCCTGGTTCAGAGTCACGGGCTGAGTCGGCCCAGGCTTCTTGGCCTTTGGTGATAAGGTGTTTAAGTTGCAGGAGCAAAGGCAAAATCTCCACTCAGTTGGCCAAAAAACCTTGCTGCCATTTTCCCTGGCTGGTCCCGGATGTCTTTGCTGAGGGCTCTGGAAGCAGAGTCCTAACCTCCTTGGAAAGAGAGCTAACATGGAAGCCCAAGACTCTTCTCATTATTTCATTATTTCAGGGTGACAGTCTGTGGTGCATATTGGTAGGGTAGCAAAATGGCCAACAGCATGGACTCTGGTGCAAGACCGGGTATGAATTTTGGCTCTGACCCTCAATAGCTACGTGGCCCTGGCCAGTTTACTGTAAAATAGAGAGAATAGGGGCACCTATTTCCTCAGGTTGTGGCCAGGAGAAGTCCATACTGGGTTCCATTATCAGCACTAGGGGCTGCTCTCTCATAGGGCTGCCCTAAGACTTCAGTGAGACAGTACATGTAAAGCCCCAAAAATGTTTCAGTATGCAACACACAGCACAGTATTTGCCCAATAAAATATTAATTATTGCTACCAACAGGTTTGCAGTCTGGCTAATGCTTTTTTGGAAGCCTTCATAAGAATGTATTTGATGTTAAAAAATGGTCCTGGGGCATGAAGGTGGTCACCTGCTGTCCTGCTGTTCCTCCATCAGCTTTTTTTGTCGCAAGGGGCAATTATCACCCTGTGCTTTCTCAGCACTTAAAAGCCTCAGGTCAGGAAACTAGAACTAGCCGAGAAAGCAACAGACCCCTTACAGAGCTGAAGCATGGAACAGACACAGGCCATTTGTTCAGCAGTTTTAGGCTGAGGGCGTTTCCAACAAACAATTAAAGAAGGAGTCAATCCCAGCAGGCTCCTTCTGCTCAATCCACAAAAGGGCTTTGGGATTCCCACGCACAGACAGGCATGGGGTTTCTCAGGGCACAGACTACTCAGAAATTCTGCTCAAGGGCCCTGGCCTGGGGCTTTGAGCTTAAATCATTTGAAAATCAACTACAGGGATGAAAGGGACAGTCTGCAGGAGGGTGGCCTGCACTGGATCTTGCATTCGGGCTGTCCAGTACTCCGCCCCTCCCTCCGGAGTGACCTTGGGTACAGAACTGGTCCTTTTTAGACTTTGGGTTCCTTCTCTACAAGAGCTGCCTCTGGAGAGTGGCTTGGAGGTTATGCATGGTGTGCAAAGCTCCAGCTGTCTCTCTCCATACCCATTCCTCTGTGGCCCTCTTGACCATCACATAGCTGTGGATATGGAAAAAACCCAGTGGTGATCAATGTTGTAAAGGCTTGCAAATATTTGCTTGCACCAGGTGACCATGAGCGCATCACTTGGCTGCTGGAGCAGCATAGAGAGATGGATTATGGGAAGGGGTCCAGGCCACAGTCTGAAGGAGGGGATGTTGGCAGCCCCCACACTCAGCTCGGCCCATCCTTGCACCACAGGGACCAGGCCGAGATTATGGGTTTTTAGCCTGCTGTTCCCCTGGGTCGTCAGACTTCTCACGAAGGCCTGAAGATTGATGGTCTTCCTTAAAAGAGGTGGACCCCTTCCTGACCCACTCTGACCTTCCCCAGATGCCTCCCCACCTCCCACTAAGGCCCAAGGATTTAACACACAGCTGGTTCAGGGTGGATCCAACTGTAGGCAGTGCACGTGGGGGGAGAGCGTTTCCAAGGCGATGTCCGAGTTGTCTCTAGTGACCCATTGACCTGACCCTCCCCGCCTTACGCTGCCCCAAAACTGAGCTAAGACTTTGGAGGGCGGATACACCTTAGGATGTCTGGCGGGAGCCCTATTATGGTGGGAGGTTCAGATCCCACGCTGGGATGGGCCCTGGGGAAGGTCAGGGGGAGGGTGAGCCAAAGCTGGCTTTATCGCCTCTGTTACCTCCTGGCCTTTCCTTCTTCTACTGGAGAGGCAGTCAGATGCGGGGTGTGGAGGCCCCCGTTTTAGCAATTGTAAAGAACGTCTTGTCGAAAATCTCTCAACATGTCTTGTTGTAGGATGGAAGCATATCCTGAGTTGGCCACTTTAAAGTCTTTTTATACTGGAGATCAAGAGAAAGACCTCTGGTGACTAATTAGGAGTCCTACATTCGCCAGACTATTACAGCCCCAAAGTCAGTGTTTCCCCGGAGTCAAGGTCCCTTTCTCTTCCTGGCCAGTCCCACATCCTGCTGGGCCTGCATTGGCTACTCATGTTTCTCATTATCTCTCCCCCATCCTCTTTAAAGGCTTCTCACTCCACCCAGGGGTTTTATTTTTAAACTTGCACAGTAATGCTAGGGCTGAACAGGACACACTGCCCACATTCACGGGAAACTGGGCTGCCTGGAAAAGCAGCCCCCTTTTCGGAGACTTCCTTCCTCCCTCTCTCCCTCCGTTCCTTTCATCTTCATCGGGCACCTTCTCCATGAGGGGCTCTGCCAGAGAACACAACAACAAAGCGAAAGATCCGGTTCTGCCCTTGGGGCGCTTACATTCTAACAGGGTAGGGAAGACCGGGGATAGACAGACGGACTATGTAAACACACACCAAATAAGCCAACAAATAAACAAACGAAATAAGTAGAAATTTGTTAAGATCTACTCTATAAAAGGGACATACAAGGCACCGGAACAAGAGAAGCTGTTACAAGTTAGGTAGACAGGGAAAGCCTCTCTAAGGTGGTGATGCAGAAGAGAAGACCAAAAGAATGAGGGGCGCCATGCGTGCAAAGAGTAAAGTGGAGAATATTCGTTGTGGAAGGAAGACAATGGGGTAAGGCCCTGAGGTGAACAAGTGCTTGGTGTGTTCTAGAATCCAGCAGAAGGCCAGGATACTTCAAGCATCATGGACAGGGGGAAATGGTCAAAGTGGAGACGTACGCAAAGAACAGATTATGCAGACATGTGGAATCATGCAGAAAGTTGGGGCTTTTTTTCTGAGGGCAGTGGAAAGTCACTGGGGATTAGAATTAGGGGGGTGACATGCAATGATTGACTTTTAAGACTCTTATTGGGTCCTGGGTGGAGAGCAGATCTTAAGAGGGGCAGGATAAACAGCAGGGCGTGAGGTAGGAGGCCTCAGAATCATGCAGGAAGCAGATGATGGTGGCTAGTCTGGAGCAAGGCAGTACCACAGCTAGAAACTTCTTGGAAGAGCCTGCCACTGGACAGTTTCCTTACGAAGAGTCATAAGACAGTATCCCACACTCATAAGACACAACAGAACACTAGGCCCCAAAGGCAAGAGGCAGTCAACATAAGCAGTAGAGTTTAAATATCCTATTGTCTGTCACTAGCCATATGTATTAGGTTTCCAAACCCAATTAAGTAGATCTTTGTTCAATCATGGCTCCCACGACTTTCTGAAAGGTATAAATGCTCCTGTACACCATGGCAGCTCTCTCTGTCCTTTACAGCTTTGGCTTGGATAGGAGGCCAAATGGCTTTGACCGAGTGATCTCACCTACATGCAAAATTCAAAGGTGACTTTATATGCCTGAATGACTTCAATAGGGGTCTCTTCTGTCCAGGAAAAACATAACTATTTTTACTCTTTGGAAGAAAGTAGATGAGAAACAAAACAGAATGGCAATGGAACCATTCAACAGAGAGTGACAACGGTAGTTATTATCTGGTGTGTACTTCAAGGCACTTTACTTGTAGCAACTCATTTAATCCTCCAAAAGACTGATGAGGTAGGTACCACTCTTGATCCTTTTTGCTGAGAATGGAGATAAGGCTTAGGGGGAAGTGATGTCGGAGTACAAGTGGCAAAGTCAGGGCTCTCAGGCTGGTTGACTCCTATTGGCTGAATGAACTCTTAATGACCAGGGCTCAGGAGCTGTCTGCTTTGTGACTACTCTGTTTTAAAAATTGCATTGAGGGGTGCCTGGGTGGCTCCATTGGTTAAGCGACCGACTTCAGCTCAGGTCATGATCTTGCAGTTCGTGAGTTCAAACCCCGCATTGGGCTCTGTCCTGACAGCTCAGAGCCTGGAGACTGCTTCAGATTCTGTGTCTCCCACTCTCTCTACCCTTCCCCTGCTCACGCTCTGTATCTCTCTGTCTCTCAATAATAAATAAATATTAAAGAAAAAAAATTTTTTTAATTGCATTGAGGGGTTCCCCGGGTGGCTCAGTGGGTTAAGCATCTGACTCTTGATTTTGGCTCAGGTCATGATCTCACAGTTTGTGAGTCTGAACCCTCTGGTGAGGGCTCTGCCCTGACAGTGCAAATCCTGCTTGTGATTATCTCTCCCCGCCCCCACCCTGTCAATAAATAAATAAACTTAAAAAAAAAACACAATAAAAACCTCCATTGAAAAAGACCTGAAGGAAATCATCCAAAATGTTAGTGAAGCAGGGATATGAGTAGATTTTCTTTTTTGTTATTATTTCTTTTTAAATTTGTTTTAACGTTTATTTATTTTTGAGAGAGAGGGAGACAGAGAGAGAGAGAACGTGAGCAGGGGAGAGGCAGAGAGAGAGGGAGACACAGAATCTGAAGCAGGCTCCAGGCTCTGAGCTGTCAGCACAGAGCCCAAGGCAGGGCTCAAACCCACAAATCGCAAGATTGTGACCTGAGGTGAAGTGGAACGCTTAACTGACTGAGCCACCCAGACATCCCTATAATTCTTTTTTTTTTTTTTTTTAATTTTTTTTTTCAACGTTTTTTATTTATTTTTGGGACAGAGAGAGACAGAGCATGAACGGGGGAGGGGCAGAGAGAGAGGGAGACACAGAATCGGAAACAGGCTCCAGGCTCCGAGCCATCAGCCCAGAGCCTGACGCGGGGTTCGAACTCACGGACCGCGAGATCGTGACCTGGCTGAAGTCGGACGCTTAACCGACTGCGCCACCCAGGCGCCCCCCTATAATTCTTTTTGGAATACATAGTGCCTGGTACACAGTGAATACTCAAAAATAATTTATTTACTGAAATTATTGGGTTAATAAGTTACTTAAAAATTACTTTTACATCATTAATATATTTCATTATAGGAAATGTAAGAAATACTGGAAAAAAATGTACCCATTATCCAGAGAAAATCATTGTTAAAATATTGGTAATATGGATGTCCTTCTAGTCCTTTTCCTGTATTTATGTATGTCTGTTTCTGTCTGTCCCTATCTATGCATATAGATAGTATGTGTGTAAAACAAAAATGGGATCATACAGTACTTACAGGCTTTTAACTTACTTTTTCACTTGGCAATATATCATGGGCATTCTCCGTTGCATTTTATATTCTTTTAAAATAGAATTCTTAACGGTGGCAGTGCATTCCCCTATAATTTATTTAATGAGCCCTACATTATTGCATATTCAGTTTGTGGTACCCATATTAATAATGCTGTCTTGAACTTCCTTCCAAAAAACCTTTACGCATACCTATATTACTTATCAAAGAAAGAAGAGCATTATATATTGAAATACAAACAGAGAAAGATACCTATCTTGGGGTTTTTTGGGGTAGGCCAACTAGCATATTTCTTGCATCTGTCCTTCAGAATTCAAGCAAAGGCGATGTCAGTTACCATACCCTGCGTTTTCCCAGTCTTGTCATTACTCACCTCTCAAGCATATTTCCGGTGCAGTTGTGTCTCAATGCAGGTAGATTTAGAAAAATCCCAGTTGTGGCTACAGTGTGGGCCCTGACGTTACACAGCCAGGCATAAGTTCCAATCCTACGCCTAACCAGATATGTGACTCCGGGTAAGTCCATTTTTCTGAGCCTTAGTTACTTGGTGTGTAAATGGCATATCCCCTGGAGGATACAACGAAGTAAACCAGGTAAAGCTCTCTTAAGTATGTGCCCAGCCTAGAAGGAATGCTCATAAAATGGTGATTACTATTATTATAAAGATAGAGGAAGAGTTTTCTCCAAAGTTCAGTGCTTTGGAAGACTCCCTCCCAACCTACACTGCAGGATCCCAGTAACATGAACTTAACTTAAAAAAAAAAAAAAAAAAAAAAAAAAAAAATCAGTGAACATACCCTCTGGCTATATTACCCTTTTCCTCTTTGTAAGATTAAAGTGTTAAAAAGCAATTAACTTTTTTCCCCCTTCCTTGCCAAAAGCCAGGTTTGTTGGATCTCTAGATATATTTAAATTACGTTGTTCACAGCTGCATTTAGCATTTAGCCAGCTGTGTTTTATAAATGTCTATCCTAAAATAAAAACAAAGCAGGCCAAAAAAAAAAAAGCAGAACTGCCTACATCGACCTTAAACTGCTCGCAGTGTTCTATAACAAAACAGAAATTATCTAACTCCTAAAACACAGACCACAGAAAGAACTGACCTGAGTTGTATATTGTACACTGTTAACACAGACACACTGTTGGCACATAGTAGGTGCTCACTGAACCTGAATACACGTTTTCCTTGCAGACAGCAAGTGGGTGAGAAATAAATCAGTATATTCACTTCATCTAAATACTGTCAGTGCCTATTTGGAGAGGCAAAAGAAGAGGGTAGAAGATTGAGTGAACAGATGCTCTTTGAGTCTGTAAATTGAGTGTTGGGAAACTTTACCCTCCTAATTCAAGGCTCGTGAGATACATTTATGATCCCGACGGGACTGTGTAGGGATTTCTCTAACCTGCCGTCAAGAAGAGCACATATGATAAAGCATTTCTGATGGCCATACCAAGTTTTTACATTTTGTCTAACTATGGGAAACGCTCTGGAAAATATTAGTGTATGTGCAATAGTGTATCCTCAATATCAAAATGGCTCGAGAGATCATGGGGAACACGTATGATTATAAGGCAACCCACCACTGGGCCAAGGCATTAATTACAGGGCAAACCTCTAAAGACAAATAACTATGAGGCACCCCACAATTTCCGAAGAAATAACTGGAAGGGCTGGAACTGCCAGCATCTACTGCTCTTAGGCATTTCTCTCTTCAGATGCTTGGCTGGTACTGGTTGACTGCCTTCGCACACAAGAGCTCATGCTGTGGGTGATTCAAAGATACAATGTGTTCTTTGCTTTCATACATAAGCTAGGGGAGGAGAGAGACAAGCCAACAACTCCATGGAAACTTAGAAAGAATGAAATGATTGCTAGGCAAAACACTGCATGGGTCCTTGAAGGGAGGAAAGACCTTATTCACTGGAGGTATCACAGAACGCTCTGCAATGGAGAGGTAACATTTGATAGAGGCATTGAAGGATAAGAAGAGTTGTAATTAGCAGCAACTGGAAGGGAAGGGCATTCCAGGCTGGGGAACAGCATACACTAACCATGAAGGCCCGAGAATACTTGGTATGCAACAAGGAGAGGGAGAGCCCCAGACCGATGAGATGGGGAAGGATAAAGTAGGAGGTGGGGCTTTTCAGACCAGATCTGGGGTCAGTGAAATGCTTTGCAAAGGACTTTGGGCAATGGGAAGCAATGGAAGATTTCTGATAACGGAAGCACTGACACACGCAGGTCCTCTGTTAGAAGAAAGGCTTCAGAGGCAGCAGAAAAAGAGATTGGAACAACAAAGCTTGGAGGCAGGAGACCAATCCTGAAGCTCTGTCTTCCATTTTCCATCTGCTTAACCTCCGTAGTCGTGCACAGTGTGGACCAGTGCCAGCCTCCCCCCGTGATCCTGTACCTTTGGGCCTGCCTCCTGTGGCTTCTCTGAGAGAAGGGTCTTACATTGCAGATCTTGGAGACCGCGGGGCATCCCCTGCCTCTGTTCACTTCTCTCCTCAGGCTCCGGGTTATTCTCCCTTGAAGATCCCACCTCACTCCTCTCCTGCATCTGCCCCCAACTCTGGCCTCTCTGCAGAGCCCTACTGTCACTGCGGGCCCCACCCTTAGCTCCGTACCGATGGGCGACTCTTATCTCAGACGTAGCACACACCATAGGTAGCTAGCTCATGTCTGCTCTGCACAATGGGATTCTCCTGGTTACATCCACTCTTTCGGTAAACAGCGCTCCATCCCTGTCTCCTTCCTGCACACTCTGAGTCATCATCTGATGATCCCTTTGCTAAGTTCCCATCATCTGCCAAATCCTCCTCATTGTCCTCCCCAAGTGGTTTTGGACCCATCATCTGCCTTCTACTCTCACAGCTCTAGTTTAGGACCTTCTATTTCAATTCAGCAACTCTTTACAGAGCACCAGGGACTGTGGTGAGGATATGACACTGCACAGGAAGCACATGGCCCCTGCCCTTGACTAGCTTACAGTTTAGTAAAGAAGATGAGCATTAAGCAACGACTTGAAGACTGATGAACGTTTCAGGGAGGGAAACACAGAGCACCGTGCCCCTTGGCCTCCGCTCTGCCTCTGCCCTGCCCTCTCCCAGCACTGCCGTTTTCCTATAAGCTGTTACCGAAAGCATCTTCCAAATTCCCTTCTTGGAAATCTCCACTGGCTCCCCAGGGCTTGCAGAGAAGAGTGCAAACTCTTCAGAACGGCACGGAGGTCCTCTGTGATCTGACTCCACATGAGTGTGCGGGGACCCTGTGAGTCCTACATATCCCCCTGCCCAGCAGAACCTGTCCTCCTGCGGGGAAAAGGCCACCTCCACTCCCCATGCCTGGGCCTCTGTTCAAGCTATCCTGGGATCCCGTGTCCATATGCATGAAGCCTATGTGTTCTTCTGGTTGAGCTCCCACTGCTTCCACCAAATCTTCCACGGCCCCTTCTCCCTCAGGCTTTCACCCCCTGCCACGGCATTTACCGCAATCGGTCTCATTTACAATTTCACTTCCCACCCTCCATCAAGGACAGGGAGTTGGTCATATTTGTTCTGAAAAATCATAACAAAAATAATAGCTAAACCTACCAGATGCTTTACAGGCAACAGGAGTCATGTGCTTCACCCTTTAAAAAAAAGTTTTTTAATTTATTTTTTAAATTTACTTTGAGAGAGAGAGAGAGAGAGAGAGAGAGGCAGAGAAAGAATCCCAAACAGACTTTGTGCTGCCAGCGCAGAGCCCCATACGGGGCTCGATCTAATGAACTGTGAGATCATGATCTGAGCCGAAACCAAGAGTCAGACGCTTAACCAGCTGAGCCACCCAGGTGCCCCACCTTGTTGCATCTTTATAACAAGCACGGGGGTGGGGGGTGGACACTATCCCTGGTCTCACTGTACAAGCTAACTTTCTGGATTTAAATCCAGGAATCCTGACCTGGGAGCCCATGCCTTTGACCGTGACTCCACCTTTATTCCCTCACTGGGTTTTGTTAGGTCCCTTATAGGTAATGAAGGTCACTCCATATTAAGTGAACGGGGACAGTGACAACCAGGGCAGTGAACCTCAAGGTCACGCTACAAATCACAATGTCTGAGAGATGTCAAAGGCAGAGCAGTGAGTGACCACACCTCACATGTATTAACTAGGTTACAGAAGCGGGTTTCAAAGAGAAGCCGTTTTGACTGATGCAGGGGCAAAGGACTGGGTGACAGCTCGTGACATCCCGATTGGTTTAATCTGATTTGATTCGGGAGGTGACTTGGCCCTCTTATGCAGCCCCGTAACACAGGTGCCCTGAGCAGAGCACTCTCCTGTCACACAGTCACCTCGCCTCTCTGCCTGAGCCTGTGAGGAGATACTTAACAAGGGCAACGCCCTCTCCCCGACTCACTGGACTGGACCTGTCTGTTTCCTTAAGGAGAGAAGAGTGGAGCCCAGGCCCTCCCCTGAGGGCCTGCCCTGCTCAGCTCCAGACAGGCCTGCCTTTGTGAGTAAGGGCAGGACCTCTGTGGCATCCTACTGCATGGGAGCGGGGCCAGAGGGGAGAGCCAGGATGGGAAGGTTGGGAAAGGGGACGAGCTGCTTGCCCAGAGGGCTATGCACAGGCAGCCACCATGAGACCAGCCAGGGTGCCTCCTCCATCCTTTGTGGGCACAAACAGGGGAGTGTATGAACAGGCAAGAGCCAGCCCTGGAGGGCCGGGAGGAATGTGGCCCCAGGTTCCAAAGCCTGGCCGTACAAGGCACTTTGATCTTTCATATTCCCCTGGAAGAAAACCTCTGCAGTGTGGACATGTGGCAAAGGAGAAAGCCCACTCCTTTCTATCTACTGCTCGGAGGGACTGCCAGGTGCCCAGCCTTTCTTTGCTTTCTTCCTTCGCCTGGCTTGAGTTTCGCTCATCTTGTTACAGTCTGGACATCTTTCTGATGCCACACTGTCTTCCATATGCTGGCTTAAACGCCGCATTTTGGGGATGGGGATATGTCTGACAATATACAGATGGGCAGATAGACAGATAAATAAATCATTGTGGGGAACCTCGTGCAGGAGGCCGTGCTTTCTAGTCTCGATGGGACTGGATTCAGCGATGCCACACTATGGCTGCTTGTGTGAAACCTTACACCCCAACCCAGCCAGCACACTGCACTACACCCTTAAGATTTCTAAGTGAGCAGAAACACGTTTTGAGAGGCTGGGACTTTTTTGACCTGCTCCTAAGACCATGAGAGCCATTCTGTTGTGTTGCAAATCCAGCAAAAAAGTCCTAATTCCACAGCTTCCCCCAGGAGCATCCACAGGGCCCCTGCTGCTGTTCCAGGTCTGATTCCATGATAACTGGACCTGGAGGGGAAACCAGTGGCTGTTAGAGATAAAGAACTTTCACTGGGGCGCCTGGGTGGCTCAGTCGGTTAAGCGTCCAACTCTTGATCATGGCTCAGGTCATGATCTCATGGTTCATGAGTTCGAGCCCCACATTAGGCTTGCTGCTGTCTGTATGCACAGAGCCTGCTTTTCAGATCCTCTGTCCCCCTCTCCGCACCTCTCCTGCTCATACTGTCTTTCTCTCTCTCAAAAATAAACATTAAAAAAAAAAACCCTATTATTAAGAAGAAAAAAAAAAAAGAACTTTCATCAAATCCCATCCTAGAATCACTCAGGTTACACTGGAATTTCCACTGGCAGAGCCGTACGTAGAAGTCTGGGTATTCCTGCCCCTGGGATGGATGCGACGAGGCAGGCCAGTTATTAAAGGTACAGCAAGGCAGACTGCAGGAGCAGGTCTCCCCTCAGAAGAGAAAGGCTTGCCACAGAGCCAATCTGGGGAAGAGTCATTAGTTCCGGCTTCTGTCCTCATGATGGGAGGAGAAATATCAGGGGTGAAGAAAGGAACTGGCAGAGACTCTCTGGGCAGCCTCCCCGGAGGAAAACCTGTTTATAGCGCTTGCAGAGGAAGTCTGGGCAATGTTTTCAGAACCATGGAGAACTTTGTTTGTTTCTTTTAAATTTTGTAAAGTTTATTTATTTATTTTTGAGAGAGAGAGAGAGAGCAGAAACTGGGGAGGGGCAGAGAGAGAGAGGGAGACACAGAATCCGAAGCAGGCTCCAGGCTCTGAGCTGCCAGTGCAGAGCCTGACGCAGGGCTCAAACCCACGAACCAGAAGAGCATGACCTGAGCTGAAGTCACATACTTAACCAACTGGGTCACCCAGGCCCAGGCCCATAGAGAATTGGATAGGAATAGAGAATTCGGATGGGAAACACCAGGGAGATTGGAGATATGGGGAGGTTCTGGTGTGTGAGTTATTGATGTGATAAATGTAGACCTTGACTGATTTTGATAAGCCAGTCTCATTAGGGAGAGGTAAAAGGCACTTGTAGGCTACTGCAGGTTGAGGGACAGAAGCAGATAGCTGGGCGAAGTGGGCAAGTGTGCAAGACAAGACAGGAGGATGACAGGACAGAGAAGAGCCTCGTTGGGGAGCTCTTGGGTCATTAATTGCTTGAGAAACCCCAGCCAGGATCTGTGGTGGTCTTTTCCAAGGGAGATGACGGTGCCCTCTTTTCCAAGGGAAACAGTTCCTAAACAAATGTGTCCAGAGATGCCAAAGTCCTAAGGAGGGGAGTGCTGGAGAGACGGAAAGCTGGCTCAGGAAGAAGGATGGCAGTGGGGGAGATGGTTCAAGGCCTTAGGCTGCAGTCCTAGATACCCACCATCGCACAACAGGAGGGCTGATTTGGGTTCTGAGATCCCTGCCCACCCAGAGTCCGAGCTGGCTGTTTTGTGGTGGGGCTCCCCAGGTATCTCAGGAATAATAATAACAACACTTTTTAGAAATTGTGATCTTGTTATCTAAGTCAATGCTACCATTTAATTATTACTCTTGTCATCATTATTATTCAATGTATATACAACTGCAGTACTGTGCTAAGCACTTTACAGAACTCTGTGCCATTGAATCCTCACATAAATCTAGGAGGGTGTGTCATACTGTTATCCCCCTTATAGAGGAGAGGACACCAAGGTTCAGAGAGGTGATGTCACATGACCCTGGTCTCATTGTGATTAGTAGCCAAGTCAAGACTAACCCTCAGTGGGGCTGACTCCAGGACCCAGGCTCCTGTCCCCCAGGGAAAAGGCTCAGCCAGCTAGAGTCAAGAATGAAACCTCTAGACATTGACGGAATCATGAATCTAGCACAGGTAGAATAACCACAAAACACCACAACTGCCTTTTACTGGATGTCTACTTCCCTATTTCATCAAATTTAAGACACCGTAAACTGAATCATACACCATCATTTTACATACAACTGTGAAAAAAAATGCTGTACTTCCTGACTTTAGAGGTGGTAAAACACCCACAGAAAAGTGCCTCTGAGGCTTGGGAAGCATTCTAGGTGCCATACTGCTAGGAGCTTTGCCTCTACTATCTCGTTTCATCTCAATAACAGTCCTTTATTCTCACCCCTGCTTTTACAGACGAGGCACAGGGTTCAGTGTGGTGCAGCCAGTGTGCATGTTCAGTGACACAGAGCCAGGGAGCCACAGAGCCTGGGCAGCGTCCTGGGCCAAAGTCCCTGCCCTTGATCAGCAGGCGAGATGGCCTCTGAAGGAGATGGGTTATCTTTGTCATCTGGTCCTCCTGGTGGGTGGACAGCTGGGCAAATCAAAAACACAATAGAGGCGACTGACCTCAAGAATAAAGAAAACCTCACCTCGTTCATCTGTGCTTGGGTTCACTCTAATTCTCAAGCTTCCCTGAACTCCGGGAGTGTGTCTTCTAGTTGTAAAGTCAGTTGTAAACTTACAACTTCTAGTTGTAAAGCCAACCCCTTTAGGAAGATCCTCCAAGATCTTTATTTTCTAGCTCATAAGCCTCCTGGGTCTCGGTTCTATCTCTGACCCATCTTTCCTTCTCCCCAAGCTCTAGTTAGCAATTTGCTCTGGATTCTGTGGCGTCATCCTTGACCCTGAACTTTATTCTGCCCACATCTTCTTGTCTCCTCCCATCTCTTGAAGTGTCTAAACTCTCTGACCCTGCCTTGACTTGTGCAAGAGCCATGTTCATGTCTCAGTCAGTTCCTAGCCCTGTTTCACATCTCCTTCTCATTACAGGTTTTCTAGAAACCCTGTGTATTAAAATGAAAACATGGGGGTCGGAGTGCCTGGGTGGCTCAGTCGGTTGGGTGGCCGACTACAGCTCAGGTCATGATATCATGGTCTGTGAGCTCGAGCCCCGCATCCGGCTCTGTGCTGACCGCTCAGAGCCTGTAGCCTGCTTCCGATTCTGTCTCCCTCTCTCTCTGCCCCTTCCCTGCTTGCTCTCTGTCTTTCTCTCTCAAAAATAATGAACATTAAAAAAATTTAAAAAAGAAAAAAGAAAACATGGGTCAAGACAGAGGTGGAATGAGGAGGTCGTATGTGTAGGAAAAGTCAACTGGATGAGTTTTCTTGCTTTAATTTTTGACCCCAAGACCTCCATCACCCACCATGGGCTGCATATCTACAAGCCCGCCTCTCGGGTTCCCAACTGTGTCATCATTGTATATCTTCTCGCCCTGTATCTTGACCCCTTGGTTATCCTTCCCATAATTTTCCATTGTGAAGAAGGCTGTTGTACGGTAATGAAATCTTCCCCATCCCTTTGAAACACCCTTGTTCCCTCCCCTCCCAGCCACTGAGTCACTCTTTCTCTTCATATCTCTTCTCGAAGACTTCCCGACACTGGACATGAAGGATGGTACTTGGCACTTTCCCCTTTCTCAATACTACCCTCCACCTCAACAAGAACTTAAAATCACAGCTTGGAATTGCTCCTTGGAACCAGCAAATGCACTGGAAAATGCTGTTTTCTTTTTGTCTCGCCTGACCGTCTTCTCACTCACCCCCAATCCTTTAGAATCTGTCTTCTTTTTCTTTGCATGACTGTCTCAGCTCAGCCTAAATGCCCACAAAGCCCCAGTAAGGGCAACTTTAACAAAACCCCACTTTCTGTGTATGTAAACCTCCAGTGAATATTAGATATTACTTGTTTTCAGATTTGATCAAAGTGCTAGACCTGCTGAGGACAGGTTTCCTTTGCTTCAAGCTCCCCCAGGGCAGAGACATGTGTGTTTCATTCATTCACTCCATACACCATGAGGCTGCAGTAGACATGTCCTGAGTGAATGATGCCTATAGCAGTCATCTCATGCCTAGCTGGGATTTTGTGTCCATTTGGTATGTGAGTTCCATGACATGGAACAGGTTAAACATGGTGGATGTAACAACCAACAAAACAAAAGTTCCTGCTCTCTTGGAACTTACTTTCTAATGGGAAATAACAGTTTAAAAATCATTAAATAGGGGCACCTGGGTGACTCAGTCACTTGAGGGTCTGACCCTTGACTATAGCTCAGGTCATTATCTCATGGTTGTGGACTTGAGCCCTGAGTTGGGCTCCATGCTGAGTGTGGAGCCTGCTTAAGATTCTTTCTCTCTCTCCCTCTCTCTCTCTCTTTGCCTCTTCCTCTCCCTCTTCTACTGTCCCTCTGCCCCTCTCTCCTGCTTGTGCTCTCTCTCTCTTTCCCTCTAAAAACAAATCAACCTAAAAAAATAAATAAAAATCATTAAATAGATGTCTAGCTACCTAACACTGGATCTAAAAAGTGTGTTGGAAAAAGTCCTAAAATAACTGGAAGTTGAATTCATATTTGTCCTAGGAGAGCTAAGGAACTGGAAAAGACATTCAGTTAGAGAGATGAGAACATCTTTTAACAGCTTTCTTGAGATACAATTTACATACCACACAATTTACTCACTTCAAGTGTTCGATGCAATGGCTTTCACTATATTCACAGAGTTGTGCAACTATTGCCATTAAATAATTTCAGGACACTCACCACACTAAAAATAACCCACCCCTATGAAGCAATCACTCGCCATTCTACCCCCTCCCAGCCCCTGGCAACCACCAATCTACTTTCTGCCTGTATGGATTTGCCTACTCTGGACACTTCATACAAATGAATCACACAAAATATAGTACTGCGTGGCAGCTTCTTTCACACAGCATAACGTCTTCAAGGTTCACTCATGTTATAGCATGTTATCAGTACTTCCTTCCTTTTTACAGCCCCGTAATATTCCATCGTATGGACATACCACATTTTGTTTCTCTATTCATCATTTGAAGGCCATTTGTGTTGTTTCTACCTTTTGGCTTTATGAATAATGCTGCTATGAACATTAGTGTACATGTTTCTGTATGAACGTATGTTTCATTTCTCTTGGGTATATCCCTAGGAGTGGGATTGTACTTTCATATGGTAACCCTATGGGTGACCACTCGAGGAACTGTCAAACTGGTTTCCAAAGTGGCTATACCAATTTTACATTTCCATCAGCAATGGAAGAGGGCTCCGATTCCCCCACATCTTTGCCAACATTTGTTATTAACCATCTTTTGATTGCAGCCGTTCTAGCAGATGTGAAATAGAATCACATTGTAGTTTTAATCCACATTTCCCTCATGGCTAATGATGTTGAGCATCTTTTCACATGAGGAGAATACAGTTGACACTTGAACATGGGCTGACCTCCCATGCAGTTGAAAATCCATGTATAACTTTTGATTCCCCCAAAACTTAACTACTAATAGCATACTGTAGACTGGGAGCCTGAATGATAATGTAAAGAGTCAATGCACATTTTGTATGTTATCTACTGTATTCTTACAATTAACTAAGCTAGAGAAAAGAACATGCTAATAAGAACATCATAAGGAAGAGAAAACATATGTGGAAAAATCCACATATAAGTGGACCTGCACAGTTTAACCCCATGTCGTTCAAAGAGTTCAAGTGTATTTACATTACGTCCGTGAGGCAGCTACTGACCTGGTTCTCGGCACAGTGCCTGCATGTCAGGTGCTCAATCATGGTTGTTGAATGAACACATGCATGAATGAAACAAAGGAAAATGCCTTGAAGGACAATGATTCCTTTAGCTATGGTAGGCCTGGGAGAGGCATGGCTGCCTGAGGGAGAAAATAAGGCAAATATGAAGCTATGTATCTTGATCCCTCCCACCCCATCCTGCTGCCTTTAAACCATGCTCCACTTGGAGTCTCCTTGCCCAGAGCCTGGGTCAGGGGACCTGTCACACAGCGCCAGAGAAGGAAAAGGGAACAGAGAATAAAGAGGACAGTCAGCTCAGCTGCCAAGATTTGTGAAGAGAAGACTTGCAAAATTGCTTGAGCTCCCATTTAACACAGCAGTCTGGTGGACAGATCGTGGTGTTTCTACCACTGTGTAGGGGATGCCATCTGCCACGGGAGCATCCGAAGATGGAGGTGGAAAAGAAGGTGTGTGTGTGTGCGTGTGGGGGAATGCGGGGTGGAGGTGGCTTGCCCGTGGAAACATCCTGATGAGCCGAGCGTAGGATGGCTGGCCCTGTAACATGGGGAGGGCCGGAGGGTTGAGAGTATGGGTGAGTATGATCCAGGGGCAAGTGGGCGTAGTTCATACTCTGTATCTCCTGTGATTCCTGCATGATGCAGATGCTGAGATGACAGCCAGAGGCCACTGTGGGGTGACCCGGCTGTGGGGCCAGGGGGAGACCTCCTGGCTAGGGAAACAAGGAGCCCATGGCCAACAGGAGCTGGTCAGCCAAGGAGCCTCCCTGAGTTCTGACTGCAACAAGAGAGACCAGGACCTCAACTTGAGCCGTAAAGGCGGTGAGTAGGCAGTGATAGGGCAGGCAAAGGGTTCCACGCTGAGACCTTGGGCCCCAGAGGCCTATGAATGAGTGTCTCAGCTCTTCCAGTGAGAGACTCAGGGACCTCCACTCCTCTTACTGCTAGATGATACTTCCAAAAGCAGTGGGAGGGCGGCCAAAGGGGAGGGAATCTCAGGGGCAGAGTAGTGCCTAACAGGACTGCTTAAAATCTTTTTTTTTTTTTTAAGATTATTTATTTATTTTGAGAGAGAGAGAGAGAGAGAGCGAGCGCATGAGCAGGGGAGGGGCAGAGAGAGAGGGAGAGAGAGAATCCCAAGCAGGCTCCAGGCTGTCAGCACAGAGTCCGACGTGGGGCTTGACCCCAAGAACCATGACATCATGACCTGAGTTGGCATCAACAATTGGATGCTCAACTGACCGAGCCACCTAGGTGCCCCAGGACTGTTTAAATTCTTATACTGGACAAGACTGAACTGTTTTTCAGCCACCTAAGAGCTGAGGTCTTGTGAGGAAGCCCAGATTACAGGCAAATGGAGAGAAACTACAGCCATACTGTGTGACCTGCCACCTGGACCTGTTTATGGCCAGTTAGCACAGCCCTGAACCAGGCTAATGTAGGGCAGTGGGAGCAGGGAGATGTTCAGAATACGAATGAAGCCTGTTGTGCGTTGTGTCTGTGGCCACTTCTGTGCGCCTGCTATGGAGCCAGGGAGCGTATGAGCAAGAGAATTTCTTTTCTTCAACCAGAAAAATAGCTTGAAGTGCATGTCCTTTGTCGTCTTTGGCTAGGATTCTCTTAGAAGCTTTTGGAGGCATTTGGATGGGCTGAGCTAAAGAAACATCAGTCCTGTGACAGCGGCACCTCCCAGGTTTTGAGTCCTAACTTTGTTTCAGGTGCTCTGCTCTTATACGTGTCATTGAATCCTCCCAGCCACCCTCTGAGAGTAGGTACTGTTATTAGTCATATTTTACAGGTAAAGACATTGAGGGCTTGGTGAGGTTTCCCAGGATCTACTGTGGGGAGTGGCTGGACCAGTATTTGAACACAGGGATCTAGCTGCATAGGCTGGACGTTTAAGCACAGTGTATATTGCCTCTCATTTTCCTGCCTTAAAAAATTCCCTTAGAATTGAAACAAGATCTGGTTAAGAGCTGTTTATTGAAGGAAAAATGTAAAATGTTATTGTTTTCTTAATTTCTAAGGAAAAAATGTTTTCCCAGAATATAGTGAATAATATTACATTAACTTTATATGGTGACAGATGGTAATTACACTTATTGTGGTGGGCCTTTTGTAACACATGTAATTGTTGAATCACTACGTTGTATGCCTAAAACTAATATATTATTGCATGTCAACTATACTTCAATTCAAAAAAGACTTGCCCATTTCACAATAATAAGGATGAGTAGATAGAAAAACTGACATGTAACTAAAGTGGTAGAGAACCTGAGTGAGAATTCTTTTTAGTCACTCTTCTCTAGCACAAACCAACTCCTGCAAAGTCAAAGCCTCAGCTTTGTTGGTTATAAAATTATCCCCCAAAGACAATAGACTCAGTTCAGCTTAAAGCATGTGTTTTTACTCACCCATCTATCCTTCCATCCATCCACCTATCTATCCATCATCTACCCACCCATCCACCCACCCCCCACCCATGTATCTGTCCATCCATTTACCCATCCATTCACCCACCCACTCACCTATCCCTCCAGTTACCCATCCATCCATCCATCCATCCAGTTTTTCATCTCACAGTTATTGAGCCTACTACATGCCAGGCACTGGGGACCCAAATGAACAACTGGGGACCCAGTTTGAACTGTTCTCATTGAGAAGATCACAGTTAGGGCAGAAGCACCCCCAAGGACAATGTATACAAGTACTAGATGATGGCTGAGCCTGCGTGGAGTGCAGAGTAGACAGGAAAAGGGAGTGAAGAGAGGCCAGAATGAGAAGGAGGGATTTTGTTTAGAATCTTTTCTCCCTTCAGGTTAAATGTCATCTCCTCAAGGAGTCTTGCCTGACCATTTATTCTAAAGTTGGATTTACTCTTTATTCTCTTAGTTGCTTGGTATTGAATTTTTCCTTGTCCTTTAATGTGTGTGGTGCATGTTGAGGGTGGGGAGTCTATAAGGACTCAGTTACAATGTGGTCCCATAAGGGCAGGGACCACGACTTATTTTCACAAAAGTATCTTCAAGGCCTGACAAATCATGGGTGCTCAGTTTGTTGCCTGAATGAATAAAGGCTGAAACCAGATCATAAAGAGCCTTGAATGCCAAGCTAAGAAGTTTGAACTTTGGCCTGTAGGCAGTGAAGAATCATGAAGCACATTTGAGGAAGTGTGAGGCCCAATCAGATTTGTGGTTTGAAAGGACAAGGCTGGAGGTGTCGTGCATGAGTTAAGAGGAATAAGCTACAGAGGGAAAAATTAGAAGCAATTGCCTTGGATAAGGGGTCAAGATTTTGCTGGCCTGACTCAAGACAATGATGGCAGGGAAGGAAAGGAAGGACAACGTAAGGAATAGTTAGGTCAAATCATTAGGAGAGGCCTGTGGGTAGTGAGGGAAAGGGTGTATGACTAAGGTCTGTGGTTTGGGTTACTTTATAACCACTGTACTGTCATTAATTAAGGCAGAGGCAATTTGGGATTTTGGAGACATGAGTGGAACCTGAGGAAGACAGGATACTCAGGGAGACAAGGAGAGCATATATACCAATGACGGACCCCTGAGGAATGCTGGACTTCAAAAGATGGCTAACGGAGAGGAAGCCAGGACAGGATGCTGAACAAGGACAGCTAAAGAGAAAGAAGAAGATCTAGAAGCTGGTGCTGTTGTTGAAACTAGATAGAGGAGAAGGGTCTAAAATGGAATGAAAAGCTCTCCTGCCCGCAGGGCCAGAAGATTCCACAAGACAGAGCAGTGGAGACCCTGGGTCAGGCTGACACTTAATTCTAGCCACGTGGGAAGGTGGGTGTAGTGGGCCAGATCTTCTGGTGGTTGAAGAGAAGACAGAGAATAGGAATTCTAAGTGAAACTTCCCAAGTAGTAAGCATCAAGTCGATTAAGAATAAACACAACCAAATATGCGGCTCTAGCAAACTATATAGCCTTAGGCCACATCTGGCTCATGGGTCACAAGTGTGCTACCCTGGTGTTGGAGGAGATCACAGGCACTTTGGATAGAAGAGTGAGGTGGAAGGAGGACTCCAGAGGCCCAGGGGGGACTGTGAGGTGTTGGGGCTCTGGCATCCTTTGGGATGCCTGGGCCTGCAGGAAGCAACAGGACTCAGGGCAGAAGTGGGCGGGGGGCGGGGGGCATGGGAAGCATTCTCCAGGAGGATGGATTTAGCGAGTTTGGGAGCTGTAGGAAAGGACTGAGTGGATAGCATTTTTGCCCTCTTTTCAGAGGGCTTTAAAGATGTTATTGGTTTTTCCTTTAAGTTAGAAAAATACCTGCAAAAGCAAAATAAAACGTGAGTTCCTCCTTACCCACCCCATCCCATTTTCTAGAGCTCATCAGGTTTTCAGGTTTCTAGCCCTGTATCTACAGATACACACATAATTTTAAAATTCAGGGGCACCTGGGTGGCCCTTGGGGTTTGGTCAGTTAAGCGTCCCACTCTTGGTTTTGGCTCAGGTCATGATCTCACGGTTCGTGAGACTGAGCCCTGAGTCGAGCTCTGTGCTGACGGTGCAAAGCCTGCTTGGGATTCTCTCTCCCCCTCTCTCTGTCCCTTCTCTGCTCACGCTCTGTCCCTCTTTCTCTCTCTCAGAATAAAAAAACATTTAAAAATCAGTTATAGAATAATTCCACATATATTGTTCTAGGGCTTCCTTTTCCCCCCACTCATCTATGTACATTTATGTCTAGCTCTCTTTTTTATGGCCGCCTGGTATTTGCTTGGCTGTATAATTTATCATTCCATTACTGGGGCACATGCTTTCCAAATTCCTGCTATTATTAACAATGCTGCTGTGAACCTCACGCATTGGCCTCTGGGTACTGGTATGAGTCCTGCCATAGGACAAATTCTTAATATCGAATTTGCCAGCCACAGAGCCTGCACATGGTATGCCGTCTCCTCCAAGTACTTGTTGAAACTGTCTGCTCTTCCCTCAGGGCCTGGGAATAAAAACTGTAGGGAAGAAACTGTATTTCCAAAGGAGTTGATAAATGGAAACAAGGCTTTAAAGTATCTTTTAGGCTTTAAAGCTGACAAAGATACAGCTTCCTTGGTAATCAGGATGCTGTGGGTAAGTACCACACTCACACAGATCGGTACCTTTCATTCATTCACTTGATAAATATGGAACACAGACACGTAACCCTCAGAAACATCAAGTAAGTCCACCCTGCTTGATTTGACCATCCATTTTCTACGTGTAGGGTCGATATTCAAAGAATACACCAATTCCTGAGGGACCATTTAGACATAGTGAAAGAGTCCATGGTGTGGGAAATTTGTTCACAGATTTTCGGGAGACCAAAGGTTGAAGGCCATTAAAAAGATTTTTTTAAACATGATGATCCTCTTGGGGTTTGGTATTCAATCTGTGAAATCCTCAGTTTAGTAATACTTTCAGGAGACGATTCGTTGGCACAGGGGATGAAAACTCTCTCTCTTATGCCTACAGACAACACAAAAACGTAGAAAAAAGGAAAGACAAGTATAACCAGTCTCTTCTAGAGATTCGCGATTTTACCACGGCGTTGGCACACTTAGTTCAGAGCGCCCTCTTCTGGACCTAGGGTTCCATGGCACCATCTGGGGCCCAGCCCACCAAAGGCAGTCAGATTTTCAATCTGATTTTCAGTTTGGAAACCTGGCTCTAATCTCCATTTCCAACTTCACCGTATCTTTCTCCTACCTCAGCCACTGGAACCCCAAGATGTTCGCTTTCAATATTTGTGCTATATTTTCAGGTTACATAGGATTCTGTCTCCTCTTTAAAAATGACTCTTTGATTGCTATTTAAAAAAACAAAAACACCCTCCTTTGATCTGATTTGCGCCAGAGGGAATCCACTTAACTTGTTAATTCTCAGGAATACATTCAAAATTTTGGATGAGTGGGAACTAAGTCTAGAAGCTAAAGGAGAATGGCAAATAGTTCTATGTGCCATTACCGAAAATGTTGGAGCAAACTATGTTTAAAATGAAGGCTTTCTGTCCCACTCTGGAAAACTGTCAGAACCTTAAGTTAGCCTCACTCAGTAAATCCCGGAATTAGTTTAACAGATATTTGCAAAGCAAAGTTTACGTACCTGCCAGGGAGCCTGCTAGGAGCACGTTCACAGTGGGGGACAACGGAGGGTAGTGTCCCTTTAATTCATCCTTTGTGATAACTAGTCGGCGTTTTTATTGCAAAATGCTTGGCAGTCCACGAGCCAACGTCATAATGGGTCACTGGAGCCTCACTGTTCTTTCACGTTACTGTTAATCTATCATGTGCTACTACTATTAAATTCAACTAAGTTAATCCTCTTACTCAGAAAAGGTTTCTAACATCTTAAAAGGGGCTATTCAGCCCTCGGAAGAACAGGCTCATGATCTGTTACGATAGGAAGGAGGAGGCAGGATGAAAGCAGCTTTTCCAAATAGCTGCTGTTTTCCTTGGAGCTGGGGTGGGTAGGGCTGAGGCTGGGCCCCGCTTGGATGTGGGAGCCTGCGGTTACCTGGCACTTATCTTCATAAAACTCTGCTGGGTGAGCACCAGGCCTGTAACCCACAGACTGCCCCTCGCCCTCCTCATCCCCCGGACAGAAGAGAAGCCCTGTTTGTTCTCTTTCCCCCGCTCCCCAACCCAGTCTCTCAGGTATGGAAACCCTAGGACCCATTTGCCAGACCAAAGGACATCAGCGCCTGGTAAGGGCCAGCCCCAAAGATGGGGGTGCTTCCAATGCAACCACACCACAACATTTACAGAGTCAAAGTCAGTCAGTGGGGAAGAAGCCAGGCGAGGTCCCCCAAGAGAGATAAGGAAATGACGCAAGGCTGAGGGCCGTAAGGAGCCAAATCCCAGCACAGCTTCCAGTGAGAGTCCACTAGTTATTTCCGCTCCGACTTTTTCTAAACTTCGGATGAACCTCTGAGAGGCAGATGTGCTTTCTTCCTCACCTCTCTTGGCTTTAGGACTGTAATACGATGCTTCTTTGGGAGAGTCATGGCTCCCTCTATGCCACAATCCAAATTACAAGGCAACTTGGTTTTTTTTAAAAAGCTAACCTTCTCTCTAACATCGCTCCAGATTTCCAAGAGTGGGGGATGGATTCAGAATGACGGTATTTTGTGGGCTCTGAGTTCTGAGTTTTCAGGCGCCCTTTCTCCACTTACACTGTTCCATTAAATCCCGTCCATTCAATTCAACTCACCAAATATTTACTGAGCTGAGCACCGTGTTAGAAAAAGACCTGGACGCTGCCCTCAGGAAATTCACAGACCAAGGGATGAGAAAAATGAATCAATAAATTGTTTCAGTCTGGCCTGCGAAGCGTAGTGGTGGAATTATGTACAAGGTAGCACTTTCAAGCCCCTGCTCTCGTGGACTAAGGGTCCGGAGAGGGAGCCAGATGTTAACCAGAAAATTGCACAAGTAAAAGTAGGATTTCAGTCCAGACCAGTACCCCTGAGCAGAGGCAGGCAGGGCTATCTGAACTTTAATGGAGCATCTTGCTGGCGGGGGGCGGGGGGAGGCAGTAGGGCATCCTTGAAGAATTTGCAGTTGAGATCTGAAAGATGGGTCAGGGAGGATTCGGCGCACAGTGGAGGAGAAAGTGGCCCAGGCAAGGGGAAGAGCGTGTGCAAAGGAACTGTGGTGGGAGAACATGGTGATCCAAGGGACCAGACCGAAGCTGGTATGGCTAGAGACCAGGGCTGGGAGGGGCGTGTGGGGTGGCTGGGCCAGAGAGGTCAGCCACGGCCCTGGCTTCTGTCTGCCCACGTCCTCATCTGTATCGTGGGGTCAGAGCAGCACTTATACGTCAGAGGAAGAAGCGAATCCCATTTAGCACCTGGAGGAGTATGCTCTAAGCAGCAGCTGTTCTTTCTGTTGTCTTCTCATCCTCATCGTCGCACCAGGATGAGCCTGTGGATGAGGACCCTGCTGGCCCCAACCGGGTATTTCTTTTTAACGCTACACACCGGCTATGTGGCCCCAGCTCCACAGAGATCTCAGAGGCCACAGAAATTAGCATAAATCCTATAAGGGTAACAACTGCAGGCTCTCTGGAGACATTCTGAATGAACGACCGGCTGGGCTGCTGACCGCAGGGCTTAAAAACAACGCAGTTTATCCTCAAATACCCAGAAAAAACCGAGACAGAGGAAGGAGGACAGTGCCTCCTGAGAGAAAGCTGTCTATAAATGGAAAATTACACTGAGAGCCAACAAATCTTATTTGATGTGGACCCATTTTTGACTCTGTCTGGAAATCCAGGGCAGAAGGAAGTGGAGGGGACAGGGAGTGAGCAGGTGTGCCCCGGCAGAGGGTGCCGGGGGCCAGTGGGTACTGTGACCAGGAAGATGAGGAAGAGCTGGAGCCGGCTGCCAAGGCACCCACACCTCAGGCCAGACACCGGTCAGACCCAGACGTTCCCAGGCTGCCTCTGTGCCGTGACGCACGCCCGGAGCTGCAAATGTTGGCCAGGCTGCGGTGGGGAGCGGGGAGGTGGGGGCGGGGTGGGGCAGAAAACACGGGAGAAGCTTCAGGGGTGGATGATGAGCAGAGCTGAGTCTCCTGGGCTCTTCTGTTTCCTAAAATGGGTTGTTGTAGCATTAGATGGGATAACCTATCTGGTAAATGCTCAGGAGATGATACCTTAAAAAAAAACCCACCAGTACTCTCTTCGGAGCAACTCAGAGCCTCCATTAACCATGGCTTTTAGTTCTGGTTCCAGGCTTGTGAGGCATGAGGAAGTTTCTGACCGCCCCCCCACCCCCACCCAGTGCCTCATATTTCTCTTTAGAAAAGAATCGTGACCTTCCAATTTAAGTGGCTCTGCTGCAAAAATTGTAACAATAATAAGTTTGGTGACACGTTTTTCTCTATGTGCCAAACACTGGCAAGAATCTTCCTGGAAGGTTATAGCCTCAATACTAAAACCTGGAGTCAGAACATTTGGGTTCGAATTCCAGACGGTTCCCTTCCTGGATCTGTGGCCTTGACCAATGATTTATCTCCCCTAAGCTTTAGTGTCTTCATCTGTAAGGGAAGGGGCGGGCGGTTGTTCCTAAGACCTATGTGACAAGTTTTAGGAAGGATGAGGTAAGGTAGGGCAGAAAGAGGCATTCAGCAGAGTGGGTGGTATCGAGCACTTAGAACATTCTCGCTTATCATTATTATGAATTCTCTCAGCCTCTGCTACCCAGAGCCCTGTAGACTGAGGCTAAGAGAAGGTAGTATGTCCACATCTTAGAATATGATTCAGCACTCAAGACAAATGAGCCATCAGGGCACCTGGATGGCTCAGTCAGTTGAGCATCTGACTTTGGCTCAGGTCATGATGTCTTGGTTCATGAGTTTGAGCCCCACATTGGGCTTGCTGCTGTCAGCACAGAGCCTGCTTGGATCCTCTGTCCCCCTCTCTCCTTGCCCCTCCCCCCTTTCAAAAATATACATTAAAATTAAAAAAAAATGAGCTATCAAGCCAGGAAAAGATGCGGAGAAGCCTTCCATGCATGTTATGGAATGAAAGAAGCCAATCTATAAAGGCTACACATTATATGATTCCAACTCTACAACACTCTGGAAAAGGCAAAAGTAAAGACACAGCACAATGATCGGTGGTTTCCAGGAGGCTGGGGGGAAGGGAATGAATAGACAGAGCACAGAAGATTTTTAGGGGAGTGAAACGATTCCGTCTGATACTCCAGTGGCGGCAGATACCCACCTGTCATCATATATTTGCCCAAACCCACAGAATGCCCAGCACCAAGAGTGAGCCTGTTACAGACTATGGACTTCGGCAGAGGATGATGCGTCAGGGTAGATTTATCACTGTAACAAATGTACCACTCAGGTGGGAATGTTGCTAACAAGGGAGACTGTGCCATGTGTGGGGAGGGGCAAGTAGAAACCCTCTGCACTTTCCTCCTAATTTTGCTGTGAACCTAACAACTGCTTTTAAAACCTAAAGCCTAGGGGCGCCTGGGTGGCTCAGTCGGTTAAGCGGCTGACTTCGGCTCAAGTCATGATGTCGTGGTCTGTGAGTTCGAGCCCCGCGTCGGGCTCTGTGCTGACAGCTCAGAGCCTGGAGCCTGTTTCAGATTCTGTGTCTCCCTCCCTCTCTGACCCTCCCCTGCTCATGTTCTGTCTCTCTCTGTCTCAAAAATAAATAAATGTTAAAAAAAAAATTAAAAAAAAAACCCACAAACCTAAAGCCTATTAAAAAAAAAAAAAAAAAAGAGTTAAGTGACACAGATCCTAAGAGGCAGAGCTGGGACTCAGACCTCTGTATGTGAACTCTAAGCCAAGGATCTTGAGCACTGCCCCCTGGCTGTTGTGATGGTAGATTTGGGCTTGCGGGGGCTGAGGCACGTCACAGGAGAAAGGTGAACAGAGACACAGGAAGGAAAGGTAGTGGCCACCCTGGGTCATCGTTCTCTGTTCCTTGTCTGCAGACCAGAGCCTCCCTCCCACCCCCTCCGACCAAACCCTTGCAGACTTTTCCTCTGCTCTGGTTCCTTCGCCCTCCAACCACTGGCCCTATTGGAAAGGCGCTTCTTGGGAAGAGGGGTAGCAGAGGGGTAGCTACTGCTGTGTTACCACTGCCCCTGTGTCGACATACACTCTCCTCCTCCACGGGGATCATTTTGGGCCGTGTGCACGCTATGAGGGGGCATGTGCATGTTAAGGTATATATTTACACTTAGAGTTTAAAATCTTTACCCTTCGGACCCAGCCCCCCACCTCAAACAACACAGGGACTCCCCAGTTTCCACTTTGATACATTTCTAGAACCGGCGTCTTACAGCTGATTGTACGTGTTAATCATATTTCCCCATGAGAAGAAGAGAGTGGCTGAGGACCACATATTGAAGATCTCCATCCATGTGACAGGAAAGCAGCATCTGGATACTATAAACCTCAGCTGTAGTTTCAAAAATGGGCTATGACCCAAAATATGAGATGTGTACGTATGGATTACGAAGGGGGATTAAACTTCTGCACTCACCACTACTGTCCTCATTCGGTGGCCACCTAAAAAGTTTCAAATTCTAGGTTAAGCAGGTTACGTGCCTTAAATCATTTGATCTTCATAAAATTCTTCAGTCAGGTACTATTATATATTGCAGATGAGGAAACTAAAGCTCAGAGAGGTTGTGTGACTTCCCAAGGGCACACAGACACTAAGTGGTGGACTCCACAGCCTTTTAAAAAATTTTTTTTAATGTTTATTTATTTTTGAGAGACAGAGAGAGACAGAGGGTGAGCAGGGAAGGGGCAGAGAGAGAGGGAGACACAGAATCGGAAGCAGGCTCCAGGCTCCGAGCTGTCAGCACAGAGCCCAATGCGGGGCTTGAACCCACGAACCATGAGATCATGACCTGAGCCGAAGTCGGATGCTTAACCAACTGAGCCACCCAGGAGCCCCTAATGTTTATTTATTTTTGAGAGAGAGAGAGAGAGAGACAGAGTATGAGCAGGGGAGGGGCAGAGAGAGAGGGAGACACAGAATCAGAAGCAGGCTCCAGGCTCTGAGCTGTCAGCACAGAGCTCAACGTGAGGCTCGAACCCAACAACTGTGAGATCATGACCTGAGCTGAAGTCAGATGCTTAACCGACTGAGCCCCCCAGACACCCCTCCAGAGCCTATTTTTAACTGCCGTGGTCACCTTTGCCGAACTTCTGAACTTCCTACATGTATTATCTTGATAAATCCCCATGGATTTCCCCTTCCCTGCCACTCCAAATATCATTTCCTAGCACAGTGCCTGGCACAAAGGAGCTGTCAATCAGTGTTATTCTCCATTCTTTTCCTTGCATACCTCTCTTCACCCCCATCCCCTCTCAGAGGAACCGTCTGTCTCTCTGAAACTTCCCAAACTGGAGAATGCCTGAGAATCTCCTAGGGAGAATTATTATAGTGTAGAACCAGTAGATCTGAGGCCGGGCCCAGGGATCCGCATTTATGACAGATGTCCCATGTAATTCTAATTTTGGCATCCCCTGGATCATACTTTGAGAAACACTAATCTGCAGGTTTTTAAGGAAAATGAATTTTTCTTATTTCAAACACCTGTTCAAAATACACATGGTAAAAACTTCAGAAAGTTCAAAAGAAACGACAGTAAAAAATACACCTCTTCATATGCAAGGGTGTTCGCAGCAGCAGTGAAAAACTAGCATAAATGTCTGTCCCTACAGAATATATGCACTTACAGTGGCGGCCATTTGTAAGATCAGAGCTTACTTATAGAATTTACTCCTATAACATCTGTTGATGTATCTGCATGGGTGTGTCCAAGTGGATAGATCTCAGATATCCTGTTGAGTGGAGAAAAGCCAACTGCAGAACCAGGCAGCACACTGTTTGTGGGCATTACACACACCCTAAGCTCATAATAGTAGCTGCCTCACAGGAAGAGACAAATATTATGCAAAAAGGAAAGAGAGGGAACTTCAACTTTCTCTCCAATGTCTTATCTCATGCATAGAAAAGATCTGACATAAATTTGAGAAAATGTTAACATTGGTGAAGTCTGGCTAGAGTGCACACAGGTGTTTTCTCCCTAGTTTTACTTCTCAGTTCTTATTTCTTAAACTGAAAAGATAGCTGCCCCTGCCTTTCCATGCTCACCCAGCTTCTTTCGCCGAAGGCAGCCTATTATTTTCCCTGGCACCCGCCTAGGTCGGTCTCCGTGTTAACACGCACAGGAGTGTAGTCTACATTTCTTCATCTGATTGTCTCCTACGCGCTGCACGCCTGGCCTTATCAATTAAATTCTCTTTGGATCTGCAGTCGTTTCGGTCCCTTTGCCTGCAGGTTTCTTCTTCTTGACAAACATTCTCAGGTCTCTCATTCTCATTCAAGAAAAGCTTCTCTCCCTTCCTACTCCCTCAAGACGTGAATTTTCTTTTGGTGGGACCACAGTTGTTGCCGGGAGGGTGGTGTGGGCTCACTGCTTCCAGCTCCTCACACTGGTGCAAGCCTCTCCTCCCCTCTCGTGGCTCCCCCATCCACCCATCTCTGCAGACAGAACTCATGGTTATTTCTTGGACTATGTCCCCTGATGTTTCTGCACAGCTGATACATTGGGTTGCCCCTTTCTCGACCTTGTCCCTTGTCCTGACTTAATTTAGAAGCATTCCTCATCAGTCTCTTTCTTTTCTCACTTCCACGCCTCAGCTCCCCTCCTCTTGTGCCATCCTGGGGCTCTCCTGTGGCCCATCAACTCTGTCTTCTCTTGTCTCTTGTTCTTCTCTCCCCGGATGACCTCACCAAGCCCCTACACGCCAACCCTCAAAGAGCATTTTGGTGAAGATACCCACTTCCTCTTAAATTCTCATTCTGGGGCTTCAGAAGCACCTTCCCAATGGTCTTAGCGACAAGCCCACCTCAACGTCCTACAGATATAACAACCTCACCCTGCCAAATTCAAAGCACTTAATCCTTGGGAATTCTGTATTTCTGCTAGGTCAGTGCTTCTTATATTTAATATGCATACAAGTCACCTGGGCTATCTCATTAAACTGCAGATTCTGGTTCTCTAAGTCTGGGGTGGGGCCTGAGATGCTGCATCTTTAACAAGTAATGGTGTGAAGCCTGTGCTGCTGGTCCAAGGACCCCACCATGAATAGTAAGATGCTAGCGAGATTTCCATTCTCAAGACCAGGGTCTCAACTGTCTTAAACTTAGAACTACCTGGGAATCATGCTAGGTATAACGTGGTTAAAAAATATGCCTGCGGTTAAAAGATTCAAATTAATTAACTCTTCTTTTGCCTGGCCCCAGCCCAGACAAATGAATCAGAATTTCTGGGTGTGTGGCCCAGACCCCCTGCATTCCATGAATAACTATTAAGTAGCTTTGCGGGCTAGGATTGTGCTAAGGACTGAAGGGACAGTGCTAAGACAAAGCCCCCATGGAGCTTACATGGTCGTAGGAGTGGTGGTGATAAAACGGAAAAACAAACATCGGTATTAGAGAGCATTTCACATAAGCGCTATAAAGGAAAAAGCTGGCGTTCTGAGTAGAGAAAAACTGAGAAGGGGCTGTTTGCTTTAGGAGGGTCAGCAGAGGAGGCCCTTGTGCCAAGGTGACATCTGACCTGAGCTGTGAACCATGAGCAAGCTGACGTGTAAAGGCATAAGGAAAGAGAAGCATTTCAGGCTGAGGGAACAGCGTTCTGGGGGAGGAAACAGAAAATGCAAATCTGCTGTGGAAGATCCACTTGGTGAGCTCAAGGAAGAGAGGATAGCTGGTGGTGTAGGTGGGGCTCAAAGAACAAGGAGGGAGCAGTGACAGGGGGTAAGTCCTGATCATGAGCCTGTGGGGCACCGTGTTTTGGAAGACGCCGGAGGGTTTTACCCAAGCAAGGTGGTAAAATCTCACGTAACCAAGCTGCCGTAGGAAGCCAAGGGTTAAAACAGGAGGCAGGTGAGAAACGATGGCTTGGAACACAGTGGTAGTAACGGAGAAGATAGAAGAAGCCAGACGGAGGATAGAGCTTGGAGCGAGAAATCATAGAGCTTGGGGAAGGAGATACAGAAAAGGCTTCTCTGCTTTTTGGCTGAGACACTGGGGACGTTTACTTAGATCTGAAATCCTTGAAAAAGAAAGGCTGAGGGACGACGTAGGGGAAATTAACTGCTCTTTCTGGGTCATCCTAAGTTTAAGATAATTATTGGACATGCGAGTGGAGATACTGCACAGGAAGTGAGATATAAGATCTGGCTACACTGTCTTTCTTGCCTTACTCCCTGCCTCCAAGAACCCATTATAGATGAGCCACCCCTAACTCCAAGGGTTCTCATTCCGCTTCTCACCTCATTTTCCTAACTCTGTTCCTTGCCCATGCTGTATGCTGTATCCTCTGTCCTGTGTGCCTTCAATCTTGGCCTTTTGAGACCCTAGTCCCACATACATACTGTCCCAAGTAACTACTGCTCCCTGATATCGCTGTCATCAGTAATCTGTGCCTCCTGGGAACTCCCATAAAACCTGATGCCTTATTTGTGACATCTGTCACATTTCTCCCCCCATGAGTTACTTGTGTGTGTTTACCTCCCCTGCTGGGCGGTAAATTCCTGGGAGGCAAGGCTTGCCTCCTATTCTTTACCATATCCTCCATGTATCCAGAAATGTGCTCAGCACACAGAAGGCTACCCATTAAATGTGTCGAATAAAAGAATGATAAAGACATGTCCTGAGAGGATCACCCGAGGTTAATCTAGTCATCAGTGATCAAAGGTGACAGTTTTCTTAACCCTGGAGGAACTAATGATTGTGGAGTCTCTGCATCATTGGTTATAGAACCACCTAGTACAGTGTTAAAAGTCTTGACACATTATGACATCATTTATCTCTAAATAGTAATGCATGCTTTAGGCCAAGAGTAGATCCTTTAAAAAAAAAATCTGAATCTAATTTATGAACTCACTGAAGAGGCCTATTATTGGAAAAGCTGGTGGTATGTTCTTTTCCAAGAAAAAAAAAAAAAAACAACAAAAAAAAAAACTACCTTCATAATTATCACCAATGCTGCCCAAAGCCTAAGTTGGTAAAACCAGCCTGTAGTCCACTTTGCTTTTCGTGGGTGTGTGTCTATTATGCTAGGGCACTGGAAACTGGTGTTGAGCCCGGATTAGTTTACAACCTCTTGCCCAATCTGTCCATGAGGCTCCATTATATTCAGATTGATTTATTATAGTGCATTCTGCCTCACGGCATGCCAGGTCATGGATTCTGAACTGGGGAAGAGACAATGACGGCTCAGATATTGGGTAGTGGGCTCTCAGTATACAACCTGACAGACACCAAGAAAGTGAGGGAAAAACAAGACAGTAATGGAGTGTAGTGACCATGAAAGGGAGGCTGCGGTGTGGCCTGAGCTCAGAGGGTGCCCGAGGTAAGGGACCACTCCTGGAAGAAGGGCATGGAGGCTGAGTGAGATTAACAGAGAAAAAACCAGAAAGGATGGAGAAGTAATGGAGGCTGGTGGAGGGAAAGGGTAAAAGAACATTATTGGTACTGGCAGTGATCATCTACTGAGTGCGGATTATATGCCAGGCATTGTGATAAAAAACTTTATACAGATGGTCTGATTTACTTTTCCCATGACCCATAGTAGGTACTATGATCTAACCCATTTTACAGGTGAGGAACCTGAGGATCAGAGAGGTTAAATAACCTACTCAGGGTCACGGAGCTAGAGTAGATGAGCTGGGATTCGGACCCAGGTCTGGTGAATGCTGAAGCCTATGTTGGTAACCACCGCTTTATATCACCTGCTGATATGGATTCGGGGGCATTTCCTCCCACCAAGCCTGCTGTAGGCTGAGAAACACAGTGTCTCCCAACACCCCAAAGAGCAAAGTACTGAGTGGTGAGCTAAGTTGGAGGTGTAGTTCAAAAGCCCTGCTATGACTGAGCGGTCTGCCGGGGCTGAGGGTGCTGAGGGCAGAGATGCTCTCATCCATCATCAGGGAATACTCACTCCATTGTGTCGGGCCCCACCTAAATGTTTTCTTATTGTCTGCTCTTCACCATGAGTAATGCCACTTTCCGTTTTAAGCTGGGAGCTTCAGGAGATGACCACGTTATAAGCCAGAGTTTAAAGCTAAGCGCTGCCTGGGGGATTACTCACCCACTTTAAGACGCGGCCAACTTCGCACCCTCCCACTCAAGATGCTGCTGGAATATGCTCTTCCTTGCCAAAGCCTAAAGAAAATCTGGCTTCCCCTAGAATGAGACTGGGAATGGTGCCAGGTTATCAGAAAGCTGGCAAGTTAACTGATTCTTCAAGTGGAACTACTGTAGTTATTCTGGTCCCCACCTAGGTGGTATGGTTTTGGTGCTTGCTCATTCATGTGGCATTTGCTGAGGTCCTACTACGGACTAGGTACTCTGTTCCATGATAGAGATACTGCAGGGATCTAGATGGCTTTAGTCCTCGTCCTCAGGGAGCTAACAATCTGGGGAAGATGGGCAGACACTTATAATAATATGTCATAACCAGTAGGGTGTAAGAAATGCCATAGCATGAGAAGCTCAGAGAGTTTGGGGCACTAACAGCTGAAGGATTTATGCCAAAGTAGGAGCTGGCTAGGCTTCTTAATTGTAAGCAACCAAAATCGATTTTGACTGTACATAAACAGGAAGAGAACTCAGAGAACGTGGAGTTGCCCAAAGAATCACTGGGAAGGCATGGTGGTCCAATATCACAGGAAGGGATAGGCCAGACCAAGACGCTGTGTGTGTGTGTGTGTGTGTGTGTGTGTGTGTGGTAATCCCTCAAATTGAGCATGTGGCTGTAGATACTGGGCAGTCAAAGGCATGACAAATGTCCAGGACAGCAGGTAGAAGCAGGGAAGGAGGAGAAGCCTGTCTCAGAATGATCTAAGATAGTCTGAGTCAGAGACACCAAAAGGAACAGTTTAAAGAGAGTGCTGGCTTATTGAGGGAAGCAGGCGATGGGGCCAGGCAGCCAGGCTCCCAGGGGCTTCCTTAGTGAGTGAAGTTTGCTGCTCAACCAGACGGTGAAGCTTCTGTGGGGAAACAAGCCCTGTGCCAGCAGGTAAGGAAGAACTACATTTTAAGCCTTCCCCTTTTCTGAGGGTTCCTGGGGCCATTCTGGAAGGCCCTGGTTCTCAAAGGATGCCTTGAAATTATAAAAACCAGCTAAATCAGAAAAATGTTCTCCATATAATAGTTGGACAAGATGCCTGAGACAAGCCAAGGAGATAATGGTAATAGCCAACATTTACTGTTTGTGCTAACATGAGCTCACTTGCATTAATTCATTTAATCCTCAAAATAAGCCTATTTGTTTACAGACAGACAGAGGCACAAAGATGATACGTGACTTGGCCAAGGTCCCATGGTTAGCAGACTGTGGAGCTGGGGTGCAAATGTAGATCTGCTTTCCCGTAACTAGAGTCTCCTAACAGGGGCCACAAAGACAGAAAGGTCAGATGCAGAAAAATGGTCCTGTTTCTAGAAGGAGAAATTCTTTTTTTTCTATGCTCAATATGTCATAAGGTATTGTAAGCCTAGTCCCTTAGCTACACCTGTCCCCTGGGTGCCATTTTGAATCTTAGGTTTAGCAATTGCTCCCTACTGAGAAATTTTCAAATTTTATCTCAAGGGAAAAAGGTCTATTTTCCTAGAAGGTGCATCGAGTGAGGAACTTGCAGCAATAACTCAAGGTATGGACCCCTAGACTACAGCAAGAGGTATATGTAGCATTTTTAGTGGATTTCCAAAATAGAAATTTCTCCAATTATACAAATAATACATGCTACTTATAAAAAGTTAGGGAAATGTGGAAAATATAAGGAAGAAAAAAAATCATCTGTAACCTTACCAGTCAATGATGGCTGTTGTCGCATTTGGGGGTGTGTGCACATATTTGTGTTGTGTTGTGTTGTGGTGTGTGTGTGTGTGTTTGTGTAATTTGTACTCTCACTTTCCAATGCATATATATGTAGTACTGTCTTTTAAAATCATTCTTCATCGCTGAAATAATTGTTATTGTCTTGATTTCATCCTTTTTCTCAAGGAAGAATTGTATCACCGTATTCAATTTTGCAAATCTACTAAGTGAAAATCAGTTCACAGAGTAGAGCATGGTATGGAATGCAACTAATTTGTTCAAATAAGATAACATGGGGTTTGCTGGAAGGCACTGGATACAGTGTATGTGAAAGTGCCTGTTTATTTTTTTTTTTTAAGTTTATTTATTTTGAGAGAGAGAGAACATGAGCAGGGAAGGGACAGAGAGAGGGTGAGAGAGAGAATCCCAAGCAAGCTCTGCACTGTCAGCTTTGAGCCCGATGCAGGGCTCAAACCCACGGACCCGTTTGAGCTTGACCTGAGCTGAAATCAAGAGTTGGACGCTTAACCAACTGGGCCACCCAGGTACCCCAAAGTGCCTGGTTCTTTAAGGACGACTTGGTTTTTTATCATTTACTAATATTTCTAACTGGTAAACATTACCTGAAAGAAGTCTAACATAATGATTAACCTGATCATTTATTATATAACCACTTAATTTATTAGCAGAGATTTATTTCACCATCTACCATATGGGTAACATTCAAAAATGAATGTTACGTAGCTAGAAATTAGAAGGTCCATTTCTAGGACTGAGCTCCAAGTAGAATCCTGGTTCTGATTCCACTTTCTCTAGCCTGGGGGGCCTCAACTCCTTCCACATCCGCCAAAGGCAGTTCAGAACCCCAGAGTCCAACATACACAGAAAGTTCACTTTCTCAGGCAGGAAAGCAGCTTGGCCTTTCCAGTCCTCTCTGAGCATCTCCTCTGGGAGCCCATACGCTCGAGCCAGCACACAGCCAGGTCTACCAGGTCGCTGCTCTTGTTAACTCTTGGCACCTGGTGCCATCCACCTCTTGTCCTTTTCCCAACTCATCAAGACAAAGTCCTACCAGGTCAGGAGCCCTGTGTGTTTCCTCTATGCAGCCCAGACATCTGTTTTGAGTTGAGAGTCAGTGGCCGGTCAAGCGCTTGCACGATGCAGCTGGATTTGCTGATGTAAACAAAGTAGCTTGCATGTGAGTTTCCTGACCCTGAAAACGTCCCACAGGACCATCCCCTCCGGCCTCCATCAGGATTTTAACCTTAGTCCGAGGGGACAAGGAAAATGAATTTGGGTTTAGTTAATAAGCTACAGCCAAGTGAGAAGCAAAGCACTCGTGTCCTCTGTTTCCTTCCCTGTCTCCATGTAACCCTTTCCTTTCTAGGCCATTCTTCACCCTCAACTCAGGCGCTATCATTGCCAAGCAACCCAAGGAGCCAAGGGTTAGCGACTCCTCTGCTAACAGTGGGCGCTTTCCTTCACTCCTCCCGGCACGCAGCTCCTTTCTATCCTCGCATGTCTGCTTTGGGATTCCATGCTTCATTAGATTACTTCCAAAAGCAAACAGTTAACACATAAATTTATGTCTTAAAGGCTAATAAACTCTGGCCCCACCATCTATTCTACGTTTTAGCTCCATGAAATTCATGCAGTCCTCTTTCCGTATTCCATTTGCAAACAAAAACGAAAACCAAAATAATAATTCAGATGGGAAGACCTCCTAACTCTGGGAGCTACTTAATTTCTTAATTTCTCAAGAGCTCAGTGCTTTCATCTACTAAAATGAGAATTACAGTATTTGTGTAGAAGTGCTGCTATATGAAATCATGGATAAAATCTAGGAAGCACTTGATAGACAGCACATACAAATTAGGCTTTATAGTTATATATTTCCTATTTTTTTAAATTTCCTAACATGCTATATTTTGATCATACTTGCTTTTACAATTCCCTTCTGTGGCATTTGGTACTGATTTTATATTTCCAATACCAAACTTCCATTTGATATAAATTCCAGTTTGAACACTAATTCAACTTTAAAAATACGAATTAAGTGATAATTAAAAATACATTCTAGCTGCATATATCTAGGACAAAACATTCTGATCAGGACAAAACATTCTGTATATATGCAAAATAAACTCAAAGGAAGAAATGACCAAGGAAACAACAAACCCCAACCAACACTTAAATCAACCAACAAACCCAGGCAGCGGCAATCTTCGGGCACACACGGACATCTGTGGCACAGGGCTGGAGGGAGCGTAGAAAATGATTTTCAATGGTTTTTAATCACCAACAAGAACAAAACAGCCAAAATAGCCATTGAGTCCTCTCTGCCCTGCTTCTTTCTGTGCCCCCCACAACTTTCTTTTCTTATCCTGCCCCCTCTACTGGAAAGCCTCAAGGCATTCAATGTTCTCCACTAGAACCATCCAAGTGTGGGTCTCCCTCAAAAGTTCTATACTCCAGGGGCACCTGGATGGCTCATTTGGTTGAGTGTCCGATTTTGGCTCAGGTCATAATCTCACAGTTCATGGGTTCGAGTCCCATGTCAGGCTCTCTGCTGTCAGCACAGAGCTTGCTTCAGATCCTCTGTCCCCCTCTCTCTGCCCCACTTGCGCGCACTCTGTCTGTCTCAAAAATAAACATTAGGGGGAAAAAAAAGTTTCATGCTCCAAATTACCATTCCTGTGACCCAAATCAAGACTTTTTAAAAATAGGTATGTTTTCAAAGTGTTAGCCAGAAATCTTAGGTATTTGATTTAATAAATGTCAGCAGATATTCACTGAGCATCCATAAGTGCGAGGTAAGCATGTATCCATGGGGGAAGGGAATGCATAAGATCCGATGCCTGTCCTCGTGAAGCTGAAAAGGCCTTAGGGAGGCCAACAACAGATGCAAATAGCTGTAAGTGCTGGGTAGAACATAGTGACCACCACAACCAGCTTGGGATGATCAGGGTAGGTTCAGGATGGAGGCAGCTCTGGCCCTCAGAGAAGCATCTGTCCTTTGAAGAGATTATATTAAGTCCTGCGCACCCTCCTCTCCCCCCATTGGTGAATTGTTTTTGAGTCCTTTGCCTCTTCTGGGCTAACACCTGGAAGAAAGTTTAGCATCTTGACTTTTCTTCCCTGAAATGTGCCAGCTCCTTGCTCACTGGGATCACTCAGTCTCCTCCCTCTGGTCAAATGGACGCGGATGCATGTGGCCCTGCACACATCCCTGACCCCACCCGCTGAACTCCTGCTCATCTTCAAAGGTCACAGCTCAAGGTCACCTCCTCAGAGACACCCGGACCACTCTCCCCCTACCAGTGCACTTCCCCCTTCTGTTCATATTTGATTTCAACAGAGGAAAACAGGAATTGGCACTGCTTCAGATTTTCTTAGTCAGTTGGACACTTTTTAAAACTGCAGCATCTCCCCCTACAGGAATAAAAAAAGACAACGAAAGCGAGGACTTTCTGTTGCCTTCTTGTCCTTAGTGCCTGATTTATAAATATTTGTTGATTGAATTAATGAATAATAACAGATCAATTTAACTCTTCTCTTCCCTGGTTTTTTCATCTCTCTTGATCTGTTAGTTAGAGTAGGGAGAGATCAGCGGTTTTAGAAAATATGTAGGATTAATGTCGTATGGATGTAACCTATCAAAAATACTCTTACTTGGGGGTGCCTGGCTGGCTCGGTCGCTAGAGTGTACAAATTTTGATCTCAGGGTTATGAGTTCAAGCCTCACATTGGGTGTTCAGATTACTTAAAAATAAGATCTTAAAAAAAAATACCCATACTTGGGTTCAGTATGGCAAGTGGCTAATTAGCATAGTTTCTCAGGCTTTGGTTCATGAGGGGTTTCTAAGCACAGTGCGTGTCTTTTCAGCAAAAGCAATACGCTGCACAGCACAGATCATCATTCCCCTCTCTTCCTCATTTTTTTCAGCAAATATTTATTAAGCACATATTATGTACCAGCACTATGCAAGGCACTACAGATAAAGAGCTGAGCACCAGAGACAAGGGCTCTGCCCTAAGGGGGCAAAGTCGAGAGGGAGAAACAGTTCGGTAAACAGCAACGGGGGAAAAACAAGAGGAGGATAAGGGACACCCCCCACCCCACAGGGCTGGGTCTGGACCTGGGGCTGGTGGTAAAGGAAGGCTTATCTGAGTAATATTCAAAGTGAAGTCTGAAGGAGAAGTAGGAACATATTGGGGGTGGTAGGCAATGTTGGCAAAGAGAGCTCCAGGCCAAGGGAAAAGTGGTTGAAAGGCCCGAGGGTGAGAGAGAGCTGGGCACATATGCAAAATGGAAGTTCACTCTTGTTTGAGGCCACCGGAAGGTCCGATGCCAGGGAATGTGGCCCTTCTTATTCAACACCAAGACCAAGAGAGCATGGAAGTAGTGTGGGTCACTGATTGTGCCTCAGGAAATTACTGGAATTTAAGCTCTATGGGGTAAAGACACTGCCAGCTTTGTTCATCACTTGAGAATGAGGCCAGGAACACAGCAGTTTCTTAATAACCATTTGCTGAGTAAATGAATGAGTGCCCTCGAATGACCTCAGCCATCTTCTATGGTGTCACCAAGCCCCAAGGTGTCATAAGACCAGGAAGCATCTTGAGAGCTGGCTGGTCCACTCCCTCCCCTCCAGGCTGTCTGATCTGCCCTTAAAGCTCTCAGAGATGACAGGATCTTGTATATTTCATAAAGTATAGTAGCATGACTCGGAAATGCAGTTCTTGAGGTCATACACAGGCAAGTGAGAGACAGATGATCTGTCCAGTCATTTGGTGAGTCACAGCAGGATGGACAGGAGCAGGGAGAATAGTCCTTAATGCCCAGACCGGCAGGTCAGGCAGCGAGGGCACTCTGGCTCCCCCGAATTATTTGTCATCTTGTTAAGATGCCATGGTGCCTCACTTCCAAATCGGCTACTGAAGATCAATGAGCCCCACATTCTCAAAGCAGCACCATCTCATGGGGAGAGATACATTTCCTGGTATATCTGGCAGTGAAGAATTTAAAATCCAAGTTTATCTCACCTCTCAGTGCCATGCACTGACTGAATGCTGCTGTCTCTCTCAGAGAAAGCTACTGTGCTTGTGATCTAAGATAACCTGGCTGGGAAGCCATGAAGAATGGACACCACATGTTGGCTTATGCCCACGTCTATCACCCTATCTGAGGTCCCGCTGCCTCTTACTTGGGCTACCTCACCTATTCCCTGCTTCTGCCTCTACTCCCATACTTCTCCACTAAGTAGCCAAGTGGCATTAAAAAAAAAAAAAAAAAAAAAAAAAAAAAAGCTAATCTGATTATGTCATAGCCCAGCCTGCATCATGCAGTTTTCCACAGTCCTTGAGATAAAAATCTCCAGGGCTCCGCATGGGCTGACCCTGCCAACTGCTCCAGCCACAGCCGTCTCTCCTCATCCACAACCGACTCTTTTCTCCCCAAGTGAAACATGCTCTTTCTGGACTCAGGACCTTTGCACATGCTCTTCCTGCTACCTTCTTTTCCCTACTCACTAGGAATATAAATTCCACTTCCAGGAAGTCTACCTGTCTCTTAGGCCCCATAGGTCCCTATTATCTAACTCCCATGATACCCTGGACTTCACTGCAACACTCACTTCACTGGGAGTCCCTTTTATGGTGGGTTTCCTCGCTAGAATGTGAGCTCGAGGAGGTCCTCATTGCATCTGCCTTGTTTCCCACTATATTCCTCATGTCTGGCACACAGTGGAACTCATCAAGTGAATAAATGAGTGCCCCGATCTGTGAACTGTTGGAGCAACTTTACCCATTAAAATAAGAGGCAGAGAGAAACGGAAACATAACAGAACCTCATTACAGTCCTAAACCAGATAACCTTGCTCACCCTGGAGGCCCGATTTCATCTTATTATGGGCTTGTGTACTGTGATTAAGCCCAAGTTTATTCTTCAAAACTGCTTTCTGGTTTGGTTTGGAGAACTAAGGGCCTTGCCACCACGTGCCCGTGATCAGCCCGTGATCAGACACCCAGGGTTTTGTGACAACCCGAGTCAAGTCGGGGTGCGCTGGTGTGCCTGCCGGAGGCCTGTGCCTCTTGCTGCAGAGACAGGCAGCCCACCTGCCCCAGTGTCACACAGCAGAACAAGGCTACAGGGACCTGGAGCCTTCATTCATTTTGCCTTACCCTCTGTTTTATTTTCTCCCTACCCCCCCCCCCCCCAGCAAGGACAAACAATAATTCAGTAAAGGAAATATGAGTAATGGAAAGAAAGAGGAAAAAATAAACATATCAAAATGGGCAATGTCCCTCAGGCCACTGCTTTTAAAGAAAACAAGGAGAGTAGATTTGGAGATATTTCAGTGACTTTGCTAAAAAGGAGAAAAATAATCAAGCTGGCCTCTCCCTTCTAGGCTGAATTCCTTATCTCTCTCCTAGAAAAAAACTTTTTTCATGTTTATTTATTTTTGAGAGAGGGGGAGAGAGGGAGAGAGAGAGACAGAGAGAGAGGGAAAACATGTGCCTGAGAGGGGGAGGGGCAGAGAGAGAGGAAGACACAGGAACTGAAGTTTGCTCCTTCCTAATGCAGAGAGCACGATGTGGGGCTCGTACCCATCAACCGTGAGATCATGACCTGAGTCGAAGTCAGACGTTTAACCGACTGAGCCACCCAGGCACCCCCTTATGTCTCTCTTGATGTTGCAAGAAAGGATCTCCCAGACCAGGGGTTCTCACTCTGGTCTGCATCAGATTCTCCTGGGGAGACGTGTTGAGCTTACAGGTGCCAGCCCCAACTCAGGCCCAGTGAGTACAGACCCCTGGAGGAGGGGTACTCCCATGATCCCCACGCAGGGGGGACCCACTCAGGAACAAAGCTCAGGAGGCAAAGGCAGAGTTATGCCCTATGCCTGGTGACATAAGGTATAGCTTAAGTAAAAAACTCACATGTGCTCCTGAGGTCCCCAGAGTCAGGGACTAAAAAGCTTGTTCAAAGTAAAACACCACAAACTATAGTTAGGATCTGCAGAATGACAAAGATTTCTGATTTCACCTTCTGGCAGAAGGCGGGTAGGGCACATATTCTATTCATGGTATTCATTTAAGCTGCTGAGCTGACCCCACAGGCAAGGACTTGAACTAGGTCCAACAGAAAGGTGATGCCAGCGTTCAAACATGATGATGACAGTAACTCACATTCATGGACACCTTAGTACCTGCTAGGTGTTTTACACGCATTATCTCATTAATCCTCCAGACCACCCTATGAGGTATTATTATTATCTCCATTCAAGGGATGAGAAAACTCAAAGCCCAGGGGAGTGGATGACTTACTTGCCTAAAGCCACCCAGCAAATAAGTGCAGACCCACATCAGGGCCCAGGTCTCCCTGACTGCAGTCTCTGGTCTTAAGTGTTACAGTGTAAGTTTCCTTTAAGATGCCCAGCCCTTGTCTTCCCGATGCTTCCAATGAATGGAACCGGCCTAAGAAAATCAGAAGTGTTAGTGCAAAATATACAGCCTTAAGAAACAATGAGCAATCAACCTGTGGACCCCTGGTGAGTCTTCTCCTGTTTTGATTATTAACTGGTCAGAAGCTTTGTTATCTGGATTTCAGGAGTCCTGAAAGGAAAGCAAAGTCCTCTTACCAGGGCAACCATCTCCCTCTGCGGAAGGGTGGAGTGAGCGTGCTTTTGAGAAAGCCAAGCAGCCTTCATGGTGCGTCCCCCACGGCTCACAAAAGAAGAGGCAAGCAGGAAGCTCCACAGCCCAAACCCGGGAGGGAGGCTGGGTCTTCTGTGAAGACCCAAAATATCAAAGACATTAATAATACCGTTCATGGAGAGCTTGTCACACGCTAGATACTGTGCACATTTCACTTCACGTGCTCCTATCGAATTTGATCTTTACAACACTATGAGCAGGTACTGTTCACGCGAGGAAACAGATTCAGAGAGCATTAGCAACTCGCCTGTAGTCACACATCTATACAGGGATGAGTCAGAGAGCATATCCATTGGTCTGAATCACGGCGAGCTCTTAACTAGTATCTTGGCTGTCTCTTCTTTTAAACACGAGGACAGACACCATTTGGCGTGCTTACGTGAGCAAGAGTTCTCAGTTGTCTGCCATTTGTATTTGGCTGTGCCAAGCCTCACCTCCGCCTGGGAAACAAACCAGGTTCTTATTTCAGTAAATGTTTACTGACTGCCTTCAATACACTGTGCTCCGTGCCAGGCCCCACATTTAATAAGTGGGAGACGAGGTCGCCCTTGCAAGAACTTACTGTGAATTTACAAATCTACAGTGGATTAAAGGGACAGACATAAAGCATGTACAGGTGATTTTACCAGAGGTCTGGGAGTTGCTGGATTGAATGGAGTCATCGATGCCTGGGGATTTGTAGAGGAGGTGAGCTTGGGACAGAGGTCAGGACTGGTTTGTTGGAGCTGAGAATAAGGGTGGTGCAGCAAGGGAGTAAAGTGGCCCAAGTGTCAGTCAGAAGACAGCTCCAGTGCTGCCTCGGGGCATTCTGTTACCCCTTAGTCTAGGCCCACTGGACTCTGGCAAGTGCCCAAGCCCACACTGGAAAAGCAATCCTGGGGCTGAGTCACGTGTCCAGAAACGCCTGCAGTGAAATCCTATGAAGGGTAATGTGCATCCTCAGAGCAACTTTAGGCAAAGGCAGCAAGGCTCCCATTTTATGAGGTGACTTTGAAACCAAAGTCAGCAGGTCTGAAACTTTCAAATCAATTTCTCCTCTGCTTCAAAGATCAGACATCTAAATCAGAAAGGATGTACATGTAAGTCAAGGGGTGAAAACGGAACTTAAACCTGTAGCAGGTAGAAACTTTCTGAATATTTTGAGTAAAAACCTTATCAAAATGCATGTGCTTTCCCCAGTAATTCCACTTCCACAAATCCTCCCCAGGGAAGTAACAGCGACTTTGTTTATAATGGTGACAAACGAGAGAGGATTAGAGTTTTCATGTCTACATAACGGAATCCTATAATCCTATGTAGCCATTACAAATGGAGATGTAGGGGCGCTGGGGTGGCTCAGTTAAGCGTCCGACTTCGGCTCAGGTCACGATCTCACAGTTCGTGGGTTCGAGCCCCGCATCGGGCTCTGTGCTGACAGCTCAGAGCCCGGAGCCTGTTTCAGATTCTGTGTCTCCCTCTCTGCCCCTCCCCCACTTGCACTCTGCCTCTGTCTCAAAAATAAATATTTAAAAATTTAGAAAAAAAATGGAGATGTAGATTTATGTTTATTGATGAGGAAAAAAATCCTAATGTATTTAGTACAGCCTGGTTATAAATAAGCAGATTATAAAACAATCTATGTATACAAATTTTACAAAGAGGAATCATGTGATTCTTCAAACCACTCCTGAATCAATTTAATAGAATTGAAATCATATGGAATAAGTTATCTGATCACAATGTAATTCACTTAGATATCAATAACCATAACATATCTAGGAAAACTGCAAATATTTTTTTTTTAATTTATTTATTTGGAGAGACAGAGAGAGAGAGAGAGAGAGAGAGAGAGCAGGAGCACAAGCGGGGCAGGGGCAGACAGAAGGAGAGAGAGAGAATCCCAAGCAGGCTCTGCAGTGTCAGTGCACGGAGCCTGATACAGGACTCGAACTCACGAACTGTGAGATCATGCCCTGAGCTGAAATCAAGAGATGCTTAACCCACTGAGCCACCCAGGTGCCCTGGAAAACTGCAAATATTTTCTTTCTTTTTTTTTTTTTTTTTTTATTTTTGGGACAGAGAGAGACAGAGCATGAACGGGGGAGGGGCAGAGAGAGAGGGAGACACAGAATCTGAAACAGGCTCCAGGCTCTGAGCCATCGGCCCAGAGCCTGACGCGGGGCTCGAACTCACGGACCGCGAGATCGTGACCTGGCTGAAGTCGGAGGCTTAACCGACTGCGCCACCCAGGCGCCCCTGCAAATATTTTCAATTAAACAACACACTTTGAACTAATCCACCCAAAAAAAAAAAAAATCAAAGGAGAAATTATAGAGTAGTTTAAACTTAACTATATATAGAGCACTGGTATATGGAAATTTGGGAAGGCAACTAAAACAATTATTAGAGGGAAACTTTCACCTTTAACTGCTCATATTAAAAAAAAATTTTGAAGGTCTAAGTAATATTAATGACCCAAGATTCTGCATGAAAATAAATAAATAAAAGGGCAAGGTAAACTCAAAGTAAGCAGAAATAAGAAAGAAATATAGTTAATAAGAAATAAGAAATAAAGTTAGCAGCAAAATACAAATCAGGCAAACAACGTAGAAACCTAACAAAGCAGAAAGCTGTCTTTTTGTTTCAGAAAATCTCAAATATTCCTATATATAAGCTGCTTTGTAAAAGGTTTATAACTCTATGAATTGACATGTTCACAGAAGTTCTCTTCACCTGATAGGATCAGGAACAATCTTAAAAAATTTTTATTGATGTTTATCTGTAATATCTTTTTTTGTCTCCCTCTTTTATATTTGAGAGCTTCTGAGGGGACTGACATCCTCTGCTTATTTGCTGAATTGCTAGAACAGTAAAGCAACACACCCTATTAACCCTTTGTTTCCCAAAGTAGGGGCATGTGCCCCTGTTGATACAGAAGTTCTGAGTGATATGAAGATATCTTTCCATAACACTGCAGAGAGAAAGGGAGCCCTCTTTGAAGTTTCCTTCAGTCATTTTGATTGTAGTCAAGGAGACAGCTTTGGTTTCTTGCAATTAGGTTTTCAATTGCTTTTCTCTCTTTGTAAGCAAAAGAGGTGGGTGGGCAGGAGACAGCATCTGAGCAGAAGTCAACCACAGCCGCCCTTGCACTGTATTTATCTTGAGGACTGCCTTCTGTGTATGGGATGCTTCTGCAGTTACACTGGAGGGATAAAGCTTCCTTTAAATAAGGAAATTAAAATTTAAGGAAAACCACATGTCAGTAATTTAAATCAAATTCAAAAATAAGGGATGTGGTAAGGGGATAACGATCAAAATGCTGAGGCTAGCACACCTGTACTGAAGTCCAAGGAAAGTGGTGCTAACCTCTGTGAGGGTGAAAGGCCTCCAGGATATCAGTGTGCACTGGGATATCCCCATAGGTCCCCCAGGCCTCGACTTCAATCTTGTCATTTTAATATAAAAACAACAGCACGGACATAACAAATGAGCAATTTGCTCAGGTAATGACCCAGGCAGTAGGGAGACGATTTCAGAACAGGATTCCAAGTCCAGATAAATCCTGTTGGGAGGATGACTGACGTGGGAGGTTTCTAAGAGCAGATAACATTTCTTTGCAATGTTTGCCCAGAGGAAAGAGGCCCTTCCACAGGAAGAAGGTCAATTCCGGTCTATTTTTATAAAAGCATTTCAAGTGGTTAACGGACTTATTTCCTGTGGTTCCCAGGAATCCTGCAGCAGGTTCCCAGGAGGATGTTGGTGATAGGTAGCAGAGACCTGATGAGTGGCAATCAATAATTATCTCTATATTTGCTTCACTTTTTCCAATAAAAATAATCTAGGGGAAAAACACTTGCTCTAGAAGAGCAAAGTTCATGACAACAAAGAGCAGAATGGGACATGAAAGTCCCTTCGCGTGCAGCAGAGTCCTCAGGTCAAGATTTTGGAAACTGAAGATTGGTTTATTCACTCATTCCCTTTTATTCAACAAATAATCGAGCAACTGTTCTGTGCCAGGCACTGTTGAGGGGCTGTGGAAAAGATGGTGAATAAACATGGCTTCTGCCTTCCAAGAGCTTTCCGTCTACCGGTGGGAGAAGGCATCAGACAGGCCAGCAATGTCTGGGTAGATATATACTTAATTACAAATGGTGGGAAGCATTGGGAAGAAAAGAAGAGGACATACAAAAGAGAATAATGGAGGCTGGGGGGAACAGAACTTAGATGGGGAGGTCAGGAAAGACCCTTGAGGAGGTGGCTTTGGCTGCCATCTGAAGAGTTAGCAGGAGCCAGCCAGGAGAAAGGGCCAGAAAGCAAACAATCTGCATGAAGGCAGGCAGGTAGAAGAGACCACCCTGGACTCAAGGATCCAAGGGCAGACAGGACTGGAGGACTGGCTAGAGCATAGTGGGCAAAGGGAAGGAGTGGTGGGAGGTCAGGCCAGACCATACAGGGTCTTGCAGGCCACGGGAAGGATTCAGATTTTACTTGGAAATGAAAAGCTATGGAAGGTTGCAAGCAGGGGGTGAGGTAGGTTTTCAAGGATCCTTCTGACTCTATGTATAAAGATGATGGGGGGGGGCATGCTGAGAACAAAAGAGGAGACTATTTCAGAAGTTGCGACAGTGGACTGGACTGGGCGTTGACAGTAGGTACTAAGTACATAAATTTGACAGCCTTTAACTTCAACATAAGAGTTGAGAAAGTTGACCAACACACAAGCCTGGGACTAAGGCGAGGCAAGGGAGGTACTTGCTTTGGGCACAAAGCAAGTTTACTCAGAAGCCAAGATAAATAATATTTTAGTGCAATATTTTTTTTAAGTTTGTTTGTTTGTTTAAGTCATCTCTACATCCAATGTAGGTCTCAAACTCATGACCCCGAGATCAAGAGTCGCATGCTCCTCTAAGCCAGTCACCCATTTAGTGCAGCATTTTTTTAGAAAATCAAATTTAGGGCAAAACAGTCCTTGATGAACAAGAAATCAAATTTCTTTTAAAAAGACAGGATCCACAACGGTGCTGTGCCAAGCCACAGAAGGAGCCTGGGGCAAAAGGAAAAACCTTGTAATACTGATCCTGGTGGTATTTAAAATTTTGATATTTTGTTCATATCCTCGCTGTTATTCTGGCTAGCTGACCTTCCCCACCTGTAAACCAGGGGGCGACCATGTAATCCTCGGCTCTTAAAATAAATACTATGCAAAGAAAATGGAGGACATAGATCATCACAAGCCCCCTGGTGGTACAGATGCTATTCTTTGTCCTGATTCTGGAGACTCCGAGACAGAAAGTACATAATAGTTGCTCCATCAATACTTCTGATACTGTTAATGGCTAACATTTATCAGGCTCTTAATATGTCAGGTACTTTGCCAGAAGCCGGGAAACACAATGATCTCATTTTATACTCACACCAATCCTGTGAGGCAGGTATAGTATCATCCCTCCCCTACCATGACTGGTATATATTTGATTAGCATTTAGTAAATCCAGGAAGAAACAAAGATGTATAGATGGAAGGGAAAATGAGAGAAAAGGAAGGGACAGGCCTTATTCTATTCCTTATGAGTCCTATATGGATCACAGTGATCCCAGCTCCTTGGGCAAACACTATTTTCTGACAAACACAAAACACCACACTTAAACAGACCTGCACAAAAAAGGGAACTACACTTAAATATCACCTTTCTCCATAGGGATTATTTTGGATAAGTTAGGTTTTTTAAACCGAACAGCTTTTCTAAGAAAATATTTCTTTCTTTTTTTTTTTATTTAAAAAAAATTTTTTTTAACGTTTATTTATTTTTGAGACAGAGAGACAGAGCATGAACAGAGGGGGAGCAGAGAGAGAGGGAGACACAGAATCTGAAACAGGCTCCAGGCTCTGAGCTGTCAGCGCAGAGCCCGACGCGGGGCTTGAACTCACGGACCGTGAGATCATGACCTGAGCGGAAGTCGGACGCTTAACCGACCAAGCCACCCAGGCGCCCCTCTTTTTTTTTTTTTTAACGTTTATTTATTTTTGACAGAGAGACAGAGCATGAGCGGGGGAGGGGCAGAGAGAGAGACACACACAGAATCTGAAGCAGGCTCCAGGCTCTGAGCTGTCAGCACAGAGCCTGACGCAGAGCCCGAACTCACAGACCCTGAGATCGTGACCTGAGCCGAAGTCAGAAGCTCAACCGACTGAGCCACCCAGGCGCCCCAACTAAGAAAATATTTCTTGACTTCATCCATTCCCAAATATTCACTGAGCAAAATTATAACATACCAGGCACAGATCTAGGAACTAACATATGTGAGCAAAACAAACCTGATTACGGGTCCTCATTAGATTCATAGTCCACCGTGTGTGTGTGTGTGTGTGTGTGTGTGTGTGTGTGTGTGTTTGGGAAGGGGGTTGGCATGAGACAGTCAATAACTAGTAAACAAACACATACATAAAGTCATAAATTATCATAAGTGTTATACAGGACTCATACATAGAGGAGTGCAGGGAGCTACCCTACACAGGGTGGGCCAGACACATTTAGGCACACGGAGGCAGAAACCCTGCTTCACATAATACTTATGTTGCTGAAAATGCAGTGTTAAGAAGTTTTGCAAATCAAATTAACCAAACTCCCACTATAGAGTGTGAAACTTTACAACCTAATGACTTACTCCTACGGAGGACAGTTTTGGAAAAACAATACCACTGACTTATTTTCTATACAAACATATCGCTGAGAAAGGTACTCTCACCACTGAGGGGTCAAGAATACAATATTGGCGGGCCACATGGGTGGCTTAGTCAGTTAAGCATCTGACATCAGCTCAGGTTATGACCTTGTGGTTTGTGAGTTCAAACCCATGATCGGGCTTGCTGCTGTCAGCACAGAACCTGCTTCAGATCCTCTGTCCCCCTCTTTCTGCCCCTGCCCCCCTGTCAAAAATAAACATTAAAAAAAAAGAACACAATATTGGGGAACGTTGGAAAATGTTCTGCCTCCTGTCTGCCCCACACCCATCTAAATGTCTAGATTTATGGAATTCCAGAGGAGCCCCTTGAACCTGACAACACCAAGGAGGAACCAAGGAATGCAGGACCTTTGAAAGCCAGCAGAAATTACGTACAAAAAGATGGCAGCCTAGAGAAGTAAGGAGAAGTCCGTCTGACATTTCTTCTTACCTCCTGTTGCCTAATCTACTCTCAAAGGCCAATAGTGTAGAAATTCTTCATTTTTCAAACAACCCCACCCAAAAGAGTAGCACTTTGATCTCTAAAGCATGAGAGAGGAGCAGTGGATAGTGCGGGGTATAAATGGCTTGGAAAGGTTATGTAGAAAAAAGAAATAAACAAGAAGAGAAGCCATGAGGAGTTGCAGGGATGAAAGCAAACCATGCTTTGAACTACCTGCCAGAATGAAAGCAGACTCCCGTGAGAGGCCATGTTTGACAGACGAGCACACTGTCGAGCTTCCCGGTACCTACCTATGAGTGGGACGCACAGTGTGCACCTTCCTGGAGATGCTAGATACCGGGCGCAGATTTATCTCTGAGTTTACCTTCTTGGATACGAGATTCCAACACACTTCCAAGCTCTTTCATCCCTTATCAGACACCAGTCCTTGCCCAGAGCCTTTGCTCATATTCTCTTGCTCCAACTCCTTCCCATAAAACCCACCTGGCTCCTGCCAACAGCTGGGGTGTGTGCAGGCCTGTGTGGAGAATGCCAATGACACAGTCACAGGACCATGAGAGCATTGGGCATGCTGAAACAGGGCAAACTGGGGAGACGGGAGAATGGTCCCTTTTGGACTTTTTGTGTGGGTTCAAAGAGAGTTGGCAAGTAGAAGGAACCTCTAAAAATAGCCAAAGTCCTTAAAAAGAAATAATGCAAAAGAAAACAAGGTTTATACTGTCCTAATGTAGGCTCTGCAAAAACTAAGCCCTGGAAGGCTGGCGCTGGGGTAGCTTATTATTTGCTTCCTGCTCTTTGGCTGAGACACCCACTGGGTCCCTTTGCAAATCCTGGGCCCTGCTCCCCACCCCCTGCCTCCTGCATGGTGCTGGAAGCCTCCACAGGAATGCAGCTCTCTTGGGGCACAGCTGGGGCCTCCGAGGCCCACTTTCAAGATCCAGAATAGACTGTGACATGTGAAACGAGCTCCGTGGGGTTTTACATTCCTCCTTCGTATCCAAGCACCTTCAACACAAAACCTCACGCCGGGATTGCTAATCATTCTTCCAGAAACGCCTGGATATCATCTGTCTGGCAGAAATGTGAGTTTTGTCTTTTTTTACTTTTCAGTGTTTTCAATGAACATGGGGCCCTTGAAATGAGGCTGCCCAACAGAGGCGTGACATAATAAAGTGATGTCTTGGGACTCAGGGTTTTGCTCTTGGCTAAGCCACAGATTTGCTTTGATATGCTGTTCAGCCTCTCTGTGTCACACTTCTCTTGGCTAGAGAAAAAGACAAAGTGTTCACCTATCTCATGTAACAGGAGGAATAAAAAATACAAAATGATTATAAAATACCTCTTATATTATCTACACCATAGGCACCTAGAGATGCCTGCTTACCCACATAAAATGCTTTGTGAAACTCCAAGTACCATAAAAATGCAAATAATCCATGCATTAAAACATAGGCTCCTACTGGGGTGCCTGGGTGGCTCAGTTGGTTGAGTGTCCAACTTCGGCTCAGGTCATGATCTCACAGTTCGTGAGTTCAAGCCCTGCATCAGGCTCTGTGCTGACAGCTCAGAGTCTGGAACCTGCTTCGGATTCTCTTCCCCCCCCCCCCCCCCCCAAAAATAAATAAACATTAAAAAAAATTTTTTAACACAGGCTCTAATTAACAACCATAACAACACCTTCTATTTCCTAGGCATTCACTGTATGTGAGACCCTTCCCAGGCCTGCCTTTCTCTATTCCTTTGTCATGGCACCATGAGGAGATCAGTATTTTTTTTAATTTTTTTTAACATTTATTCATTTTTGAGAGAGACAGAGTGTGACTGGGGGAGGGCAGAGAGAGAGGGGGACACAGAATCAGAAGCAGGCTCCAGGCTCTGAGCTGTCAGCACAGAGCCCAATGTGGGGCTCGAACTCACGGACTGTGAGATCATGACCTGAGCTGAAGTCAGACGCCGACTGAGCCACCCAGGCGCCCTGAAATCAGTATTCTTAATAGCTTCAGTTTACAGAAGAGGCAGCTGAGGATCAGAAAGATTAAATGACTTGCTCAGTCATGCAAATAGTTAATAACACAGCAGAAACCAAAGCCCAGGTCTATGAGAACTTCCCTTTTCCATGGCCTTTCCAGCCCAGTCTGAAGTAGGACTATCGAATGGGTTCCCAGAGTGGGCTCTGGGCTCACCCCAGTCCTTTAAAAGCAATGGCAAGTGATTCTACTGTGATAAAAGCTAAGAGTGACTTGACTGCCACTGGGCCAATCAGAAAGTGCTGGTGAGGCCATTATAGTGCTTTCAAAGGGGACAGTTCTGTGTCACGGGAGGAACTTGCAAAGACTCCACTCAAGACACAAGTATCTGTCGATGGGGCTACCTGACTTATGCGGGCTAGGGGACTGGAGAATAAACAGAATAGAGAAGCTAAGGATCACTCAACCAAAGGCATTTTTTCTGTTTCCCATATTTCTGTGGCAGTTACAATCATGGACGCTGCAGTCAGAAAACCCTACCTTCCGATTGCAGCTCTAACATTGATTTATCTGTATGACCTTAAACGAACTGTTTAAACTCTCCAAGCCTTGGTGTCCTTAGTTGCAAACTGGGGATAAAAAAAGCAATGCCTTGAGTTCAGTTCAGGGCAAGCCTCCCTGTTCATTTAATTAAATCTTGGGACATGATCAGGCTACGGAAGACGATTACATGGGAGATATCACTCTATTCATTGATCTCCCAGCCTACAAAAGAAAGAAAGAGAGAGAGAGAGAGAGAGAGAGAGAAGAGAGAGAGAGAAAGAAAGAAAGAAAGAAAGAAAGAAAATGCCTATCTCACAGAACTCTGAGGATTAATTAAAATAATGTATGTGGGGCACCTGGGTGGCTCAGCTGGTTAAGCATCCGACTTCGGCTCAGGTCATGATCTCACAGTTCATGAGTTCAAGCCCCGCATTGGGCTCTGTGCTGACAGCTCAGAGTCTGGAGCCTATTTCTGATTCTGTGTCTCCCTCTCCCTGCCCCTCTCCCACTCATGCTGTCTCTCTCTCTCTCTCTCTCTCTCTCTCTCTCTCTCTCAAAAATAAATAAACATTAAAAAAATTTTTTTTAATAATGTTTGTAAAGCACTTAGGACAGGATCTGGTACATAGTAAATGTTCAAGAAAAAGTCACTATTTTATTATTTATGGATTTATTTGATTATTTATGGGTATGTTCAGAACAGACTGTTGGGAAACATATGGTAGGGAAAGCCCCCAGCATTTCCAAAGAGATAACAAACACTTACTTCAAAAGACTAAGCTTGGAGAAGCCAAATTTTGTAGCTCAGGAGGGAAGAAAAAAGACCTAGCAAACAAACCATCGTCCTGTGAGTTGGAAGGTCTGCTGTCTTTGAGAAAGGAATGTCCTCGTGGGCTGGTTCTGGAGATTGTAACTTGCACAACATTTTCAAAAGATTTTTGGAGGCACATCAGTAAGGGAAGGCTAGAGGAAGGGACCAGGGCTGGCGGAGCCCCTGCAGAATTGCTCTGCATTTGGCTGGAAGCCCAGGCCTTTAAAGCATCAGTCTGTAGGAAGGATACTTCCATTTAAGACATGTGCTGGTCTTCAGGATGGCCGCGAGCCTGCAGGATGCTCTGGGCCAGGGTGTACCATTAAAGTTCGGGCACAACTGGGGCATCAGAGCATGTCGCGATGCCAGGGAGTGCTCTGTGGTTCCTCTTACAGGGTGTTTTGTCTAAGCATTAAAATAATTCCTGACCTCCAACGGAATGATGCTCTATGGGAGTCAGCGTTTTAGGGGCAGAGAAGCCACACTGCAGAGAATTAAAGATCCAGAACCCAGGGAACAAATAATGGATATTGGAGATCATTGGGAAAGTGTGTGTATCTGCTTATATCTTTTGCTCCTCATAAAGGAGTGTGGGGGCTAAGACTGGGATTGAGCTGTTGGGTGATACAGCTGGACTGGCTTTACAGGCTGCACTTCCGGCCAGCTATCCGTGGTCCAAGCATCTATGCCCCTCTTATTGGAAGCTCGGCTTGATTGATCTGGTATGGGCAGACTCTAACCTCCATATGACAGACACTGTGATTTCTACTGCAGGCCCGGAATCCCTTATCTGAAAAGCTAGACAAATTTCTGAACCCAGGATTTGGGGGATTTTAGAAAGACAATTGGTTGCATTTATTGTATATTAAGGAAGAACTTCTGTGGGGTCTGGAGCAGTCCCCTATAATCAAACACATTGGCGATTCTGCACCAGATCACACACATATGAACACATAGGTGATAAATAAAGACTTTAAGCAGTCTCAGGACAGTCTGGGTCAGGTTTTGCCACAATCTGAGTTACGAAAGAATGTCTAGTTTTCAGAGCATGTTGCATTTCAGAATGTAGATTAGGGATTTGAGGTCCTTCTTTTCATTTCCTTTTCTTTCTCCTTATTTTCTTTCTTAAATTTCCCCAACAGTCTGCCCGTGGCAGGTGCTGAGTACAAGTGGTTGGCATCTAGAGTATAACATCTTGATCTCCCTCAAAGAATATTTGATTCTGGAAGCCAGGGGACAGTTTATTCTCAGTAACTTGGGGATTCTTTAGGATTAGAAAGAGTCTAAATTAAAGAAGAGGAGAGAGAGACTACTGAATCCACAGGTTCTCTGTCATCCTGGACGGTAACACACAAACCTGTGAAACACACTGAGGATGGTCACTAGCACATCATATTCAGCTGCTGAGTAAATAAGAGGGCATCACTTGCACATCAGGGGTAATGGTACTTAGAAAATAATATGTTTTAAATATTGCTAAAATATTACTAAATGTTAAGAACCAAGTTTGTCCAATCCTCAATCAATAGCACAGGTGATTAGCAAAAGACAACAAGATACATGGAGAATGATAATCAAGCAACATCTATGAATGCTTACAAGTTTTCAAGTGCTGGGCTTAGCGCTTTATGTGCCTGATCACTTAACGCTTACAGCAACTGTGTTGTAGCTATTGTTATGGGGTCCTATTCTGCAGATGAGAAAACTGAGGTCCTGTGAAACTGAATGAGTTTGCTAGTGAGTGTCCACCCAGGACTGAAACCTGAGTCTAGCAGCATGCTGGTAAACCCGCTATCAGAGAAAAGGAAGGGAGGAAGGAAGGAAGGAAGGAAGGAAGGAAGATTTTGAATATTCAAAAATTGGCTTTCACAAATCTGTAGGAACCATCTCCTGAACGACACTATCAAGCCCACCCCATGGCCATGTCCAGAGTTTGCTGCCAGTTCTGGAAGATGAGATTTCAGCTCATGGAACAGAACTGGCCTGGGAGAAGCACACCGAGATGCTAGTCCCGCCAGTCAGCCATGGCTGGATTCCCTCCCCAGACCTGGTATAGATCACTGCGGGTGGAGGACAGGGAAAGACAGAAGAACACTCTGTCTCTTTCTTCAGGCAATTTTTCCTTCACCAGAGAGTGTGAAGTGAGTTCCTGCCAACCTGGCACTCCCAGGCAAAAACAATAAAACCTAGAATTCTTTTAAGGCCCTACAAGTTTTTTTTGTGGTTAGATAGAAAGTTCAGACTTGAGACTAAACGGTCTGATCTTTTCTTGAGATCCTTCAAGTCCATGATATTGCCTTCAAAGAAGTAAGGAAGTATTTTCTACAAGATGGAAAAAAGGCTGGGTCTGGTTTTTTTCCTTTAATTAAAAAAAAAAAGTTCATTTATTTTGAGAGAGAGAGGGCGTGGGGGAGGGGCAGACAGAGAGGAGAGGGGGAATCCAAAGCAGCCCCAGCGGCACTGCGAGCACAGATTTCACAACTGTGAGATCATGACCTGAGCCAAAGTCAGGATTCGGACGCTTAACCGACTGACCCACCCTGGCTCCCCTGGGTCTGCTTTAACCAAGCAGCCTAGTTTGAACCCACTTAAAATCCATTTAGGTTCTTGGTTTAGCCTCTCTGTTAATACCTGAAAGACCTCACCTACTAATTAGGTCCCATGATAGCATGTTTCCACTAGAGGCTCCCAAGAAGGAACTGGCCTGGGATTCAATCAACAAACATGCAGAGAACAATGATTATGTGGAGGCATTTGCTAAGTGCAAGGCCTAGAAAAAACAGGCACAGCTTTTGTTCCAGAGCTGCAGAGACTAATGAAGGAGACAGTCAGGTAACCTTAGTTACATTATATTCATTCACTCATTCAACAAATATTTATCAAGGGCCCATTAGATGCCAGGCATTCTGCCAGGCACTGAGAGACCATGGTAAGCAAGACAGATTGGTTTGTACTATTGTGGAGCTGACAGTCCAGTCATAAAGGGAGACATTAATTAAATAATCACAAGAATGAATGTGTAATTAAAAAATGAAGTAAGAGCTCTGAGGAAATGTTAAACGGTCCTTTGAGAACTGGAGGAACCTGACCCAGTTAAGGAAAGTCAGGAAAGTCTTCCTTGCGGAATTGGCAACTGAACTAAGGCTTGAACAAAACGTAGGAGTTAACCAGGCAAGGAGGGTAGAGGGAAAGAAAGAAAGAGCGCTCTAGAGAGAGGGAGCAATGTAGGCAAAGATCATAGGGCGAAAAGGGACACAATGGTTTCAAGCAAATGGAAGGCCAGTTTGGGTAGAGAACATGGTGGAAAAGGAGGCAGGGGAGGAAGCCAGGGCTAGTCCTCAGAGCCCTGAAGGTAGAATTTTTTTTTTAAGTAAATGTTAACTTTTATTTATTTTATTTTGTTTGTAATTGAAATGTAATTGACACACAATATTATGTTAGTTTCAAGTGTACAACATAGTGACTCAACATTATATACATTACAAAGAGATACGGATAAGGCCTTAGTCTTTATTCTGAGAGCAATGGGAAACCAGTGAATGATATAGGTGGGAAACATACGCGGGAATTATACCCAGTGCTTCCATAGGGTAAAAGAAATGCTGCTGTGGGAGCATTAGGAAATCAACTCAAACATAAACTGGTGTGTGTGGTATGGCAGAAGAAAAGGGAGGTTAGGGCTGGGGGATGTATCCAAATCAACTTTCTGAAAGAGAAATATCTGAGATGAATTTTTGAAGGGTGAGTATGACCTAGTCAGGCCATGGTAGAAGGTGGAGGGAGTAAGGGAGAGAGAACGCTGGTCGGTGAATGTGAGAGTGTGTGTGTGTTGGGGGGGGGGGGGCGGGGGAGTTACAAGAAGAACAGGCCAATAAGAGATAAGGCAACAGAGTTAGGCAGGGACCTGATGATGAATGCCTCACAGGTCACGGTAGAGTCTGGGTTTTATCCTGATGGCAGCAGAGAACCCAGTGACGCAAAGATCTTCAGCAGGAGAATGATGATTAGACTCATGCCTTCGAAAGGATATTAGTAGTGGAATCAAAAGTGGGTTGGAAGGTTGCAGAGGTGAAGAAGACAGATGCCGTTTGCCTGCCTTAGCAGCCCAGGTGAGACAAGGTGTTCCATCTGTGGTGAGCAGCCATAGTGAGGATGGAGAATAGAGGATGACTTTAAGAGACATTAAAAAGGTACAGTTGAAAGGGTTTTGTCACTAATGGGACGCATAGGAGTGATTTCTACTCTCCCCACAGAATAGTCTGAACAAAATGGATTCTTCTACTTGTGTTGAGTCTTGCTTTATGACCTGGTACACCGTCGGTTTACAAAAATGTTCTATGCATCCTTGAGAAGAATAGTGTTCACTAACTGTTGGATGCAGGGTTCCCTGATATGTTCACTCAATTAAACTTGTTAATTGTGCGTTTTGATCTGCAACTTTATTAATATTTTTTGTCAGTTTGCTTTATCATTTATGACAGAAAGGTATTAAAATCTCCCACCATCGTGGTGGATTTGCCAAGTTCTTTATATTTTTGTGAATTTTTGTTTCATATAGTTTGAGGCTATGAGGCTATGTCATTAACTATATCTTTTTTTTATATCTTTTTTTATATCTTTTTGTTTTTATATCTTTCTGTTTAATTATTCTACTTATCATTATGCAGTGATCCCTTTTATCCTTGATCACTCTTTTTGCCTTAGACCTAGTTTCTATGATATTAATATAGCCATACCAACTTTTAATTTTTGTTAAGATTGATCTGGTATCTATTTTTCATCCTTTTGATTTTAACCTTTCTGCCCTTACATTTTAAACATGTCTTTTATAATCAGAGCATAGGTGAAATTTTTTTAAATCCAGTAGCAAGGTGCCTGGGTAGCTCAGTTGGTTAAAGCGTCTGACTCTTGATTTTGGCTCAGGTCATGATCTCATGGTTTGTGAGACCGAGCCCCACATCAGGCTCTGCACTGACAGCATGGAGCCTGCTTAGGATTCTCTCTCTCCCTCTCTCTCTCTCTGTTCCTTCCCAGCTGATGCTTGCTCTCTCTCTCTCTCTCTCTTTCTCTCTCTCAAAATAAGTAAATAAACATAAAAAAAATCCAGTAGCTAGTAAATTTAGTCCACTTACATTTATTGTGAATATAAATATATTTGGATTTATTTCTGCCACCTAATTTTGAGTACTATTTTTGATTTTCTATTCTTTTTCTAGATTATTTTGGATAAGTACAGATTTTTTTCACCTCATTTCCCCTATTCTCACCAATTGCTGGTTGGAATCACTGCATTCTATTTCTTTTCTTTTAGTGGTCAATCTTTTTTTTTATTAAAAAAATTTAATGGCTATTATTTATTTTTGAGAGAGAGAGAGAACAAAGAGAGAAACAGGGGAGGAGCAGAGAGATAGTGAGCAACATAGAATCCAAAGCAGTCTCCAGGCTCTGAGCTGTCAGCACAGAGGCCGACACAGTGTTTGAACTCACAGACCACGAGATCATGACCTGAGCCGGAGTCAGATGCCTAACCAACTGAGCTACCCAGGTGCCTGTAATTTTTTAAAAGTTTATTTATTTATTTTGATAGGGAGAGAAAGAGAGTGAAAGAGAGAGAGGGAGAGAGCATGAGTGGGGGAGGGCTGGAGAGAGAGGGAGAGAGAGAGAATACCAAGCAGACTCCATGCTGTCAGCACGGAGCCCAACATGGGTGGGGCTCAAACTCATGAACCGTGAGATCATGACCTAAGCTAAGATCAAGAGTCAGATGCTAAACTGAAAGAGCCACCCAGGTGCCCCTTTTTAGTGGTTACTCTTAACATTTAACATGCATATGTGACTCAATAAAATAAAATGTAAGATTAACAACTCTAAGAGTTAATGCTTCTGGGTGATGCCACTGATGGAGACAGGGAGCAAGAACTTAGAGCCTATTTGGAACCAAAGGTGAGACCTATTTTACATACGCTTGGTCAGAGGACACTTATCCAATCATCATCTTGACAGATGCCTATACATCTACCTTTGGTAGCATTACACATTTGGTAGAATATTTGTAAAATATTCCCTTTCATGGGTATTCTGCATTACTTAAGCAGTGACAGGGGTTAAAAATTTAAAAAAACCCTGGGCGCCTGGGTGGCTCAGTCAGTTAAGTGGCCGACTTCATGTCATGATCTCACCGTCTGTGGGTTCAAGCCCCACGTCACGCTCTGTGCTGATAGCTCAGAGCCCGGAGCCTGTTTCAGATTCTGTGTCTCCCTCTCTATCTGCTCTTCCCCACAACTGCCTTTCCTGGATCCTTAGAACCCTAAATTTTTCCTGTTAGTTTAGTTTCCAGGGCCGAACTGAACACACATGTCTCCTAAATCGGGGACTTGATAAGTGTCCCTTCAACAACTCTTGATGAGCTGAGAACTGAGTCTGAAATGGCCTGGATTCTCTCTTACATAACCATAGCTTACCTTTACCTCCTTCATCCCCTCTGCTACGTTTGTGGCTTAAATGATGGAGGAAAGAGCTTAACCAATTTCTCCCAAATATGAGAGAGAATGAAAACTTCTATTTTCATTCCAATTGAAAAATTATTTTAAACACAGCATTCAGTGGCAGCTGACCTAGACCACACCAGGCTTCAACTAGTTCAACATAACCAGTGACTCACATCTCCTATAGGTCACATCACATTTTTCTAAGTGCTGTTATGAATACTGTGAAAGATTATTAACCTTTCAGACATGTGTCAGTTTAGGTTCTCTTTGAGTGGTTACAGCTGACAAAATATGCCAGCCTTACCACGGATGTTCTAATACGCTTCGTGTTGCCCTTACTTTGGTGTCACTGATAAGTCAAGAGAATCTTCCAGCTTTTCCCCTAAGTCTCACCAGTGCCCCGAATCTCAAAGGGCTGGGCTTAGCACACAGCGATGACAAGAAGCCCACTGGGCTTGATTTTTTCCATGTCCCAACAAATATACACAGATATACCCCTGACAGCCAACAAAAAGAGAATAATAACAAGAAGCAGAATTTATAAATTTCCATCAGGCTTAATGCCTGATTTCATGTAGTTAATGGACTCATTTATTAGAGCAATTTGTGAAAACCCCCAAGGGCCCACGAAGGCTGTTGCTTAATGGTTTTATCATGTCATAGATTTCTTTTATCCCTATCTTCTAACAAATCCTGAAGAGGCAAGGAAATTAGGACTAACGACTGCCTCAAATGTAGGTAAATTGTAAATAGAGCCAATAAATACATAAATAAATAAATAAATAAATAAATAAATAAGGCGTTTTTGTGCCTCTGGGGTTTCCTTCAGCAACAAAAAGAGATTTTACTTTTTGTATGTTTCAGCTCATTCAAAGATCCCACTGCCACAGACTATCAGCCTCAGGTTGACTCAAAGCTTATTTTCAGGAGTTAACATGTCCTCCCTTCAGGTTTCCAGATATGGATGTGAACTGCAGGGTCATGGGAGCAATCTGAAGTTAGTACAGCCACCCCCACTACTGTCCCTCTTACTGGTGGTGGGGGTCGGGGGGGAGCAGGCAAAGAGCAGAATCGTGGCTTTATAACAGCAGATGGCACTGTGATGGAAAGGAAGGGACACCTGAGGGCCTGCTGGTCTCTGGCCGAGGTTGCTAATCTGGGGAGAGCTCCACAGTGGTGAAGTCTATGCTGCGTGGCTTATACACACATGAGCACATGAGCATGGGACAATCCTTGGCCACGGCTGCTGCCTCTACCCACAGGAGCCTTCTGCTGTATCTGTTCCCGTTCATCCCAAAGGGCTGGAAGCACAAATGCAAATGGATACAGCCAAATCTATACCCAACACTTAGACAACAACTTAACGGAGACTCCCCGCCAGTGCTGGATCTAGAAGGGAAGCCATCCTTCACTTGCACCTGATGCACAGTCAGGGGCCCATGGAGACCTCCACTTGAGGAAACCCAGGGACAACAAGAAACAAAAGTCCATCCCCCGAAGACTGACAACATGAATGGCTATTTGTACAGTTAAATGGCAAATATATATCCACCAGTATATAATTATTTTCTCCTGTACCAAATTAAGTAGACAACTTAGCAAGTGCTTGCGGGGAGAAAAGGAACAAAGAAATCTTTTTTATCTCTTGGCTGTACTTGAAGGAACGGGGAACTGATCACCATTGCATGTCAATGGAGAGGTGATGGGTGAGGATGTCAAACCTGGAAAGAGCTAAAGAGCTTTCTATCAAAAGGGGATCCAGAAGCGAGTGGAATGAGAGGGAGATTAAGAAGCTGGGTGAAGAAGGGCTGAGCAGAAAAAGACAGAGAGACGTGAGAGGGAGAGAGACAGAGGTAGGCCCAGAGATGTAGAGGCTTGTGGATGAATAAGAAGGGTTTGGAAGAGAGAATGTGGGTTTGGGAAGCAAAAGCAAGGTGCCACGGGAGATAAAGTCTGTGGATGTAAGTAACATTTTCAATCTGTTACTGTATTATCTGAAATGAGCTGGACAGAGTTTCGTCACATGTGAAGAGGATATTTCAGATGGCCTGACTTTAAACATAGTTTATATAGTGTATGCAAAATTCCCTTCGGGGGTACTCAGAGGGACGGCAAACCATGGCTGGAAGTGGGGACAGTAACGAGCTCACGTGAGTACAGACTGGAAGACACGTACCACAGATGTTAAAATGCCTGGAGCAAAAGAAACAATGAGATGCTTCCAGCATGAACCCCAATTCCAAAGTCACCAGGACCAATTACTCAAATTGTTGTCTCAATTTATGATGGAATTGCCTTCCACATGAGCAACTCTATGAGGTTGCTCTGGGGATGGATGGATGGATGGATGGATGGTTACTTCAGGGGATGCGGGAGGCTGGCAGGCCTTCCGCGAAGTTCACGGTGTTCCCTGGTGATGTAGGGTCTCCTGGGAAATGAGGAGATGCCTGGAGTCCCACTGTAAGGTTGACAGGGACAAAAGTGGAGGGTGTTGGTGGTGATAGCCAATATCTGGATCACAAACGAATAACGTAATGAATAATGAACTCATGGGGGCAGATGTATGTGCCAGACTGTGGGTAAAAATCCCACTTCTGGCAATGACACTGCAATATCAGTGAAGTCACTTCACCTTTTCCTGGTGTTAGGGGCAAATGATGGCTTTGTTTCAACACACCCCTTTTGAGGCTCAGCTCCCACCACCCAGTAGGCGTTGACCTGGGACAGGCCATCGAATGTCTATAAGCTCTGGTGTCATTTTACAAAAAAATGGGGATAATGAGTGTCTGTCTCAAAGAGTAATAATGAAGGTTATAGGAGTTACCTTATAGCCCGGATTACAAGTTAATGTTAATGATGATGATCACTACCATTATGAGGCCACTCAATAATCAGTGTGTGCAATCAGGACCTACTCACACTTGTAAGGAAGTTCCCGCACTAGTTCCCTGGCTCTTTTTCGCCTCTTCCTTGTGTGTCCTTGGAATCACCAGCGCTTTGTTCTTCTAAATGGTGGGACAAGTAGATGTTTTAAAATTCTGTTTATTAGTTTGGCTTTAAAAAAATCTTCTTAATTTATTTATTTTTTTAATTTTTTTTTAACATTTATTTATTTTTGAGACAGAGAGAGACAGAGCATGAATGGGGGAGGGACAGAGAGAGAGGGAGACACAGAATCGGAAGCAGGCTCCAGGCTCCGAGCCATCAGCCCAGAGCCTGACGCAGGGCTCGAACTCACGGACCGTGAGATCATGACCTGAGCTGAAGTCGAACACTCAACCGACTGAGCCACCCAGGCGCCCCTTCTTAATTTATTTTTGAGAGCAAGAGAGACAGAGCGTGAGCAGGGAAGGGGCAGAGAGAGAGAGGGAGACACAGAATCCAGACCAGGCTCCAGGCTCTGAACTGTCAGCACAGAGCCTGACGTGGGGCTTGAACCCACGAACTGTGAGATCATGACCTGAGCAGAAGTCAGAGGCTTAACTGACTGAGCCACCCAGACGCCCCTATTAGTTTGGCCTTTTAAAACTTAGATTCATGTCACTGGGTGTTTTAACACTGATACTATAAGTCTCTCTATAGTGGGTGTACACAATCTTAGAGGATTATAATGTGCAATATGATGGTTTCTGTGTCACACTAAGTATGTCTCATTAACAAATACTTAAAATGAAGCTGGCTTTTGTACAAGAGCCAGACCTACCTTCTCTATGTGACATGAGAATGTATGGAAACCTGAGGAAGCAGGCAATCACTGGCAGAACCTCCAAAAGATCTGTCTCATAAAGTTTCCTTTGGGACAGTGTCTGCCCTTCAAAATCCCGCATAACACCCCCAAGTGTTTGTTCCCTGGTTCTAGTTCTGTTCCCACCAGCAAATCCAGAATTTGCCATTACAGGTGAACCCTTGGCCGTCTCTATTGCGGGCGGTCTGAGGGCCCTTCCGTACCTTTTCCTACAGGTCCCGAACAGTCGGGCTATCTGAGCTATCTGTGTACACGGGGCAGGCAGTCCCCAGCCCACACAGTGGGAGGAGGAGAGCAAAACCTCAGTGCCGGCCTCTCGGCTTTTGTGGGTTTCAGCCAGAACCCAGGTGTTATTTTAGTACAACTTCAGTGTTTAATTTGAGGATGTGTGTGGATCAGGAGGGACCAAAACATTATTTTTTTTTTTTCCCTTGGCCAAATGATTAAATTTGAAGTTCTAAAAAATGCATGGCTTTGTCCAAAGCCGTGGCCAATTGGGAAGTAAGAAATGTCCTGAAAATCCCTCCCATGCCAGAGACCTTTCTTCCTTAACCACTGCCCACCGCACAGACCCGTTTGCTGTGGGCATCGCCTGGGCAGTTTGTGGTTTACTAACCGAGCAGGGGCCCCGTGCCCCGAGGCTCTCCTTCCCGTCTCGGAAGGGGACGCAGCACCTTGGCTGGTGGGACACTCTATAGGGTTGTCTAATTTCTTACAGCCTTGAAAGCACACCCTAAGCAGCAGCCGCTGAGCCATGGCTGAAGGGGAAATCACAACCTTCACGGCCCTGACGGAGAAGTTCAATCTGCCTCCAGGGAATTACAAGAAACCCAAACTCCTCTACTGTAGCAACGGGGGCCACTTCCTGAGGATCCTTCCAGATGGCACAGTGGATGGGACGAGGGACAGGAGCGACCAGCACAGTAAGCACCCATTTCTCTTGTAGCCCCAGACCTTCCTGGTGTCTTTCTTAGTCAAGGACGCGAGAAGGGAGGATATCTGGGTACGGGTACCCTTTTCTCCAAGGTTCTGTTCAGGCAGGGTGACATAAATGTGCACAGGGCCTAGGTGTGGAAAATAAGGAGCTGTGAGAGCTACAGCCTACCTAAAGGGGTCCTATTTCAAGACCGTAAAAGGATGGCCTGTTGACCTCATACAACTGCTTTGAGATCAGATGTGGCTGCCAGTGTTCGGCTCTTCGGGGTTTCTGTAATTTAGTGAAGAAAGGCCTGGCCCCCAAGGCCGGTTAGGACCCTGCCTGCTCTACGACAGGAAGGGCCACCTGGGGCAGGGGCAGTCAACCCCACACACAGACGCGGGCTCAGTTTCATGGGAACGGACTCTCCAGGTTATGTTTCCACTGAGCTTGATTTGTGAGATCCTAGTTCATAATCACAGTCTTACACATCATAAATTATGCAGCTTTCGCTCTGCAGATCATGCAGATGTGGTTGTGGTAACCGGGAGAGGTAAAGTCATTCTCCAGACCTTAGAGAAACTGGAGAGTGGGAACAGCTAAAGCCAAATGCTGAGCATCTCTTCTGGGCTTTCCTGCCAGCTTAGCTCTCGGATGGTGCTGATAAATGGAGGTATGACTTTAGAGAAATGAGTCTTCCTGACTATCTAAGGATAAAAATCTTTCCCTTCTGCTTTAGTACTTCTTGCGGTGAGTGGTGTGCATGTTTGATATTAGGTGCCTGCGTCCTGCTGTGATGTTAGCAGGGATTCCCTGAGCATCCCTGAAGCATTAGCTGTTGGAGAGACGCCAAAAGCCAGACCTAGTTCCTGCGTAGAGGGTCAGCGATCTAACGGGTAAAACACACTGTGAATCAAGGGAAGAAAGGCGTAGAGGAAACCAGGAGGTGCATAATCACAGCCCAGGTAGAAAGTAAGGTTCTGCAGAACTAGCTTTAAAACAGAATGCAAAATACTGGCTTTGATGTGATGGTTTATGTACCAGAGAGTCTTCATGATTCATGTAATATGTGCCAAAGGCTGCAGGCCGTAAGCACAGATGACCACCTCAGTGGTGCTCATGCTACTCTCAGATGCAAAGGTCATGGGGTTGGAAGCCAGCACTTATGGACCAGAAGGCATTGTCTCTTCCTTCCCAACCACCAGGCAGACCCTTGAGATAAAGAGTAAGGAAACTGATGTTGAGGCCTGCACCCGCAGGATTAGATTTTTGAGGGGTTTTGTTTTGGTGGTTTGTCGTCAAATAGGCCTAGCAAATGCCTTATATTTGATGAAAACGAGGCACCAGAGTGAGTCAAAAAAGACTCTACTTAGTATGTCAAACGTATGTATAAGTAACATTTACTGCAAACAAATGGACTTAGACTGTAGTCCACTGTGTGAGGCAAGCTATAGAATTCACGTGATCTGCCCCACACAGCACAGGGAAAGAAGTTTTAATTCCTCTGGGTTTTTTTTTTTTTTTAAGTTTATTTATTTATTTTGAGAGAGAGGGAGAGAAAGCACGCTCAAGTTGGGGAGGGGCAGAGAGAGAGAACCCCAAGCAGGCTCTGCACCGTCTGCGTGGAGCCCAACATGGGGCTCGAACCCACGCACCATGAGATCATGACCTGAGCAGAAATCAAGAGTCGGACACTTAACCTACTGAGCCATCCAGGCGCCTCATAATTCCTCTGGGGTTTTAAATGTTTCTGATAAATCTTACCCGTTTTCTGAACCAATGGGGATGCTCTCTGGTGCTCAGAATCCCAAGGGAAAGACAACCATGATGATGTATTCCTCAGGGTTAGGCTGGCTTTTCTGGGAAATCTTGAATTCTGAGAAAACAAGATGCAACAATTAGGACTTATTCCAAGTACTGGAATTTTAGTACAAATGGCATGCGACTTCACTGTTGTCATCCATCATTAGCATTATGGATTGCATTCTGGGCATGTAACATGGGGACAACTTCTGAATGTGCTCTGAGTTCAGCCGCCTGACCTACGATGTCAGGAACCCTTGGAATGTAGCACAAGAAAATGGGAGGCATGTGTGAGGAGGGCGACTTCCAGGCAATGCTGGGTCGACTCTTTGCCAAGTGAACTTGGGCTAGTTACGTAAGCTTTCTGGCCTCCCTTTTCTCACTTGTAAAATAAGAATAATATTACTTGCCTCCCAGGTTCCTTGGGAGGATAAAATGAGATAATCTAAGGAAAGTGGCTGGCTAAGTGCGTGGCTCAGGGTAACAGCTCAGCACACGGCGGTCACTATTGCTGCTGTTGTCATCACCGTCATTGGGACTTCCAGATACTCAACCCACAGCATGTGGAAATACAGTATAACATTTGAGGACCTTCCTTTCATCACTTCTATAACATTGTCTCCCAGGAAGGCCAATGGTCTAGATTCCGGTTTTGATTCAAGGTCTCTCTGGCAAAATGCAGAGTTGTGTTGGCCTATTTATTTACTCTAGAACTAAGAACAAGGACTAAGGAGGACAGAAATCAGAGTACGTGGGGTGAGTAAGCAGAAATCCATCCCTGTACCTGTCAATGCCTGAAGAATGGGATAATCCACATAACTCTCTGAAGAGACTTAGGGGGGCCTAGATTTAGAGTCAGAAAGCGTGGATTCATATTCCCACGCTGTCAGGAGCAGTACTAAACAATGACCATTCTCTGCAGTTTGCATAAAATGCTCTGCAAAATAAATGTCAAGTCCCTCAACCCAAGGACCCTTCCAACCATCCTCTCCTGTCTAGAAATTTAGATGTCTCCAGGGTTCCCAACTGTGTAATCTTGGGGAAAATATTGAGACTCAGCTTCCTCACCCATGGAATGGGAATAAAATCACTTGTGTGCCTGACAAGGCTGAAAAGTCCTTCAGGCAAGAGGACTCCCTGGTGTGGATATACCCACTGGGTGTGGTTCTGTCGCCCTCTACTGCCCAGTGGCGGTACTGACACAGTCCATCTTCATGCCAAGGGTTATTCTGAATCAATTTGATCAATCTGGACAGGCAGGGTTGGACAGAGTGGGATGACCCTGGCTAAATAATTAGCAAAGATACTCCCTCCCATTAGTTTGAACATGACTAGACACTGTGGTCACAGGTATAGAGCTATACTCTAAGACTTCCATTGGAAAGAATATTTCTAAAAGCCAATCAAATATTGAAACAAATCTACATAAATCATACAAAATAGAACCATATGCCTTCCAGCTGTACAAGGTAAAAAATAGCCCTTTTCATAGCTTCTCTTTGTCCCCATTCAGCGGATCTGCCCTGGGAAAAAATTGGGATATTTTCAAAACTTATCTTCTTCCTACCTCCAGGAGAGTAAATTTCCAAGTACCTGACACAAACCCTTTCTTGGAGTGGCATAAACCTACAAAGGATGCTTGTGCACAGGCCAGTGTAATGTAGCTCTGAGTAAACTGTCCCCACTGGTGGGAATCTCTGGCCCATAGAGAAGATGCTTTTGGTTTATCCCATTACAACTCCTCAAATCATGGTCGTAGGCAATCATCACTATAGGCTGTGAACATCTGTTACACTGCCATTCTAGGAAAGCCAGGCACAGAATAAAAGCTGCAGACCATGAGACAAGGGAAGGGACATTAAATTGTAGGAAGATCCATGGGGACTCCCTGCGATTTTCTTTGGAAGATGAGCAGAGTGGTGTCACCAGGAGAGGGAGGATCCTGGAGGGAACAGGCACAGAGAAGGATGACCGGTTCCATTTCAGACACAGGACATTTGAGGAGTGCCTTGTACCATGAGTATCTCCTTGTATTTGTTTGTGTGATTAGTGAATGGTTTTCTCCCCAACTGAGCTCCCTGAAGATGGGACTTTGTCTCCTACAGCTCAACACTGCAATTTTGCATCCAGTATGTTGAATGGCATTTGGTATAGTGCCCAATAAATATTAATTTGAGGAGTGAATGCATTGTATTGGTGGCAGATAAATTCAAATTTGACAATATATTCAGTAAATACCTATTGAGCTCGTGATATATGCCAGGCATTGTGTTAGATTCTTTTTTTTAATTTTTTTTTTTTACATTTATTTATTTTTGACAGACAGAGAGAGACAGAGCACGAATGGGGGAGGAGCAGAGAGGGAGACACAGAATCCCAAGCAGGCCTCAGGCTCTGAGCTGTCAGCACAGAACCCGATACGGGGCTCAGACTCACAGACCGTGAGATCATGACCTGAGCCAAATTGGACCCTTAACCAACTGAGCCACCCAGGGGCCCCGCATTATGTTAGATTTGTTCATTTCCACTTAACCCACAGGTTATGAATTGTCATCACTCTGCAAACACTGAGTTAACAGGACCTGTGACCAGCTAGTAACTGGGAAGGGTTGTCACAGATCCATAGCTTCTTCTTCCAAGACTAAGTCTCTTTCCACATACCACTACCACCATTGACATCAATACCGTGATGGTGGTTTTGCCCCACAAACTGATCAAATAAACATACTGGATTCGCAAAGCCTGTCGTGTGGGTCAGATAGGTGTAGATGTAGGTCCCTGTCTACTAGTTCCTTGTCACCATGGGGAAGTTACTTCCCCACATGCCTCAGTTTCTTCATTTTTTTTTTAATTTTTTTTTTTAATGTTTATTTATTTTTGAGACAGAGAGAGACAGAGCATGAACAGGGGAGGGGCAGAGAGAGAGGGAGACACAGAATCGGAAGCAGGCTCCAGGCTCTGAGCCATCAGCCCAGAGCCCAACGCGGGGCTCGAACTCACAGACCGCGAGATCGTGACCTGAGCTCAAGTCGGACGCTTAACTGACTGAGCCACCCAGGCGCCCCAATTTCTTCATTTTAAAAACAAGGATGACAAAAGTTCCCATGTCACAGGAAAGTAGGAAGCTCAAAAATGTTATACACACTGCCAGGCACACAGTAGGTGCTCAAAAAATGTTATTTATCACCCTCATCATCCCTAGGCTTATTTGACCCTCCTCCTGGCTTACTTGACCCCTAGGCTTACTTGACCTTCCTCCTTACTTGACCTTACCTTTCTTCATCTCTGTGTCACTGGGACTATCTAGGTTTGGAACTCTCAAGGGCTGGCATGTAGGAAAAATGTGCCCAGCGCCTGGCCCAGCAAGGCCTGCCCTGTCTAACTTCTCTGGCAGAGTGTGCTGTCTTGGGCAAAGCAAGGAGGGGCTCCATGTTTGATTCTGCTCTTTCTGCTGGAGTCTCCTCTCAGGCGAAGGGGGACATGACTTGTTCCCCGATGGGATGAATATCTACACCAGTAACTGGAGAAGAACAATAAGCTCACGAGCATCCCCAATCTGCTGCCTTCTGTGGCCAACGCCCCCTGGCCTCCCCAAGCACACAGGAGGGCTGTGTGAGGAGCAAGATTACTGGCAGTGCTCACCACACAAATGGAAATGTTCCTGAGCAAAGTGTGTGCCAATCAAATATTTATAAATCAAACCACATCCTAAAGGCACTAAGGGAGTTCACCGGTCAAAGGAATCCTACTTTGCAGCCCTTTAGAAAGGGCAGACTCCTCTAGGGTGCAATCCCTCCTGCCTCCTTGTACTGGGGCAGTACAGACTTCCGGTTTCTAGTTTACTATGACTCGGCACCTGATGGTAAAGGCACTTTGTTCCCCACCAGCTGGGGCTGAAAGTCAAGACGGCTTTCAAATCACCAAGGTGGGCAGAGCTGGGCCCTGGTGCCAAAGCCAGAGAGCAGGGCAGGTCTTCGGGCAGAAAAACTCCCCTCTGTGGGGTATTCCCATCTTGGTGGGATGTGATGCCAGAGGGATCCCTGCCCCTCTCCTCCCACTCACTCCTTATCTGGTTATACAGAAGAGATTTTTCTAGATAACCTTTTTTTTTTTTTTTTAAATATCACACAGTCCATGGACTAGATCAAAATTTTCCAGGCACCTTTTTTTCAGTCCCAAAGCAGAAGCAGACACCTTTACACATTCTAAGAAAAGTCTTTTTCATATATATATATATATATATATATATATATATATATATATATTCCAGACCACTGGAATTTTTTTTTCCACAAGCTCAATTTCTTTTTCTTCTCCATCTCTCTCTAATGCTTTAGGGGGCCCAGCTTGTGGCTACATTTTAATTATAAATGCCATTGACATAAAACAACCTCACCGAGTTCTGAATGAGGCTGACCTCACTTTGGGTAAACACAGCAGAGGACGGGAAGTCTCCAACCCAGAATAAACCAGGCACGTAATCTCTTTTGGCCTCTCTTTGGAGAGCAGAGGTGGAAAGCAGGCTTAAAGGCCACAGACATGCTACCAAAGCAGAAAGGACCTCCCTCTGCACTCATTTGTCTCCCATACACACCAGCTGTAATCTTATCTTGAAAAATTCCTAGGAAGACATTTGCTGGGATTAGCACTGGGTGTTATACGGAGGGGATAAATCACTGGATTCTACTCCTAAAATCATTATTGCACCATACGCTAACTTGGATGTCATTTTAAAATTAATTAATTGAAAACTAAAATAAAAATAAAACTTCCTAGGGCAGGACAGGAAGATGCCAGGACGGCTTGGGGCTTGGAACCATGGTGCAGTGCCCCAAAGCTCCCTGATCTTGGCAGTGGCAGGCTCCTAATACCTCTTCCGTCTTTCTCTTCTTGGAAAGTAAGAATCATGTGGATCTAACGTAAATAAACTACTGCTAAGAGCTAATGGAAGGCACTGGGGAGAAGAGAAAACCAGAGATATAGCTCTGCAGAAAAAAAGGCAGACTGCCTAGTTGGGGGCTAGCATATCCACCCAAAAGCTCTGGGTTCATCTTTACACAGGCTCCCAGTAAAGATCCGTGAAGGGGTCCAAACTATAAACACAGGGCAGGGAGGAGCATGATCCATGAAGATGGAAATGACATTTAAGTATTAAAAAACATTTTTTTTTCTGTTTATTCATTACCTGAGAGAGAGAGAGAGGGAGAGAGCATGAGTGGGGGAGGAGCAGAGAGAGAGGGAGACACAGAATCTGAAGCAGGCTCCAGGCTCTGAGCTGTCAGCACAGATTCGGACACGGGGCTCGAATTCATGAACCACGAGCTCATGACCAGAGCCAAAGTCAGATGCCTAACCAACTGAGCCACCCAGGCTCCCCTGACATCTATTTTTGATAAACAGGCCATTCCCAAACCAGCACTCCCTAATGGATTCCTAGTAAAGAAGACATGATGGTCACAAATCCACCAAGCTAACATTTACGACCTTCTTTTAGGACATTTTTTACAATGCTTTATAAATGTGAATTTCTCTAAGAAACGTATTTCTAGAGTATGTTTCAAAAAATTGCTGGCGAGCGGGGGCAGAGAAGAGGCTAGCTGGGGATAGAGAAGGCAAGAGCCCCAGGCAGGGGTAGGGCCTCTGTGCTTGTGCGGGCCCTGGGAGCTGTGTGAACTGGTGGCCGTAACAAAGAAATTTAAAAATAAATAAATAAAATAAAATAACAAATTAAAAAAATATTTTTTAAATGTTTATTTATTTTTGAGAGACAGAGCATGAGTGGGGGAGTGGCAGAGAGAGAGAGAAAGACACAGAATCTTAAGAGGCTTCAGGCTCTGAGCTGTCAGCACAGAGCCGACGCGGGGCTCGAACTCACGAACCGCGAGATCACGACCTGAGCCGAAGTCGGACGCTCAACGGACTGAGCCACCCAGGCGCCCCCCAAAATTTTTTTAATTAAGAACTGCTTCCATTTCTTATACTAGTGCAGAAGTTCCTATTCCCATTTTGGAAGTATGGAATAATACATACTCTATGGATGAAATGACTTGTCCCATTTTTTGAAAAGTCCTTGCCCCTTCATCCTTGGGATGTGTGAGAGCCAAGGACCTTCCTGTTACAGACTACAAGTCCTAAATTCCCCGCATGGGATAAAGAAAAGTGTTCCTTCCCTTTTGCTCAGGTGTTAGTTAACCTGGTGCAATGTGGCAGAAAAGGAAACTGAGCAGAGAATGTGTGGCCCTAGAGGCCCCTCAGCCCTGTCCTGCCTTATCAGCTTTTCTGGCTCCCTGTCAACCGTCAAGGGAGTCACCTTCATGGATACCTACGTTCAGGTCTACATGGTGCTTGGCTCAAGCCTGAGCTGGGTCGTAAGGCACAGCAGGGCTCATCAGGGGCATGGAATCTTGGCCAGCTCTGAGTATTTGCCCATTGTGCTGAGCCTCATCCATCAACTACTGCTCCAGAAAGGAGTGAGCCACGATCAGCAGCAGCCCCATCAACCAAACTGAGCCAGGGTCACCCACTGGCTGTTCTTGCCTCAGAATTAGGTTTGTTGGGGCACCTGGGTGACTCAGTTGGTTAAACATCCAACATGGGCTCAGGTCATGATCTCCCAGTTCATGAGTTTGAGCCCCACATCAGGCTCTGGGCTGACAGCTCAGAGCCTGGAACCTGCTTCGGATTCTGTGTCTCCCTTTCTCTCTGTGCCTCTCCCCTGCTCATGCTCTGTCTCTCAAAAATGAATAAACATTAAACAATTTTTTTCAAATTAAAAAAAAAAAAGAATTGTGTTTGTAAAGAAATGAAGAGCTAGGACAAAGGAGAAGTTCCTCCCACCAGCAGTCCCCAGACTTGGCCCTTCTTCTCATCCTCCTCATGGCAGCAACTGGTATGAATTTGGTCTGAATCTAATGCACACTTTCCTATCTTACTCCCTATATATTCATGAGCTATGCACATTGTTTTGTGTTTTTTACAGAATTTCTTCAAGGATTTACTAGAAATATGCTTTTGCAATGTGCTGTTTTCAGCACACATTACTTTCAGCTTTTTGCATCTACCCCATCCATAGGCATATCTGCTCTATCTGATAATACCTAATACCCATGCATGAGACAGAGTCTCTGTTGTAGTTGTGTAGTTGCACTCTGTGTAGTTGCACTTGTGTTCGTTTTGAGCTCAAAAGCGAGTGGGGGGAGGGGTTCTGTGGTGTGGCTTTATCATTTCAGGGTCTGAACCCCGAGGCTCCTGCAGTAGGGTCGGTGTGTGGCACGGGGCACGGTCCCCAGCACGCAACGGACGGGCGGTGCGCGCGTGTTGACTGAGAGCCTTTCCAGGCCCCTGGCCCTGCTCCGAGGGGGAGGAGCCTCCGCTTCAGCCGGGCTGTGGGGCTGGCCCCTCCCTCCTTGAGAGTCCCCCTCTCTCATACGCCCCCTTCCCGCTCCCCTCCTCAGCAGCAGCTGCGGGAGACTGTAAGTTTAGAAAACTGGAATGAAGTCACCCTGGGGAGCTGGACGCCTCGTCGGTTACACGAGCGGCCCCGGCTGGGTGTTACTCCTTCCTGCCAGGCCTGCTCGCAGAGGATATATGTTTAGGAAACTTCGCCAGAAAGAAATCCAGTGAAAATGAGCTATGAAACTTGGACATCCTGGAGAAATAATATTTACAGAGGAAACTCTTGAGACGAACTCTCACCAGTGCAGCAACCCTGGTGTGGGGGCTCACGGCCGAGGACTGCGTCCCCGTGCCAAGCAGCCCTGGCTCGTGTTTACCTCCGTGAGGCCCTCACGCGGCCAAGATGGGAGTCCAAAGTCGACTCTACCTACCCCCACAGAAAGACAAATGCAGGCTATGTAAGCCGCAGAACACAAATGAACTAGGAAGTGAAAAGCTTTATGAAAATCCTCCTTGATGATACTGATGTGTGTTTAGGTCCATCATGTGTAACCCATGTACCACTGTGAGGGGGAGTTGATAACCGGCGCTACACGTGTGTGACGGCAGGGGGTACATGGGAAATCACTGTACCTTCTCTTCATTTTTGCTGTGAACCGAAAACTGCTTTAAAATATAAAGTCTATCTTAAAAAAAAAAAAAAAAAATCTTCCTTGATTACCCAAAAGGACCTGCCCTATGGGATTCCTGTAGCATCTAGAATGTGTTTGACTCAATACCTACACATATGGGTGGTAGGTGGAAAACAGCCCCAGGCAACTAACATCATTCCCTTCGTAGCTATGGGATCCTGGATGACCATCTGCCATCTTGTACGTCTTGTTTGAACATAAGTGGGTGCAAGAAAGGGAATTTGGCTGGATTTGGACCCATCTTCCCCATCACTGGGTCCCAAGGTGTTGTATGAAAGAGAAGAAAAAGCAGGATACTTGAAATACTCAAAGCTGGGCTCTGGTCACGATTTTTTTCCTGATTATAAGTATAATGTTGAGTAAAATATGCTTTCAGCAAGCTTCGGTCTCCTCACCTGTAGGACAAAGCCACTGCCATCTTCCAACAGGGAATGCTGTAAGAAGCAATGAGGTCACCGTAGCTCGGTGGAAATGACAGTAATGGTCCTCGGCACTCTCCATATATTAGATCATTTAATCCTCAAAACAACTCCATGAAGCAGGTACTATCATTATGCATAAGGTAACAGAGCTGAATAATTTGACCAATGATCACATATCGTAGCCAAGCCAGAATTGCAATTCATGTAGTTTGATTCTGGAACCCACGCTGTAATTTTATACTATTTATACCAGGATAGAAACTACCACAATGCCTGGCACATTATAGGTGATCAATACACAGTTAGTTCCTTCCTTTTGTCTCTCTTAAACATACAGGATTATGCTGATAAATTGACAGAAAAATGTATGTACAACTTCTATGAAAGCCATCAAGTCCAATGAAAATACAGGGTACTAAAAAAAAAAACAGTTTTATTGAAATATGAAACCCTATACCTCCCAACCATAATGCCCCCTTTGCTCTCTCCACCTTCCTCCTCAGCTCCTGCCTATCACTAATCTATGTCCTGTCTCTCTGGGTCTGTCCATTCAGGAACTTTCATTTAAACAGAATCATAAAATAAGTGGTCCTTTGTGACCAGCTTCTCTCACTGAGCCTGTTGTCAAGGTTCATCCACATTGTAGCACGTATCAGTACTTGATTCCCTTTTACGGCCACACACTATTCTGTTGTGTGCATCATTGCTATTAAAGGCATTTACTTGCTTCATAGACTGTTAGAGCTGGGGAAAAACTTTAGAGACTGAATATAAACCCTACCCATGTTACTGATAAAGAGACTGTGGCCTTGAGATGAAGGAGCCTCGCCAAGGTCACCCAGCTGGCTGGTAGAAGAGCCTGTAAAGCTCTCCGCTTGGTCCCTCTTACTTCACTCCACAAAGCATGACTGGAAACATAATTCAAAGTGCACGGCTTATTGATGATGAACCAGTAGGATCATCTCTGCAGATATTAGCCTAACATCATTCATTCGGCACACACATGTTGGCTGAACCGTTGTGCAGGGCACTGTGTGACACGCTGGAGACCTACGGGGAACAGGCCAGAGAAGATCCCTGCCCTTTTCGCCAGGTATACACTCTCCTGGGGAGGCAGAAATAAACCAGTAAACTGTTGAATGGCAAAAATAACTGTACGCTGTATAAAGTGCCATGAAGGAAACAAACAAAGGACTAAGCCAGATGATCATGTGAAGATCATAAGGTGGCATTGGCAGGGGCAGTGGGTGGAGGGTCTCTGTACAGACAGTCATAGGGGATTTGGGCGGAAAAGGCCTCTCCAAGTTGGGAGCATTTAGGCTGGGGCCTGGAGGAGGAGAAGGGCCAATTTCGTCAATATTGGGAGGAAGAAGGTGCCAGACAAAGGGTAGAATACACGCAAGAATCCTGAGGCAGGAAACAGCTTGATGTGTTGGGAGAGCTAAGTGAGTGGGGCAAGGTGAGTGAGTGAGTGTGTGGTGTGGTATGAGGCTAGAGGGGAGGCCCCAGTCAGGATGGAGGCCTTTTGGCCCGTTCTATCATGACTACCCTCTCTGAGTAACCCATGTCAGAAGGACCCGTGGGAAAGGAGATCAGTAGCTTCCAGTTTCCTTCCAGTGGATTAGATAAACTCCACTGACCACAGGAAGCTACAGGAGACCGAGTCTCTGTAGCAAACACCTCCAAAGACAAGAGAACTGCATCTTGGGTAAGGGTGATGGAACTATGTATCACTCTTGGGATGAATCATAAGATAGAGAAAACAGAGGGAAATGAGAAAATACAGACATATTAATAAGGAAGTGGTTAAATGGTTATGGTATAGCCACATGGTAGAACACAATTCAAGTGGCAAAAAGAACATGGTTAACTCTTTCAGTACTGAACTGGAAAGCTCTCCAGTTAATTTCTAAGCAAACAGACAAGCAAAACAAAACAAGGTATATAGTTGTATGTATATCATACCATTTATGTAAAAAAAAAAAACAAAAACAAACAAACAAAAAAGAAAGGCAGGAAAGATAACACGGAGTTGCTCATATATACCTAAGATCTCTCTAGAAGGATACACATAAAATATATCTAGGAAGGTTTACTTGTTTGTCTCTGTCTTCCCCCACCCCCAGAGAATGAACGTATCCTTGGAGGAAGGAGCAGGGTCTCATCCATCCTGTTTACCACTGTATCCCCGTCAGTTGCAAGTGAAGGCTGGGGGGTAGAGGCAACGGAAGGGAGAGTCCTCAAAGTCTCCTCTTACACGGTTTCCAGGTTTGACGCATGGGAATGTATTTCTTATTCAAAGAAATTAAATACAACATGAAAACAAAGAAAAGGCAATGAGGAGTCCCCATCTGCCGACCAAACCCCAATGTTCCTTCCAGCCCACCCTGCCCCTCAGCCCCTGAGTAAGCTGACCTTTAGGGAGGTCAGTCCTCCTGGAGAACTGGGTGCTCACTTGTCCTTAGGCAGGTTTCACTCCTAATGATGGTTGTTGACAGTCTAGTGGCCAAAGAAATTGTCCAGGGAGTTCAGAATTAATTCTGATTCTCAAATGCTAGCCATCAAAGGATCTCTCCCTCCAGAACTACCATGGGAAGAATGACCAAATGAATAATTATTGAATGGGTATCACACTCTAGTTAGTTGTCCAGCAGTGGGCAAAGCTCCTCTGGGGTATCAATCGGTGTAAATGGGGAGACTAACTCAGAGGAACTCATGTCCTTGCCTTCAACCTCACAGTTTCTCAACCTCAGCACTACTGACCTTCTGAGATGAATAATTTCTTGTTGTGGGGGCTGCCCTGTGCATCGCAAAATGTGTCATAACATCCTTGGCGTCTACAACCAGACGCCAGTACCATCACCCTCACTGCAGCCAGCACAACCAAAAATGTCTCTGGACATGGTCAACTGTCGCTTGACGAACGAAATCACCCCAGGGTGAGAACCACTGTTCCCATCCCTGCATTCCCAGGCAACTGCTTTGTCTTCCCAATGAGAAGCTGGCGTTCCCCTCTGCCTCTATCCCAGCTGGGCCGCCACAGAGGCTGGGAGTTGACTGAACTTCACTGTGGGAGAGTTCCCTGAGTTTCAGATGCACCAACCAATCCAACTTCCTGGGAAAACCCTCTGTATGGCAAGCTAGCGGGATCAGATTTTTTTCATAACAATCTGTCCATGAGAAGCTCCCATGCCTAACAGGCTGGGGCTATAAAAAGGCACCCCCAAAGCAGGCTGATAATTGAAGGAGTACATACTCAGGCTGGCCAACTGCCCACTCGACAGCACCTAGGAAAGCGAATGTCGTTCCTCCTATGGTTATTTCCTGCCAGGGGACAGAGACAGAGGAAGTGCATGAGGGGTCATTGTGTAACAAACAGGGGGATGGTGGGCACGCCTGCCGTCATCTCTCCTTCTCTCAAGAACATAATTCCCAAAGGACAGCTTTCTTTGGAGGGCAAAGAAAAAGGAACTGTATTTCAATGTTTTGATTAATTTGAGGCTCATCCTTGAGGGCACTGCAAAATGAATGAGCAGAATTTTCCATGGCTAACTGTCCTGGCCGCCAGGTCCTATCGCCAAAGCTTTAGTGTTTATTTACTTTTGCTCGTGTTATTTTTATTTCAGTTCAGCTGCAGCTCAGTGCGGAAAGCGTGGGGGAGGTGTATATAAAGAGTACCGAGACTGGCCAGTACTTGGCCATGGACACCGACGGGCTTTTGTACGGCTCAGTAAGTATGAGGCTGACATGCTTCCAGACACGGCCAGGGTTGGAGGTTTCCAGAAATCTTGTTACGTTGAGTGATGCAAAGTGTAAAGCAGCAATTAGTCTCTGTTTGTTATTTTTTCCAGCAAGATTCCCACCCTCTACCCTGCTTTATTTTAGGCTCAGACATGAAAGAGCTTCTTGTGATATTCTCTCAAAATACTCGAATGAATTATCACGGAGACACAGAGGAGACATTGACTGAAATTTTAGTAATGCACCAGTCAGTCATTTCAGAATACCTATTCCCATTTCATTCATTCACTCCAAACATGTTTCTGGAGCACCACCACACTCTCTATGCTTTTCACAAAAATTATCAAGCCCGGACTCTAGCATGGGATACGTCATCCAACAAACATGTATTGAGCGCCTCCTGTGTCTAAGTATGAAGGGCTGTGAAGACAAATGAGCCACGTCCCTGTTCTTGAGAAGCACGGTCTGAGAGTTTATTCAGTAGCTAAAAATCCTCAACATCTTCTGCTCCCTCTCTCTCCTGGTTGATGTTTTATACAGGTTTGACTCAGTACATACTGATCTTTGTGAGAAAAGAATAGAAACAGACAATCTGATTTTGCCCCTCGTGGTGCCTTTGGTAAAAGATCTCAATGGAAAGAGAACTAAAGCCAATGGACCCAAGTTTTGAAATTATTTCTCAATTTCAATGATCCTCTCTCTTTATCCTAACAACTGATCATTGAGACTTGGCCAGACTCCTTTTTTTCCCTTTTGTAGATGTCTACAAAAAGGCAGTAGTAGGAGGGGGTTGGTCTGAGGCTCCCTTTAACTTAAATCAAATTGCCAACTGGCGGCAGGCACAGAAAACTGTCTCCCGAAGCTGTAACTTCAGCCAGGGTTTGGGATGCAAATATAGTGTGGTTTTTCACGCTGCCTGCTACAAGTCAGGAGCAATGGGCCACCTCCTGTAGCCTGTTTGCTGAAATCTGTATCAAATGGGACAACTTTAAAGAGTTTGGAGCTAGACTTTGACTGCTACATGGAAGCACATTTTTCTTTTTATTCATTCATTCATTTGAGAAAGAGAGAGAGCACAAGTGGGGGAGAGGGGCAGATGGGGGGAGGGGAGAAAGAGAGAGAGAGAGAGAGAGAGAGAGAGAGAATCTCTCAAGCAGGCTCCATACTCAGTGCAGAGCCCAATGTGGGACTCAATCCCAGGACTGTGGGATCATGACCCAAGCCAAAATCAAGAGTCAGATGCTCAACAGACTGAGCCACCCAGGTGGCCCTTGAAGTAGATTTTTCTTAAAGGTGGTTCTTCCAGTTGGTAATAAAATCAGTCAACCAACCAACCAATCACTGAATCTTGGACTCACAACTGAATCTCAATTCTCTGCAACTTCAGCAAGTTACTTACCCACTCTGAACCTTGTCTAAAATAAGGATAGTAATGGATGGTCACTACCACACACAGGGGTTAAGAGGGGTCAGAGAGACAATGCACAGAACCTACCCACCAATGTTGCTGGCAAATGGGGGAGGTGCTTCATCAGTGAGAGCTAGAAGACAAATAATAAGTTTATAAATCCCTTATCCTCATTATTTCCTAGGTTATATTTACAGTTTATGGCTTTTCCTCTTTTAAATACATTTTGATGCTTATTATAACCTTCTTTTATTTGTATAAAAATATTGAGGAAGAACACCCAAACCCAATTTCCTCTAAGCTCCCATCATAGTCCTGGCCATCACTGTGCTTCACCTGAAATATTGAGGGTAATCTTAATATATTATGCCTAATAATTGATATACTTCTCCATTAATAAATTACAATTTCTAAAATATCTCAGAGCTCTACCTCATGCTCTCAGGCAGTTTTAGGTATTAATCCATCTTGATACAAATGTTTATGTCTGTGGAAAGGACATATTATTTTTAAAACTAATGAAATATTTTCTATTAATCATGAAAGGCTATATAAAATAATGACATATTTTAGATTTCATAATGAAAGGATACATATATATCAAAACATTAATGCATTTATCTCTAAGGGTAATAAGTAGCCAATTTTATAATATGTGAATGCCTTCCTGTATTTCCCAAATTTCCTACAGTGGATATATGTCACCCAAATAGTTGAGGGGAAAACAGCATGCTAAAATATAAAAAAAGAAAATAATTTTTAAAATAGTCATGAATCAACTGTGCATCTCCAGGCTGCTGGCAATGCACCAAGCGCTTAACAACCCCTGACAAATCCTGGTGGGGTTGGGCTGGAGCATCTCCGAGCTGGCCTGCTGACTCAGCCTGTGACTCAGCCATTCTGAATGTGTCGACCGCTCTAGTTCAATGGAGACATCAGGTGAGGGACGTGGCCACCCTCAGCTTCGTCACAGAACACAGGCCTGACGCCCACTGAGGGGTGTCATGGGGTACCCTCCCTACAGGGGAGCAGGCAACCCACACAGGTCCAAAACTTCCTACCTCCTCCCACACCTGACACTGTGCAGCAAACACTAACGTCTGGATACATTCCTCTAGAGGCAGCAGAGTCACCCAGTTAAATATTACAACTATGTCCCGTCTTATTCTAAAATGACCCAAAGTGTCTCACCCAGTTGTCAATGCCCTAGACTGCAAATGAATAAGAAGCAGGAAGCTTCCTGTTACGTATTCCTTACTAATCAAAGGGAACTTTACAGACTGCTTTCTACGATCTCAAGAATCAGGTTAAGCTCACCACCTAGCTGGCGAGCCCCCGTAATTTGCAAGGCTCTGTGTCTGGGGGTGGGGAGACACAAGCCTGACAAGACTCCACCTCTTCCCTAAGTAGGGCTCACAGTCAAGTACACAAACATGCCCACAAATTAAGAATAATGAAGAAGAAGCCTGGACACCACCCGAAAGGGAATCAACAACCACTGTGGGGGAAGAGATAATACAGAGATCACATGCCTTAGAACGGGAGCAAAGTCAGTATACAGCATAAGTATTTTACACCCAAATATAATAAATTTATTCTAAAATCTTGACAAATAGGAAGTTCAAATTCCTGGGGCTCTTCCCACTCTCCAACCAATGAACTCCCAGTGAAACAGTAATCATTGGTAGATATTTTTAAAGCAACTGTACTATTTAATATGTTATAGCATTCTTTCCAGCTTGATAAATTGGAAGCTGCCCTCAATTCCACTGTAGGGATGTACCGCTATCTACTTGAACCAATCACGTTTCCATGAAGATTTAGGTTGCCTCGAATGTTACCATTACGTGCAATCCTGCAAAGACCATCGTTGAAAATACTGTTTTACCCTTGCCCAAGTATCTCCTAAGGGTCAATTCCTACCAATGAAATTTCTGGGTCAAAGGTAATACATATTGCCTAACTACCCTCAGAAAATTTCCACCAATTTATCTCACAACAGTGCATGAAAGTGTCTATTTCCTATGCTCTCACCAATATTAAGCATTGTAAATCTTTTTGTTCTTTGCAGTTATTATAGCCAACATGTTAAATCATTTTTAACTTGTATTTTCTTGTGAGATTAAATGTTTTCATAGCTTTATTTTCCATTTTTTAAAAAAGAAATTAGAGCAGGGGTGTCTGGGTGGCTCAGTTGGTTAAATGTCTGACTCTTGGTTTCAGCTCAGGTCAGGATCTCACCGTTTGTGGGATGGAGCCCTGCATTGGTCTCCACATTGATGGTGCAGAGCTTGCTGGGGATTCTCTCTCTCTCCCTCTCTCTCTCTGCCCCTCCCCTGCTTGTGTTCTCTCTCTCTCTCTCAAAATAAATAAATAAACTTTAAAAAAAGCAGATATGGGGTGCCTGGGTGGCTCAGTTTGTTGAGTGTCTGACTTGGGCTCAGGTCATGATCTCACGGTTCATGAGTTCAAGTCCCACGTCAGGCTCTGTGCTGACAGCTCGGAGCCTGGAGCCTGCTTCTGATTCTGTGTCTCCATCCCTCTCTGCCCCTCCTCTGCTTGTGCTCTCTCTCTCCCTGTCTCTCTCTCTCTCTCAAAATAAATAAACATTAAAAAAAGCAGCTATACCGCCATTTTGGTAACATCATCAGTTTATATCCATATGTCCTTATCCATGTCTGTTTGTGTATATGTACATAAAGACATGAGGAAGTATGTTAATCGACTGTTACCAGTTCCTTATATCTGGGTGGGTGGCTTTGGGCAGTTTTTAAATTTTTTCTCTCTTTTTTTTAAAGTAAAGTTGTGATTTTTAAAAAGCACAATTCTTCGTATAAGTAGATCTGTTTATACATAGGAGAAAATAAAGGTATTTTCATTTTTAAAAAAACTTTAACTTCCAGGATATGTTTTATGCTTAAGACACATTTTGTGCAAGGATTTATATTCATGACAGCACTAAGGTAAAAATCCTGATACTGTTAGTGAAAATCACCAGGATATAAAATAATATTAGCAGGTTTTCATTTATCCTTCAAGTCTAAACTTAAAACTCCCCACCATATCACAGTCTGATTTTACCTATTTGGGCTGATTTTCATGGTCATGTCCATGTGCCAGGACTTTACAGAGACAAAAGGCCCAGCCCTGCCCTTAACGTGCTCATGGTCATTCAGGATCTCCCCAGGGGGAAACTTTAGGGTCCTGAGGACAGCAAATGGAAGGGGATCTTACAAAAACAGCAAATGTATTTTTTTTAACACTAAGCTCTTTTTATTTTTTTTTTTTTCAACGTTTTTTATTTATTTTTGGGACAGAGAGAGACAGAGCATGAACGGGGGAGGGGCAGAGAGAGAGGGAGACACAGAATCGGAAACAGGCTCCAGGCTCCGAGCCATCAGCCCAGAGCCTGACGCGGGGCTCGAACTCACGGACCGCGAGATCGTGACCTGGCTGAAGTCGGACGCTTAACCGACTGCGCCACCCAGGCGCCCCCTTTTTATTTTTTTTTAAGTTCATTTATTTTGACAGAGAGAAAAAGCACAAGTCAAGGAGGGGCAGAGAGAGAGAGAGAGAGAGAGGGAGGGAGGGAGGGAGAATCCCAAGCAGACTCCACACAGTTGGTGCAGAGCCTGATGTGGGGTTTGAACCCAGGAACTGTGAGATCATGATCTGAGCCAAAGTCAGACGCTTAACTGACTGAGCCACCCAGGCGCCCCGATAGTAAATGTATTTTATTTTATTTTATTAAAAAAATTTTTTTAATGTTTATTTATCTTGGAGAGAGAGAGAGACAGAGCACAAGTTGGAGAGGGGCAGAGAGAGGGAAGGAGTTATAGAATCCGAAGCAGGACCCAGGGCTCATTATGTGCTGGGTCCTACTCTATGTCCTCATTACCACCCTCAGATATAGGTTCCACTATTATCTCAATTTTCCTGAAGAAGAAACCGAAGCATAAAGAGCCTCAGTGAACTCACCCAAGGCCACACGGCTAGTAAACAGAGAAACTTCACTGAAAACTAATCACTAGTAATTCTACTCTCTTGCCGTTGTATCTTTTTAGCAGACACCAAATGAGGAATGCTTGTTCCTGGAAAGGCTGGAAGAAAACCATTACAACACCTACACATCCAAGAAGCACGCAGAAAAGAATTGGTTTGTGGGTCTCAAGAAGAATGGAAGCTGCAAACGCGGTCCCCGGACTCACTATGGCCAGAAGGCAATTTTGTTTCTCCCCCTGCCAGTCTCCTCTGATTAAAGAAATCTCTACTGGGTGCCGACCACTCCAGAGGAGGTCCTCACCCAGCTGACCCAGGTTGTTCCCTTGACTATTGGCTGCACTAACCCCTGGCCCACAGAGCCTGAAATTGTAAGCAGTGCGCTTCCAAATGCCCAGTTCACTTTTTTGCAGAGCCTTTTACCCCAGCACAGTTTGAACAGAGGGATCAAATAGCTCCTAGGGGCCAACTGGCTGGCCAGTCTGGGTGTGTGGATGCCCAGTTGCCTCTGGGCACCTGCTGCAGGCTGAGCCTCTCAATGCAAAGGCGGGGCCAAATGAAGTGTGTTCAGGGAGCTGCCAGGGTCATTAGTAACCGCATACGATTCCCTCTACTGAGAAAATCCTGTCTGTGATTCCCCGAAACACTTGGCATGATGCCCTTTCGTCCTTTCAACACCCCACAAATATTAGCAGGGAAGCTTATGGCTAGGTTAGGGGAAGGCAGTGTTCCATGAGTAGAAACTAGGATGAAGAAAATCTCCCCTCGAGAACAGAAGGGATTAAAATGGCAAGGGGAGACTGGGTTCTGGTGGGCTCTCAGCGTAGAATAAATGAAGGATGGGAGCTTCAGCCCACAGGAAAGCAGAATAAATGCATAGCATTGGCAGTCATTACAATGCCGTGACTTTCCCAAGATAATTCGGCAGCAGGAAGCCTCTGGATGATGTCAGATGGACAGCATGAGAAGTGGGTTCTTGATCAAAGCAAAAACATCAGACATTGGTAAATTCATTTGGGTCTGGGGTGTGGGAGTGCTGAGAAAGAAAGGCAACGTGGGCTGAGAGGATGATTTCCTCTCAAGAGGTTGATTCCAGAAGTGAGAAGGAAAGATGGAGGGACACCATGACTGTGCCTGGTCCCCAGAAAGCAGAGGCTTTGGGGTCCCAGGCAATGCTTACAAATCACATGCAGATCGTGTTTGAGTGTAGGTTCTGATTCAGTGGTTCTGGGGTGCAGTCTGTGCATTTCTAACAAGCCCCCAGGTGCTGCAGATGCTGCTGCTTCCTCTTGCACCCCCCCCTCCCACCATACTTAAAGTAGCAGAGTCCTGAAGCGTGCTGTCCAAAGGAAGGGGGCCCAAGGCCCCCGAGCCTCTCTTGCCTTGCCCATAAAAAACTCATACCCCGCGAGTCTTCCTGAACACTCAGGCAGCATCAGGAGCAGTTAGCCCCGTGCTAAGGAACATGGATTTAAGGCGCTTTGGCCCAGTGCCTATAAAATACCCATTTAGAATATATACAAAAGCATACTTCAAAAATGTTAAACCCTCACAAACAGCTTTTCTCAAGAGACCATTTGTGTTACGATTACTTGTATAAATATGCTTCCTGCTTAAAGTAAACTTGACCCAAGTGGCTAGCAAATTAGAAACAACATTCATCTCTGATATATGATACTGTTGCCATGTAAAGGTCTTTAATAGGCCATTTAAATTTACTGTGAGACTGTATGTTTTAATCACATTTATAAATATATAGCTCAAAGGCAGTTAACTGATTAGCATTCAGCCACTGAGAATGATAATCATAGGACATGATGTATAAGCTCCTCAATTATCTACTACTTGTACTACATTTACCTATAAAAAGAGATTGTACTTTGTTTTCAATTGTGGTATTACAAGTTTTCCTTTGAAAACAGGGACGCTTAAGCAACAAGAGGGTAACTGTGGATACAAACTGATGAGAATATTAGCTCATGTTCTAAGGAATTGACAATATTAACGGAAAAAATAACTCCTTATAATTGCATTGTCATATTTATGATGAAAAACAAAAGATGGTTTGTGAAGGTTCAAAGCAATATAGTGCAATTGAGGAACCAAACTAAGTTAATTCTGCGATTAATAATATCATTCTGCATTTGTACAGAAAAACGACTTCAGAACTTTGTTTTTGTAACTTGGATAAGACCATTCTATTTTATTTTAGTAAATCCTTCCAGGCAAGCTGGAGATAGTGCAGTGTGGTTTAACATTTCTTTACTATGAAGATTTGGCCAGAAAAGGGTATGTAGAGAGGAAATCTAAGATATATAATGGTCCATAATTTTTAGGGTATGAATCAAATTCAAATATAACACTGGCCAAGAAAAATTAAATGTTGCTAACAGATGAGACAGAAGCTTGTGGTTTCAAAGACCCAAAGCAGTTAGAAGAAACACTATCATGGCTTTGCCAGCCTCCGCCCGGTCATCATTCATATATTCATTCACTGAATATTTTTTTCAGTGCCTACTGTGTGTCAGGCACTGTACTGGGTACCGGGGCACCTGGAAACAATGTCTGTCTGGTTTTCTGCTGTATTCTCTCCCAGGGCATTATATTTATGATGAAAGATGCTGTGGATTCATTTATTTCAGTCAAGTTAAAAACAGAGACTTTGTAGGTTGCTGCTGAATAAACAGCAAGTCCCAGAAACCCAGGTTCTGGAAGAATTCGCAATACCCAGTATAAGATAACCCCCATCAAAGTATCCGAGGACCTGGCCAGGTAAACCTAATATTTCCAACTGTAGAACCATGACAGCTTTAGGAGGACCAGTTTCAAGTTGGGAAAAGAGCCTGTCAGATCTTGTAAGAAGGAAATAGGTGGCAGTTCCCTAGCTCCATTCTAGTTCTTTACACACGGAGTGCTCCTGTTGCCCTCTCTCTCTTTTCCTTGAGTAAGTGAGGTAGCCATCTGCTTGTCACACGTCTCTCATGTGGATTCATTTTCAGGCCAACTGTTAAGAACTGGCTGATATTCTCTACAAAGCATCAGGAGCATTTACGCTTTTGATTGTTTGCAAGATGGCGGTGGAGGTGGCAGTGATCTGTTTCCTTGGAAGGGATAGTTAGAGCCTCCCCCGGCCAACAGTGTGTGCTTACCAAAAACTGCCTACAGCATCATACGTTACTAAAGATGGAGGTCCTCGCTTTGTGTCAAAGGCAATGGAGCCCAGCTCCCCAGCCTTGTTAAAATATACTGCCTAAACGAACCGAGCCCATGGGCTGCGAAGCAGACCTCTGATGAAGAAGACATCTGTCATTTTACATCACTGTCTCTTTAATTTTGGCACCTTACAAGTATTAATAAACGTTCCACTAAAAGGCGATAATGTCTCTCTGAGTTTGGGAACATCACGATGTCTCATCTTCCCGTGGAAGGTCTGTCCCAGGCATCCATCAGGTGTGGCTGCTTTGTGTTCGACGCATAGCTTGTCACTGGAAGGGAGACCTTACAGGCTGACAGGAAAAGCTAAGGTAGAAACATTTTTCATTTTGTTTGGAAACCTAAGGCAATATTAGTGTTTTTCTAGGGATACATCAGGGAGGTATATTCAGGGAATTGAAGAACCAAGCACCATAATTAACTGACACTTCTCCTTCACAGTATAAATTATGAGAAAATATGAAAATATGCTACTATTGTACAGCTGACCAGCTTGTGCTAAAGCAAAGATACTGTGACCTGGGGAAAAAACGAAGGACTTTACAACTTTAAGTCAAGGACAAACGGGTTATCTCTTGCATCTCAAGCATCTTGATGAAGGGTGATGGGTTTGCCCATCAGATCTTCTGAAACTGTTATCATACTACACAACATCTCCTTAAGTAAACTTGTCAACCTTCTGACTTCTTATTCTTAGGAGAAAGTATACTGTTGCCTAGACCTTGTAGCAGAATCAGATCATGCCCACAAACACTGACACATATACACACACATTTACACCGGCTCTCACACACGTACACGCACACAAGCACGTGCACGAATTAAAAAGCATTGTGCAGTGTTTGTCCCTTCTACGAATTACATGCCAAAATCAATCCCTCCTTTTCCTTTCAAAGTCACCTAAACCTCTTATTTTCCTGCTTTTGGAGTTTGATCCACTGTAAGAACTACATTTTCCATCACAACCCACCACATGCCTACCCTCACACATATACACAACTGAAACAAAGAAGGTCAGGAAGCCATATATATATATATATATATATATATATATATATATATATATGATGCATTTTTTTCTCTTACATTCCACTAAAACATGCTGGTCAAAGATCCATTAAATTGGGTCACAACTCAATAGGTCACAACCACAGTTTTCTGAAAAAACTGGCTTAAAGCAACTGGTCTTCCTTAAGATGACAAGACCCAATTAGGATCCTGCATTATGACTTCAGTGTTTTCAAAGATGCGGTTTGTTCAAAGACAAGGGGGACATCCTGTTACCCAGGAACCATCTGTTCCGAGGGCCTGGTGAATTCTCTTAGTTGGTTTGCCACTAATCTTGCAGAATGAGTGTAAGGATGCAGGTCTCACAGGCACACACTGCTGCCTCTATTGTCCCCAATGCTGTCATCGGGTTTCTGCTTGCACAGCCCTGAGGACTTTGGACCCCTCCCCTCCTTTGGAATTCTCATCATTGTGGGGCTGGAGGTCATCCCCTCCCCAACTTCTGCAGTCTTCACTTCATTACTCCCTCTTGCTCCCCTACCTCCAAATTCCTATCTTATAACCATTTCTTAAATTTGTTTTAACATTTACTCATTTTTGAGAGACAGAGCACAATTTGGGGAGGGAAGAGACCCAGAATCCAAAGCAAGCTCCAGGCTCCGAGCTGTCAGCACCGAGCCCGATGCGGGGCTCAAACTCACGGACAGTGAGATCATGATCTGAGCTGAAGTCGGGCGCTTAACTGACTGAGCCGCCCAGGCACCTCTATAACCATTTCCAAACAAGACATGAAAAGTAGACTGAGCCAGGAGAAGGCTAGGTGCCCAGGATCTCTGAGCATCCCCGCCAGCCTCCATCACTTTCTGGCAACTGCTCTCTGACCTACCAGAAGAGTTTGCCACCCATAACTCGGTGATAAGATAAACACCATTGCTACTGGAATGCATCTTCTACAGGGATTCAAAATTTTTCATCTTTGCTGAACCAACTGAAAACATAACTCTGTGCCCCAAATGTTTGAGAGGGTTAGGCTGGCTGAGCATTGGCCTCTTATGGGTGAACTTGACAACAAAAGACAAACATATAATAAAGTCGTTGCCTTCCATATTTATCTGAGTGACAGACAGCCTATCTGCCACGGGGTGGGAAGGGGAGGGGAGGGGAACCCTAACCCTAAGTGCTCTTGTGTCACTGTCACATTGAGGAGTATGGTAATAGTGACACATCAAACCACTGCACTTTCACAAATTAAAAAAAAAAAAAATTATTTGTAGGAGCAGTAGTCCAGTATAAGAATACTTAAGCCCAACCTAGCAGGTGGGACTTGTGTCTTCTCCATTTCAAAATCGCTAGGCATTTGTTTGACAACCGTTAAAACTGAAATAATGACTTGTGAAAAGTGGCACACCCCCTCCTTCCTCCTCCACTCCTTAAACCTGTCCTCTATGCCCAGAAAGAAACTCCCTTGTTATTGTACATAAAATTTATTCTAAAGCCCAGTTAGAGAACGTAAGAGCTTGAGATCTCGGGATCTGACATAGGATACTCTGGACCCCAGTGATTCATCTAACAGTCTCTGAAGTTACAAGGGAAATGTACTAAAGCATTACTGGGATCTTTCTGTATCATTGTACCTACTTTGCAGTTGATATATTGACCATGACATACTGCACTGTTAGCTTTCCACCCTAGTTATAAAATTAAAAAAGAAACCAGGTCACTCACAGCCTGAAGCTGGAGGGTGGGTTTGCTTTATAAAAGCAAGTATTTTAGGGGCGCCTGGGTGGCGCAGTCGGCTAAGCGTCCGACTTCAGCCAGGTCACGATCTCGCGGTCCGTGAGTTCGAGCCCCGCGTCAGGCTCTGGGCTGATGGCTCAGAGCCTGGAGCCTGTTTCCGATTCTGTGTCTCCCTCTCTCTGCCCCTCCCCCGTTCATGCTCTGTCTCTCTCTGTGCCAAAAATAAATAAAAAACGTTGAAAAAAAATTAAAAAAAAAAAAAAAAAAAAGCAAGTATTTTAGGACCTAGTTTGGGGGTCTTCTGACAGGGCTGAGAATGTCTGTGATGTGGGAAGGAGGTATTTCCTAAATTGCTTCCTTCCCTCTTAGCTACCCACTGTCACACAGGCTAAATTTACACATTTAGCAGCTAAACATTAGTGTCTATTTTATTATATAACTAAGCAAAACCTCACCATGTCCTTCATGGGCTTTTCTATCAGCCTTAATGAAGGCTTGAGCATTCCTTGTTTGGAAGTGTGTTCAATTTCAGGACTTGGTTCGCTCAGTTGCAGTGTTTGGGGATGTAGGTATAGACAGGCAGTTTGTGCAAGTTGTCACAGAGACGTGTATCATTGGGGTTTTCATCCTTATTTTCCTGCCTGAAGAGAAATTTATTTTAGTCTCACCCAGGGATACAGAAGGGCAAGATGTTAGATTATTTTACTGATAGGACTTGAACCAAAACTTTTTTTCTCCAAAATAAGTTTTAGGAATGTCATTGTATACTAACTTGCCTTGTCCAGACTGTAAAGACAAGACTGTTCATAGTTTGAGATGTCAACTATGCTGAGAGTTCAGTAGTGTCCTGTAGAAACGAACAGTATGACCTATGGGTTTCTCAAAACAAAACACTTGCATTAGGAGCCGAGAGTCTGACCTGGGAAATGGTGCAGGTTTTAGGACTAGCCAGATTACTTCTGATAATACAGGATAAAATCATAAATGCAGAGCAGTTGTGCACAGGGGACAGATGAGAAAGAAACTTGTTTCCTTATCCTTGCTCCCTATGGAACCTGTCCTAGAATATTTAACCCAAGTGAAGAAGAGATATGGGTTTTATAGATTTCTTGAAAATGTGTAACTCTCAAGCAACCTGCACATTTGGAAAGAGTTTGATAGGGCAGAGGGCTACTCCATACAGTTGAGTTCTCAAGAATAAACAGGAGCAATAAGGTGAAAGTGAAGCATTTTTCCTCAATTCCCTCACTAACGCATTCATTCATTGGTCATTTACTGAGTACCTGGCACTGAGATAGCGAGGGTCCAATCAGGAAACTGAAACCCACCAACAATGTGAACAGGGAAATTCTTTTTTTTTTAATGTTTATTTATTTTTGAGACAGAGAGAGACAGAGCAGGAACGGGGGAGGGTCAGAGAGAGAGGGAGACACAGAATCCGAAGCAGGTTCCAGGCTCTGAGCTGTCAGCACAGAGACCAATGCGGGGTTCGAACCCACGGACCGTGAGATCATGACCTGAGCCGAAGTGGGACACGTAACCGACTGAGCCACCCAGGCGCCCCGTGAACAGGGAAATTCTAATGGCAAGAATTATTAACTAATAAAAAGAGATTAACTACTAAGGCATTAAGGGATCTCTATGCAATACTGGAATAGCAGATGTAGGGAGTGGCTTCTATCCCAAGGCTAAGGAAATTAATCACAGAAGGAAGAAACTTAAGAGGGGGCCTTCTCTCAGGGATGAGATTCAGACTTCACTGGCAAAGGGGGTGGCTGTGGCCCAAGGATGGTGGGGGATCTCACTGTGGCGGTTCAGGGAGCTTCCCATTGGGGCGCTAGTGGAACCCTCTGGAAGCAGTTTGCAGAGCCAGTGTTGTGCAGGAGGCTGCCCGGTGGCCACAGTGCCATGGGAGCAAGAAGAAAAGCACAAGAACCCCAGAGACAAGCCCCTTCCCCTTGAGGTGTCCCTCCAGTGCCCTCTGCTGACAAACCTTAAGTTACATCAGCTGGTAAAGGAGAAGGGGTTCTAGGGCCCAGCTGCAGTGTCACAAAAACAAGGCAAAGAATGGATTCAGAGCAGAGAGACAACAGACTGACAACTGGCATAACCATGATGTAGCTACTCCACTAGACATAGATGAATACATGTGGTCCTTGCCCTTAACAAGCTTATCGTAGTAGTGGATGGAGACAGACCCTAAAGGAAGGCATCCGTGGTTTTGGCTTTCTTCCCTTTAAAAAAAAAAAAATCACTATTTTCTAAGCCCTCTCAGCCTCTCCAAAGACCACCACGTACTTTCAAGGTACTTTCTTTACATATTTGCTATATTTTCCTACATTTGGTATTTTATTCTATCTTTTTCAGTGAGGTAGTAAGGTAATTTGTGATTTTAAATCAACCCAAATCAGTGTAAGATACATATACAGACACAGATACATATACATATACAGAAGACGGGAGCTTGGGAGTCAGAGCAACAGTTGCAATCCTGGCTCCTCTGTGTATTGACTTGGTAACTTTGGGCAAGTGACTTGATCTAGCTGCCCTCCATGACCTTCTGCATAAAATGAGGACCCAAAGAGTATCAGCTCTCACAAGCTTGTTGAGAGGGTCAAATGAAATGGAGGCATGCAAGTATCGTTAATGCAGTATCTGGCATACAAAAAGGATTAAATAAAAGTTTGCAATTATTTTAGAATAAATACAATTCTACATATTATAATAAGATAGGGCTAACAATGATCTTAGAGTCTCCACTTAGGTTCCCAGTGATTGTTTCCAGGAACTTACATTTAGAGAGATCTCGCCTTATAGCAATTCATTGGAAGAAGATGTAAAAGTCTTGACTGACCCCAAGTTTAACTTGTACATGGCACATCTTAAATGAAGTTTTACATGGGCACCTGGGTGGCCCAGTTGTTTAAGCGTCTGACTTCGGCTCAGGTCATGATCTCGCAGTCTGTGGGTTTGAGCCCCGCATGGGGCTCTGTGCTGACAGCTCCGAGCCTGGAACCTACTTCGGATTCTGTATCTCCCTCTCTCCGCCCCTCCCCTACTCGTACACTGTCTCTGTCTCTCAAAAATAAATAAACATTAAAACAATGAAGCTTTACAAATTAAAAAAAAAGTTATATAGAAGATCGCAAATGAATAGTGAGGGGCCAGAAAACCACGTACAAGAACAGAGCTGAGGAAACTATGTGTGATTGGTTAAGAGATTTAAAATGAGATGCTCTAGATCGCTTCAGATAGCTCAAGGGTTATTTTGGGTTTCTCGCTCCCGTAGTCAAAATGAATGCAGGTATTTAGAACTTGGCAGGGAAGGGGTTTGGGTTCAGTATAAAGAAAAAACCCCATCAACTTCTGACAACTACAGCCATTCCAACCATGGGTGAAGCACAGCCACATTAGCAGCTGATCTCTGCAACTCCTGGATTCAGAGACTGGACAGTCACTGGTGGTAGGCTCTGAGACACATCGCCCAGGTCTCCCTCCAGAGATGAAGCCATCAGCACCCTTCAGGGATGGCCTAGGTGAAGAGAGATGCCTTGCCCGAGGGCACGCCCCTCAGAGGGGATCTGCGCAGGGGCATAATTGCCTGGCTCTTATGCTTCAGCTCTGGACAGCGCTCAAGGATCATTCTGGCTTCAGAACTTCTCAGTAAGTGCACCAAGGCTCCTACTGAGACCGCCTTACTTCTCCTTCTGCCCTATCCTGCTTCCTTCCCTTCCCGCATTAGGTGAAACCCTAATGACTTCCGGCAGGGCTAATCTTCACCTTAGAGTCTGCTTCTCAGGGAGCCCAGCCTGGGACAGTTACCTGCCCAGGATGCCAGAGGCACTACTCTGAGCAGGATAACTGCAAAGGTCGCCTACAGCCCTGTGACTTGACAGAAGCCTTGGGCATCTGAAGCTGAATGTTTTAAGTCTACAAAGATCCAATCTGTCTCCACTGTGAATCCACATGGCTGATCCTCAAGAGAAGTCTCAACCTTCTTTCGTACTGTTTGATCTATGGCCGGCCTGATGTCACTTAGGAGGGGCATGTCTTCAGTTACTACATTGTCCATTCAGTCACTTGTCAAGTCTTTCAACAAATACTTATCAAGGCCCAAATATGCACCAAGCCTGGTAGGGACAATGGTGCACAAAAGATCTCTTTTCTGGAGCTTATATTCCAGTGAGGAGAAGCATATCAACATATTTCCAAATTTCAGTCATTTGCATACTGCTTCCAAAACTGTTGCCCATATGCCTATTGCCCAATCACCATACCTCTATTTCCTCTGGCTTATGGATGGTGGATTTGCAGTTTTATCTACTGTAGGCCCAACGTAAGCTCAAATGTTCACAGAAGGATAAGCCATTAGTATACAGATTTTTTAAAAATACACATTAAAATAAACACATAACTTTAAAATAAAATAAAAAATGAACACCTGCATATCATTTGTGCCATATATGTACCATACATTAGGAAGGAGTTTATACAAAGGATCACAGAGAGAAATGTAAAATTGTAAGTGCGCCAGATGCTTACAAAGGAGAAGTATCCAGTATCTTCAGAGTATATAACAAGGGGATTTAACTTACTTAAGGGCTTCCCAGAGGAAGTGAGCTGATATTTAAAAGAAGAGTAAGAGGTGAGTAGGTAAAGAAATACAGTGTGTGTTGTAAAGAACATTTCAGATAGAGGCAGCAGCATATGCTAAGGTCCTGTGGCAGGAGGGAACACAATGCCAATGAGACTCAAGTGTGGTGACCAAGGGATAGGGAGCATGTTGTAAATTGAGGCTAGTTGGCAAAGCAGAGGCCAGTGATGGAACAGGGCAGTTAGGTGGATTCCATTCTCCATCATCTGTAGAGAACCGAGTTGAAGCTATGTATACATAATCATTCTCCCCCCCTCTTTCTCTGTCCTACACAACTGAATGGTAAAACTTCCCCAGACCCTCTGCCAAAGGACACAAATAAGCAGCATCTCCAGGCATGGTTCTGGTCTGGGACTGTTAAATGTATTCCAGACTTGAAACTTGAGGGGCTGAGGTTATATTTGCTAAGTATTTCGACCTTTCCCCCAGGCTTTTATTCATTCCATCCAGCAGGTGGAGTACAGGAAAATGTTTTTCGTTCCCAACAAATCCCCTGATATCAAAAAGGAAGAGCAAGGTTTGCCAGCACAGTCAAGGGTGAGAGATAGAACAAGGAAGCAGTGATTGTGTATTTGAGTCTCATTCATATGGAAAACATGAACTAATTAGCTTCTTACTGCTGTGCTTCCAGAGATTCTGAATTTGACGTTTCTGTCCAAGTTTGGGGAGCTATGCTATTAATCAGTCCAAACACAAATGAAGCGGCTTAAAAAGAATCACATAACCAAAAACCACATCCTTCATAAGATAAAAAAAAAAAAAAAAAAAAAAAAAAAAAAAACCCACAAAAAACAAAAACAAAAACCAGAAAGGCAACTTGGAAACTTTTCAGAGATGGTGCCAATTTCTGGGTTTGGAAGGGGGGTTTGGCTGGCTGGTGGAGAGGTCTCAATCTGGGGATGAAAATAAAGAACGTAAATATATTTACACAGACCTCATGAGGAAAACTCAACAGACCACATTGCCCTGTAGAGAGTGGTTTCTTAAAGTCCTACAGTCAAACAGTGACCTTGGGGGAAAGACAAAGAAAGCAAAGAGACAGAAAGTGAATAGAGACAGAATAGATTATTTGGGGGGGTCCAGATTCCGTAAGAAATATGAGTGATTCTTTACAATAACCATTCTGAATCAATCTCATCCCTTTTTCTGGAAGACACAGAGACCTGACTTCCTGACAAGCAAACACAGAAGACTGTTCCTGAATCTCCGCTATGGAGGATGTTACTGAAACAGACATGGGGGTGAGCACTCCACCACTTAGCTGGGGAACATGGTTTATAAACAAATCGTCAGAATGCAACAAAAGAGAGCATTGAAAGAAATCCATGCAGGATGCTACTGGAGCACAGGTGGGAGGAAAAATTCTCTCCCGGGGCAGTCAGGGAAAGCTTTCCAAAGGAAGTGATGTTCAACTTGTGTCAGAAGAGCTGAGCAGGTGTGTACCAGGTGGGGAAGTGAGAAAAGGAAGCAGGACCATGGGGAGATGAGGGGAGGGAAGCAGGATGATGGACTGTCACCTCACTCATTGATAGGAACTGGAGAGTGCTCATAAAGGAGAGTCAAAGTCAGCCCTGAAAAGCTCCCAGAGATAGAAGTACCATCTCTCAGTGAGTAACTGGCATGCATTTGGGGGGCACCTGTGTCATATGAACACTGTGAATAATGAAGCCCTGTGATCACACTCAGCCAGCCAAGTGCTTCCGGTACAAGAGGCTTGGAAAACAGGGAATACAGCAGACGCCTGCCTCCTCTCACTCCCCAGGGAGCACATATGCATGGAGTAGAATGTCAGCAGCTCACCCACACTATTTACTGTAATCTTTCTCCTTCCTCCCTCCCTCACCACTACCTCTCTCTCCTGAGTTGGTAAAGGTGATTTCTTTTCAGTTAACTGTGTGTATGTGATGTCACTTTCCTTCCAGGTATAGGGCACAAGCTTGGAGTGACCCAACTCCACTCTTCAGGAGGTGGTTTCCATATCTCTAATATGGGGAGAATATGAAAACCTCCCTCATCAGGTTACTGTGAGCCTTAAATGAACCAGTCGATGCGGACTGCACAGAATGCAAGGTAAGTGTTAACGATGACTGCTGTTACAATCACTCCAATCAGAGGAGAGGAGACAGCACACGTTAGGACAGAGAAATGCAAAGGAGAATGGCATGTTTAAAGGATGGTGAGTGGCATAGCTAGCCAGAGGTGAAGCTGGTAAGGCAGACTCTGGGGAATTTGGGAAGGTGCTTTAAGGCAGGATGAAGCTTAAACTCTACGTTTGGGCGAGAAGGAACCAGTGGAGACATTCTGCAGGTAGGTCATCACTCCACATTTCCATTAAACTGGGATAGCTCTGGCTATCATGTGGAAAAGGTGGGAAAACCAGTCAGAAAGGTACTGTAAAGGTGTGGTCTTGGGCTGAGGAGATCCTGAATTGATGACAGTGGTGACGGTGATGATTTTCTTAGTGTTGGTTCTCCCAAACAGACCCTGAGACCACGACTTGGGTGCAGGCTGGGTGGAGATCCCAAGAAGCACAGGTGAGACAGGGATGGGAGAACGGCCAACAATGCCTCAGTGAACAGGTCACTGCTGTGGACAAATGAGGCTCAGTTCCCCTGGCAGCCTCTGAGGAACTGTGGAGAAGACACCTCAGAATTGCCCCAGTGATGGAAGTAGGATCCTTCTCCAGTCAACGGCTTCCCCTGCCTGGAGGTGTAAATCCCAGCACTTTTGGGCTGCTGTGCCTCCAGACTGAGCAAACTTGTATAATACCCAAGGAAGTCCTTGGGCAGGGAAAAAAAAAAGAGAGAGAGAGAGAGAGGCAGGCTCTCGAGGGGAATGTGTTGGTTTGTATGGAGACAATCCATAGGTGCTATATGTAACCTCAGAAATAGCTGAAGAGATATGTAGCAGGGGATGATGATGATGATGTTGATGTTGATGTTGATGTTGATGTTGATGTTGATGATGATGATACTAGCTGCAGTAAGTAACCTTCTCTAAGTGCTTACCATGGGCCAGGCACGATGCTAAGCATTTCATTTAAATGCATTATCACAGGCTATCCTTACCACCCTTAGGAGGTGCTGGTGCTATTACTGAGCTCATTTTACAGACGGGGAAGCTGGAGCACTGAGAGGTATATGATGTGCCCAAAGTCACATAGCTAGGAGGTGCTGAAGCCCTCACTTGAGCTCATGTAGTCTGACTCCAGCACCCGTACCTTCCATCACTACTGCATACTGCCTCAAAAAGACTGGCAATGAGCTGGTTAGAAGAGATGAATCTGAGAATGATTTGGGACAGTGTTGCCCAATACGATAGCCACTAGCCACACGTGGCTATTGAACGTGAGGAAATATGATTACTAGAACTAAAATATTGAAGTTTGAATTTTATTTCATTTTAATTAACATAGTTTTGCATGCCTAGAGACTAGTGCATTGGACAGTGCAAATTTAGGAGGTGGAATACCCTGTCCCTGAAGAAGGTGAGGAATACTTACACCTTTACCAATATGGTGATGTCACGATGCATCTTGCCACGTGTCACAGTTAATTAATTACAAAGAGTACTTGAAATGCTGAAATTAATGAGTTTTTTATATCTAAGTAACAGTTTTAAAATCAAACTAATGCAGGTACATAGTTTAAAAAATACAGTATTAGAAAGTTTGTAACAGTAGTAGCCTTTCCCATTGCACTTCTGGTTCCTGCTCTCTAGACACAACCAATTTTATTTCTTCTAGATATTTCTCCTGATACTTAACTTTGTATTTCTAAACAGTATCTTAAACAGTATCTATTAGTTTCATTCTCTGGAAGATACAGATTTAGCTTTTTACACTATACACCACCAGCCACAGACATAACTTCCACCCATCCCGTGGCCCTTCCCATCCTGCCTATAGAGTCATACGGTTAGTTCAAGATTCAATGTTTACATTACTAACGCATTGAAACTATTAGTTACATATAAGCCAGTGGATGATTTTGTCATTTTTCATACAAGTATCTTTCATTTCTTTCATTTTCATCTTATTCATCACTAATTTAACCCCAAACTTTCTGACAAACTCTAAAAAGACTCTAAATACAATCAACTACATGTTTTTATCAGGTCAATTTTCATTGAGATGTCCCTTCTGGAGCCCCCAGATCTGTGTCCCACAGCATTTGGCAGTGTTATCACCTTATGGCTTCCTGCCATTATTTTCCTGGGATTCCTTGTGCCTCTCTCTGCTTGAGATTTACTATTTCAGGATCCCATGCAACCTTCTTTCTTGACTTAGCCCCTTTCTGTTTAATATTTCCTCTAGTAGCTTTTTTCACAAATGGTAAATAGAAAGTTTCTTTTTAGAAGGTGTTTCTGTCTTCTGTCTTCATTTGACAGTCTAGCTGGGTATGGAAGTCTCAGTTGTAAATTATTCTCCCTCACAAACATGAAGGCATTACTCTGTTGTCCCCTAAGCTACAGTGCTGCTGTAAGGAAGTATAATGTCATTTTGATTCCTGATCAATTGAATGTTACCTCTTTTTTTCTCTGGAAGTTTTCATCATCATCTCTGGCTCCAGTATTTGAAACATTATAATAATGTGCCTTGGTGTGGCTCTTGTTATACATCGTGGTAGATTAGTGGTAGACCCTTTCAGACTAGAAACACATGACTTTTGGTTCTAGAGAATTTTCTGGGAAAATTTCTTAGATAATTCTTTTTCTCTCCTACCCCTTATATACATATATGTTCTTTCCCTCTCTCTTGGTCCTATTTCTCTGGAGAATCCTGACTAATGCAATTTGTTAAGTATTAAAATAGTACTACAATTTTTTTAAAGAAAAACCTCATTTTTAGAGATGCATGATAACATATTTAGGGGTAAAATATCATGATGTATATAATTTACAATGGTTCAGGAAACACATACACACACACACACACACAAGCAAGCAAGTGGACAAAATGTTAACAACAAATAAATAGAAGTGTATGGGAGTTATTGTACAATTTTTAATTTTTTTCTGTTCAAAACCTTCCAGAGTAGAAAGTCATATCAATTAGAAAATAAAAAACCAGAGTGGTAAGTAGGAACTGACAGTATTGGGAATTCATCTCATTTCTCATGGTAAACAGATAGATTAAGTTTCAAAAGTTCATGGGGAGTGTGGTGGTGCAAGAGAGGTCCTGAGCTGGAGGTAAACAGAAACTATAACTGAACCTACTGCTAACCAGGAGTTTCAAAGAGGTGTACTGTCAGCAAAAGGATGGATCAGGGGGGAAAAAGTCTACCTATTGGCCTGGGGATATGGCTGTTCTCAGCTCTGTAACATGAGAAAGGAAGGTGTCCCTCTCGGAATCTATAATCATGAGCCTAGCCTCAAGCAGAATTGGGCTACAAATTTACACTACCTGCCTCACCTAGGAACCCTTAGCCTTAGAAATTCATGTAAGACAATGGAACATGATAGTCTTTAGACACCAAGTACAAGCAAACAATCCAAAACTTGTTTATAAAAAGTTGAACAAGAGGAAGTCAGTAAACAAGAATTTAAGATGCTGTAATTATTGGATATTAACTGGATACAGACCAGAAATAGGTACATTTAAAGTGGTCAAATACATTTTTCAAAAGGAACTTGCAGTGTGACAAATAAGACTATCATGAACACCAGGAAGATTTAACTCAGATAGGAATGAAATAAAACTTCAAATTAACAATAGAGATACTGAAATTAAAAACCTAATAGGTGGACTGCTTCCAGAAATGTCAGAGGAGTGAAGTGGACATAAAGCCCTCCCATAGATAACAATAATAAAATAAGATTAAGGAAATATTTCTTAAAGGGCAACTATTTAAAGATACTTGGGACCCTGGAGAGAGTCCAAAAGCTGACAGAAGCAAGAAAGTTTAATCTCAAAAAACTGCCACAGGAAGGGGTCAGAATTGAGAGTTTATGTCTTCCTGGACTAAGGGTGATGCCCAACCCTTACAGCTGTGGCTGTAAAACAAAAACAAAAACAAAAAAAAAAAAAATAGCAGTGGAAAACCACAGCCTTACCAGCTAAGGTGCCAGAGATCAGAGTTCAAGGCTGAAAACGTAGGTAGAAATCTACAGGAAAAGTACTGGCAGCAGAAAAACCACAGAAGGAGTATAAAACTCTGAATATAAACTCTGCCCAAATCCCTGGCCAAGAGCTAAACTACGCATGTGTGGGAAGAGGCACTAAGGGGACTAGGGAAAAAGTGGGCAGAAACCAGAAAGCAATCAGCTCTTGGATAGGAAAGCTGTATGTGGCTCTATCTGTGAGTTTGCTGCCTTTTTTTTTTTTTTAAACGGAGCTAACTTCCCAAACATGCACAAGTCAGGTGCCAGAAAGTTGAATCCTATAGGCTTGAAAGGTCAGAGACAGAGCCCCAAACCAGCCAAAGAGCTAGAAATTAGGGAGAGGAGAACCTCTAGAAGAAGCAAGAAAATCCAAAGACAGTGACCTCCATCTCTGTTGAAATCCTTGACTAACCACTAAACTACAAGAAGCAGAAAACTCCGAAAGGGCCAGGTGAAACAAATAGCAATGAGACATCACAAAAACAGAGATATTCAATGCTGCATATACCAACGGTGGCAAAAGCGACACTGGAGTCCAGACAAGTTAACTGCCTACTAGAAAAAAAAAAAAATACACCTCTGAAGATTACTAGAGAATCCAGAGTTGCCATAACGTATCATCTATAGGGCTCAATTTTCAACCAGAAATTACTAGACATGCAAAGAATTGTTAAAGTGCATTCTGTATTCAGGGTAAAAGGCAGCCAATAGACACTGACTGTGAATGCCTCCAGATGTGGAATTTAGCAGACTTGAAAGCAGTTATTATAAAAATGTTGAAAGAAGTAAAGGAAAATATGGTATTGTATTGAACGGACAGCTAGGAATTCTCAATAGAAAAATGGAAACTAAAAAAAAAAAAGAGAAATTCTAGATCTGAAAAGCACAAAAACTGAGATATAAAAATTTTATTAAATAGGCTCAATTATCTATGGAGGATGGCAGAAGAAACATTCAGTGAACTTGAAGACAGAGTCACAGAAAGAATAAAGATTGAGAAGAACCTCGGAGACCTGAGGGAACGATATTCAAATGTTCAATATGCATACAACTGGGATTCCAAACGAAGAGGAGAAAGAAAAAAGGCCAGAAAAAATATGTGAAGAAGTAATTGCTGAAGACTTCCCAAAGGGGCACAAGGAAACTCTCAGGAGTGATGGAAATGGTCTATGTTTTGACTATAGTGGGGGTTTCACAGGCATACACATTAATCAGAACTCATCTAATTATGCAGTTTAGGTGGGTGTGCTTTATTGTACATAAATGTTATCTCAATAAAGTTGTTTAAAAATGTAAACGATGAACTATTCCTCTCTCTTCCACTAAAAAAAAAAAAAAAAAAAAAAAAAAAAAAAAAAAAAAATCCTAGGGTGCCTGTGTGGCTCAGTTGGTTAAGTGTCTGACTCTTGATTCTGGCTCAGGTCATGATCTCACAGTTGGTGAGTTTGAGCCCCTTGTTGGGCTCTGCACTGACAGCACAGAGGCTGCTTGGGATTCTCTTTCTCCTCTCTCTCTGCCCCTCCCCTGCTCATGCTCACACACACGCACACACACACACACACACTCTCTCTCTCTCTCTCTCTCTCAAAATAAATAAATAAACAAACATTTTTAAAAAAATCCTAACAAATGCACTAAATATTATACTGGATCCTTGTATCCAAGGAGTATGGGTAAAGAGAAAAATACATCTGAAGAAATTAACAAAAATGTAACACAGTGAGATCAACAAGAGGTCAAGAGCCAGGGAGAAGAGAACGAAAAGGAACTGCAATACGAGAGACAAGTAGAAATAGGGACAGACCGTATTTGATGAGATTTTTACCAAGAATTTCCCAATGTTGATGAAAGACATGAATCCTAAGTTTCAGGAAGCACGTGGATTCCTGTGCGGTGGAAACAGAACTACAGCCACATCTGGGCGAACAGTTGTAAGGACTGAGAAAACCACGGAGAGTATCTTAAAAACAGCTGGAGGAAAGAATGACTGCCTACAAAGTGGCATTTACACTGGCAGCAGACTTTCCAGCACAAGGGCAGTGGCCAAGAGAGAGGAGAATCTGGTCTTCAACGCGCTGAGAGAAAATAGATCTCGACCCCTCCTCCCTCCTTGGTACCCTGCAACCAGCCGCGGGGCTATTTCTGAACATACCCTCCGTTTTGAGCCTCCTTCTTACCTCTTCACTCCTGGTCCATCAAATATGTCCAGTCTCTTGGGCTATTAAGGGATTTTATTTAAAGTAAATAGTGTTAATGTGCTGAGGGTGTTAATGACTTAATACTGTGGGCTGCCCATGTTGACCTAAGCCATTTTTATTATAATATTACTTAAATACACAAAAATACATAAAACTAGGTATAAACTCTCAGGCTTATAAGCCTGAGACCATCTACATAAACCAAACCATCTACAAATAAATATATATTATTTACTTATAAAGAAGTTATGAGCAAAATAATGATACCAATAAAATCTAACATGTAGACAAAAATGTAACAGATGATGCTATTTTGCTGAGATAAATTGGTTAAAATTGTGCTTCAGAGCAGAAAGATGTCAGAAAGATGTCGTTGTGTATCTTTTCTTTCACTGCAGGAGGCTCAGAGCAGGGAGGTGAGAGGGCAGGGAGCCGGGGTTGAAATCCCACTGTGTGATTTGGGCAACTGCTTAACCTCTTAAAATCTCCACCCTATCTCCTCTAAAATGAAGAGAGTAGGGTGCCTGGGTGGCTCAGGTGGTTAAGTGTCCGACTCTTGGTTTCAGCTCAGGTCATGATCTCACAGTTCCTGGGATCGAGCCCTGCATCAGGGCTCCCCCATGCATGTTTTCTCTCTCTCTCTCTCTCTCTCTCTCTCTCTCTCTGTCTCTCAAAATAAATAAATAAACATTTAAAAGTAATAATAATAAAATGAAGACAATGAATCCCAAATCAGGGCTGTTGTGAGGATCACATGCAACTATGAGGGAAGTACTTAGCCCAGTACCCAACACATAAAATGAACTTCATAAATTATTATTACCATTGTTGTAATTTGGCCCTTTTGATAAACCCATTTTAACTTCTGTTGCATTATTTTGAAAGGCTAATCAATTTAATGAGTGTTCCTAAAGTACAAGACCAAAAACATCCTATTCACTAAAAATCCTAATGAATTTGGAACCTACAAGCTCTGCCTCTAATGAAAAGGTAACAATCGTACGAGGCTTTTGAATTTGACACGCCTCTGTTGGTGTGAGCCTTCTGAAGACTCCAATTCCACACCATGTTTTCTCTTAAGTCTACCCTGAGATGGGAGGTCAACAGCCGCCCCTTGCTCCTGGGATGAGCATAAATTCCCATGCAAACCTGGGACCGTAACAATGTGGCCAGACCGAGTGACAGGGTGGCTCAACTGGTTAAGTGTCCGACTTCAGCTCAGGTCACCATCTCACAGTTCATGGGTTTGAGCCCCGTGTCGGGCTCTGTGCTGATGGCTGAGTCTGAAGCCTGCTTTGGACCCTCTCTCCCTTTCTCTCTGCCCCTCCCCCACTCATGCTCTGTCTCTGTCCCTCTCTCACTCTCTCAAAAATAAAAACATTAAGAAGCCATTTAAAGAGCATCTCTGAAATAGAAACACACACACACCACGACTACCAACACCAACACCAACCTTAGATTGAACAGCTTCCTGGAATGAAGGGTTTTAAGCCAAAGGAGCTGCTCCAGGGTGAGAACCTTAGCCTTGGTGGCAGGCAGTGGCAGAAGAGTGGTAAAGGGGAGGGTCTGTCATGCTTTAGGGGCAAAAGAAAGCTTATAAGATAAAAAACAAACAAAAACCACTATATATTCAGTCTTCCAAGAGGGCAAGCCCAGTTATATAAAACAAAATCTTACAGTTTTAGTCTTTCTGGGATAGTAATTTATGGTAAGAAAGGTATGGATGAAACTGAACTCTTTACAATGTTTATCAAGAGAAGTGTAATAAGCAAACTAGCAACACGGGAGGATAAATTTTGCTGCTTAAAAAAAATGCAACCATTTTTTAAATGACTGTAGCCTCTACTGTATACAAATGAAGCTACTTAAAAATAAATTATAGCTATCTTTTAATTAAGAAAAGTCTATTAAGCTCTTGGTCCCAAAGGTACATGCTTGAAGGTAATCATAATCTATTCCCCCTATTTCTTGTAGTTCAGACTGACCCTATTGCCAATTATTCTTTTTTTTTTTAATTTTTAATGTTTATTTATTTTTGAGAGAGAGAAACAGAGCATGAGCAGGGGAGGGGCAGAGAGAGAAGGAGACAATCTGAAGGAGACAATCTGAAGCAGGCTCCAGGCTCTGAGCTGTCAGCACAGAGCCCAACGCAGGGCTCAAACCCTTGAACCGAAAGATCATGACCTGAGCAGAAGTCAGATGCTTAACCAACTGAGCCACCCAGGCACCCCTCTAATGCCAATTTTCTAAATGAGTAAGGAATTAGCTGAGTTATCTGAGTCTGGGTATATTCAGACATATCTTACAAATAAAAGCAGATCCTTCAGAGTGGGAAAGTTACTTCTCACTTGATACTTTTGTCCCTAACCTTAAGTCCTCTCCTGATGAGGTGGCAAACTATAGTGAAATGTAGCAAAAGGCCAGATAAAGGACATCAGGTGAAATATTTATCAAAGACTACTTCAACCCAAGTAAGCCATTACACCACAACCTGAGAAAGTTGGGCACAGAGGCTTGCTCCACTGACAGACTCTGGCCCATGACCTGGAGTCCCCTTTCCGAATACCCAAATTGTGACCTCCTTCCTCCTTCTCCCAGGATACTGAGGAGACTAATGAACAAAGAAATTGGTGGAATTGCTCAAATACTTTCAGAATGCCAAGTACCAGGAACAGGACTGCATTCAGACAAAACACCAGGTTCTTAGAAACTAGACTTCCCACATACACACCCAATTTAAATTAAAAACTGGGGGTGGAAAAGAAGAGAAAGCAAGGATCCATACACAACCGCGTTCACAACAGTATTATTCACAATAGCCAAAACGTGGAAGCCACCAAGCGTCCATCAACAGATGAATGCATACACAAAATGTGGTATATAAATACAGGGAAATACTATTCGGCCACGAAAAGGAACAAAGTACTAATACACGCTACAACATAGATGAACCTTGAAAACATTATGCTAAGTAAAAGAAGCCAAACACAAGGACAAATGTTGTATGACTCTATCGACAAGAAATACCTACAATAGATTAGAGGTCAGCAGGGGCTAGAGGGAACGGAGAGTTATATTTTCTTTTGAACCCCCTGTATTGCCAGCTCTCTACAAATGTCCAAAGATCACAGTCTAGAAATCATGTTTTGCAAAATTATAATGAAGGGTCCGTATTTCTATTCCTAGAAACTCTTTTCCCTGCACCTCATTCATCCATATAAAAGCACACTGTCTGGGGTGTCTGGGTGGCTCAGTCGGTTGAGCAACTGTCTTCAGCTCAGGTCATGATCTTGAGATTTGTGGGTTCGAGCCCTGCATTGGGCTATGTGCTGACAGTGCAGAGCCTGCTTGGGATTCTCTCTCTCTTCCTCTCGCTCTGCCCTCCCCGACTCGTGTGTCCCCACACACCTGTGCACACACACTCTCTCTCAAAATAAATATTTTTTAAAAAGAAATAAAAATTATGAATCCAATATTAAGAATGTAAGTGACTAGGGGCACCTGGGTGGCTCAATCAGTTGAGCACCTGACTTCAGCTCAGGTCATGATCTCACGATTCATGGGTTTGAGCCCCAAGTCGGGCTCTGTGCTAACAGCTCAGAGCCTAGAGCCTGCTTCGGATTCTGTGTCTTTCTCTCTCTTCCTCCTCTGCTCATGCTCTCTCTGCCTCTCTCTCAAAATAAATAAATAAACATAAAACAAATTTTAAATCACACTTTCTAGCTTTGATGCCTTTATTGGACATCTCTATTCACTTGGGGGAAAGAAATGTGGCTACGTCCCAGTGATAATATCCACAGGGTCCTAGACATTATTAAAATACACATCTATCACGACACAGCAAGGGAAACATTCAGAGTACTTCCTCTGAGATACAAACTTGGCAAAATTTTGGTTCTCGCTCATAAGTCTCCTAGGCTGTTCAATAATGACAGCTCCAGAAAACCTTCTGGCTTCATGACCACGAGTACCTGGAAGTAGCTCATCCCACAAGAGCCAAAATCTTAAGGCTCCATCTAGAAAACACACAAAAAACCTGTGGGAAACCCTGGATCTAAACCAAAGTTCTACAAGAAGAAAACGGTAACAGACAACTCCCAACCCTTGCATGTTTCCATGGTAATACATGTTACAGTGGCAGCTCTGGCCTGTGGAAGCCTCTGGAAACCCCTGGGACATTATTTATGGCAGTTACAGGCAGCTACAGGCCCTGGATGTGAGCTGGACAAACTCGGGATAAAGCAGACAGAGACAGACAGCCCTGCTTTATCTCATCATGTACTTCCTCACCTTTCCTCGCTGGACGGGGGTGTCTCTCAGTGAAAGAATATTTTACAAGCAAGCCATTCATCAGGACTCCTAATTAAAAAGTTGGAGAGCATAACACTGGAGCGGATTTTGCCGTCTTCTGACACTTCATTAACCTCATCATTGTTCTTCTACCTAGAGCAGCAGTCTCGGGAATGACTACATAGGTTCTGTCCTTCACAGTCAGGCAGAAAAAGAAACAGTAACACTTTGCCTGAAAACTAACTCCCGCATATGACCACAAGAGTTATGCCAGATCATGAACAAAACAGGAACAACATGACAAGGAAAAGAACATCTACTTAGACTTTACTATATTTAGGAAAATTCACCTTTACTCAGAGGAAAATGGAGTAGGAATAATAAGTAATCTATTTTTCATAGACCTTTCTAATAAAGGCTAAAATGTTATCCACTTCTCTCTGAAGGAGACAGCTAAGAATAAATAGCTAGGAATTTGACCCATATTGTATACCAATGGCTGCACATTTTGTGAATTTTATTTTATTTTTTTAAAGTTTATTTATTTTGAGATTGAGAGAGAGAGAGAGACAGTGAGCAAGCATGAGCAGGGGCAGAGAGAGAGGGAGAAAGTGAATCCCAAGCAGGCTCCATGCTATCAGCACAGAGCCTGATGCAGGGCCCCATCTCACAAACCATGAGATCACGACCCAAGGAGAAATCAAGAATGGGAGGCTTACCTGACTGAGCCATCCAGGCGCCTCCATTTTGTGAATTTTGAATTGAGTTCACTTATTTCCCCCTCTTTTGCTTTTGTTTTTTTTTTAGCTCAGTGGCAAAACTAAACTTATGTTTTAAATACATAAATAAACCCTGAGGATGTAGTTCAAACTGAAACCATATCCATTTATTTTCTGCAACTGGTGAGCTGAAACATAAAAATATTCACCCAACCAAAACAGTGTTTCTGTTTGAGTCTGTCTCTGGTATGAAAATGGGAGGAAAATGCCGGACTCTGCTGGAGTAAGGCATTCAACTTTATCTCACTCCAGGTGAGAATTTGGTAAGACTTAAAGAGGGAAAGATCTTGAGTAGTCAGTCGCATGAAACCCAAGGGCAAGACTCAAAACTCTAGGTTTTAAATGACTCAGACATTCTCACTTACCCACCAGAACCAGAATCCCCTCCTTTGTTGGTTCCCTACAAGAGGAAAGTCACAGATCCCATTTTCTTTTTCAGTTGAAATGAAAACTCAAGAGGTCAAAACATGGATTCATTTAAAAAAAAATTTTTTTTTAGTTTCTTTATTTTGAGAGAGTGAGAGAGCACAAGTAGGGGAGGGGCAGAGAGAGGACAGACAGAATCCCAAGCAGGCTCCACACCATCAGTGCAGAACCCAGCGTGGGGCTTGAACTCACAAACTCTGAGGTTGTGACCTGAGCCAAGATCAAGAGTTGGACGCTTAACTGTGCCAGCCAGGTGCCCCCAAAACCTGGATTCTAGCGCTTACTTATTATGGCCTTGCTATCCAGCCCCTAAGGTCTCTTCCGAAAGGTCTAACAGGTACTTCTGCAATCTCAACGGATGTAAGGGATGTGAAATATGGCAGACAAAGCAAGGGCAGATATTTTATCTCATAAACTATCTTTATGTAGTTATGATACATGCGGACAGATTGCTGGGCAAGCTGGAACACTGTTGTATTCTGGAGATGTTGACATCTTAGGCACAAAATATTAAAAACTGGTGACTTATAGGTAAAACAGACAGAGGGCACGTGTGTGAGCCAGAGGCTGTCCCCTCAGAGAGCAAAGGACAGTGATACAGGCCTGGCCCGCAGTCCTGACCATCTTTTGCAATCTCTTTTGATTGGCTTTTTCTCCTCTTCTTTTGCATAAGGGCCTATTCCTGGCCTTTCTCATTCTCCTTGGGAGAATACAGCTGCTCCCACACCTTCGTGGACAGCCTGTTCCCTGATGATTTCCAACTCATATCTGCACTTCTTTTGGGAGCTGCAGGTCAGTATGTTCAACTGCCTGCAGGACACTGCCAAGTGCATGATCAGCGAACGCCTTGAAAGTAATTAACTCTCCCTTTCTCAGTCCCAAATCTATTCCTCCTCCTAATTCACTCATGAAAATCCTGAGCTCGGAAGCAAAAATTATTCCCAAATGACTCCCATGATGCTTTCTTTCTCCGTCTCAAAATGAACAGATTTCCAGCAAGAAGAAGGCGGCCAGAGGTTGACCACGTAGCAGGGAGATGTCTGCTTACCCTGAGACCAGGTGGGTGGGTGTGAGGAGGTGTGTGTAGGATGGGGGCATAGGGAGCTGTTCCCAGGAGAGGGAAAGTTAGGGAGGTTGGTCAAACAATCCACTGCAAACCCCAAGAGCTTTCAATATTTATACTCGGTATGATTGTTTATAGGACCTTCCTTACTGCTTATAGGATAAAGAAAATTACAAGATTTATGTAGAGTTTGCTTATGTCTTGGGATACCAGGATTTTTATAGCTTTCTTTAGCCAAGTCACCATGTGCTTAAATAAAAATACAAAATCTTCTCAAGAACGGAAAAAAATCTTCTAGAAGTAAGGAATGTTGAGCAGTCTCTGATTCTTCTCCCCTGAATTGTTGCTGCCTCTGGCTGAAGTATTCCCTTTCTTTGTTTCTACTTAGGTCTCAGACCGACTAACAACTTTATAAGGAACGTTATAAAACAAATAAGCAAAGACATAGAATACTTATGTCCTCACAGTGTTAAAACTTGAAAGCTAGACATAATCTAATAACCAAACTCGTTAACTTTATTTTTAGAAATGAAGACACTAAGTCCCAGAGAGAGTAAGTGAAGGGTCTGGAAGCCACAAAACTATAGTGGAGCAGAGACAGGACCCAAACTTGGTAACTTATCTCCTCATCTTATATTCTTTTCATTCTCTCAAACTGTCTATCTTAAATCAAAATCTTGATTTCAAAATCAGTCTTGATTTCTTCCCTCCATCCCAAGGTTGACGACTCCTTGGCTTTCTGCCATCCTCCCTGTACCATTTTGGTTCCTTGGCCCCTGAAAATTGGTTGATCCAAATATCTTGCTATACTCAAGGTGAAATTCCAAATGCTCTAACAAACCAGTTCTTTTTTTTTTCTCATAAACATTCCACTCAGTTCTGGCTTCCATCTCAGCAACGTGCCTGATTTACAATGGAGTTACCTGGCAATGGGGACTGAAATCCCTGAGGAATCTCCATGAGTGGCCAGGGTTCAGGTAACTTGTTCCAGCCCTTTTAGGAGTCTACGGTGAGTCTACCAAACAACACAGGAAAACAGACCCTAAATTTTGAACATTACTCTCCCAGTATACTAATGCCTTAATCATATAACTATTATAACTGCACGTGTGTGCGTTTACACACACAAACTCACACAACGAGAGCTAGAACGTATTTATTGAGGGTGATTATTCTTGCTGGAATATCAACAAAAAGGCACTTGGAGATCATGGGATTTTATGTAGCATGATGCAGTAAACTCAGTCCTCGGCTGGAAGTCATCATTATATGTTCCTTCTCCTGATTCTGCTGGCCAGAACCGTAAGAGAGCCTGATCTGCATGCCAACTCAGGATATGTGTGGAATCGGCAGGAATTTCATTTGTCCGGGGCCCCCCAAAACCTCATAAAATGGTAGTTTTCAAATATCTTTGGCTCTCTCTGAAGTATGGAGACGAGAGACGGTCTCCAGATTTGTAAAAGATAAATGGTTGAGAAGGGACATTATGTGATGGGTGATATTCCTTCTCTAAAAGTTTATGTATGGATTTAAATTTGCCTTGGCTGCGTTCATAGGGAGTGGTTAAGCGGAACACTAACTATTTTTCTGGAATTTTTGCTTCTGGTACTTAGAAGGGATTTAATGTGCCTCCCTTCCCTGTTCCACCCTCAGGCAAAGCCTAAAATTGTTTTGTTGTTGTTGCTGTTGTTGTTGTTGTTGGGTTTGTTTGTCGGTTGGTTTTTAGTTTTTTTAAAAAATATTTTTGAAAGAGAGAGAGACAAAGCACCAGCAGGGGAGGAGTAGAGAGAGAGAGGGAGACACAGAATCTGAAGCAGGCTCTGAGCTCTGAGCTGTCAGCACGGAGACCAACATGGGGCTCAAACTCACAAATGGATTGCAAGATCACGACCTGAGCTGAAATCAGCCGCTTAAACAACTGAGCCACCCAGGCACCCCTGGAATTGTTGTTTTAAAGGTCTGAGCATCCTATCCCCTTTACTGGCACTGCTTGCCCCTTCCCTCTCCTTTATCCCTAAGGGAATAAGAGTAAGCATTTCTGGTTTAGGGGGATTGTACTAGATCATCCAGAGGGAAGGATGTGGGCCTCTGCTTCACGCCAAAAAAGCAAAAGCAGCCAGACTCAGCAGGGTGGCTAAAATTGTTTGGAAGGTCAGGGTTGTGGTGTTTCTGTGTATACTGCTTAAGCATCTGGGCGTTCCTGATGTGGGGTAACCTGAACAGGAATGGGGGGTTGCTGCTAAGCCACAAAGTCTTGACTGCAGTGCCAGGGGCTTCTGTGCTCTCCCTCATCCTAGAAAGAAAGCCCTTTGAAGGCCATCTCTGGGTTCCTTGGGGTAAACAGTACCCAAGAGAGGGACAAGAAAAGCCACCTGAAAACAGCAATACATGTCCCAAATTCCTCCTAATTCAATTTATGAGACCAGGGTTACTCTGATATTAAAACCAAAGACATTATAAGAAACGTACAGGCCAATATCCCTCATAACAAAAATTTGAAAACACTGAACAAAATATTAGCAAATTTAACCGAGGGATACAGAAAAGGGATAATGGTGCTATGTCCATACAACAGAAAATGACTCAAAGTAAAGAGGACCAAACTACTGATACACATGACAACAGGGATGAATGTCAAAAACATCACACCAGGGGCACCTGGGTGGCTCAGTCTTTAAGCCTCTGACTCTTGATTTTGGCTCAGGTCATGTTCTCAGGGTTCCTGAGTTGGAGCCCGAGTCGGGCTCCACGCTAATGGCGAGGAGCCTGTTTCAGAGTCCTTCTCTCTCTGCCCCTCCCTTGCTCATTCTCTCTTTTTCTCTCTCAAGAAAAAATAAACTTTTTTTAAAAAGGGCTTATTAAAAAAAATAAAAGCATCACTCTAAGTCAAAGAAGCCAGATAAAAGCGTGTATGTGTGTGAATAGAGATATAGCTACAGATGATTCTCTATTTATGAAAACTCTAAAAAAGACAAATTATGGCATTGCGACAGAAGGCAGATCAGTGGCTGCCTGGCGGGGAGGAGTGAGGAAGATGAGAGGTGAGGTCTGACTGGGATGGGACGCGAGGAAATTTTTTGGGGTGATGGAAGTGTTGTAGATCTTGACTGTAGAGGTTATCACATGGATGAATAACTCTCCCAACCTTATCAACACATATACTTAACAGAGATGCTTATTATTACATGTAAACTATAACTCAAGACATTTGATTTTTTAAAAATCTAAAAATAAAAATCTGACAAAGCAAGCTTGTCTAACGAGGTCCTAATATTTATTCACTTTTTTTTTGAGGTCCTAATATTTAAAAGGCCCCAACATTTGGTGAGGTTGGCCAAAAACACTGTAATTATCGGGGTGAAATCTCACAGCACCAAGGATTCCCCAGAAGTAGAGGCAGGGCAGTCTTGGGAAAGGCAGTGGCAGTGGGAACAGCATAAAATAATCAACCCGAACCCTGAGACCTCATCATAAGAGACATCATGTCTAAAAGCTCTGGGCGTGATGTCCCTCAACAGTCCCTGAGAGCTCAGCCTTCAAGGTTTACAAGGGTTTAGGCCCCTCCTTCAAGTCTTACAAGCTTTTTGTTTTTCTCAGGGGAGGTCTCTGGGAACTCAGAGCATCACCCAGAGGACAGCCAGGGAGGGCACAGGGACCTCAGTCGTGTAACCATGAGCAACAGGATTCTGCCCATAACCTGAACAAGCCTGGAAGCGGATTCTTCCCCCAGGCTCCAGAACCGAACTCCACGGCACCCACACCTCGATTTCAATCTGTGAGACAAGAACAGAAACTATGCTCCCCCAATTTCCGACCCACAAAACTGTAAGACACTAAGCCTCTAAATTTGTGGTAATTTGTGATCTAGCTCCAATAGAAAAGTTGATGCAGGTTATAACAATGATAGCCACATACAAGAACTCTATAGGCTTTACTGGACTAAAAATTCAAAGAGAAGAGAGAATCCATCCATCCCACTGTTCTAACACCTCTTCCTTTTCCTTCACATTTCATGAGGAAAATCAACATATGTGTATCTTGTGGTCCATACTCCCAAAACTAAACTGTTAATTCCCCCTTTGGTTTGACCTGAATAATTCCACAAGCTGACATTTTGTATGGAAGTGACAATATCTTTACAGTGGACCTTCTGTTTGAGTCAAAAGATTTGAGATTTTCTTGATTATAGTATGGAACTGAATTTTGATAAGAGACTTTCTTTAATTTCTGAAGAAAAGTAAATTAAAAATTTACTTTATATACAGAATTAACTTTGATTTCAAACCTACTCTTCACTTAAAACCCAGACACAGGGATGTTCAGTATATCAGCCTTATTAATATGTGACAAAGCTCTGTTAAGCCAAGTTTTCATTTTTAAAGACGGGAAATTCCAGGTATAATCAAAGTGGTTCCTTAGCAATCTGTAAAATATTCTTCCATGGTTCTTCACTAGGTGACAGCAACTTATTAAATACCTTTTTCTTCCCTTAAAAAGTTTTGAATAAAATTTTTTGCTCAGACAGCTAATGTTCAGGTAGCATTAACATCTGGGCAGTAGTGAGACTGATTCACCACTAGTTCCATGGAAATCAATGGAGTTCATACCAATCCAAAAGCTACCCTTAGGATGATTTGAGTAATAATCCCAAATCTGAGTTATACAGATTTTATACTACATTAATCCAAAAGGGTTTTGTTGGTTTGTTTTGTTTTTTTTTTTTACATCCAATTTTGAGAAATAATCGATGGGGTGCCAGGATGTCCCAATGACCACTGTGTCAGGGAATTGCCTGGGCCTGGGTTGTATTTTTAGTCATCACTAGGAGAAATATTTTCAAACGGTGCATGGCTGAAAAGGTCCTATTCTTCCCTAATTTCATATGCTAATTCTACAATATGCAAATAGAGTACCTTTCCATCCTTCTTAGATCTTCACACACTCGTCTGCAGCCAGGATTTATTTCCAAAGCTCCCAGATATTTAAAGTTTTTATTTTTAAGGATTTGTGCACTAGATTACTCAAAAGCTAATTAATTTATCTACAGAACTTCCGATTTCTCCCACTTTTCAGTTGTCGTGTCTAGTTGCAATTCTCAACCACGGTTTATTAAAAAGACAAGCTGCCTCTTGAAAAGCTGCCCTTCGGGGCGCCTGGGTGGCTCAGTCGGTTGAGCGTCCGACTTCGGCTCAGGTCATGATCTCGTGGTCCGTGAGTTCGAGCCCCGCGTCAGGCTCTGTGCTGACAGCTCAGAGCCTGGAGCCTGCTTCACATTCTGTGTCTCCCTCTCTCTCTGCCCCTTCCCTGCTCATGCTCTGTCTCTGTCTCAAAAATAAATAAACATTAAAAAAAAAAAAAAAAAAGAAAAGCTGCCCTTAGGCCACGGGTAAAGAAGCCAGTCACAGGTACTGGCATAGGAGGTGCCTCCTGGAGGACAAGGGTGATGTCCAAGCCCACAGCCCTCACCAAGTGCAAGATGAGGCCACCTGGGATCTCCCAACCAAGAAGGAAGCAGCCAAGCAGCCACATGAGTCAACCTACATGAAAACAGAAGAAACACTCAACCAGTCCACAAACTGGTAAGAGATAATAAATCGTTATTATTTTAAACCATTGTTTTTTTGGGGTGGCTTGTCCTAGCAAGGCTCACTGCATTGTTAGCAAAATACTGAAAAATGTCTGCCTAGGATATGGAGTAATATCGTATACTTATGCTATTGTACTAGAGGTCTTACTCAGAACAAGGAGGTAGGAAATATACACAAAAGGGCTAAGGGGTGGAAAGTAAAAATAAGATGGTCAGTATTTGGAGATGACATGAATACACATGACGTGAATACACACAGAATACAAAAATACCTATTAGGTTTAATAAACAAATTAAGCAAGGTCACTGGTTTAAAAATGAGACCGAGATTTTTCTTTCACATACAAGCCACAAACACGCCGAAAATTAAAATGATGCCATTTACAATAGGATCAAAAGGTATGAAATACCTGGCAATAAATTAAATGAATGGCATGTAATACTTCTATACAGAAAACTATAAAATACAAAAACATTCATAAATAAAGGAAGAGCTATAATATAGACAGAAAGTTCAGTATTCACAAATGTCCTCCCCATGCTAATGTACAAACACAAAGCAAGTACAAACAAAATCTTGGCATGGTTGTTTCCTCTTTTTCCTGGAAATTGACCAGTTGATTCTGAAGTCATATGGAAATACAAAGAGCTAATAAAACAGATAATCTTGAATTAAGAACAAAACTGAAGGACTGAAAGTGCCAAATATCAAAGCCAGCCTTACCCTGATACCAAAGCCAGGCAAGAACACTATAGGTCTGGGGTGCCTGGGTGGCTCAGTAGGTTAAGTGTCCGACTTCGGCTCAGGTCATGATCTCGCGGTCCGTGAGTTCGAGCCCCGTGTCGGGCTCTGTGCTGACCGCTCAGAGCCTGGAGCCTGTTTCAGATTCTGTGTCTCCCTCTCTTTGACCCTCCCCCGTTCATGCTCTGTCTCTCTCTGTCTCAAAAATAAATAAACGTGAAAAAAAATTTTTTTTTTAAAAAAAGAACAGTATAGGTCTGTATCCCTAATGAGCACAGATGCAAAACTCCTGATGAAAATATTAGCACACTTAACTCAACAGTGCATTAAAAGGATCATACACCATGATCGAGTGGGGTTATTCCTGGGATGCAAGGATTGTTCAATATATGCAAATCAATAAGCGCGATAAACACATTAACAAAATGAACGATAAAAATCATAGGCAGACAAGAGAAACACATTAAAGGTAGCTGGTAAGGACTTTAAAATAACTATGCTTGGGGCACCTGGCTGGCTCAGTCGGTTTAAGCGTCCGACTCTTGAGTATTTAGCTCAATTCATGATCTCAAGGTTCGTGAGTTTGAGCCCCACATCCGGCTCCATGCTGACAGTGCAGAACATGTTTGGGATTCTCTCTCTCTCTCTCTCTCTGCCTCTCCCCTATGCTCTTTCTCAAAATAAATAAATAAACTTAAAAAAAGTAACTATGCTTAAAATACTGAAGGAAATGGGGAAGTATATGGAGCAAATAGGTTAAAAAGATGGAAACATTTACAGAATTGAAATCTATACTTATTTTTATTTTTCAGTTTTATTGAGGTATCAGTGACAAATAAAATTGTAATACAGTTAACATGCACACTGTAATGATTTGATTGTACAGATTTCGTTTCCCTGGAGGGTCTGTAACTCCAATCTTTATCTCAAGATATTGCAAAGGCTTCAGTTTTGCTTTTCATAGGCCTTCCATTTAGGTTTTTAGTCCTGCACAGCCCCACAAAGCAACAAATTACCTGAAGAGGAAAAGTGATTATGTGCTTAAGGCCCTTCTAACTCTCTGCCAACAAGTTCTCCTTCTAATTTTTCAACTACATTCTTGACTATTTAGAGTAAGGACATTTCCCAGATACACTTTTAGCTCAGTGTGTCCATGTGACTGAGTTCATGTGTCATGTGGCAGCCTATAAAAGCCTTTCTGAAAATAAAGCTGATATAGGAGGCCCTTTACCCTTTCCTTTTTGCCTCTTTTATTGGGTTAGAATGTGGTTATAATGGCAGGAGCTGGAGCAGCCATCTTAGACCACAAGGTGAACTCAGAGAAGTCATGCGGTGAAGCAGGGACGGAAGCTGAATATTCTGCAAAGCAAAGCTACTATACCCACTCCTGGACTACATACCATAATACTTTTAGATGGGAGAAAAATAAACTCTGATTTTAACAACAACAAGATCAAGGTCCTGGGAACACGAAACATGAGAGAGACAAACAGGGCATTCCTCACTTATTATGGACTTAGTTATGATATAGTAAACATAACTAAAACTCAGATGCTGCAAGCTAAAAAGGAGACAGTGAGGATGTTGAGTTATCTCTAGGACAGTTGTGTCCACCACAATGGCATAGGTTGGTGGTGTACCAATAAAGTTACGATGGTACAGGTTAGGTGTTCTGCCTCACCAGTGCCTTAGAGTAGATCAGACCTGGAGAAGCCAACGTGAGCCAATCAAATCCCTAAGAGACTTAAGTATGTAAACCATATCAACACATTATGCTCTGTTTAACTCCACCGTGTAGGTGGGATGATTTGAAAACATGTTCACTGGGTCTCCATGTCTACCTTGGTTCATATCCTCCAAGGATGGCCCTCTAGCTTTTCCTTTGAGCCATTCCTTATCTTTCTGATATACTCCTCTAGTATGTACCATTTGGTTCTCATGATGCAGATGCTATTGTTGTCGTCACCAATTTTTAAATGGAAGGACGAAGGCTTATTAGCGAGGTAAAGTGACTTGTCCATGGTCCAACAGGTGGGTGTAGACTCAGGCCTAGCTTATTCTAATGGCCCTGCTCTTAATCACCCTGCCACTCTGTCTCCTTGAAAGGGTTCAGGGGTTCCATAGGAGTACCCTTGTTTAATTTCCAAAGCTGTGCATTTTATACTTGGTGAAGTTAAGGCTCAGAGAGGTTAGACAACTTATTCAGGGTCACAAAGGCTATGAGCAGCAGAGCTGTGCCTTGAACTCAGGCTTGTCCGAGGCAAAGCCTAGAGTCTTATCCACCTTACTATGTAGTCTCTCTTGACTGCTTTGCCAAGGATAAGTAGGTTCCTCCTCTGATAAGTGGAGACAGTAAGAAGCAACCAAATTTGGAGCTTGAGGATGTATGTTAGCCCTTTCAAAATTACAGCTTTGGAGTCATCAGTTTCTACCAAGAGAGCTCCTTATTTTTTCTAAAATGGAGAAAATGATGACATGTGTCCTTTGAAGGGAGTTCTCTTCACTCCTTCAAACTCATTTGACAAGGACTTGCCATTTAAAGAGATATAAGATTATTTATATGAGGTCTGCTCAATAGATTACATTTTAAAATAGTAATTTTTTACTGTTGTGTTGTTGTAATTACATCCAACATTTAGATTTGCCAGCCAATGGCTTGAAAGAGTTAATGTGCCTCCTTGAACATTTAGTGTCTTACGATGCAGTGCCTTAGGCAGTGAGGAGAGGCAAGTATCAAGTACTATAAATATTGAGTTGGGAATTATCACCACATGAAAACACTCCCAGGACTTTCAGGGTGTGTTTGTTCTTTTTTTTTTTTTTTTAATAGTTGAAAAAAAATTTTTTTAACATTTATTTATTTTTGAGAGAGAGAGAGAGAGAGAGAGCATGAGTGGGGGAGGGGTAGAGAGAGAGAGGGAGACACAGAATCCGAAGCAGGCTCCAGGCTCTGAGCTGTCAGCACAGAGCCCGACACGGGGCTCAAACTCATGAACCATGAGATCAGGACCTGAGCCAAAGTCAGAGGCTTAACCGACTGAGCCACCCAGGCACCCTCAGGGTGCGTTTGTTCTAATATGCTACAGCCTGAGAAGAAACAGCACAGGCACCATGATTAAAAAAAGAGACTGGCCACCAAAACAGCGCAAAGTAGACAAGTTTTCATTTATTTTCCTTGGAGCATGCCTGTTGGCAGCTCTACTTATTTGGTTAATGGAATATTCTTGATTCACTAAACATGCTCATTAAGGAAAAGGAGCCTCCAGGACTGGGGTGGGATGGGGAGCCGCCCTTGCTCTCCCTGGCACGTTCTCCAAGAGCGGTGCCTTTTCAATGACTCCCAAAGATAGTATGTGGACAGGATGGGCGTTAGAACCATGGTGAAAGACATTAAGGAAAGCAGCACGAAGACAAGACTGTGAGTCTCAAAGGGAAGGAAGTTACAGGGTGGAGCCTGTTTGGCGGGCTCCCGGGACACCACTGGGGGAGGGATGTGGGCCATGAGAATAATGGTCAGTGTAAGACCCCACCTCCAGGCTGACAGCTCTTACACGAGGACTGGTCTTACCTCTGCATAGCTAACCTGCCCGGAGACTGTATTCCAAGAGCAATCACGGTTCATCCACCAGGACCTTTGGGCCCTCAGTCCCCCTCCTGGTGCTATTTATGAAGTGCAGCAGGCTCCAGAGTAGGAAATAAGCTCTGAACACTGATGGCCAGAGCCCATTAAAAGTCTGGTGGCCAGGAGTCGTGCCTGTCAACCATTTGCAACCTGATTTAATGTCACACCTCTCAATCCGTGTCCCTCACCTCTGAAGCTGGAAGAAGACAATTTTTTATGGTTTCCAAAATCTAACTCAAAGTGGCAGCTAAAACCTGTGATTGACGTTTGCATTGTCACAAAAGGAGACAGTGTTGGCGGGAACTTTCGGTTCCGGGAAGACTAAGTCCCATTATAGCGAATGAGACTGCAAGAGAAGATAATCTTAACTCTTCCTGGAACCCACTTATTTCCAGCAATATTTAATACCATGTAACTCCAGTACCACCCGACTCTGCTAATCCCTTGTAGTTTTTCATGTTAAATCTGACCTGTTACTAATATACTGAGGGCAAAATCTCTTCGGTCAAATATTGACTCACTTTTTTGACAGATGATTCCCATCAGTGACTGACGATTGCTGAACACTTTGAGATGTTTAATATCATGACCTGCTTCTCTTTTAAATACCATTATGACCATTTGTTATCTACTTGTCATCTCTGCTCCTCTGACTGATCTCCCTACTCCTCCAGCCTTCTAACTTGATACCTGCTCTACCCCAAAGTGACATCTCATGGCTCAAAGACTATTGAAAAGACCTCTAGGTGACAAACATTCACTAGATTTATTGTGGTGGCTATTGTGACGTATATACAAATATTGAATCATTACGTTGTACACCTGAAACTAATATACTGTTGTATGTCAATTACACCTCAATAAAAAAAAAAGGCAAATTTATGGTATGTAAATTATACCTCAAGGAAGTTGTTTAAAAAAGAATCTCTGAAGTTCACTTTGGGAAGGATTGCCTGACTGCAGGGATATATCCTTACTCTGGGTTTTGAGTTTGGTTAGCTTAAAAGCTCTGCTGGGACTAATCGACTCTGCAGGCTATGACAGAGCCCTAAAAACAAGGACAATTCAGGCATGTGAGCACATACACAAGAAATAGTTTTAAATAATTTGGTTACATCAAGTCCAAGATCCTTCCTGAGACTTTGTGTGCAGACACACACGGGACAACGTAATTCATTTCCCAACTTGAAGTAAAAAGGATAAAGTTAACTGAAAAGTGATAAGGAAGGAGCTAGGTTTTCCAAAGCTGCCATACACATGGACACAAACAACTCTGCTCAAGAGAAGACAATCTTTCTTTTTTCTTCCTACATAGAAGTTTTGCCCCACAGTATTATAAACAGAAAAAACCAGCCATCCACGAGGAGGGAGGAAAAGCCCTATAGATTTTGCCATTTCCCTGTTTTGTTTATTCTACCCCAGAAAGAGGGGCATGAAGTCACATAAACTCCCATACTCTAGGGGCTAAAACTTTTTAAAATTGCACTTTATGTTAAATAAACAAACTTTCTGAAGCACTGCCATTTGTTGGAGAAGAATGTAAATCTGGACTTAATGGGGCTCAGATGTCCTTCGGGGCTGTGTGAACATGACCATGAATGGAAACGTACTAAGCCCCAGAAGGTAATAGCGTGCACAGCTGTGGATCTGTTCAACTAGAGAGTTTCTCCCTCCTTCGGAGATGAATTCTGTCTCCTGGACACCTAGAAGGGGGAGCTGTAGAGCTATCCAAGAGAAGTCGAGGGAAAGGGTTCAGGATGAGGGCTGATCAGAGAGAGCTTCTGATGTAGCCTAATACTCAACAGAAGTGAGGAGCAAGGGTTACCAGTTACCAACCTTACCACAAATACATTACAGTTTACCCTGCGACGCTCCACTCTGCCCACATACCTCCATTCATCCCTCCGTGGTATACAGAACCTAGTGCAGGTGGAGTCTTCTCAAAATACCTCCCCCCAAGCCAGATCTACACTCTCCCAGTGGAGGGATGCAGTTCTCCACTGATCTTTGGTCAACGCCCTCTACTCTTTGTCTGTGGGCTCAGAAGACTCAAAAGCCCAGGACTCTCTCCTTATGACTGTAAAGGTCATGAAAAACAAGGCAAGACTGAGCAACTCTAAAACCAGAGGAGCCTGGGGAGACAGGGCAACTGATCGCAATGCGGACTGAAGTCTGGAGTTTAGTTAACAGTAATACACCATGGTAATGTGAGATGTTAACAATGGGGGGAAACTGGGTGAGGGGTGTATGAAAACTCTCTGTACCTCTTCACAACTTTTCTTTAAACCTAAAATCACACCAAAATAAAAAGTAAGAAAAATGCGAATCTGAAAAAACTAAAATCCGCCACAGTGGCACAGCATGAAAACTTAAGAACAATGATACCAGCAGAAACTTAGCACGAGTTTAGGATGCGTCAGGCACCGAGCCAGGCCGATATCAACACATACTGAGCCCTCTCAACAACCCCTGACATCAATCCTAATTTCACCCCCATTTCTGTCCCCCTCTCTCTCTGCTCATGCTCTCTCTCTTGAAAAAAAAAAAAAAAAGATGGATCAGATCAAGTTGATCCTACCTCCAAAAAAAGACCATTTCTTACTCGCCATGCCAGACACAGCACCTGTCATTCCATCATTTCTTCCCTTCACAAGGTGGGAAACATTTCCTTGAATCATAACTCAAAGAGATAAAACAGCATCTAAGAAAGGAGTAAAAATAATAAAGGGCTCTCATTTAGAAACACAAAAATTAAGAGACAGTCTGTTTCCCTATCCCCTTACAAGTTACCACGATTTGTATTCATGTTGTAAACTATAATTAAACATTATAAAACTATAAAGAAGAATCTAAAATGAATACTGAAACCTTCCCACAACACCCAACCTCCGGCGCTAAAGATTAGAATAAGAAGGGCTATGTTTAAGGTCCACAAAAGGCAGAGTTCACCAACAAAGAGAATAGAGAATTGTTCATCAAATCCTTGAACATGAGACCCTGAAAGCCCTTGGAATTTTGAAGGGGTAATTTTACAAAAAAAAAAAAAAAAAGCCATACTCTGTTTATCACAGTGTGAACTCCTAAAACTCTGTCTCTGGGGAGTTGGCATGAACAGAAAAGGTAAAAGCCCTCTGAAAAATTTAAGATGAATTCTTGGCTGATGAGCTCTAGCAGGCTGTTGAGGGAAGCTAGAGAGGTTTAAGCAGCATCCCAGAGTTTAAAAATTAACATGAGGGGTGTCTGGGTGGCTCAGTTGGTTAAACATCTGACTCTTGATTTCAGCTTGGCTCATGACCTCATGGTTTGTGAGTTCGAACGCTGCATCGGGCGCTGTGCTGACAGTGTGGAGCCTGCTTGGGATATTCTCGCTTTCCCTCTGCTCCTCCCCGCCACATATGCCTCCATGCTCTCTCTCACTCTCAAAATAAATAAATAAAACTAAAAAAATAATAACATGAAACAGGTCAGCCATGCTTTCCCTGGGAGTCAGTATAGTTCAGTGAGGAGATAATAAAGCTCCATATTAGTTAGGAATATTTTCAGCTGCAAATAATGGAAACCCTAATAAACAATGGCAGACTCACTATAAGGACATTTATTCTTTGCTTAACAAGAAATCTGGAAATGGATGATCTCAGGATTCATTCACCAACTCAACCATTTTGTGAAGGTTGCCAGTCATTCCATCCTTCTGCTTAATTATACCTAGCGCAGAGACTTTATGTGTTTATATTTTTCCTTTTTAAAATTCTTTTTAAAAAATGTTTATTTACTTTTGAGAGAGAGAGTAGGGGAGAGAGGCAGAGAGAGAAGAGAGAGAGACTCCCAAGCAGGCTCCTTGCTGCCAGGGCATAGCCCAGTATGGGTCTCAGTCCCACAAACCATGAGATCATGACCTGAGCCAAGATCAAGAGTTGGTCACTTAACTAACTGGGCCACCCAGGTGCCCCTGTGCTTATATTTTTCAGTTCATGATTTCAAGATAGCTGCCATAGCTCCAGGCATCAGGATCCCAAGCTGGAAAGGCAGCAGGCAGGCAGACAGGCAGACAGGCAGGCAGGCAGGCAGGGGAATAAAAACTTTCTTTTCACAAGAGTCTATTGATCTGGGAAGAGAACCCATCCTAGCAGCATCCAGTAAATTTCTCGTTAGGTCTCAAAGGCCAAAAGAAGTTTGCTCCCTTTTATGGGCTAAATGGTATCCCCAGCCCCTCTAATCCATTATGTTGAAGCCCTACACTCTAGCATCTCAGAATGTGATTGTACTTAGAAACCTGGCCTTTAAAGATGTGATTAAGAAAAAAAAAAAAAAAAACCATTATGGGGTGCCTGGGTGGCTCAGTCAGTCGAGTGTCCGACTTCGGCTCAGGTCATGATCTCGCGGTTCGTGAGTTCAAGCCCCGTGTCAGGCTCTGTGCTGACAGCTCAGAACCTGGAGCCTGTTTCAGATTCTGTGTCTCCCTCTCTCTCTGCCCCTGCCCCGCTCAGCTCAGTCTCTCTCTGTCTCAAAAATAAATAAAACATTAAAAAAATTTAAAAAGAAACAAACAAAGCCATTAGGGTGGGCCCTGATCCACTATGAGTGCTGTCCTTATACAAAATTTCCAAATTTCCTCAAATTGGGACGCACAGTGAGACACCAGGGGTGTGTACCCACTGAGGAAAGAACATGTGAAGACACAGCAGGAAGGCAGCCACCTGCAAGCCAAGGTAGAGATCTCAGGAGAAACAGATCCTGCCAATACCTTCCAGAACTGTGAGAAATAAATTTCCATTGTTTAAGGCACCCGATCTGTGGTGGTTTTTGTTTTTTGTTTTTTAATTTTTTAAAAACGTTTATTTACTTTTGAGAGAGAGAGAGAGACAGAGTGCAAGCAGGGGAGGAGCAGAGAAAGAGGAAGACACAGAAGCAGAAGCAGGCTCCAGGCTCCGAGCTGTCAGCACAGAGCCCGACGTGGGGCTCGAACTCACGAACTGTGAGATCATGACCTGACCCGAAGTCGGACGCTCAACCGACTGAGCCCCCCAGGCACCCCTGTAGTGTTTTTTTAAAAATGGCAGCCCTACCAAATTACTTCAGTGCCCTAGCTACAAAGCACTCTATACAAAGAAGACTTAGGGAAGGAAATGGGATGGCATGATTGTCTCAGGGTGGGTGCTCTTACCCCATACAAAACCGGTATTCACAGCACCTAGAGGGGTGGGGGAGAAACTGGTAGGTGTGCACCTAAAATATTTACCACAACCCTTGAGTGGAAAGAGCTAGTTTACAATTCTATCTCTGCTACTTAGTCGTGACCAAAGGTAAGACATAGAGCTTTAGTTCAGTAAAATGGAGAAAATAATTAAAAATTATTTTCCTTCCTACCCCTGAACTCTGAAATTCTAAATCTGAGGGGGCTCTCCTCAGAAAGGACTTTGTTTCTAAGACAAATCAAAACGCACAGGAACACACATACGGTATACATTCCTAAAACAGAGGTATCTTACAGTGTTCAGTGACGTTATAACTTTCACTTATTCAATAGCTTATTTCCTGAAAAAATCAAGGGAACAAACTTAAATTTTTCTTACATTTTCAAGGCCCCAGGAACCCACAGCACATCAGCAAGTCATAAATGTAGCATATGCGTACACATACCTCCACAAAATGAAAGATCTGACACTTCCTGTCAGATTACAAACACGCTGAGGGCAAATTTTGTTTACAATCATTTCTGTGATCCACAGGCTACACAGGTAGTGGCAACAAGGGCTGCTTGACTGAACGAATGGGAAACAATCAACTCTGGAAATCCATCTAGGATCTACTCGTTTCACAAAGATTTTCAAGTACTAACACTGTGTGTGAAGATGGGTCTTGGCATCTTTATTTTTATTTTTTAATGTTTATTTATTTTGAGAGATGGGCGGGGGGAGGGCGGGGAGAGAGAATCCCAAGAAGGTTCCACACTGCCGGCAAAGAGCCCAACACAAGGCTCAAACCCACGAACCATGAGATCAGGACCTGAGCCGAAATCAAGAGAGGGACACTTAACTGACTGAACCAACCAGGTGACCTGGGTATTGGCATCTTAAAATGAGTCAGAGATCAAATTATTTTCATCTCTAAAGAGCCTGACATATTGGGAAAGCCATCATTGTAACGTGGTAAGTGTTCTCCTGATATTTTTTTTAATTTTTTTAAATGTTTTTATTTATTTTTGAGACGGAGAGAGACAGAGTATGAGCAGGGGAGGAGGAGGGAGAGAGGGAGACACAGAATCTGAAGCAGGCTCCAGGCTCTAAGCGGCCAGCACAGAGCCCAACGCGGGGCTCAAACTCACGGGCTGTGAGATCATGACCTGAGCTGAAGTCGACCACTTAACTGACTCAGCCACCCAGGCACCCCAGTGTTCTCCTGATATTAAGAAGTTTTATTTTTGGGGCACCTGGCTGGCTCAGGTGGAAGATCATGTGACTCTTGATCTCAGGGTCATGAGTTCGAGCCCCACGTTGGGTGTAGAGATTATAAATCAATAAACTTTAAAAAATATAAAGAAGTTTTATTTTTTAAAAATGCCCCCAAAAAAGATGTATTAGTTAATGGACAGTATGAGACAACCATTCAGGTGAGTGAGACACAAAGTTGACCTCTGTTGGATGATTTGTTCTTCTCTAATTTTAGTTGGATTAAAGATTTAAATGTAAAAAACAGAAACATGTGTGATTAAAAAGAAAAAAAAAAAAAAACAACAACCTTAGTTTCTGGAAGAGTTTCTAAGCATGTCCAGAAGCAAAAAAAAAAACAATAATAAAAATAAAGAATTGATAAATTTGATACATTTGTCATTTAAATCATTTTTCAGGTGTTAGACAGAAAAAATACCATACACAAAACCAAATGACAGTTGATACAATGAGGACTTACTGATGGTCCCTATGACAAAAAAGGGTGTTTTTCCTTCAGATGTAAAGAAATCTTCAAGGCAATAAGAGGCAGATAAATAATAGGAAAAAAGTCAACTTTACCCTAGCAGGAAGCTTATAGAAAAGGTTGATCATTATTTGGGAATAAGATTGGAAGCCCATTCCTAATGAAATATTAACTTAAAAAAATCATAAAATATATGTATTTTAAGGTTGGCAAAGTTAACAAGTTTGCTTATACACGTATGGGTGATAGTGCACACAGTCAGGCATTCCTATGTATTCATTCTGGAGTTTAAACTGACATCACCTTCTTTGAAGGACAATTCAATAACATTTCTTATGATTTTATTTTCCCAGCTCTTTTAATCTAAACAAACAAACAAACAAACAAACAAAAAAAGCACCTCTAAGTGGAAGTTGTTCTAAAAATATAGTGTATGGAGATAGATTTTGATACTTATTATAGTATTGTTTGTAATAAAGCAAACCTAAATACTCATTAACAGGGAACTGGGTAAATACATTAGTACATTCACACAAGAGAACACTACGTAGCAATTTTTTTTTTAGTAATTCTAGATTTACTGAGATAGGAAACATCCAAAATGTGCTAAGTGAAAATAACAAGTTGTAGAACAAGATGTCCAATATGCTCCCATTTGTGTTAAAAATATATATATACATTTGTACGCTTGTAGGTTCCTTGAACATTTCTGGAAGGATATACAAAACGCTGTTAAACTGTGGTTAGGTCTGGAAGCGATTCTGCTTGAAATTTTTACCAGGACTGTGTATTGCTTTAGTAATAAAAAAAAATGTAGTTAAAACGCAAAAAGAACCATGTTGCTTCCTCTGAAATTTCTCAAATGGGGAAAATGTTAGGACTTCTCATTTCTTCCTAAGAATGAGCGTTTGGAGGCAGAGGGAAATGCCCATAAGGAGAGGAATCTCTTGGATGAATCTTTCAGAACACAGCTCTCAGCGGAATTTTCTGAAACTCCCCAAGTTTGGATGTGGACGCCGCTAAAGGACTCTCTCCCCTCTAACCTGCCCGCCCCCTGCTCACTTGGCTTTACCACCATTCTGGATAGAAAAAGCAGTAGGACTCAGTTCCTTAATCTCTTCCTGACCTCAGAATTAAAGTCTGCTCAGGAGAGAAGAGGTGGGTGAGGGAAGGAGTCCTGGGAAAGACATCAAATAGAATGGAAGCATCTCTGACCTCCGGGTCACAAGCCACTTAGAAACAAATGCTGCCTCTCCTCCAGCCCACCCTGGGCGATGGAGCCAGCACTAGAAGCTGATCTGAGTGATTTAGGAAATCGCCCCAGCCCCAGGGCCTGGGCGGGCAGGAAAGGAGCGATTAAGGGCGAGAGGGAGAGGTGATGCTTCCTTGGGAATGAGCACATTTGGAAGCGAGGCAGGAAGGGGGCAGGAAGCTGCTCTCGTAAAACAATCTGACAATTATGTGTCAGTCTAGGAGAAGGGCTCTGGAAATTATGGGGCTGCTGCACCACACTCCTGGGCCCTCCCCTGGCGACTTCCTCACGGCCTCAATGAGCTGCAGGAGGAAATTATATTTGGGGCCAAGCGTTTGCTGCCCTACGTTTGGGTTCAACTTGGGACTGACAATTTTACACTCACATGCCTAGGGGAAAAGTTTCCTGCTGCGGGTGTAATGCACGGTGGCCACACTGATTCCAGCACGCCTGTCACACTGGGGTCAGTATTCCCATACCTGGCACTTACCAAATGTTTACTCCAGCCAGGCGCATCACCTGCATGAACTCACAGCAACCCTACAGTGGATACTGAGACCCCAGGAGGGCTAGTGACTTGCCACAGGTAACTAAGAGTGTTAGAACACAGGCATTCAGTCTCCAGCGCCCCACACTCAAAATCCAGTTCAAAACGCATTTTTTTAATTTTTATTTTTTAATTTCTATTTTGAGAGTGAGAGCGCATATGTGAGGGGCAGCAGGGGGCAGGGAGGGGTAAGGGCAGAGGGAGGGAAACAAAGAGAATCCCAGGCAGGCTCCACACCATCAGCACAGAACTCAATGCTGGGATCAGTCCCGTGACACTGAGATCATGACCTGAGGTGAAATCAAGAGTCTGAGGCTCACTCAACTGACTGAGCCACCCAGGCGCCCCCAGTTGAAAACATATCTTACGGAGATTTTTCATAAGAGCAACCAGGAGCATTATTTTATACATGTTTCTGGAGGAAAGGGGTTCCTAAGCAGACTCCTACATAAACACAGTATCTGCCTTCTCTTTGTTCTTTCATTCATTCATTCATTCATTTGTTCCTCTGTATCTATTAAGTACCAGTGGCGTGACCAGCACAGTTAGGTAGTGTGAAACCACAAGACCCACTCGTGCTCCTGAAGACAATGAGAAGGCACATTTTATACAGTTGGAGGCCAAATATATTGGCAGTCTTCCTAAGCCTTGGCACGAATCTTCCAGGCCCATTCTGGGTGTGCCTGGAGCACACCCACTCCTTTGAACCCTCAGAACCAGAAGCCTTTCCCTGGGCACCCACAAGCTAGAGTCCTGGCAGACTCCAGCCCTCATCTTGCCCACCTGACCCATCAATGCAACGAGGATCTCCTGAGAGGTACTAGGACATTTGTGCAGGGGCCCCTAGAACAATCTGACCTTCCTGCATGGGCTGAGAGAGTGAGGCTCTTCAAAGCTCCCAGGTGGCACCTGACAGGAGTCCACTGTCCTCAGTCCATCAGTCCATTAGCCACATGACCCTGGGCAAGGTGCTTCACCTTTCAGAGCCTCTTCTGTGATTAAATGAAACAGCATGCTGGGTTTTGAGGGAATGTGCTTCCTGGAACATAGTAAGCATTCATTAAGTCTTGGCTAGGACCTGAAGGTCTGTGCTGTGTTCTTTGTTAGAGGGAGCCAATCCTGTCCTCATAGCCTCTTCTACTGACAGAAGCTCCCAAGACCTCAGAAACACTCTACTTCCTCCCTAGCTCAATCCCACGATGCCAAATCACATTAATCTTTAGGAAATGAACTATACCTGGGAACATGATTATTTCTTTAGTCCCTTAGCAGCACATTTATTAATTACTTGCAAATGCTAAGGCAGATAATGTGCACAGTGGATAAAAACTAAGTCTCTAGAGCTAGACTCCCCAGTACACATCCCATCCCTAACACTGAGGCAAGTTACTGAACGCCTCTGAACCTTAATTTCCGTATCTGTAAAAACAAAGATAATAAAGCCCATCAGGTAATTGTGAGCATCATAGGAAAGAATATAAAATTATTCTGTGCCTGGCTTCATGCAAGGACTCACTAAGTGACAGTGATTATCATTATTATTTTTTATCACGATTGCATTGAAAACTGAACCAGCAAAACAGACATAATCCTTGATTTATGAGATCAAATGCACAATGCCCATGGTCTTCAGCATGTAGACACAGTTAAATAAAGCAGAACTTACATGCCAATTAGAATAAATGTCTGGATGAAACAGAAACTAGAATGTTGAATGGGATTGAGAAGGTACCATTAAAATCTCTTATTTTTCCACAAATGTCATTGAGAAATCTAATGAATGGTGAAGAAAAAAGAGGAACGTAGAAGGTGGTGATAGGTGGTAGGTGGTAGATGTACAGTTTTATATTAACTTGTTGAATAAAAGAACCTTCCAGTACATCTATGTCCACACTACTTCTTGGGGGTGAGGACTGACCATCCTACCAACAACTCCTTCCCTGGCGTCTGGCATTTCACAAAGGGACTGCCAGGCAACGGACCACAGCTCACTGTTCTAGGATTTCTGCCATTTGCAGAATATCTTCAACACACTCGGTGCCTTGTAATTGTTTAAAATAGTCTTGGGGCACCTGGGTGGCTCAGTCAGTTGAGCGTCCTACTTCAGCTCAGGTCATGATCTCATGGGTTTGTGAGTTCAAGCCCCACATCGGGCTCTCTGCTGTCAGCACAGAGTCTGCTTCAGATTCTCTGTCCCCCTCTCTCTGCCCCTCTCCCACTTGCACTCTCTCAAAAATAAACATTTTAAATAAAGAAAGAAATAGTTGTTTGTGTGTGTGTGTGTGTGTGTGTGTGTGTGTGTGTGTGTGTTTCAGTATTCATTCTTATCTACACTGACTACAAGCTTTTCTTTCCTTTCATCACCCCCTGCCCTGGTATCCCGCACACGGTAAGTACTCGAGTAAGTTCTCGTTCCCTAACAAATCTTACTTGGAATCTCCAAAGTTGTTTCTGTGGAAGAACAAAGAGTTCAGTATAGCATTTAAATAAATAAATTTTTAAAAATAGAAGGAGCCAGGAGGGGGCAGTGATGGGGCAGAGCTGGCCAGAGAAAGGTAAATGTCGGTTATTATCCTAGATGACTTCAGGACAAACAGAAAACATTTGGATTTAGCCCAGGAGAGGGTGCTACCTACTTCCAAGACAGCTTCGCCAGACCGCCAGGCAGGGCCTGTCCCCTGACGTGAGGCTGGGGTTTGGGTTTCTGAGTGGCCCTTTCACCAGCTCAGGGAAAATGCTCCAACTCACCACATCCTCCTTTGATAAAAGGCACTCTTCTAAATTAGATAGACAACAGGTAGGAGTTCCGGGAGCATGAATGCATCAGCAGAACAGAGCAAAGCTTCTCCTTTTATTCTCAGCATTAATCCAAGCAGCTTACTTGGAGAGAAAGAAAGAAAGAAAGAAAGAAAGAAAGAAAGAAAGAAAGAAGGAAAGAAGGAAAGAAAGAAAGAAAGAAAGAAAGAAAAGAAAAGAAAAGAAAAGAAAAGAAAAGAAAAGAAAAGAAAGAAAAGAAAGAAACCTACATCACCACCCTACCACTGATGCATATTCTAAGGTTGTTTTTAACAGATTCTGAGAAAAGAGGGGAAATGTTAAACATAGGGATAGGTGGTTAGAGATCACAGGATACTGAATAAGCCCTAAATTTGGACTTTCTCCCAGCCCTTACATAAGGTATCTTTCCATTTCCAATGATATTCAAAGTCCCTTTTGTCTTTGCGGCCCAATAGCTTCTCTGGAGCCTGGGACCTAGAAGCATGGCCTTTATATTTTTAGTTGCATCCCAGATCCTTTCTCCCCAAAGCTCTTGAGCTAGCTATTTTATTTCTTCGGAGTGCAATATGCTCATACCTTAAAACAGAAAAAAATCATTTGCATCCCTTCAGCAGTGAAGTGGAACCATTGCTCACACCGTGCGTTAAACAAGACACCGTATTGTACTGAAGCAGATTGCTCACCTGCTTCTCATTTGTCTCTTGACAAGTCAGACGTCTTGCTTTCTCTAAACACAAGCCCAAATAACAAAAGTAGTAAGTGAACAGGAAATAAGGTGAATGTCAAACTGTGGTTCCTGATTGGAACCTGAGTTTAAAAAGCAGCCTTTATACTGTCGATGGGAGTGTAAATGCACAGGGTGCAAGTTACATGTATATCATCCCCTTTCCCCTAGCAACTCCAATTCTACAAATTACCATTACAGATGCACTGGTACATATGCACAAAGATACATACAGTGAATTTGTTGTAGCAATGTTTGTAACAGCAAAACTCTGGAAACCGATGTCCATGAAATTAATTATGGTACATATATTGCACAGCGGGACACTATATATCAGACAGAAGTCATGTGCATATGCGGTTTTGGAAAGATGTTTAGAATTATTATTAAATTAAAAAAAACAAAGTATATTAGAGTGTGTGTGTGATATGTTCCCTACACACACACACACACACACACACACACACACACACACACACACTTATATATTTACATATTTTTTAAAAAAGAAGGGCTCTCCATATATGGAAAAGTTCTAGGTTATCCCCAAAGCTTCTGACATAGTGACTTTTAGGTAGCAGGACTGGGCACAGGGGCAAATTTTACTGTATACAGCTTTGTACCATCTGAATGTTTTACATGTGTTAACTTCTATAATAAAATCAGCCTCAAGTAGTGAGAGGGTGTTCTTCTCATCTGCCTTTAGAAACTTTTTTTGAAAATGTTTACCCATTTATTTTTAGAGAGAGAAAGAATGCAAGCAGGGTAGGGGCAGAGAGAGAGGGAGAGAGACAATCCCAAGCAGGCTCCACACTCTCAGAGCTGAGTCTGACACGGGGATCGAACCCAGGAACCATGAGACCATGACCTGAGCTGAAATCAAGATTCAGATGCTTAACTGACTGAGCCACCCAGGCGGCCCTGCCTTTAGAACCTTTGCGGGCTCTCTTCATCTACACCTAGAATCCAAGTGATAGACACACAAAAGTATAGGACAACATTGTATATACACTGGGACAAGTCCTTGCAGATGGGGGAACATGGGAGCTCAAATCACATTAGATATGAATCCATTCTTTTCACTTTCTGATACACGGGGATAAGTGATGCTCTCTACATTAGGAATTTGTGGAGAATGATGTTGATGATATAGTGCAGTATCCGGTAGCACCTGGGGATTCATTTGCTGACTCAGAATGGGTTTGTTCTCATCAACTGACAATGATGCTGTGGGGCACATCCCTGAGCAGCCCGAATAGAGCAAAATTTAGCTGGGCATCTTAGTTGGGATTCAGTTCAGCTGTGGTGACTGGCAAATCTCAAATAACAGTGCCTCAAATACCGTTTCTTTTTCCTCTCATACAGAAGATGTCAAAGACAGTCAGGGCATGCTGTGCTGCGCCTTCTCTCCTGTTGCTCCATCACGCACAGCTTCAACCTCGAGGTCAAAGATGGCAGCTTCCACGTTTCAGGGACCGGGATGGAAGAACCCATGAGGAAGAAGGGGCAGAATATACACATTATAACGCCTCTTAAGAGGAGTTTCTAGGAGCTGCCACTAAACACTGTAACCTAATCACTTGGGCCAGAACTCTTTCTGATGGCCCACCTGCAAGGGAGGTTGAGAAATGCAGTCTTAAGGCCATGTGGATACATGCACCACTTAAAATTGGGGGGTTCTATGTTATTACCATGGAACAAGGGAAGGGTAGACAGTGGAGATGGCTACCAGTTCCTGCAGCATTGATCTAAACTACTTCCCATGACCCCCAAATCTTTCCAAAGACTATTTATTCATTCATTCATTCATTCATTCATGTATTTATTTTTGAGAGACAGGGAGAGACAAAGAATGTGAGCAGTGGAGGGGCGGAGAGAGAGGGGGACAGAGGATCCGAAGTGGGCTCCATGGTGACAGCAGACTGCCCGATGCAGGGCTTGAACTCATGAACTGTGAGATCATGACCTAAGCCAAAGTGGGATGCTTAACTAAATGAGCCACCCAGGCAACCCCCCCCCCCCCGCCGAGGATTAATTTTATTTATCACCTCACAAATGGCACAGGTAAGGACAAGTACCGTGCTTTGCCATATACCCACCTTTATATGCTTAGGAAAACATTTAAAGAAGAGGTTGGCTAGTATTTCAACATTAAAAGGATGGCAATATGTCCTGGAATTTCACTCACCTTTGTGCCCCCCATCTCTATAAATGGATGGGATAGACCAGCTCCTGGGGACAGGAACCATGTCATTCCCACAATAGTTGTACAATAAACGTCAACAGAATGTGGTAGAACTGGTCTGTGATGTAATTCAGAGGCTATTTCCTGTGACTGAGACAATATGCCCTGGAATAGAATGTTATTTATGCTATGGGAAAGGCCCGTGGGGCTTCAAATTTAGGTTCAAGGGAAAAAAGAATTCAAGAGCTGATTACACCGGATCCTTGGGGACTAAGGATAGTAGTGTCAACAGTCATAAATGAGTCGGGACTTGAGAGACTCCCAAGGTTAAGAACAACTAAATATTTTCAGAGTAGACAGTGGCCGGCTCTCTGCACATTCCTACTGGCCACCCATCCTTGGAACTACCAGAGACCGGTGGTGCAGTGAGTCTCTGCAAAGAGGGGACCTGAGGCCTCCCTGCCTCTCAGTACCTATCGTTTACTGCAGGTTCTCAGACACAGGACAGCTCTTCACTAGGAACTCGAATGAGGGTGCTTTTTCGTGTGTTTTATCCTGTGGGCACCAGTAAGTGGTAAAAAGTCAAATGCTTAAACGCTTTAGTTAACCTCTGTGTTGTGTTTAAAACAAGTCACCTTATGGTCCCTTGATCAATAAATAGCAGAAGAGTGTAGAGATACAGGAACAGAACATTAGCACAAAGGCAAAAGCCAAACCCAGGCCCCTGTGGGTGACTCAGAGAGGTGGGGGCTCGGAGGCTCCTTGATAGATTTCCCTGGTCACCCTGGAAGAGCTCTACTCCAGACTTGAAGATTTGCGACGACTTCGTTTGAGCGTCTGTGCAGCCTGATGCTGACCCCACATTTGGCCACATCCTGTTGACCCTTTGACAATTTAGGACTCAGGGGTCATCGTGCCTGTCCTGGATCTCTGCCGCACAGGTTCTACCAGGTGCTCAAACTTATGACACGACCCGAAATCAAATGTTGGGTTCTTCCCAAATGTGCGTCTCTCAGGCTCCTCTATCTCACTGATGGCCACAGGGTACTCTGCCAAGGACTCAGTCTGAAGGTTTTGGGGCCTTCCCTGGCTCCTCCCTTCACACCCCATCTCCAAACCATGAGCAAATCCTTTGGCCCTACCTTGAAAGCACAACCAGAATCCAACCATTTCTCATCACTTCCACTGAAAACCTCTGTCTTTTATGTGGAATACAACTTCACGTCCATACTAGGCCTCCAAGCTCTCTGTGACCCACTCCTGCCCCTGCACCCTCCTCCCCTTGCTCAGCTCCAGCCTCCAGGCCCCTCCACAAGCACGGAACACTGCCCCTCCTCCAGCTGTCTACAATGTTTGTTCCTTCCTATCCACATAGCTCTCCAATGACCCAGGATCAGAAACCTTCCCTATCCTACTTTACTTTGCATCACAATGTTTTTCTCCACTTGACAAAACATATATTAAGTTTTTGCTGTCCACCTCTCCCCCTTGGAATGTAAGTCCCACGGATACAGGATATTTTCTCCCTAGAATGGTACCTGGTACAGAGCAAAATATCTGAAAAACAAATGATGCTGCACACAGCCCAGTGAGTGTGCAGCATAAAGCGAAACAAGAAGCCATAGGTACAAGAGAAAACCCAGTCATCTAAACAAAGATACATAATGTCGTTTTTCATTATTAGCCCACTTCAGGGGCGCCTGGGTGCCTCAGTCGGTTAAGCGTCTGACTTCGGCTCAGGTCACGATCTCATCACTCGTGAGTTCGAGCCCACGTCGGGCTCTGTGCTGACAGCTCAGAGCCTGGACCCTGCTTCAGATTCTGTGTCATCCTCTCTCTCTGCCCCTCCCCCTCTCACACTCCATCTGTCTGTCTGTCTGTCTCTGTCTCTCTCACACACACACACAAGTAAATAAACACTATTAGCCCACTTTGGTTTTTTGAAAAGTAATCTATCAAAAGCAAAAGAGAGGGAAAGTTTTGATTTATTGAATGACTGAAGAGGAAAAACCTTTTACTAAGCATCTATTATGAATCTGGCTCTACTCTAGTTTTGGAGGTACAGAATTATGATAAGTAAGCTCCCTGTTTTGTGGAGCTTGTGTTACACAGGGAACATGGTGACTGAGTCAGAAGTTAAAGAAGCTGTGAGGAATACCATAAATAAGCAAACAAATGAATATAATAGTTTCAAATGGTTATTAACCTATGACTATCAGGGGAATAAAGGAGTAACAGAAATCTGACTGAAAATTACCAACAAAAACATACCTGTATTATTTCGGACCCCTCCTCCCCCAAATTCAGCACTTTAAATACAATACATATGTTTATATTTCATTTATATTAAATTCACACACACTGCTCATTTCAGAGCAGCTACTTATAACTCCTTTTGAATGATGAACTATACCAAGTCAAAGTCAAGGTCTCTCATACGTGCATTTTCCAATTGATACTGTATTCTGCCATGTGCCTGGAAGGTACCCATTGAAAATGAGTTGATGATTTCTCAAAGATTTTCAAAAGTGAACGTCTGCAATTCTTACCAACCTATCAGGGAATCTTTATGCACATTTCAGGGCACTGCTGAGAAGCTGCATGCTTTTATTTTAGTGGAGTTGGTAAAAATTCCATATGGATTCCTCCGTTCACGAAACTAAATGAAAACACAGAACCTCTTAAAATAAAAATAGAGCATTTGGGAATCACAAGGGAAATGTTACTTATTCTCTGAGCGTTCAGCTTCTGCTATCCCTAGTGGTGGGAACCTACACTGTCATTCCAATTTCCTATAAACTTGGCAGCATTATGTGTGCATTTGGAATTGTAATAGCCCGGATTTCAGTTTGGGGAGGAAGGAAGGAGTCATTGCATTCCACCGAAGAGTCCTCCAGCTGAATCCCAAGAAGCCAAAACTTAAATGTCAATGTTCTCCCAAAGGAAAGAGATGGCTCCATCTAATGAGTTTACCTGGTTAATGCTCCATAACCAGCTCTGGGCTACCTTGGCTGGTCTTTCTTTGGTAATGTTGCTTGTTGCAGAAAATTCTAGCGCCTGTTATTAGGTGTTTTAGGTGTTTTTGTTTTGTCAATTATACATCCTTTTTTTTTTTTTTTTAATACTAAATACATAGGCATTTCAGACCAAAGTTCCAGGATGTGTACATTCTGACTGTTCACTCCCCACTCCTCCATACTTCCTGATTTAGGATGTGGAAAATGCAAGGAAAGCCAGGCAACTGGCCCTCGACACCCACCCCCCCTCCCCCCCTTCCAGCTCTCATCTCCTATTGTCACCGTCAGACAAAGGAGCGGAATCCTGTTAAAGTCGGGAAAACCCTCAGACAGGGTGGGGGGCAGGAGACTCTTCTAATGGGCTTTGAAGTGGCCCAGGTAAGAGATACTTGTTGTGGGGAGTGGAAAATGCACAGGCTTGCTGAATGCTGATCAAGCCCTGAGCCTGTGGCTCCTGCGTCCCTCTACCCCCACTTTTGGTTCCAAATAAGAGATTTGCGTGCAAACAGTTACATTCCACAAACAAGCCATTTCCTCTTCCTTGGGGGAAGGCGACTGAGAGGAGAGGAAGAAACACACACCTCTTCAGAGAACTAGGACTGGGTTAAGGCCTTCAGAGGCCCCTGGGCTCTTGATTTTTCATTTGAGGACCCCATGCCCTTCCCTCCTTGATGTAAACATATTACAAAATACTCACATCTCATGTTAAAGATGTAGGTTTCTTTCCCTGGTAAAATAATGAAAACATTTTTAAATTTCACTTCTAAAATTATTTGGCTCTAAAGAACCAATGTCTAAACAATGCTGGGGAAATGAGTAAATCTAACATACAAATTAGAGTAAATCTAATGTACAAATTATTTTCAAATGAAATACAGTTTTAATGGACTCTAAACTTAGGAACTAAGAGGACCTGATATTATCTATTATGGGCGTTTAATCAGACAATACTAATTTAAATTTTGTGGGCTTTTCATATGCTGGAAAATACATTTATATTTTGCTATGTATCTATACACCATATACATGAGCATAAATATACCACGTATGTAAGTTTTTTTTTCAGTGTTAAATATCGCCATAGGCCTGTGAGCTCTGAGCACCAGCCCTGTAGAGCCTAATAGATACAGCAGACTGAGAAGCAAATAGTCCTCTCTAAAACAGAAGAAAAATTATTAATGTAAAAGTTATTGCAAACCCAGGTTAGTGAATGGATTAACATGACCAGAAGGGCAGTTCCGTTGAGGCTCTCTTGCCAACCCCAAAGCTCCACTAGAAGCTCTAGATTTTTACACCCACTCCCCTCCAGCCTTGCCACAGGAAGCAGTAACCCACGACAGAGGCTTCTATTTCAGACGCTCTCTCAGTCCCTTGGGACTCTCCTCCAGGCTGTCCTTCCTAAACCACTTGAATCTCATTTCTCCTGCAGCTGATTTTTTTCTTTCAAGATGTTAACAATTTCTCTGGAACCATCTGGATGTTATTAAGAAAGTGTCCTGGGTCCTCTGAGGCAGCTGGCTGTGGCCTCTTGCCTTGTTTCCTGTGTCCTGGATGTCTAAGTTGACTTTCATAAGAAATTTGGAATATTAGCTTAAAAAAAGAAACAGTCAATATTTTTTAGGCATTGAGCTCTTGCAGCTTAATTTCCCGGGCTGGGACTTTGCATTTTGAGTTCCCATGGTTGGCCCACGCTCTGGGAAGGATGAAGCACGTCTGTTTTAAAAACAGAAGGCACTAGTGGTCAGGGGTGAAGCAGAAACGCAGCCTTTCCCCACTCTCCCCAGTTAGCCTCACAAAAACTTGCTTCTGTTGTTGCTGCGACAGCACCATTTCTACATCCCCAAACCCTGCTTCAAACTGACAGAGATCCCCCATCTCGATCTAAGAGTAAATACTAGCTCAGCTCTACCAGACTCTCTCTTAACATCCTTGACAGGAAAATAATGGAACAGACGCAAAAAAAAAAAAAAAAAAAAAAAAAAAAAAAAACTGGCCGAGCAGATGACAATGATTCCTTGGGTAAGAAGGGTAGGTAGGACAATATGGGACATCACATAGCCCCTTTTCTAACCACCAGCCAAGAGCAAGGCCAGAACAAGGAGGCTCCCAAGAATCACTTTTACTATTCAGAGTCTGTAAATGGGGCCAGGGCATTGGCTCCCCGTTGTTTCCTGCTTGTTACTCAAACTCAAAAGCCAAGCTTCAGTTGCTGGCCTTGACCATTTGCCTACCCCAATACATGTGCCCATGCCCACCTCCTTCTTCCTTCTAGTTCCTAGGCTTTCATGCCTAACTGACTTGCATCTCCTCACCCTTTTGATTTCACTAGCTAACACTACCAGTTAATACTAGCTAGTTAACACTAGCTCTCTGGGAGATTTTAAGATCCCCCGGCTAATCCTATCAAGTCAGACCTGACAGAGGACCCCCTTTACCTATGAAGCCCAAGCACAGAATTACTTTCCTGGAAAACAGACAGCCTGACTATCTGTCTCTGAGGATGGTGGGACCAAGAGATGTTTTGAAGGGAAGCATACAATTCACTCTCCATTAAGGATTCACTCAGAAACGAGCAAAGGCTGTGCTCAATATTCTTAATTTCTTCGTCACAATCCCACAGGAATCTGTCATTCCCTATCTGACGTGTAACAGACACTCAATAAGTGGTCCCCTCACCATCTTTTTATTTTGAAAAACTCAAGCTACAAAAAAGATATAAGGATAATACAATTGAGGTGCTTGGGTGGCTCAGTTGGTTGAGCATCTGACTTTGGCTCAGGTCATGATCTCACAGCTCTGTGAGTTCGAGCCCCTTGTCAGACTCTGTGCTGACAGCTCAGAGCCTGGAGCCTGCTTCAGATTCTGTGTTTCCCTCTCTCTGCCCCAACCCACTCGCATTCTGTCTCTGTCTCTCTCAAAAATAAACATTAAAAAATTAAAAAATTAAAATAAAAAAAGAAAAGTACAATAAACCCATGTATATCCTTTACCTAGATCACCAACTGTTAAAACATTACTATATCTGCAATACATTACTTTTTTAAAAATTTACATTATTTTTTCTGATTCATTTGAAAGTGCAAATAGCATGACATTTTAGGCCTAAATAATTCATGCTTAAATATGTCCCTAAATATTTCCTATAAGGTAAAATATAATCCCATATAGCCATAATACCATTATCACATTCAAGAAACCTAACATTAGAAAAATATCTAATAGCTCATATTAAAATTTTCCCAATTGTCCCAATGTCTTAATAGCTTTTTTAATTGACATATAATCTCCACATCATAAAATCCCTTCTTTTAAAGTGTACAATTTAGATTTTTAATATATTCACAAGTTTGTCCACCTATTCCCACCATCTAATCCCAGAACATTTTCATCATCCAAGAAACCCATTAACTTATTAACAGTCACTCCCCATTCTCCCCGCCCTTGGCCATTGGCAACCACTAGTCTACTTTCTGTCACTATCAACTTGCCTATTCTGGAAATTTTATGGAACAGGAAACATAAAATATGTGGGGTTTTTTGTGTCTAGCTTCTTTCTCTTAGCATAATGTTTTAAAAGTTCATTTATGTTCTAGCACATATTGGTACTTCTTTCCTTTTTCAAGCTGAATTACATCACATTGCATAGAAGTATCACATTTTGTTTATCCATTCATCCGTTGCTGAATATTTGTGTTGTTGTATGACTCTTTTTAAAGCCAAGATCCAATCAAAGAATATACATTATAATGTATTACCATCATTTAATCTATATTGTACAACATTAATTCTAGAACATTAATCTAGATTCAAGGAAATCTTTTTTTTCCCTTTTTATCCCTTACAACAGTAAAATTTTTGAAAAGCACAGGTTGATTGTCTTAGAAAATGTCCTTGTAGGTCTGTCTGATTGTTTCCTATAATTTCATTCAGGTTAGACAATTTGGGCAATAATACCACATGGGTGAGGTTGTATACTTCCTGTTGCATTACATCAGAAGTTGTATAATGTCAATTGGTCTCATAACCAGTGATGCTAAATTTGGTCACTTGAATAGATGGTATTTACCAGATCTCACCATAGGAAAGATACCTTTTTCTCTTCATATAATATTAAAGTAAATAATATTAATACAAGTGATCTTTTAGACTAGGTGAATATTTTGTTTCCCAATAACATTTAACAAAAGGTTTCAACCTCCAATGATGATCGTTGCCTGAATCCATTATTGCACTGATGTTAAAAGAGTAGTTTTCTGACTTTACTAACTCTATAATTCCTTCCACATAAAATTGTGGTTGTTTTGTTTAAAAAAAGAAGAAGGAGGAGGAGGAGGAGGAGGAGGAGGAGGAGAAGGGGCACCTGGGTGGCTCAGTCAGTTGAGCGTCCAAGTCTTGATTTCAGCTCAGGTCATGAGTCCAGGCTTGTGACATCAAACCCCGCATCAGGCTCTGTGCTAAGTGTGGTACCTGCTTGGGATTCTCTCTCTCTCTCTCTCTCTCTCTCTCTCTCTCTCTTTCTCTCTCTCTCTCCCCCTGTCCTTGTCCTCCAGTTACATGCTTTCTCACTCACTAAAATAAAGTAAAAAATTTTTAAAAAGAAAGAAAGAAAAAAAAAAAGCTTTCCTTGTTCTATCCCATCTTCTTAATAACCACTATGAACTCATGGATTTCTTGTTGTTGTTTTTACTCAACATGTTATAGTCAACATCACTATCACTATTTTTCTGATGCTTAAACTGTCCCAAATTTGTTAAGTGTAAGCCAGTTTGGTTCAGCTCATCTATCTTTTTGACACATCCTTATCAGTCTTTGAGCACTTCATTACTTTGTGACACAATAAAATGTTGCCAATTTGCCTTGTAGTCTCTCTTCTCCAGACCTTAAATCAGCATTTCTCCAAGAAGAGCTGGTTTCTTTTAGTGAGAAATGGTATTTAGAAACCAAGATTTGGCTGCTAGATGTGCTCACTGATACTGGGTTGTCTCAAATGTTTTTGCCTAGATGACTTATAGCATTATTTAAACCTTCCACGTGTGACTTCTCTTACGATTTTTATCTGGGTTTCAGTTAGTTGGTAACACTACTAAATATAAGTGTGTCCTAAATGTCATAGATACAACAGTTTCCTTTTTTTTTTTTTAAAGAACTAAGTATACAAAATCTCTGCACTTAGTGTTTTACACACAGTGTTTTAATCTTGATAATAGCTCAATGACGTAGCCATAATTATTTATCCTTACTTAACAAACAAGGTAATTGAGGTACCAAATGGTTAGGTAACATGTTCAAGGTCACATGGCTAGTGAGCAGCTGAGCTGGGACGAGACCCCACATCTCTCTGACTTCAGATCTGCCGAACTACAAGGTGATATGTCAAAAACAGTATTCCCTCAACGTGAGGGAAAAATAAGTATGCCCTCAAGCTTACAATCCACTCCTGGATATATCACATTTGCAAAGCGGATGTAATTGCAATCCACCTCTGGGACACAGTATGGTATAAGGAGAAGGGTACAAGGCACAGTGTTGAGTGGGTCAACCTCTACACCTTTCTCTGTTTTTTTTTTTTTTAATGTTTATCTATTTTGGAGTGGGGGGAGGGGCAGAGGACCCAAAGCAGGCCCAACATTGACAGCACCAAGCCTGAAGCAGGACTTGAACCCTCGAACCTTCAGATAGTATGTGGACAGAAGTCAAACGCTCAGCTGACTGAGCCACCCAGGCACCCCCGCACCTTTCTCTATTTTCTCACCTGTAATAGTGGAATAATGATACTTAGCTTGTGTACTATACAAGGTTGCAGTGGGATCAAAGGGATCATAAGCAGAAGCCCTTTTGAAAGAGTTTTAAGCTCCATGTACTACTAGGAAGTGACTCAAATCAAAGTGAATATATCTAAGAATCACCCGGTGGAAGAAGTGTGTTCTGAATTTAAATTGCAGATGGCTGGGTCCTGCTCCTATAGATTCTGACTTAGTGGCCTGATGTGGAGCCCAGGAACGTGAATTCTTAACATGCATCCCAGTGAGTCTCATACATGTAACCCGTAAATAATGCTTAAACTCTCATGTAGTTAACACAAGGAAGATGAGAAGAGACCTGATAAACCCATGCTTGGAAGCCACTTCTATACCTTTCACACATTCCTTGCATCAGATTGCCTTGTCTGCTTTCCCTCTTGTCCCTAGTTTTCGTCCTCTTCTCCCTTAGTTTCAACTCAAATGTCACTTCCCAGCTTAGTCTCCCTGGTCGGCTGCACCTGTTACCTGCTCTCCTCACATCCTTTGATTTGTACAGCATGCACCAACCTGGGGACGACATAGCTGCAACTAGATGCTTAATGTCTGACCCTCTTCACAGAATGTAAGCATCTGAGGGCAGAGCCAGGACCTCTTTGGTACACCCAGTGTCCCCACTTAGTGGACGATCGATAAGCGTCTGTTGGACAAACCCACAAACAAAGTGGGGGGGAAGCAATATGAACTTTATTACTAAACAAAGTTTCGGCAGAATACAGCATTCATAAATAATGAATACAGAATAAAGTTCATTACCAACATGAATAATTGGATACCCTACTTCCTGTTCTCATCATCTTTCCTGGGATTCTTGGAAAGACACTTCTCAGAGAGGAAATTGCACTTTTAATGACAAATTTGGGGACAATCTGCTCAGAATAGGCAGGAATTCATAATGCAATTATGGCCCTCTGCTCTGGCCTCTCCTCTCACTTCCTTCCCCTCCTGGCTTTAGTTGTCATCTCACACTGAAGCAGCGGCATCCCCTCCCTCCTGCCTCCTGCCAGTTCTCTCTAACTAGTATCAAGTGAGAGAGCTGTCGGCCTGGGGAGGGAGGATGTTCCCCTCGGGCCATCATTAATTGTGTGTGTTCCGCAAGTATGTGTATTTTCATTTGTGCATTCATCTCCATCCTGAATGGGGCCGTAAAACTCCTTTATGATTTAGCCTCAGGCCAAATAAGCATTGAATTTCACAACCAGAGTTTACGCTCGTGTATTTATGGCAAGGTGGTAGGTGGGGTTGTTTCGTTTCAAATATTTGTTTCTCCAAAGTGGCTGCTGATTCTGTCTGAAAAAGATGTAAGGATACATGTGAAGGGGTAGGAACAGGAACTGTTTCTATCAAGCGACTGGGATCGGGACTTCCTACTCCACAGTATGGCACCACACATATTCACAATTTTAAGCTGAAGGAATGCTAAAAAATAGCAGAAGCATAAAGTTCTCTCTGACCTGCCCTTCACCCTTCTCCCTGAAGCAAGTCTTAAGACCCTGATGTGAGAGGTGCCCTGTCTATACCCAGAAGAAAGGAGCATCCTTATTTCCAGGATGAAGGGTCATGGGGAGAATCCGAACAAACAGGCCTTGCTAAGTGTCCCCCAGTTTGCTACGCTTACCTCATATTCTCTGTTCTATCACATCTCTAAACAACTGCCCACACTTCATCAAGCCCAGCATAAAAACATGCAGGTTTAACTGGTTTCTTCAGGGCTTCATTTCCTTCTGAAGGCTCCTGTGTCATGTAAAACTTATATTAAATAAATCTGTATGCTTTTCTCCTAATCTGTCTTGTGAGTTTAATTTTCACATCCGCCAGGGATCCTAAGTGAGTGAAGAAAACCTCTTTTCTTCCCCTGCATAAGGTTTCCAGAATTTTACAGCAAGTCTCCAGTTGAGGCACCAGTATGGCACTAAGTGAGGACCCTGGGAGCTGAGTTTATGCGATATTTTTCCATTGAGACCATTTCCCAGCACACTGTGGTGAAGAAGGACAAAGACACCGAGCATTTTCAAGCCTTGAGTTTTTTTTTTTTTTAAGTAGGCTTCATGCCCAGCACAGAGCCCAGTGCGGGACTTGAGCTCACAACCCTGAAATCAAGACCTGAGCTGAGATGGAGTTGGTGGCTTAACCAACTGAGCCATTCAGGCACCCCGCAAGCCTTCAGTTTTAACTAGATGAAAGGGCATCCCAGTTTCTGAAACCTACTGACATCAAAAATATTAAGAGAAATATGCATAATTATTCTTACAAATCTGGTCATTGTTATTTCCCTGGGAAATTCTGTTTGGTTGTGGCACATTCTAAATTTAGACCTCAGGATGGCCACTGCCAGTGGTGACCCGGTACCAGGGTTTGATCTTCAACCCCATAAACCTCTTTCCTGGAGGCAGAATGGTGCAGGGGCTCACCGGACTCAATTCCATGTTCTAAAACCTATTAGCTGAGTGGTATAAGACACAGTACGTCCTCTGTGTGCCTCAGTATCCCCAACTGTGAGATGACAGTAATGATACACACCGGGGATAATAACAGAAACTTCTCAAGATTGTTGTGAGGCCTAAATGGAAAACGTGTGTACATAGCTTAGCATAAGGCCTGGCAGAAAGTGAATGTTAGCAGCTAGTATTTCAATGTCTGGATTCAAAGAGATTCTGAGCTTTAAGACACACACCTACATGATAAGGTCCAGCTGATTTCCTCAAGCCAGTATAATAAACCTATGTAGCGGCCAATTATCCCAGGGGGTGTGTTCATCCTGTACCTTCTGGATGCTTTCCAGTTTAGGAAGTTGTCCACATCATAAGTCCTGCTTCGCAGAGGTAGAAGAAAATGCCCATATCCTGCCTTCACTTGAAGATAGAGTGCAGATGTGTGACCAGTCTCCCCTAATCAGACAGGAGCCAGAGAGCCTTCTATTCACAAGAGAAACACACAGAATCCATTGTGACATGAAGACAGCGGCCTGACCGTGTGGTTCACGGGGGCAGCCACAGGGGAGGCTCGGGCCTCCAGGAGTCAGTACCATGGTGTGGGTTGCAGCCTGTCTGGCCATGGCAACACAGAAGCTCCTGTAGTTCATCAGCATGGCTTAGGCCTTGTCCCTAGTCTCAGTCTGATACTCCTCAGCCTCTAGAGAAACTGTGAACCACCTAATATTCTTTAATAAATTTCCATTTCTGCCTCAGCTGGCCAGAGTGGGTTCCAAGTAAGGCTGGCAATTAAAAATGTGCTCAAGGTCCCTGTCTACTGGGTTAGCCGAACCCCAAGACAATGAACTCCAAGAAACCATCAAAGCTCTTTGATTCAACAAAAAATTCAATGTAATAATTCGTATTTGGAGAGAAATGGTACACTAACTGGAAGTAGAAAGTCTTTTTATTAAGGAGATTTTCATTACATGGCATTTGCTACAACTTTGTCTTCTACTTCTTCTTTATTTTATTTCATTTTATTTTTTAATGTCTTAATTTATTTTTGAGAGAGAGAGAGAGAGAGAGAACACAAGCAGGGAAGGAGCAGAGAGAGAAGGAGACACAGAATCTGAAGCAGGCTCCAGACTCTGAGCTGTCAGCACACAGCCCAACGTGGGACTCAAACTCGTGAATGGTAAGATCATGACCTGATTTCAAGTCAGACACTTAAGTGACTGGGCCACCCAGGCACCACCCCCCAACACACATACCTTTTTTATGTTCTTTTTTTAAAGTAAGCTCTATTCCCAATGTGGGGCTTGAACTCAAACCCTTGATGTCAGGAGTCAGTCACATGCTCTACCAACTGAGCCAGCCAGGCACCCCTGTCTTCTACTTTTCATGGAATAAAAGAGTAGGAGAAGTGGAAGGGTCTTTAGAGATGGTCCAGTTTGCCCCATCAGTCTCAGATGAGGAAGAGAAGTACCAGAGAGGAAAAGTGACTTGTCCATGATTACACAGCGACCACAGCCTAGCTCAGATGTCAGATATTGGCTCTGCTACTTATTTATTGTGCGATTTTAATCTAGTCATGTAGTCTCTGAGCCAGTTTTCTTGGTCTCCTTGTTTGCTAAATGAACAAAGTAACAGTTGATAGCTTACAGAATTATGAAAACTAATGAGATAATGCAACCAAAGTGTTCTGCATGTACTCAGAAAAGAGTAAATACTCAATAAACATTAGCTAATATTATTAACTCACCCTTAAACAAATATTTACCATGATCCACTATGAGCCAGGCATTGTCCCAGAGGTTGGCAATATAAAGATGAGTAAGATATTCTCACCTCCCAGCAAATAAAAGTCCAGGACCAGATGGCTTTGCTGGTGAATTCTACCAAACACTTAAAGAAGAATTAATACTAATCCTTCTCAAACTCTTCTAAAAAACGGAAGCATAGGGATCACTTCCAAACTTTTCTTACAATGCTAACATTACCCTAAAAGCAAAACCAGATAACAAAGAAAAGAAAATTCACGAGAACGCAAAACCATAGGCCAATAACTAATGAATACAGATGCAAAAATCCTCAACAAAATATTAGCAAACCAAATTTATTAATTCATGCATTAAAAGGATCATACACCATGATCAAGTGGGATGCAAGGACAGTTCAACATTTGCAAACCAATGTGCTACACTACATTAACAAAATGAAGGATAAAAATATGATCATCTCAAAAAAAAACATAAACTCAAAAGATGCAAAAAAAACCCATCTGACAAACATCAGCATATATTTATGATTAAAGAACACCTCTCAGCAAAATGATTATAGAAGGAACACACCTTAACATAATAAAAATTATATATGGCAAATCAAAGATTATATATAGATAAAAACTAACATCATACTCAGTGGTGAGAAGCTGAAAGTGTTCCCTCTAAGATCAGGAAGTGGAGAAGGATGGTCACACTCATCACTTCATTCAACAGTCTCAGAAGTCCTAGCAAGAGCAATTAGGCAAGAAAAAGAAATAAAAGGTATTCAAATTAGAAAATAGGAAGCATAACTGTCACTATTTGCAGATGACATGATACTATATACAGAAAACTTTAAAGTCTCCACCAAAAAACTGTTGGTGAGGATGTAGAGAAAAGGGAGGAACCCTTCTGCACTGTTGGTGGAAATGCAAATTGGTATAGCCACTGTGGAAAACACTATGGAGGTTCCTCAAAACATTAAAAACAGAACTGCCATATGATCCAGCAATTTGACTTCTGGGTACTTATCTGAAGAAAATGCAAACATTAACTCAAAAATATATATGCACCCCCATGTTCTTTGTAGTATTACTTACAATAGCCAAGACATGCAAACAACATAAGTATCCACCAATAGATAAATGCATTAAAAAATGTGTTACACATACACACAATAGAATATTATTCATTTGTAAAAAAAAAAAAAAAAAAAAAAGGAAATATTGCCACTTGCAACAACATCAGTGAAACTTCAGGGCATTAAAATAATTGAAGTAAGTCAGACAAAGACAAATAAATATCATATGATCTCACTTATGTGTAGAACCAGAAAAAAAGAAAACAAACCAAGCTCATAGATACAGAGAATAGATTGGTAGTTGCCAAAGGCAGGAGGTAGAGTATGGGTGATGGGTGAGGGCGGACAAAATGTATAAACTTCCAGTTATAAAATATGTAAGTCATGGGGATAAAATATACAGCATGATGCCTATAGTTAATAATACATACTTGAAAGTTGCTTAGAGAATGGATCTTAAAAGTTCTTATCACACACACAAATTTGTAACTACATATGGTCACGGAGGTTAATTAGACTTCTTATGCTGTTATACATTATATATATATATATATATATATATATATATATATATATATACACACACACATATATACACATATTTGCAATATATACAACTACCAAATTACACTATACACCTAAAACTAATATAATGAGTCAATTATACCTCAATTTTTTAATTAAAAGATTTTTAAGTAAAAGTCATGCATAAAAAAAGACATTCTCATTTCTAATAATAATGTTAGCAATAAAAATAATATAATAACAAATGATAGTAACAAAAAAATAACAATGGTGGTAGCAACAAGCAATATTTATTGAGCATTTTTTAAAGTTTATTTATTTATTTTGAAAGAGAGAGAGTAGGGAAGGGGCAGAGAGAGAGGGAGAGAGAGAATCCCAAGCAGGCTCCACTCTCAGTACAGAGCTCGAAACGGGGCTCCCATCTCATGAACCATGAGATCGTGACCTGAACTGAAATCAAGAGTCTGTCGCATAACTGCCTAAGCCACTCAGGCGTTCCTATTTATTGAGCATTTAATGTGAGGCAAGCATTGGGGTACTATTACTGTTTCATAAGTGACAAAACTGAGGGGCCCCTAGATGGCTTAGTCGGTTAAGGGTCTGACTCTTGATTTCTCAGGTCATGGTCTCACTGTGGAATCCGAGCCCAGCATGGGGCTCTGTGCTGACAGTGCAGAGCCTGCTTAGGTATCTCTCTCTCTCTCTCTCTCTCTCCCTCTCTCTCTCTGACACTTCCCTACTCTTTGAGTTCTCTCTCTGTCAAATTAAATATATGAACATTAAAAAAGAAAAGAAAAGAAAAAACTGAGGCTCAAATAGATTAAGTAACTTGTCCAATGTCACCAAATAAGCAAGTAGTAAGACCAAGATTTTGAATCTATCCAGTCTGCCTCCACAGCCTAAGCTCTTCAGGTTCTCTAAGGAGGCTGCCAGTCATTTGAGAGTGAGGGTAGGGAATGGCATACAACAAATAGTTGAACACACTGTGACTACAGAGTTCCCTACAAGAATATACAAAGGAGGACAATGCAAAGGGACTTGGAAGGACCAACCATCACTTAAGTTGGTTCGGAGTTTCAGGAGGTGGGACTGAGCTAGGCTTTGAATAATAAGAAGGAGGTTGCCAGCCATTCAGAATCAGGGGCTGGGATGGGGCAACGGGAAAGGGAGGAGAATTCCAAGGTAGACAAAAAGTCCAGAGCACGAAAAAGCATGCAAGAGAAATATCATGGCACGTTAGAGGTGCAGCAAGCTCTACAGGCAGAGTGTGGCATGGAGCATGGACACAGGCAAAGGGGAAGATGGGAAAGTTGGCCAGGGCTGGCTGTTCAAGAGGACTGAAAGCCGTGCTGAGGGAGATGCATTTTATCCAGTAAGGTTCCGAAGCAGGCCCAGATGTGGGGAAGAGAGAGTGAAGAGACAGAAAGAACTAACCCATGTGTGGTGTACAGATGGGAGAGGGGATAAGACTTAAGGAAGGGGGACAATGGGGTGGCTGCTGGAAAAGTCCAGACAAGAGAGGAGGTGGCCAGAATGGAAAGATCAGCAGGAAAAAACAAACAAACAAAAAACAAAAACAGAGAGAAAGAAACTGATCTGGACAACATTTAAGCAGCAATGATTAGGAAGGAAACCAGCCTTTGTAGAGCCTGGGTGCTGAGTCAGGGCTGAGTTACACACACACCATCTCATTTAACCCTCTGAACAGCCCTTCAAGGTAGGTACCATCATCATTCCACTTTCATGGAATGGAGACAGAGGCTCTGAAAGGCTAAGGAGCTCACTCAAGGCATGTGATGACAGGGAAGCAGAGTCAAGATTGGAATCTAAGCTTGTTTCAAGGCAAAGCAGGTTTCCTTCTCTTCCAGATGTGGGAGGAACTGAAGAGGGAAGGAGCTGCACAGGAGGCTCAGGTTTCCTGTTCCGGAGATCAGATGAATAGTAAGGCCATCATCTGAGATAAACCTGAGCAGATGTGTCGGGAAGGATGGAAGGATAAGAGACTCTTCCCTTGATGCACTTGATGGGATAGCCTGCTGGTGCCATTCAGTAGATAATCAGAAATATGAAAGGCACTGGATTGGGAATCTAGAATCAACCTTCAGATTGAAGCCATAGAGAGATGAAATCAGAGAGAATGAGCATAAAGAGAGTCAAGCATGGAACTCCATGGAACAAGAACTTTGACCGGGCTAACAACGGAATAGAAGACAGATAAGGAGCCTGAGAAGGAACTGTCTCTAAGAGAGAGGAGACTCTAAGCAGGCTGAGGCAGGAGAATGGAGAGGAAAGAGTTTTGAGAAGACAAAAGTGGTCAACACAGTCTTCCTTCTCCAGCAAAACAAAAACCAAAAAGCCAAAAACCAAGTAAGAAAAGGAATAAAGTATTTCCTGAAGTCAGCAATTAAAATATCACTAGTGAACACAGGGAGAACTCAGTCTTGTTGAAGTCAGCACAGTGGAGGTGGTGGAGACAGAGGGAACACAACTCCTCAGCAGAATCCGCCTATGGAAAGCACGGAGGTAGCAAGGAAACACAAGGATTCAAGGGTATGCTGCTGCCTTGTTTTAACATGTGAGACAAGAACATGTTTATAGGTGGGCAGGTAAGAAGCCCAGAGAGAGGGATGACCCAAATCAATACAAGAGACAGAGTTACCTGGAGAGGGGTGGGAGGAAAAGAATAGAGAGCACTAAAATACGACATGAAAATGTATTGTAAAAGTATAATTAATCAAGGCACTAGGATGTTCTAATGAAGTGCCATACAGGAACTGTCAGGAGTCAGAGTAAAAAAAGAGAGATGAGAGCCCAGGGAGAGATCCGAGGATGGGGTGTGTGTATCTGAGAATTTGGTAAAGGAAAAAGTGATGCTATTTCAAATGAGTGGGGGAAAGAGTTTACTCAAGATAGTTTAACTACATGTGCTTAAGTATTTGGTAGGAAAGTTAGAGTCTGACTTCTAATATACCAAAACATATTCCAGCTGAATTAAATGTTTAAATCTATGACATAAAGCCATATTTGAAGTCATCTGAAAAATATATAGATAAATAGTAATATAATCTTGGATGGGGGTAGTCTTTCTAAATATATGAATGAGTATGCCCCTGTGGAGCCTCAAGTGAGATTCAGTTTGGCTCTATTTAGTAAATGGGTGGGCTAGTGCAGCTGCATGGGTTGGGAAGCAAGTGTGTCTTCGGTGACTTGATTCACTTGGAGGTCAAAGGGCCTTCAGGGAGGAGCTGCATACCTATCACGTGGGGGGGGGGGGCGGTGGTGAGGCAGCAGGAAGGAGTCGGTAGACATATATTGACTGAAACGGACAGGGCGCTATGGCAAGAGATTCCTGGCCTGGTTTCACGGACCAGATCTGAGGCCCCATGAAAGGAGGGACAGTTCTGTCAGGAACACAGGATGGCCCCAGCACCATGAGCCCTGGAGGAACCATCTGGGCACCCAGAAGGCCTTCTGGATCTGAGAGCGCAAGGAGTCATGCTTCTGTGGAAACCTTGAAGGAAAGGGCAGTAATGAGGTGTCAAAGCCTGCAACTCTTAACAAGTCAAGTACAGAACATGCAGCAGTAAAACTCCTGGCCACCCCCCTGCTAGACACTTCCTTGTTTGCATGAGGCTTGTTACACAGAGTAAGTTGATTAAGAAATGATTCAGAGGGAGGATTCCAACAAGATAGGGGTGGTGACATCATCTTTGAATCTCTCTGAATTACCACGTAAAAACAGAGGCACTAGACCAGCAAAACCAAAAAAGCATGGAAGATATTTACAAAATAAGTGGGACAGATTAAATATGGTGACCAACCCTTCCCAGGTCTTCCCATGGAGAGCTGGAATTTTTCCTTCCACCTTGTGGATCTGGGCAGGCCTTGTAACTTGCTTTCAACAATCAAATGTGGGGGCGCCTGGGTGGCTCAGTTGGTTAAGCGGCCAGCCAGTGATTTTGGCTCAGGTTGTGATCTCAAGGTTTGCAAGATCAAGCCCCATGTCGGGCTCTGCACTGACAGCGTGGAGCCTGCTTGGGATCCTCTCTCTCTCTCTGCCCCTCCCCTCTTCACACTCACTCTCTCTCTCTCTCTCAAAATAAATAAACTAAAAAAAAAAGAAAAATGTTTAAAAATAAAATGTATTTTAACAAATAAATTTAAAAAATAGAATATATCACCAATCTATAACCCCAATGAATTAAGATCTAGGCAATGATCATCAATGGCTGCTAACAATACAGAGAGAGAGAGAGAGAACAGGCATTATGTGTCTCCTGATGAAAGAACAATAGTAGTTATAGTCTTGCCAAAATGATTGAACATTAGTTTCACCGAGCCTCTGAAGCAGCTGGCAATTTGCAAGAATCACAGAGGACAAAGGAACATGCTGAAGAAACAGATCGTGGAATTGCAATCAACCAAATCCAGACAGACTGTAGGAAATTCTACAGGTCAAGTACCTTGAATGGCAGGAAATGTGTAGATTAAAGAGACTTAAAAGAAATACATACATATATACATATATATACTTAAGTCTTAGAAGAAATATATATGTATATACATATTATATCTATTTATATACATATTTTTAAATTGTGTATGTTTATTTATGTTATACATACACTTATATATAATATATATTATATACAGATATATAATAAAAGTTGGAAGTACTAAGCTGTAGTGTCTAAGTACACACAGTAGGGTGATAAAACTATCAAAAATAAAAGTGAATACTATAAAGTCAGGATAACCGGCACTATTGAGGGGACAGAGGATATATGATCAGGATGGAGAAGCAGGGGAGGTTCTGGACTGAGGAGCAGTTATATTTGTTGACCTGGGTGGTATTTGTCTTAGAATAAGTTCATCAAACTATACAGTGGTTTTGTGAGATCTTCTGTTTCTGGTTCGCTGTTTAGAGTAAAAATATACAATAAAAGAAATCATTCAGAAAAGCTGGGGATGAGGGAATAAAACAAGAGTAACAGCCACAGAAGACTTCTTTTTCCCACCTTTTATGTTTGGAGAGGATGAAATGTTAAGCTGGACTTGGCTAGAGAGACAAACACTATGGGCTGTTTAGAGTGATTTTGCATGGTAATAGTCTTTTGGGGGGACGCTTTACAAACCAATTAGGGACGGAAGCAGGTGAACAGATATGCACAAAGGCTTGAAAGAGTATGTAAGACATTTGCAGAAGTGTATCTGTGAAAGAAATCAAGAGTCAGATGCTCAACCAACTGAGTCGCACAGGTGCCCCTAGATATCTTATGTTTTTAGCTTCTTTTTTTTCAAGTTTTTATTTAAATTCTAGTTAACATACATTGTTATATTAGTTTTAGATGTACAATATAGTGATTCAACACGTCCATACGTCACCCAGTGCTCATCATGACAAATGGCCTCCTTAATCCCTCATCACCTATTTCAACCCATCCCCCACCCATCTCCTGTGGCAACCAACAGTTGGTTCTCTATCATGAAGAGTCTATTTCTTGGTTTGCCTCTCTCTCTCTTTTTCTTTTCTCTTTGCTCATTTGTTTTGTTTTTCAAATTTCACATGAATGAAATCATATGCTGTTTGTCTTTTTCTGACTTATTTCAGTTAGCATAATACTCTCTAGCTCCATCCATGTTGTGGTAAATGGCAAGATTTCATTCTTTTTTATGGCTGAGCAATATTTCATTGTGTGTGAGCGCGTGTGCATTTGTTTGCATGCACTACATTTCTTTATCCATTCACCAGTCGATAGACACTTGGACTGTTTCCATAATTTGGCTTACTGTTTTTAAAATTCAATTCGATGATAAGGCAAAAAACATACTCCATATAATTTCATTCCTTATAATGTTACTGAGACTTGTGTTTGACTTGTCTGGATGAATGTATTATATGCACTTCGAAAGAGTGTATATTCTGTAGATGTTGCACACTGTCGTAAAAATATTGGATCAAAACGGTTGATAGTGTTATTCACGGCTGCTCATTTTACCTGTATTTTTGTCTAGGTGTTCTATTCACTGCTGACAGTGTTACTTTTCTAATGGTTACAGATATGTCTATCTCTCCCTTTAAATCTGTCAATTTTTGCTTCGTGTATTTTGAAGTTCCATTATTACAAGCGTGCATCCTCACGACTGCTCAGTTATGAACCATTTTAGCACTATAATGTTTCTCTTGACCTCTTTATCTTAAAGTCTATTTTATCTACTATCAATATAGCCAATCCAGCCATTTTATGTTCACTATTTGCATGTTATATGGGAATTTATGCATTCACTTTGAATCTATGTGTCTTTACATTTAAAATGGGTTGCTTACAGACAGCAAAGAGTTGGATTTTGTCATTTACCCAGCTTGTCAATCTCTACTTCTAATCAGCTTATTTTCTCTATTTGCATTTATTATGATTTTTCATGATATTGGATCTAGGTCTACCATTTTATCATGTTGTCTTCTGCCTGCTCTCTCTGTTTTGGTTCTTCTTTGTCTGCCTTCTTTTAGGTTTTAATCAAACCTAAACTCCATTTTAACTTATCTATTAGGCTTTTAGGTAGACCTCCACATTTTCGTTTTGTTTAGTTTCATTAGTTGCTCTGGAGATTATAATATACACCGGTAACATTCCACAGTCTGCTTAAAGTTAATATTACACTATTTCACATAAATGTCACAACACTGCAACAGAACAAGTCTATTTTCTCCACTCCCATTTTTTGCACTAAAGTTTTTATACATGTTAGATATTAATAGACTCTGGAACACAATGTTACAATTTTTCCTTTAAACTGTCATATATGGTTTAAAAGAGTTACAAGAAAAAACTCTTTCCTATATAAATATACATTTACTATATCCAGTGCTCTTCATTCCTTCCTGAATATCTAGATTTCCCCCTGGTATCATTTCCTTTCAGCCTGAAAAACTTCCTCTAGTATTTCTTGTGGCGCAAAAAGCTGGCAATGAGTCCTCGTAGCTTTTGCTTATCTGAAAATGTCCCCTAACTTCTTCAATCCTAAAGGGTATTTTTTATATTTGTAGGATTATGGGTTGATTTTGTTTTCTTTTAGAACTTAAAGGTATTGTTACACTGTTTTCAAGCTTCTAGAGATAACAAAGTCCACAGTCATTCATATCGTACCTCTCTCCAGTTGCTTTCAAGATTTACTCTTCATCTTTAGTTTTCTGCAGGCTTATTATACTTTGCCTAGGTATAGCTGTCTTTGTATTTTTTACACTTGGGGTTCATGGGGTTTCATAAATTATTATTAGATGCATGGCTTTAACTAAATATGGGACATTTTCAGCCATTATTTCCTTAAATATTTTGCTGTTCATGCTCTTTTCTATTTCGGGGACTCCAGCTAACCATGTATTAGGTTATATTAGGTTAACAGTAACATAAGGCACTGTTCATTTATAAAAACATTTTCCCTCTCTACTCTTCAGCTTGGATGATATCTACTGATCTATTTTCAAGTATATAAACTCTCTAATTTGTTATATCCTATCTTCTGTTAAGCTTATCCAGTGATTTTTTCCCCCAGATACTGCATTTTTCAGCTCACAAACGTCCATTTGGTTCTTTTTATAGTTTCTCTTCGTCTGCTGAGATTTATACTTGTTCACTGATTGTAAGACTATTTTCCTTTATGTACTTGAACACAGTTATAATACTTGCTTTAAAATCCTTGTCTCCTAAATTCAATGTATGATAATCTAGTAATGGGTATCCAAAGATTGCCTTTACTTGGGTATGAGTAACACTACTCAGTCTCTTCATATGTCAATTAATTTTGCACTGTGTCCTAGACAGTGAGAATGAAATGTTGTAGAGCCTCTCTCTGGACTCTATAATACTTCTCTAAGTAGTGTTTATTATTATTATCTTAATGTAGTTGTGGCAGGCCAATTGACGTGAATGACCTGAAACCCCAAGTTCTGTTTCCCCTGCAGTGCATGGCAGCTGATGGCTCTGGTGGGTTCTGTTAACCTTATTCTGGTTGCATGGAGTCTACTCCATGCACGCACAATTTAGATATCAGCCAGAACTCTGGTAACCCCCTTTGCTTTACCCCACTTTTCAAGTATAGACTCCTTCCCAATTGTGTCTGCTTTTGATTATTTGCCAGTCCCTCCAGGTAGCTGTCCACTTTTTCCAGAGTTCAGGGTTGTTAAATACATGAGGTTTATTCTGATAGGAGTTAGATATTACTGGAAGTCATCCAGTGGAAATTTTTTAATGGAGGTGTAACAAGAACTTATTCACTTTTTAAAGAGATAATTTTGGCTGCTATGTAGCAGAATGATTTGTAGCAGGAATCAATAGTGGAACCAAGGAAACCAGGTATGAGAGCTCTTTCATGGCCCATGAAAGAATTGGGGTGGCTTGTACTAGAGTGGGAGCATAAGAAATGGACAGAACAGGACTTGTGAAGGATTAGATATGGTGAGTAAAATAAAGAAAAAAATGCGAGGAGGACTCCTAGGTTTGTAGCCTGAGAGTTGAATAAATAATGTTGTCTCTTAATGAAATGAATGAGATTCAGAAAGAAGGAGGTCAGGGGTGGGGCATATGAAGACATATCAGGTATGAGGTGTCTGTTAGTTACCTAAGGAAAAATGTCAAGGAGGTGGCCAGATAGATGACTGAAGTTCAAAACAGAGGTTAGAGTTAACAGTGTAGATAGGTAGTCTTCAGTTTATATAGGATGTGTAACACAAGGAGATTTTAAAAGTTCACTTGAGGGAAGTAAAGATAAAGAGATGTGGTTGCAGGAAAACTCCCATGGACTGTCCAAAGCTTAGATGTTGAGCAGAGAAGAGATCAGTAAAAGAGAAAGCCAAAAGATACCCAGTAAGCTAGGAGAAAAATCCTAGTGGGGAAAAAAAAAAGTGCTTTAAGAAGGAATAAAGAGTTGAATGCTGCTGTGAATCTGACAAACTAAAGGCAGAGAACATCTTTTAGAGTTAGCAGTGTGGAGAGGCATCAATGAATCAAGGCCTGAAAAGTGTGTAGAGGGAAATGAGAAGAAAACTGAAGCAGAGGAGGAGGCAAAATGATGATTACGGGGAATGTTTGTCAAGATTCTACATTGTGAATGGGAACAAATAGGGCACTGGCTGAAGGGCGATGTGGGTCAGGGAAAGCTTATTTTGTTTAATATTGGAGTTACAAGAACATGTTTGTATACTGATAGGGAAAATCCAGTTGTCTTTTCTGTCTGAGCATAGCTGGATTCTAATGTAGCCTGCCTGTTATTGGCTTCCCTTTTCCTACTCCACATCCACAAGGAGGGGGAGTGAACTTATCTGTATTAAATACAATGAAATGTATTCTCTCCCTCTCTTTGGGGATGGAGGGTAGGAAACTATGGTAATTACATAGTTATCAATGAGAACAAAATCCCACTGTTATGTGATCAATAGGTACCTTATGGTCATTGATATCAACAGCTCTACATTTAATATCCTGTGTAAAACTTTAACCTTCATAAATGCAGAAAAGCCTCCATATATTAAGGGTATTTTTTTCTAGGTGATATGGTCAATCAATCCTTTCAATGATCAATTATATGGGTCTTTCCTATAATCCCAAGAGGAGCAATATAGTCTTATGATAAGAATACAGACTTTGGTATCACTCAGACCTAAGTTCAAGTTCTGGTTTTACCTCTTCCTAATGCTGTATCTATTTTTAAAATAATAAATGCAGATTACTAGCCAAATATTTGTGTGTTCTGTAGACTTCATTAATACCATTAGTACATCTGGCTTTCCATTCTTGTGCTCTGGTAATATATACCGTGACCACTTTAAAATAGACCTCGGCATTGGAAAACTCTGAGTGCCAGGAACCTGAGCCCTGCACTTCATATTTGCATTGTGGATGTGAAGATAGTCCACACCTCCAAGGGTTTCCGGCCACCAGGGATCGCTAAATTGCATAAGCAGGTGTCTGTGCAAAGTCCAAGAGGTTAATAATGAACAACTCTATTTTATCTGTGGCTAGGGAGGTGCATTCAGTGTTGTCAACACCAAGTGAACACAGACCAAAGCATTTCCCAAGAGAGATCCAGAGAGATAAGTCAGAGAGAAATGCACCTGTTAGAAAGATTACCCTTTTCCTGGGATTCCCTACTAGTTTTCCAACAATTGGTCATATTTGTCCACATCAGTCACTATTTCCCTCTGCTTACTTATTTGAGCTAACAATACTCAGAAAAAAGATAAAAATTCTATTTCTCCATGGAACCTATTAAAGGATAGGGCACCCTCCCCATCAATGGAAAGGATCAGATTCCCCATCAAAAATCAAAGGAAAAGCTCTGAGAGTGATAACATTTGGTGCCTGGAAATGATATCGAGAGTCATTTATTCAAAGATTAGATTTCCCATCGTTCTCATTTTGGGGTCTGGAATTTGCCTGAAAATGAAGCAGCAGGGAGAATAGATGTTTCCTGATGATTTGCATAATATTTGGCATGCTATCCTGACATCAAAACCATCAGAGCATCAAACCTACTAGTACACTTCAAAATGAAAAAGAGAAAATAGTGCCTCTCTTACAAGTAAAAAAATAAATAAATATTCCAGGTAAGGCTTTTGAGTTTTCATCTAGTTTTACATCCTGTCCCAGGAAATGGAGCTCCTGTGCCCTTGTGTTAAAAAACATTCCTTCTCTGGGCTCTTTAACATTTGAAATTAGCAGACAAGTCTTTGTTACCACCAGCAACTCATCCACATTGCCCTCCACACACATATATGCCAGTTTGAGAAACTCAATCTTCCTGCTTCTAAAACATAAAAGGCTGCCTCGGCCCCATGGTGCCGAGGAGTCTAGGTATCCCAAGAAAGGGCTTAGATCATAGGGCCACCCAGCCCCTCCCCGGGGAAGGGTCTGCTGACAGCAGCAATGGAAACCACCACCAAGGATGTAGGCTTGCGGGTGAGTTATTATTATTTTAAATTGTCTTCCCGATCTCGTAAAACTCCTACCATGCCTCTAACCAGAGTGAACAGCACAGATTCGGCAGGAAAGAGCAAAACTGCAAAGAAAGGAGCTAACAGCATAAAATATGCATGATGGCCAAATTGAGCAGAAAACTGGCATGTGCTATGGATCTCTAGGCTCTCTGAACTCCTAGTAGTTCATTTTTACCAGCCTAACAAATATTACCTGGCTCCCTTGGGAAAATTAAAGTGCCCACAACAATCACAGAAGACTGAAGATTGAGACTCTTTCCATTTTCATCAAAGGGTTGGGTTGGGACCCTTTAACGGGTAAGTTTGTGTGTGTGTGTGTGTGTGTGTGTGTGTAAGAGAGAAAGTACAATATTTATTTTTTTTATTTTTTTTATTTTATTTTTTTTAACGTTTATTTATTTTTCAGACAGAGAGAGACACAGCATGAACGGGGGAGGGGCAGAGAGAGAGGGAAACACGGAATCGGAAGCAGGCTCCAGGCTCTGAGCCATCAGCCCAGAGCCTGACGCAGGGCTCGAACCCGTGGACCGCGAGATCGTGACCTGAGCCGAAGTCAGACGCTTAACCGACTGAGCCACCCAGGCGCCCCTGAGAAAGTACAATATTTAAATTGTGCCCCCTTGGAAGATGTGAAGTATGGAAAAGGGAAAACTATACTTACCAGTGGTAAGGGCAGCATTTCTCAGGGTACGCTGTAGGGCACCTGCAACAAACTCAGCCAGTCCATTTGTGTAAAATGCAGATTCCTGGGTACATGCCCTCAAAGATTCTGACTTAGAGATCTGAGGCGGGCCCTAAGAATTCACATTTTCTGTACACTACCCAAGTGATTGATTCTAGGTCACCCTAGAGTTTAAGAATCACTAGCACAGGGTATGAAAAGAACAATGACAGGGTTGAGCCTCATGGAATAAAACAGATTACCTTCATTACATTACCATGTTTTCAGATAGGCCAGAGATACTGCATCGTGCCTATTAAGGATACATAACAAAGGTGAGATTGTTCAAAACAGGGGTAGGACAACTGGTTAACCACGTGAAAAAATACAAACTCGACTCCTAACTCACAGCACACACAAAATTAATTCTAGGTAAAAGAAAATTCATTCTAGGTAAAATGAAAAATATCAGTAGGGGCGCCTGAGTGGCTCAGTCAGTTAAGCGTCTGACTTCAGCTCAGGTCACGATCTCATGGTTTGTGAGTTCGAGCCCCGCGTCGTGCTCTGTGCTGACAGCTCGGAGCCTGGAGCCTCCTTCAGATTCTGTGCCTCCCTCTCTCTCTGGCCCTTCCCAGCTCACATTCTGTCTCCCTCTCTCTCTCAGAAATAAATAAAACATTAAAAAAAAATTTTTTTTTAATATCAGTAATCCTTTAGCTTTAGAAGGGAAAAAGGAGATTTTTTTTTTTTTAAGTTTATTTATTTTGAGAGGTAAAAAGAGAAAATGGGGGAGGGGCAGAGTGAGAGAATCCCAAGCAGGTTCCACAGAGTCAGTGTAGAGCCCAAGGTAGGGCTTGAACTCACAAACTATGAGATCATGACCTGAGCTGAAGTCAAATGCTTAACCAACTGAGCCACTCAGGTGTCCCAAGGGAGATTTTTTCTAATTGAGTAATATGAAAAGAGTTTTTGACTAACCTATAAAAAGCACAAAGTATAAGGGAATGGTTTACCAATTTGGCTACATGAAATTGTTAAAATTCTTTATGTATAAAAGACTCAAAATATAAAAGATGAGAAATGAACTGGAGAAGATACTTGGAACACTCAGATCTGATAGAAGATTACTATCCATACTTCATAAAGAACTCATACAAATCAGTAGGAAATAAATAACCCAGTATAGAAATGGACAAAGGATATAAACAGGCAATTCAACTGAAAAGAAGGCCAAAATGCTCAATAAACAAATGAAAAGATGCTCAATGTCACTAACAATCCAGCAAATGCAAACATTAAAAAAAATTAGATATTATTTTCATACCCATCGGACTGGGCAAAAAACTATTTTAAATCTGATGAAATTAAGTGTTTGTGAGAATGCTAAGAAAAGACAACTCTTGGGGCACCTGGGTAGCTCAGTCAGTTAAGCGTCCAACTTCGGCTCTGGTCATGATCTCACGGTTCCTGGGTTCAAGCCCTGCGTCGGGCTCTATGCTGACAGCTCAGAGACTGGAGCCTGCTTCGGATTCTGTTGTCTCCCTGTCTCTATCTGCCCTCCCCCATCAGCACTCTGTATCTCTCTGTCTCTCAAAAATGAATAAAAACATTAAAAAAATTTTTTTAAAAAGAAATGACAGCTCTCATACATTGCTAATGGTTCTATGAGTTCCTTTCATTGCTTTCAAAAGCAATTTCTTAGTCTCTAGTTAATTTCTAAAGGTACATTACCCTGTGACCTATCAATTCTACTTCTAAACACATAACAAAGAACATCTCATATATGTGCCCAAGAAAATGTGTATGAGAATGTTCATTTAAGCACTATTTAAAATTATATACAACAAATTGGAAAAGGAGAATATTTTCTTTAAAGGCCAAAAGATCCATCAATAGGGTCGTGTGAATAAACCAGCACTGCTATATTCATGTAGTGAATTACCAGCAGGAGTTAAAATGAGATAGGTCTACTGAATTAACAGGGATAACTCTGCAACATAAGGTCAAAATAAAAGCATATATCAAAGACTATGTAGAAAATAATACCATTTTAGTAAATTATTAAAGTGGAAATGCTAATATATATTGTTACGTGAACGATTAGCTACAACGGAAGGTATAAAACATGCATGCGAAAGAGGCACTTCCACTTTCCGTTAATGGTTTCTTCTGGGGAAGTAGGGGAAGGACTTTAGCTATAATGTTTCACATCTTAAAAAAATAATGATCTGAAAGGAATATGACAAAATGTAAACGTGCGTTAATTTGAGTGATGCGTAAACAGATGTCCGTTATATTATTTGTGTGGGTGTTAAGTTTTTCACGATTACGAGAAAAAACAACAAAACCAAAATCAACCACAAAGAGGTTACTAGGTTAGGTAAGACGGGCACACTCCATTATAGTCCTATGATACGTAGAAAGCTCGAGAAAAGGAAGTGTAGGGCCCCGGTCTTTTCAAAGAAACATGGTGGGAATGACGAAATAAAAAGATTTTTTTCCAAGGGCTAACTCCTATGGGATTTGATTAAAGGAAAACTAAAGAAGTAGTATTTACTCATGGACCGAAGAAAGGAAATGCTGATAACCACACATGTAAGAGCGTATCGAGCACACATAGGAGATAATGTGGTTATGTTATTTTTAAATTCGTTATGAAAATAGCACCCAAAGAAACCAAAGAGATGAGTTAGTGTGAAACCCAGAAAACCATCTGTGTTTGTGATATCCTAAAAATAATACACTTGTTCAGGCCATAGACGGTCAAAGGTTGGTCTCCAAACAAATCATATTCTGAGACTCAGAGGATTCAATCAGAGGCAAAATTTTCCCTTGAATTCAAAGCCACAGGGCTAGTAGGTTAATGAGAGTGTATCCTTCCTTGGGTATCTGAGAATGAACACGAGCACGATGGAGTGAAATGCAGCCTGGGAAAAAGGAATTATGGATCAGAATTTAGTACAAAGTAGGTGCTCAGTGTGCATTCGTTGAACTCACAGAACTGTCTCTATAACCAGAGGACAATTGAGGCAACCAGGCAAAGAAACAACGTGACACCCTAATTCTTTCAGTGAAATTCTAGCATGGTGACCCATAATATACTTTCCACATTATCTTTCCTTTTTAACTTCTATTTTTATCCCCTTTGTTAACTTGGCCCCAGGTTTAGTCAGTCAAGTGTCTGTCAGTGGCTGATAGAGTGATTTGTGCTTTGAAAAGCACTGTAGTAAGAAAGGCCTTTCATTTTGCAAAAGAACTCATCCTGTCAACCCCAAAGCCACTATTTAATGCAGGTATCTAGAAGCCAAGTGTATCAGGGGAAGCTGGGCCCCTCCCCTATCCCAAGGTATGAATTTTTATTAATCAAACTAAACAGAATAGGATTCCTCTTGCCCGTGACTGTTATAGGAATGAGAATTGTTGTAATTCTGGCCAATGAGACCAGAGGAAAACCTGCTGAGAAATTCATTTTGCCCCTAAAAAGGAAAACAGACATGGCTGTTCCCTTCCCCTGGTTTTCAAATCGATCGTGTGAGATGATATCCTTAGCCATCCTGCAACATGAGGACAAACCTAAGAGGAAAAGCCATACGTGGAGAAGAGCAGAATGGAAAGACAGAAGGAACCTGAGTCCTTGATACTCTTGTTAAGCAACCTCAGAACAGCTCTACCCTAGGATTTCTTGTTAAGTGAGCTGGTAACTGTTGTAAATATTTATGCTAATTTTAATTGAGTTTTCTGTTTCTTGTAGCAGAAACTATCCTAATGGTAACCTCCTCCCCCAAACTGTGTTTATCACATTCCATTAGGCAAGATGTCCATCCAAAGTAGCTCTGTGAAGACAGTCCATATCTTTTAAAATTGGAGTCACTGGGAGGGGTGCTGGGTGGCTCAGTCAGGTAAGTACCTGACTCTTGATTTCAGCTCAGTTCAAGATCTCACAGTTCATGAGATCAAGCCCTGCATCAGGCTCTGCATTGGCAGTATGGAGCCTGCTTGGGATTCTTTCTCTCCCTCTCTCTCTGCCCCTCCCCTGCTGCCTCTCTCTCTCTCTCTGTCTGTCTGTCTCTCTCTATCTCTCTCACAAAATAAAAATAGACACTAAAAAAAGGTTTTTTTGATTAGGGTCACTGGGTCCCAAGACAAACTCATTACTTGAGGATTTATGATCTCTCTTCTCCTGGGCAGTGTTTTAGAAGGCCCACAATTCTGGCAAGCATGCATTCAGTCGACAAATATTCAGGAACCTACTATAAGCCAGGCACGATTTTAGAAGTTGGAAATTACAGCAGCAAGCAAGAATGTCACGCTTGCTATTCCCATGGAGCTTATATTTGAGGGTGAGGGGCAACAATAATAAACGAGTAAACAAATAAGATGACTTCGGATAGTGGTCAGTGTCATGCAGGATAGAAAGCTGAAGTGCAGTCGTCATGTGACTGGTGAGGCACACGGCCATTTTAGACCAGGCAGGAGCACAGGTCTCTCTGAGAAAATGACATCTGAGCGCAATCAACGAAAGAGCCAGCACATGGGGATCTGGGGACAGATTCCCAGGCAGAAGTAAAGACCCTGTGCAAAGATCCTGGGGAAGGAATGAGCTGGGGGTGCTTTAGGAACAGAAAGAGCGAGCAAGTGGCTGGAAAAGCATTAGGGAAGCAGAGCACTGGAAGACAGGGTCAGATAAGTCTGCAGTGACTGCGTCAGGGAGGGCCTTGAAGATTACGGCAGGAGGTCTGGATGCTATTCTAAGTGCTAAGGAAAGCCATTGGTGCATTTGTAGGGAGGGCATGACAACCCATGATCCAATTATCAGGAGGTTTCACTGCAGTCTGCCCTCTGGTTTGATTACTTTAAAAGGCCATTTTCTCTCTTTCTCAGCAGGGCAGAGCGCTGAACGAATCACAGCGCCCTGGGATGCCGCCTGAGCCCAGGGAGCCAAAGGAAGGGGCTATGCAGAGGCTCTCGCTTTGGTCCTATCCTACACAGTCCGTTTACAACGCTGGCTGGTCTCCATAAGGGAGACATGGACTCTGACGTATGAACTAGTCAACAAAACACCAAATCCACTTCATTGACTTCACTGTCCTGTTGGAGGCCTCACAACAAGCAGCAAAACCTGCTTTTAAAAAAGGGGTGGGGGTGGGGAAAGTGGGTCAGGGCTCCCCTGCTTGGTAGCGTGTTGAGCGCTGGGCAAACTCCAATAGCAACCACTCCCCTTGGAGGTCCCTACTGAGCAATTTGAGTGATGTCAGTACTAAGGGCCTCCGAACACCATACGCTCTCTGAACCTGACCTCACCCGTGGTTTTCCTGGTAACTTTTTAAAACCATTACTTCCTGCCCTGTGCTTTATTTATCCCACATGTTTATTTTCTATACAGTCTATTCCAAAACAGAGCTCTGTGTGAGTTTCCAGGTCACCGCGTCCCATCAGGGCAAACTCAACAGATGTGGGATGAGCTGGAAGGTAAAACAGGCCATCGCTGGCGAGGCTAAGCACAGGCTGCCACTGCTGAGCCGGGTTCTTGTTCTGGGGCTGGCGGGGGAAAGTCACCATGTGCAATCCATGCAATCAGTCTCCTTCTCAGAAGGACATCCTGTGGTGGGCAGGGCGGGTCCCCCCAACCCCCACACCCCAAGAGTGTTCCTTGCTGACATATTCAACATGAGTGTGGAGGTCAAAGAGACATCCACAGATTCCTGAGAAGCCTGCTTTAATTTCTTTTTTCTTCTGAGGGCAGCAGCAATTTCCTTCCATTTAATTCGTTCTTTGGGTCTCCTGGCACGGTCCACTGTTGTCATGGCAACGGGGACCAGCAATGCTGCTTTCTGAGGTTAATGCACCCTGTGGCCCACTGCCCACCGGTCTCAGCTCATCTCCAACAGCCTTGCCTGACCCTGCCCCCCACAGCATCCTGGCACCACTGTAAAACCAGGAGCTGACAGGACTTTCAGACAAGATTGATGTCCCTTGCTCCTCCACCAGATCCCTACAAATAATAATTTAAAAAAAAAAAAAAAAAAAAAAAAAGGAAGAAGAAGAAGTTTGCTTTTGGCTGTGGGCTGTTTTCTTTGACCTCTTCTGCCTAGAAAACCCATTCTTCGGCATCTTGTGAGGGTGGCTCGGCATGACGAGTGGTGGTGATGAACACGGTATTCATGGAAAGTACTGGAACGTAAGCACAACCGAGGAAGAAGGCTTTCCTGGGTTCTTTATCCTTTATTATTATTTATAATATGTTATTTATTGTTATGGTATTGCCAGTACCTAGAACAGGGCACCTGGTTCACAGTTCGCCTTCGATACAAATACACTAAGTTAATAACTAACTAACATCCACTGAGCTCTTACTGTGTGCCAGACACCATAGCACGTCACACATATGTGTCTCAGTTTTTATTATAGGATTATTGTGAGATCTAAAGAAAGCACTTATTTCACTGTTACACATGCGAGGCATTGCCCTAAGCGCTTGATGTATGTTAATTAAATTGATCTTCATGGGGCATCTGGATGGCTCGGTCGGTTAAGCGTCCGACTTCAGCTCAGGTCATAATCTCATGGTTCGTGAGTTCAAGCCCCACATCAGGCTCTGTGCTGACAGTTCAGAGCCTGGAGCTTGCTTCAGATTCTATGTCTCTGTCTCTCTCTCTCTCTCTCTCTGCCCCTCCCCCGCTCAAGCTCTGTTTCTCTGTCTCAAATATAACTAAACATTAAAAAAAATTTTTAGGGGTGCCTGGGTGGCTAGGTCAGTTGAGTGTCTGACTTCAGCTCAGGTCACGATCTTGTGGTTCATGGGTTTGAGCCCCACATGGGAATCTGTGCTGACAGCTCAGAGCCTGGAGCCTGTTTCAGATTCTGTTTCTCCTTCTCTCTCTTCCCCACCCTCGCTTGTGCTCTGCCTCTGTCTCAAAAATAAACATTAAAAAAATTTTTTTAATTGTTTTTTTAATTGATCTTCATAACAATAGTGCAGTGGCTTGAATGTTGGCCCCTAAAAAGATATGCCCACAGCCTACTCCCCAGAAACTAGGAATATGACCTTATTTGGAAAAAGGGTCTTTGCAGATTTACTTAAGCGTCTCTAGATGAAACCATCTTGGATTATCCAGGCAGGTCATAAAGCTAATGTCAAGTATCCTTAGAAAAAACAAAAGAGGGGCACCTGGGTGGCTCAGTCGGTTAAGCGTCCGACTTCAGCTCAGGTCATGATCTTGCGGTCCGTGAGTTCGAGCCCCGCGTCGGGCTCTGTGCTGATAGCTCAGAGCCTGGAGCCTGTTTCAGATTCTGTGTGTGTCTCTCTCTCTGCCCCTCCCCTGTTCATGCTCTGTCTCTCTCTGTCTCAAAAATAAATAAACGTTAAAAAAAAAAATTTAAAAAAAGAAAAAACAAAAGAGGAGATGACACAGAGAAGAGGGGAAGAGCCATGTGACAATGGAGTAAAGAGATGCAGCCACAAGCCAAGGAAGACCTGGACCTTCCAGAAGCTGGAAGAGTCAAGGAAGGATTCTCCCATAGAGACCTGGCAGGGAGCAGGGCCCTCAGACACTTTGATTTTGGCCTTCTGGCCTCCCGAACTCTGAAACAATAAGTTTCTGTTGTTTTAAGCCACCAAGTTTGTGGTAATTTGTTATGGTAGCCCTAGGACACTAGCATAAATCCTGTCTGTTTTCCCAGAGAAAGAAACTGAGCAAGGAAGATGACATGATTGGCCCAGGTTTCCATGGTAAGTGGCCGAACTGGAATCTGAACCCAGGCAGTCTGGAATGGAGTCCTTGCTCTTCACGTTACATTCACCCCTGAAATGCATCTGTTGAACATCTAGGAGTTGCATCATGTGTATTAGATGCGATGTAGCTGTAAACACAACAGACCAAGGTCCTCGGGAAGATTATGTGCATTCAGAGAGGATGACTAATTTGTCTAAGGTCACACAACTGGGGGAGCTGGGACCCAGCTCTTCTCTCTAAAAAAGAACGGGAGTCACTGGCTTAGTTGCACTCTGTAACCTCTAACTACAAGATGAAAACTGGGGAAGAGTGGGGAATGGCAGCAGCTGTCCCCTTGACCTCTAAGCAAAGTCCCTTGTCAGTAGGGTTCACTCAGACTGCTCAGACAGCCTTGTGACCGTGGACCCAACTGGTCTACCATGAGGCAGAAGCAGAGACCCTCTCTACCTGTGCCATCAGGATGACCCAGACTCTGGGGAAAACACCTTGAGGAGACGGTTCAGGTTGACATTGCCCTTGCAGGGTGTGGGCGGCCTGAGACATCTGACTTAACTCTTCCAGCACCAGGGGCAGGTCTGCTCCTGTTTGCAATGGAATAATTTGAATTCCACCTGGAGACCAAAATGACTTATTAAGTGAAACCAGACGGCACCCCCCAGGTCCAAGTGTAAAATCTCTGAGTGGCGCATCTGCACTTTCAACGAGGCAGAGATGTGTCCTGGGACTTCCGACACCTAAAGACAAACACATTTGAGAGGATGAGGGTGCCAGAAGGGGCTGGATATGGGTTTTTAAATTTCTTTCTTCCTTCCTTAGATTTAAAAAAAAAAATGACAAGAAGAAAAAGGTAGGTTACCCTGAATAAATGTGGTGTAATTTCCTTTTTTGAATTGACTTTAACTAGAACAATTGTGGAGGCAAAGGGAACAGAAATGGCAGGGGGTGGGGGAGGATAAAAGAAAGAATGAAAAAAAGAAAATGGGAAGGGTAGGAAAAGCAGAAAGGACTGGGGAAAAGGAGACAGAATAGGGAAGTCTACCAGAAGAAATAAAGAAAAATACGAGTATCAAGTGGCAAGGGGACATTGACAGAGAATAAGGAGATAATGAAAGAGAGAGACTAAAATCAAGATGGGTAATCAGAGGAAAAACGGGGAAGAAAGATGGTTATTTTCTGTGTCAGTTTTGCAAATGACCCTCCACCTGGGGCTCCAGCCACCCCCTCCCCTTAGCCATTGCTCAGGGGACTCTCTATCAGTCTACTGAAGAGGCAGGAGGCTATCAGTTTACAAGAAGAGAGGAAGCAGGGGAAGAGGAAAGAAAGCAGACAAATTACTAAATGAGGAAGCCAATTATCCAGTGCACCATACTTCAAGCTGTCAGTAGGCTGCTATTCCTCAGGCACCTTTGAGCAGAGTGGGGACTTAGAACTCCAGAGTTTGCTGCCATCTGGCCTTTCCAGTACGATCATCTCTACAGGCTTCCCCTGGCCACAGCCGATTGCCAGCATGCTGAGTGAGATGTCTCCAAATCAGAGACCACTATTATGGTACCAATGGATCACAGGGTCACAAAAGCAGGAGAGCCTTCCAAATAAAACTGCCCAGGAGCCATTTTGGTTTCCTATTTGTACGAACCACGGGGCTTATTTGGAGCCCTCTGCTGACTTCTCTAACAGCAACAAACATAAAAAGCCAAAAGCAATAGACACTGGCTATAGTCAAGAAGTTAGACATGGTACAGGGTGAAAGATCTGTTGTGAGTGCCAAAGGCTAGCACACGGAAAGCAGTTCAGCACACAAGCACCTTAACGGACAGGGAAGTCTTTATTTCCACATAAGCCCCTCACAAATGTTGACACAGAACAAAGGAAACACCACCTCATCCAGCCACATGGGCTGACCAGGGCATGGCCAGCGCAAGAGTGGCCCCCACATGATCTGATGTGGGGAGGAGAGGGCAGAGGAGGTCAGACAGGGGATCAAAATGTCTGGAAAAGGATCCTGTTAGCCGGTGGCAGGTTCTACTTTGGAAGAAATACGAATCCTAGAGAAAAGCTGGGGCACGGGGCAGCCAGCAGCAGCACGGTTATATAACATCTCCATCCTGAGTAAGCAGCCAAGCCACCTCCAGCAGCGGACACGTGTGCAAAGTTTAAATTTATGATACACTCTATTTTCTTGTTTCCTGAATACAGTCATGGGATGTGGTTGGCTTGGATGTGAAGGGAGGCAAAGGAGCCCAAGAAAGGGAAAATGTCAGGTGCACAATTGATAAGGTTACCTGGGGGATAAAAGACGCTGACCTTTCAGTGATGACTATACCCTCAAGTCCCTCAGAGGGCAGAAATGGTAAATCAGCCTCTCCCCTCACCAGCGTGCTGTGTGATTCCATTAACGACCCTCTCCTTCTCTACGAAGAGTGATGACTGTAACTCTCGAAAACATTTATAGTGACTGAAACACCCACTTTCATGCTCTGGAGGGAAAACGGATTCGTCACATTCACAGTTTCTATAACAACGATTCTCAGTGTGAGGCCCGTGGACTACTTGCGTCAAAACCACCAGGGGCCCTTGTCAAGAGTGCTGAGTGCTGAACTGAAGTTTCTTGGGAATGGGGCTCAGGAATCTACATTTTCTTAGAGTAGCTCTGCTGAGGATTCGTCGGCACTCTCAAGTTTAAAAAGCACTCTTCTATCACAGCTATCCATGGAACCCTTCCTTCTTTCTCTTCATCCAGCTTTTCTTCTTTTTTCTTCCTTCCTTCCTTGCCTCCCTCCATCCACCTATTACAACCTTCATTTGAGGCACCGTGTTGAGCGCTAAGGGTGTATCAAACACAGAGCTCACACTGAAAATGGCCGCAGCAAGAAAACACATAAACATGCATCTGTAGCTCTAGTCTAAAAGCTAACAAACCATGAGAAGACGAGTTTGGCTCCCTTCTGTGAAATGCAGGATTTATAAAATATAGTTGCGGAAATTAACACACACACTAACGATCACAAGCAAGACACAGTCACTTGCATAGACAATTTCCATCGAGAACAAGTGTGTAAACATCAACACATTTACCAGACTTGCCAAAAGCCTTTGCTCCATGCATTATCCTCATCTAGTTATTTGATTACAACAAACAGAGCACAGCCATCTTCACTTAGTATGGATAAGAAATAAAGTCACTGAAATCTGTGCCAAGGGCATAACCACCTGAACAAGTAAGTTAAGGTTGGCAGGAGAGACCCACCATAGAGGCCAGGAAATTCTCACCCACGAGCAGAAAGAAATTTCTACCAAGCCTGCAATTATTCCCTCCAAGGCAATGAGAAAAAGAGAGTGGCACGAAAAGCTGCTGGAAAGTGATTCTGGAGATGGTCATGGGACAGTTTGGTTCATCTTCTCTTCTCATTACACCAACATGCTCCATGGGAAAGGAAATAAGCGGCTCTGAATTACACTCTGGCCCAAACACTCATCCCAATACCTTGCCTCAGGCAATGCAGACTAGATATTCTGCTGTGTTTGGTCCAGACGATGACACCCTCTATCAGTGCCCCAGTAAGCTGAGAAGCAATTCCCTTCTGTGAAGAGGAATTCATTCTTGGGATTTCCCAGTTGATCATCTTTGTGCACCATCTCAGTCAGACCCCGGGGGCTCTTCCCTCTGTTCTGCCCTAATCTTATGTGAATCCCAGACCCCACTACTGTCCTTTCCGGGTTCACAGTCTCTTCTACAACAGCACCCTTGAGCCTTCTCCACCCTCCTTCCTTCCATCTTTTCAACTTCCAGAATGAATGAGAATGAAAATGAAACCAGCTCCCTGGTTTGGCATGTACTTTAGTTCTGCAAATAAATAGGGGGAAAGATCTCCAAGAATCTCATGTCAACCATAAAATATGCTTGTGAGGAATACTGGTTTCCTCGGAGACAAAGAAAAGAAAAAGCAAGTGCAAAGTGCACACCATAGAAGGTTCAGGAGATGGCAGCAATGTGGTTTCAGCTCTGCAGGTCCAACTTAAACAAGAGAGCAATGGACCAGAAGGAAACCCTGTCTGATAGCCATTAAAAAATTCCACTGCCTGGTAAGAAACAACCTATTTCCTGCGAGGTGGGAAGCTGAACATGCCATCAGTCAAGATGCATAGCAAACCCACCTTGGGAAAGAATCCACCGGTCTTACAGTCAAATGATAGTATTTCTACCCGTTTGGATTTTGCGTAAAGCTACCTATTACCCTGGTTTTCAAACTGTGTTCTATCTATAGCTATGCCCAGTGTGTGTTTGTTCCTACCTCCAGGTCCTGCCTGTAGATTGGGGTGTCAGATCAAAAAATAATAATAATAATAACAAACAACTCAAAAAGCTTGAAAACCACTAGCATAGCAAAATAGATTACATGGGTTTTCAGGTGCTTGGGCCAAGGCAGAAGATGAAAATAGAAGGAACAAAGAGAGGAAATCACTCAACCTCAAGACCACATCAGCTTGGTCTGAAATCTTGCAAAAGATTATGTCAACTCTGGCAGTTGCCAAGTATTTGGGCCAGGGTAGGGAGGGCTAGAGGAACACCTTTTTCAGGGAGACATTTCCACCCTCTTTCTATTCTCTTGATTTATATAAAGTGATTTCTCAGAAAATTATCAGCAGCTGATACAAATAATAAGGAAACCCTCCAAAGACAGACTCGGTGGTTTTAGCAACTCAGGCCATATGAAAGACTTCACAGGTCTTGAGTTCCACAATCATTTTTAATTGCCTTAGCTAATCGTCTCTGTGACCTACTGTCACTCTCAACGTTCAGTGAATAGCCAATACATGGGCTCTTAAATCTGTGCTATTGAAGCAGACCCAAGAAGCTCCCTTAAAACCCAGGTGTGCAGTTTTTCAACGAGAACCAGGGGCGGGGGAAAGGGTGTGATATGTATTGTACCCAATTTATAAAAAGAATTGTCAGTTTTTGGAAAATCTTATCTAGTGTAGGTCTTGGCTTCAAAGCTTTCTAGGAAGCAACCTAAAAACATCAGAAAAAGGACAAGTTCTGGACTCATCACTTGTGGACCAGCAAGAAGAGCACAGCCATACAAAACTGAGGAAGAGGAAAAGTAGCAATTATCTGCTGCCCATCTGCCTCCAGCTCCCACCTTCCTCTTTCAGCTTCCTGCCTGGTGATTTCTCACATACTCAACACCGTCACCCCCACCATCCTCACCCTCATGTTTGAGCTCTTATTATGTGGCTGGCATTATATTTTACAGACACTACCTCATTAATTCTTACAATATACTTACAATGTGGATACTATCACTATCAGCATTTGCAAGTGATAAACCTAGTGCCCCAAAATTTTGGACGACAACCCAGGAGACAGCTGGTAAGCAATGGAGCAAGACTCAAAGTCACTTCTTTTGCTCCAGAGCCTGTATACACAGCCAGCATAAAGACGAAAGGGGTGTTCGTTCCATTTGACAAATGAAGGTGACCCTGAGGTATGACAAGGAAAAATACATAACAAGGTTTAAAAACTTGACATTCGTGGGCACCTGGGTGGCTGAGTCCATTAAGCGTTTGACTCTTGATTTCGGCTCAGGTCATGATCTCATGGTTCATGAGATCTACCTTGCATCGGGCTCTGTGCTGATGGCACAGAGCCTGCTTGGAATTCTCTCTCTGCCTCTCTCTCTTTGCCCATCCCCCACCTCAAAATAAATAAACATAAAAAAAAAAAAAACCACCTTGACATTCATATAAAGTTAAGCCAAAGCAGATTCAGTGGTATAGAAATACTATGATTTGAGGGGATTTCAGTATACAAAGCAAGAAATTTACGAGTATTGAGATTCAGTAAATTAAAAAAGAAAGAAGCCTTTGATTTCTTTAGTGACATAATGCTGGCAAGCCTTGTCTTTGAAGATTCCTGGCCCCGGACAGCAATATGCAAGGCACATAAAAATATGAGAGGCATATTAAAGAGTTTCCCTGAAACTCAAATTGTTTCAGTAAACTAAGTTGCCTGAGAGACGTCTGTCAAAGATGACAAGAGAAGAAGGGAAAACGGATAATAACATGTCCCCTGGTGTCATCTTTGAAGACTTTTAAGAAGTGGTAAATTGTCCATTTAGAAGCAATCACTGAGGAGTTTTCATTAAGGGTATTAAAAAAAAATCAAACCTGCATTGATTCCAGTATTTCAAAGATCCAGTGAAAGGAAAATATTCCCATTGCTTATAACCTCTTTTCCCTGTCTCTTCAGCACCAAGATCACTGGTTCAGGAGTATGCAGTCGGGCATACACAGAAACAGTAAGAAATGGCAGTGCACACATTTGTTACCTGCAGAGATCATTCGTGTTAGAGAATGCTTTCAAGATTATTAGGATGTTACTGGTGAGATATTAAGGTGGACCACAAATGATGCGCAGACCTTATGCTGGGCAGTACAGGGCACCAAAGAGGTTATATAGCAATTTGGTGGACAGGGCAGAAAAGCAAAATGCCTTAGGTTTGACAGGTATCACCAAAGTGACCAGACTCCTTCTGTCTCTGAAATAGAACCACAGTCTTTGTCACTTAATAGAGTGGGTGGGTTAGATTCCACAGATGGAGGCTCCAACCTCAGCTCAGATAGAAGGGAAAAACAATCCCTCATCACATGACAGAGACAAAGTCCATTAGGAACACTCCCTGCATACAGTCAGGACATCTTCCACAACATATGAAGTGATCACAAATGAGCAGATTTGGGTATTCATGGTGACGTGGGCATACTCACACATCACGTCCAGAATTCTCCCCCATAAGCATCTTTGCTGCAAGCATTTTTAAAATATTTTTTGTTTATTTTTGAGAGAGCACATGCACGAGCAGGGGAGGGGCAGAGAGAGAGGAGGACAGAGGATCCAAAGTGGGCTCTGGGCTGACAGCAGACAGCCTCATGCAGCGTTCTAACTCACGAACCATAAGATCATGCCCTGAGCTGAAGTCAGACACTTAACTAAGCCACCCAGGCACCCCTGTTGCAAGCGTTTTAACTATAAGCATTTTTACTGCAAACATTTCCACCACATAACTGATTAGCTGTAAGGCAATTTTGCCACAAAAGATAAAATCAGGAAAAATAATAGAGTGACATGTATCACAAACGACACAATGAGGGGCGACTGGGTGGCTCAGTCGGTTAATCAGCGACTCTTAGTTTCAGCTCAGGTCATGATCTCCCAGTTCATGGTTTCGAGCCCTGCACCTGGCTGGCGGTGCAGGGCCTGCTTGGAATTCTTTCTCTCTCTCTGCCCCTCCCCTGTTCGTGCTCACTTGCCCTCTCTCTCTCTCACTCTCTTTCTCTCAAAATAAATTAAAAAAAAATTTTTTTTAATTTAAAAAAAAAATTTTTTTTTAACGTTTATTTATTTTTGAGACAGAGAGAGACAGAGCATGAAGAGGGGAGGAGCAGAGAGAGAGGGAGACACAGAATCTGAAACAGGCTCCAGGCTCTGAGCTGTCAGCACAGAGCCCGACACGGGGCTCGAACTCACGGACTGTGAGATCATGACCTGAGCTGAAGTCGGACAATTAACCAACCAAGCCACCCAGGCGCCCCTAAAAAAAATTTTTTTAACTACATAATGAAACATGAAAAATAAATAACAAAACTTAAGACTTTATCACAAAACACAAAATATTCTAATACATTCACAAGGTATAGTGTAGATTCATGGTAGCAGAGTACAAACAACCGATTTTATTTTGTCGACTACCCGTAAGCACGTGTCTTCAAAGGGTTTTGTCCATAGTATTATACGTTATTTTTCTGCTTGTTGACTCATCTCCTCACTCTGCATCACACTTTTTCCTCTAACATTTCTTTCTTCATTAAGAGAGGTATTACTTTCTTGGGGCACCTGGGTGGCTCAGTCAGTTAAGCATCTGACTTCGGCTCAGATCATGATCTCAGAGCTCATGAGTTGGAGCCCCGCATCTGGCCCTGTGCTGACAGGTCAGAGCCTGGAGCCTGCTTCGGATTCTGTGTGTGTGTCTCTCTCTCTCTCTGCAGCCGCACCCCCCCGCCACTCGCTCTGTCTCTCTGTCTCTCTCTCTTTCTCTCAAAAATAAATAAACACATTTTTAAAAAAAAAAAAGAGAGAGAAGTATCACTTTTCAGATACTCAAATGCTTATTCGTACCTGAGCTTTGTATTATATTGTGAAAGCCTTCTACACTGGTGCTTGCTCTCGGTGGACTATCAAATTGGAATGTTGATAGACATTCTACAGTTGAGGAAACGTGGGTTCAAAACTCTGCAACAGTGTATAGACCATTATGATGGCTAAGATTTATATAATATAAAAATAGGAGTACCATGTCAAGGAGAAAAATGAAACCAACCTGTCAACCAGTTTATTAACCCAACCAACTGTCAAACCAAACTGTCAACCAGGTTATTTTTTATCCTTTAAGGCAAAACTGCCTTACAGCCAACTGGTTATGAGATAAAAAAATCTTGTGGCCAAGATGCTGCCTGAAAATTCCCTAGAACCTTCATACACAAACACTCTATACACACATACACCCCAAAATTTGGGGTAATGGATAAAGAAGACCTTCTTAAATGAAATTCTCTGGCTCTGCTTATAAGAATAATGTATTTCTGTATCACTTACATAATGAGAAATAATTTTAAGATCTTTAAATATATCAGGTACATCCTTTTTAGCAATGGGACTCCCTCCCCTTCACACACAAGAAACAAAATAAAGTAACTCTCCTCCTCCACAGGAGACTGCCAGCATAATTTCTCCATTCATTCACTCTTTCCACAATCATTTCCTGGGAGCCTACTGCATGCATAGCTGTGTTCTATGAACTAGTCTCCTCTTGGAATAGACCCTCTACTTCAGAGTTTCTTTATTTCCTGATACTCTCCAGAATTCATCTCCTAACCCCGAACTTTCTTCCACCCAGGTCTCCCAGGTCCATGAGCTCTGGTTTCTGAACTCGTACCCCAAGTCTCAGCCCTTGCCAGGAGTTGTTCTTCTAGGCACTCAGCTCCTCCTCAACAAATGATAACACAACCATTAGCCTCTGTACCCCTTAACTATACTTATTCCAACTGCGACTACACAGGGAACATTCCCCTGTCTACAAAGGTTAGGCATGGGGAGGGGTATTCGCCACCAGTCGCCCCTGCCGCATCTCATGGTAGAAAAATTCACAGTGAGACACAGATCCCCATCTGAATACTGCCCCTACTCCTTGCTATACACAGAGACAGTGGATGGTTATTTTGAAGCTTCAGATCTGCTAACCTCCCACCCAGACATCTCTAGGTTCTGCTCTGCCTGCAGCTGGAGAGAAAGGAGACATCTGACACTAATGAGATTTAGTTCTCATCTCAGCTTTATCATTTCTGCCAATGAACACTTTCCAGGCCAAAGCTCAGCTCATTCTTCCTTGATTTTTTTTAAAAAAAGGCCTGTGGACCTTGCACTTGAAGCTCAGTTCCCATTAACTTTCCTTTCTCTAGTCTGCCTCCAAAACCAAGCCATTTTGCAAAAGCAAAATCCCAAGTGGCCTGGTGGTGGTTTGGCAAGTGGCAGATTTCTCTGGGAGAGAGAGAGAATTTGTGGGTAAAGGGTTAAACATTAACATGCTTCCCTGGAAGGTCTCTTCTATCCTGTTAATGGAACCCAAGTGCAAACCTTGGCAGGAATTGCCCATTAGCTCATGACAGGTGTAGGCTTCATGCTGTTTGCTGCTGCATTTCTAGCAAAAAATCAGGGACATGGGGACCACTCCATGACACAGTAGGCTGGAACAGATTGCTTTGCAGAGATCTCTTCTGGCTGAAATAATTCCCTATAATAACTTCCTTGACACGCTGTTAGGATGGCCTATTTCCAAGGTAATGGCTGATGCATGAGGATATAATAGACATCATCTGTGGTCTTCCAGAGACGAAGCTGCCAGAAATACCCTGCTGCATTCTTCTGAGAGAGGCGTTCACCCATCCAGCAATGTTTACTAAATTGTGTCCCTTGTTACACACTCCCCAGCAGCCTCCAGTTCTTTCCACATCATAATGTTCACTTTTGAATCTAACTCTGAGGCCACAAATTCAAACATCTATGGGAGCAAGCCAGATACATAAATGACCGAGGCAGGCAAGTGACAAGCAGAGAGAGTCTCTGCCTGTCTAAAGGGAGAGGCCACTCGCTTCCACTCAGTGCTTTTCCCTCCAGGATGCTCTTCTGGAAGAACTCTTTGCACATCTCTTCTGTTTAAAATTAAGCTCCGAAACAACCTCCTGACACAGTGTCAACCTGATCTGTATCCTGGGCTGAACAGTGTCCCACCCCAAATTCATGTCTACCTGGAACCTCAGAATGTGACTTTATTAGGAAATAGGATCCTGGCAGATGCAATTCCTTAAATAAAGATGAGATCGTACTGGCTGAGGGTGGGCCCTATATCCAATGACTAGTGTCCTTATAAGAGGAAAGACACAAAGACACACAGGGAGGAAGACGCTATGTGAAGACAGAGTCAGAGATTCGAGCGATACATCTACAGGTCAAGGAATGCCAAGTCATGCCAGGGACTGTCAGCAACTACCAAAAGCTAGCAGGCATAGAATCACCAGGCTGAAGCGGGGGACTCCATCAGATTTGCATTTACTTTTAACAATTTTTTTTTTGACTTACAAAAGAGCAAAACATTTCAGCAAAAAAGAACAAGAACAAACGTGCTTGTGGGCCTCTGTGCTCCATCGTCTGAACTATCACGATGACCCCAAATCTACTCAGGCTCCTTTCAATCCACTCTCTATACTGTAGCCAGAGGGATTTTCTGAAAACTCAAATCAGATGATGTCAACCATCTCCCTCCAATCCCTTGCTCTTCCAATAAAGACTAAAATCTTTACCATGGCCCACAAGGCCCTGCACGCTCTGGCCCCTGCCCTGTCTCACTCTCTGTCTCACAGGCTTCTAGTGTCTCACAGGCTTCTAGTGGCTCATGCTCCTTGTGTTCTCTTTAACCTCAGGACCTTTGCACCTGCTGGTCCCTCCACCTCAAGTATCCTTATCTCCCCCACCTCCACAGTGTGCACGTACACACGTTCACACACATGCTCACGCATCCATATGCCCCTTGCACCTGGCTAATGCAAGGATGCTCACTTATTCTTCAGCTTTCAGGTCAGGCATCGTTGCCTCAGGAAAACTTTCCCAGACCTCCTTCTCTTCAAAAAAATCAGTCCCATCTCATTCACATACTCCCATGGTACCATATCCCTTTGAAATTTAGCAACTCCCACCTAAATGTGTGTGATCATCTGATTCATTCTGGCCCCTGCACTGGACTGTAAGCGTGTTACCTCACACCTAACATGGTACCTCCCATACAATACGGTCTCATAGGAGGCATACAGTATTATCCCTCCAGGGAGTTTGCACACTTCCCTCCTCCTCCTCCAGGTTAAACAATCTCTAGAGGCTCTTTACACCACTAGTCCTTGGCTCGTACTTTCACGAGAGTAACCATTTCACACTTTGCACTGTTCTACGATGTTCACATCTGTTTATATCTTCTGACCGCTGACCACACTGTGAGCAGGGATCACACCATGTTCGTCATTGCATCACCCAGTGTACGGGATAGATCCCTTGTCATACTTACAAGTATTCGTTGGATTCTTAAAGGCAGATTTTAAAACTTTACCGTATAATAATTGTGAGGAGGCCTTACGGAGATGTGTGGGATGGACAGACAGGATGGCAGAGCTGTTCGGACAGGGAGGTGCTCAGGACCCCAGGCTCGAACCCGCTTTGTGCTGCTTCTATGAGATTTGGGACCAGTCAGTTCACCTCACTGTGTCTTAGTTCTTTACCTGGAAAATGAGGATAAGAACAGTACCCGCAAGAGAGTGACATCCATAAAGACAGAAAAGGCGCACAACGTCTTAGAGCAGAGTGGGAACGGGCATACTCAGTACATCAGCCGTGGTTAGTACTAGCTTTTGTTGACAGAGTGAGTGAATGCTCTTCTTTACATTAAAAAATATAATACCGAGGGGGCACCTGGCTGGCTCAGTCAGTAGAGCGTGTGATTCTTGATCTCGGGGTCATGAGTTTGAGCCCCATGTTGGGCAGAGAGATTACTTCTTTAGAAAGTATAATAATTAGAGCAGCTAATGCCATCTAAGATGGAAATACTTGAAAGTTCACGGAAAGGCTTCAGTGGAAAAGCAACAATTCAAGAGGAAAAAAAATTTAAAGGTAGTGACCTAGTCCCCAAAAGCAACAGAACGGAGAGGGGGCAAAAGGCACAAGTCAGGGAGGGCAGCTTTGAACAGGAAGGCTACTTCTTTGCGATGCCAACTCTACTTTTTAGGAAGACCTCATTTGAAATGCCAGATATCCCACTGCATGGATTCCAGTCTGGTGCAAGTACCTTGCTCAGATGGGTCTACACTCAAAGTTGAACCAGTTGTTCTCAGCTGGGGGCTCTTCCCTACACTAAGGACATTTGACAATGTCTGGAGAAATTTTTAACTGTTATGACTGGGGCGGAGAGGGGTGGAGCAGGAAAAGGGGAGGGTGGGCAGAGAGCAGCTTGCTTCTGCCACCTGGAGGGTACAGCCCAGGACTCTGGACATATCCTACAATGCACTCGTCAGAACTTACAGCGCCAACAAAGAATTTATCTACCCAAAATGTGCTGAGGTGGAGAAACCTAGCTCTAGATAATGACATTTCAATATCGCAGAGTGCTAGCCACAAACATCACGTTACGGGCTTGGGTAATTTTGTGTTTGTGATGTATCAGCTAGCCCCTGTTGCCGAAGAAGAGCCTTCAACAATAATCAGTATGTTTTAGGACTTTGTAGACCACTAAGTAGTCTGCCTGGATCCAAACTAAATATCTCACCTCTTTCATCCACCCAGGTCCTGAAATGCCCTGTTGTGGCCACTGTCCTTCGGAAGAGACCACAGAGCCTCAAGGAGCTCCAATCTGTTCAGTGCCTTCAGGAAATGTGGGTTAATCACTTCAACCTGCATCAGTTTAACAGGGATTTTTCTGAGACCTGCTTATTGTTCCGCTGCTTGGCCTCTCCGGAGTTATCTATGACCGAAGTCTTACATTTATTTGTAGAGTAGAAGGTATATTTTTACTCTCACATCCCTTCCAAGTCCCTGAATTAAATTAGTATGAACTTTCCAAAATAAACTCACCTTTGAGTTGAAACCAAGCATGGAAAGTTTCAGTCCAAAAGGATACCTTATTGGAAAATTAGAGGCAAAGGAAAATGAGGATTATAACAAATATTTTAGTGTAACTTCAGCACTCGAAGTTACTGAGGATAGAGTATTGGTTATATAAAAGATTCTCCAACAGATTTGATGTACACAATCCAAGATTGACATTCAATTCCCTTTCCTTCAGACTGAAAGAAAAAGCAACTGGAAATAAATAGAATGGAAAAATCAGCACATGTGGATCTAATTCTGCACCATGTCACTGGTTAAAACCCAAGGAAAGAACACTTTATCAGAATGAGAAAAGGGAAATGATTGATAATAGGAAGGAAGATCTCCGATTCCCTCACTCCACAAACATAATATGTTGGATCACACCTACGGTCTAGTAGCATTTGTCAACCACTCCAAGTTAACATTTTATGTGAATGGCCACTGTGGTTTTTCCTACAGAAAACTGTTCTCAGAGCTCTAGGTGATTTGTAATAGAGATAGACGTTAGGGCATTCAGTGCTTGTTTTTTCTCTTGATTCTCAACATGAGAAACTATTTCCCAATGATGGGCAACACTTAGAAGATTCAAAATCTGTATAATTCGAAGGTAGGTACCTTTGCAATAATGTATTCAGAGGATAAGTGCAACTTGGCTCCCATAAGGCTCAGATAAAATACTACTAGGCAGGGCTCCTGGGTGGCTCAGTCAGTTGAGTGTCTGACTCTTGATTTTGGCTCAGGTCATGATCCCAGGGCCATGGTATCCAGCCTTGCATCACGCTCCGTGCTGCTTAAGACTGTCTCTCTCTCCCTCTGCCCCTTTCACCCGCTTGTGCACTCTCTTTCTAAAATACATATTCAAAATGAAATAAAATACTACTAGACAAGGCAACATTAAAACTAGTGCATGTTTGGAGCGCCTGGGTGGCTCAGTCAGTTAAGCGGCCGACTTCGGCTCAGGTCACGATCTCACCGTCTGTGAGTTCGAGCCCCGCATCAGGCTCTGTGCTGACGGCTCAGAGCCTGGAGCCTGTTTCAGATTCTGTGTCTCCCTCTCTCTGATCTTCCCCCGTTCATGCTCTGTCTCTCTCTGTCTCAAAAATAAATAAACGTTAAAAAAATAAAAATAAAAAAAAAAAAAAACTAGTGCATGTTAAAAACTGTAGAAAAACGAGCTATCCTCTAGAGAAAACTATTCTTTTTCAAACAATTTTTAGCAGCAACAGAATGCTTCCACCTTCCTGCCCCGCAAACAAACATACTGTCTTGGGCAAAACAGGAATACATAAAATGGACAAAAAGGAATCGCTTTCATAAAGCAGGGGTCCCAGAACCCCAGCCCTATCTCCCCACCCCAATACTCTTCTTTGTTCCAAATGACTATCCAGATAAATACATGGAAAAAAAAATGGTTTCAAAATTAATGTTTTCCTTTTCCTAAGGATTGAGTTGACATCATTTATAGCTAGCCCTTATTTAGACCACAGGAGCACCAAATCACGTTCTCTTAATTCTACCAGCTCGGAGAAATAGTAGTTACTGGGGAGTGTAATTTGGGCAAGGTGACTTCTGTTTTCACTTTCCGTGATTCTGTGTTAACTTGCATTTTTATGATTTGCCCCCTAAAAGCAGTTTTTACTTTTAAAAAAAAAGGTATCTTGAAAAAATTTAACATTTTACTAAGTTTCCTTTTTATCTTTTTGGTGACTACTTCTTCTAGATTGTATGCTGACAAATGAAAAGGCTACAAGGGACGAGCGCATCTTTCCTGTTTCTTCACCTACAACGTGATCCACCTATAATACACAATTTAACTATGGGGTTAGTCAAACCGATACACCCTATATTTTTTAAAGGGGACCTCTGCATTATCTTCAATAAATTTTAAATACGTAATCTCTGTGAATGTAAGATGCTTGCGCGGTGATGTCTGCAACCACCGTGTCGGAGTTGATTCTGTTTCTTGGATGGCTAGACAGAGATCGCCGCCTGCCATCATGACTCTACAGACAGCTCTTCCTCCACCTAAGGTATGTCCTTCCTACAAGGGAATGTCCTTGGCACGGGATCATGAAATCTTAACACTCCTAACCCGAAGGATATGTGTATATTGGGTAATTTATGTTTTCAAATAAAACATTTATTAAAATTCACGGGACCTTAAATTTATACTTGGAATGGGAAGACATCTTTAAAAAATTTTTTTCATCAGAAAATGATCCCCCAAAAGGCATGTAATCACCAAAACAGTAATCACCACCTCAAATCTGTAATCCTGCCAAAGAAGCCTGCACAACAGGAGTAGTCAGATGACAGGGGTTTGCGGAAGCTCACGTTCCCTAAAATATCCTTAGCATTCCTCTCGAAAAAGCATAGGGGAAATCAAAGCAGCTGAAATTGTGGCTTTTTTCCTGGCCAGTTCTGTAAAACAATATACCAAGGGCTATGCATCTTATCTTATGGTCCACATTTCCAGTGAAGACGAATACAGAAAGTACATTTGGATTGGCACATGGTTTGAAGTATTTTACTTTAGAGAAAGAAAAGTTGAGCAATCCTGGAAGAACTCCATATTCTTCTTTAAAAAAAATTTTTTTTTTTTAATTCCTCTTGAAAACTAGTTACTGCTTCGAGCAGGAAGGAAAGGTTCGGAACAGCTGTCCCTGAGTGAGTTGGGAGAATGTTAATCACTGTCCCTTCTCTCCTTTACTTAAAGATTAGCTCACATCCCAGACCCCTGCTAAAGGAAATCGCATACACTTAACTTTTGAGACCTACCATGAGGAATATTTCTGTAACAGTAGTAGGACGTCAGCCGGATCTAAAAGACGGTCAAGTCCGGAAATGTACCCCAAAGGCAACAAAAGCCCAAAGGGTCAGCAGCGGGCTGACTGGACATTTGAGAAAGTCATTTGTATCTTGACTTACGCTCCCCAGGAAAAAGTCAAACTTAACAAAAATGGTTTCAAAAAAAATGGAATTGACACATACGCGGGCATCTGCAACTTTAGCCAAAGCCTCCTTAGGCAAAGTGCACTTGCACAGACCATGTTAGGTTAAAAATATATTAAATGCAATTTCCTCTGTACATTGTTAAGTGAGGAAAGCAAGATGTAGGGAAGTAGCTAATATATAGTCCCACTGTAATAACAAACAGTAATTCTCCCAATCCCGAACAAAAAATTTTTTTTCCATATCCTTATTTGAGCATAGAGCTAGGTGTAGAAGGATATACAAGCTGCTAATTTTTTTTTTAATATTTATTTATTTTTGAGAGATAGAGAAAGAGAGAGAGACAGAGCATGAGCAGGGGAGGGGGAGAGAGAGAGGGAGACACAGAATCTGAAACAGGCTCCAGGCTATGAGCTGTCAGCACAGATCCAGACACGGGACTCGAACTCACGAACCGTGAGATCATGACCTGAGCCGAAGTCGGACGCTTAACCAACTGAGCCACCCAAGCGTCCCCAAACTGCTAATATTTTAACAGGGAGGAGGATAAGAGAAGGGAGGGAAAAGGAGTTAAAAAAAGAGACAGACAGACAGACATTGGATAGAAAAATATGCATGACCCAACACTGGATATGTGTACATTTTTAAATAGAAGAGAAACATAATTCTATGTTTTTTAAATAAAAGAGGGACACACTATTGTTGGGATAGAAAAATATTCATGGCAAGAACTAGAAGGTGACACAAACATTTGTTTCCAGGATGAAAACATAGACAATCTTCTTAAAGCCAGTGGAATAAGACATTTTAGCAATATGGAGTATGACAGATTCTCCACCTGTAGGTAATACACTTTATAATACAATGGTTAGATATAAAGATAAACATCAGGTGCATTTGAAAAGGGTCTTTTGGGGCACTTCGGTGGCTCAGTTGGTTAAGTGCCCAACTCCTGATTTTGACTCAAGTCATGATCTCATAATTTGTGAGTTTGAGCCCCACTTCTGGCTCTGCACTGACAGCGTGGACCCTGCTTGGGATTCTCAATCTCTCTCTCTTTCTCTCTCTCTCTCTTTCAAAATAAATAAATAAACTTAAAAATATATATATAAGTAGGTCTGGGACACTGTGCAGACAGTCAGTGTTCTATGGGATCTAAATGAATCAGATACAGCCTAAAAAAAACTCCAAAGGTTTGCACAAATGGGACAAGAAATGACACCAGTCCCTTCAGTCAATTTCCTCAGGCACCTGGTGGTCTGGAGGTCTGTGACCTCACAGAGCGCTGGAGATCACCACACCAGATTTGCAGAGCAGTGAAGTAAAAAGCTAAATCCTCAGTACATATAGCAAAACATGTCCCTAAGTCTATCAATATGGCAACAAGATGCTCCCCTTAGATGGTGGATAGGAAACTAATCAGAAAAAAAAGTTTTTGAGGAAATAAAATATTAAAAAATGTAAATGTGACGGAAATTATAAACAGCCTGGAGCTCCTCTCCCTTCGGGAACAGCTGTGTCTGCTAATCCCTTGAGGAGTCCTCCCTGCGATCGCCCTTCCTTCCTTCCTCTGTCTCTCTCTAATAGCTCCCTTGTTCCTGCTGGACAAAACTAGCCCTTTGTGGCTGCTCTCAGAACAACATTAAAAACAGGAATAGGGAAATTGTAAACAGGAGGCTTCTGGTCTACAGGCGAAGACACACACAGGCCTCTGAGGCCTACTTCATGCTAAGCAAAGAAACAGACCTTTGTTGCTAAAGGGATTAGGGCTGCGGGGTTTCGGAGGCGCTGCTGAGGCATTCAGCTGGCCTGAAGTAGGGGCTTTGTAAAGAGATACCTCCATTAGAGGTCTGTGAGCGGAAATCATTCATACTCTTTATACAATCTGGGTAATGTGATAGTGTTGGACTGTTAAACGCCTCTGGTGAGGCAGGGTCCTATCTCCTTGAATGGTAAATTCTTCAGCAGCTAAATAGATGGTGGTATATTACCTTCACTGACTTTGGTGTTGGTTTTTTTGTTTTTTTGGTTTTTTTGAGGTGGTGGGAGAGGGGGGAGGATGTCTTCTACCGTTAACCCTTAGTGGGAGTGACATTAAAGGATCACCCAGAACCAGACAGGCAAAGTCTTCCCAAGTCAGCTAAGAGACGGCCACTGAACTTCTGGTGCTGGCATCTTACATTATCAAAAATGGCCCTCTCTCCGCATCCTCTGCACATGGAGACCTTGATTGCTTTGTCCTCACATTCATCATGACGATGGAAATCTCCATAGGTGCCTCATTCCACGCCCTTTAGCCTAGAATCCCCCAAACGACCTAACCATTTCCTCTCTATCCTATGCCCACTTTCACCACTCAGCTCTTCCTTGCCTCACCCTTCCTGGGTTGGATGAGTGCCCCTTTCTCTGAGGTCTGTAGTGTCCTGTGCATATCTCTCTCGTTGCCTTCCCCATAAACTTGGAGACTCTTTGTATGGCTGCTACCCCAACAGATGATGAGTTCCTGGAGAGCAGGGGCTTATTTATCTTTGTATCTGCAATGCCTCGTCCTTCGTAGGTGCCTAGAGTTGTGTCCAGCAGGAGAAGGATGGAGTTGGGCTGCACTGCCTTTAGATCGGTCCCTATCATAGCTGGGAAGATTATATCTGCCTGTTTTAATGGCTTTGAGGAATTTTTAAAAATTCCTCATGACCTCTTGTAGAGAACCCAACAGTCTTCAGAAAGCAAGCAAAAAACACTGTGGTCAGTTAGGAAAGAAAAGGAATCCTCCAAGGAAGATGGCAAGAGGTCACTTCCCCACAAACAGCCAGCAGCCTTCTGAGTGACCTGGCTCATCCTGACCCTGCTTCCACATTCTCGATTAAGGGAGTGTCATCAGCAGAACGGAAATGTTCTTTGGGTTCATATTTAGTGTCTCTGGAAATAAATATTAATTATGGTATCAGATGTTGTACACTCAGAAAACTTCTGAGATAATTCCAGAAATAAAGTTCAAACAGTGGGAAGAGATGCTGCATCGGAGCTAAGGGACACTTTACCCCGGTAAGATCAGACCCATCCTAGCTGGCTGATAAACTCATCCCGGGAGAGACTATGGCTCCAGGTATACATGGGTGTTGCGGAAACTTCACTTAGAAGGGGTCCTGGTTGGGGTGCCTGGGTGACTTAGTCGGCTAAGCATACAACTTGGGCTCAGGTCATGATCTCACAGCCCGTGAGTTCGACCCCCGCATCAGGCTCTGTGCTGACAGCTCAGAGCCTGGAGTCTGCTTCAGATTCTGTGTCTCCCTCTCTCTCTGCCCCTCCCCCACCTGTGCTCTGTCTCTCTCCTTCTCTCTCTCAAAAATAAATAAATAAACATTAAAAAAGGGGGGGGGGGGCTGATTTCTGTAGAAGATAAACCTGCAAATGTGATGTGGCCTTTGCAACAAGTGATAGAAGGCTGATGTCTTTCTCCACTGCTGTTCTCAGTAATCAGGGACATGCTTCTCTATCAGCACAGCCTTAGATGTTATTAATTGTTGGCTCTTTCCATTGTTCACCATTTTCTATCTGGATTACCTCTCTTCTCGCCATTTGGCAGATGGGACTCTGTTCTTACATTATTAACATCACTGTCTGCACAAAGCAGTTACATATGGAAGGAAGAAACCAGCAATGATGCCATGGGCTTTGTCTCCAATTCTGCCACTTACTCAATCACCCATTCAGCCAACAAACGCTGAACATCTGCTATGTGCCACACACTGGGCTGGGCACTGAGAAGATAAGCATGACACAGGACTCACTCTGAAGATGGGGAGGCACACATAAAGAGTGGTGAATACCATGATGGCAATCTGCACAAAACATTCCCAGAGCATTGGGAGGCTGAAGGCATTCAAGGAAGCCCTCCTGAAAGAGATAAGTGCTTAGCCTAGAAGATCCTGGATGGATAAAAAAGCCACAAACATTTGGGAAAACTGCAGATACATGACTACGAACCAAATATCAAAAAAGTTTACTGTGTTATTATTAAATTCTTGGGTGTAATAATGTGGTTATGTAAGAAAATGTCCTGGAGCACCTGGGTGGCTCAGTCGGCTAAGCCTCCAACTTCTGCTCAGATCATGATCTCGTGGTCGTGGGTTCAAGCCCCACGTTGGTCTCTGTGCTGACAGGTCAGAGCCTGGAGCTTGCTTCGGATTCTGTGTCTCCCTCTCTCTCTACCCCTATCCTGCTCGCACTCTGTCTTTCTCTCTCTCAAGAATAAATAAACATAAAAAAAATTTTTTTAAGGGTCCTTGGGACACGTGGGTGGCTCAGTTGGTTAAGCGTACGACTTCAGCTGAGGTCATGATCTCACGGCTGGTGGGTTAGAGCCCCACATCAGGCTCTGTGCTGACAGCTCAGAGCCTGGAACCTGCTTCGGATTCTGTATCTCCCTCTCTCTCTCTCTGTCCTTTTCCCACTCACACTCTGTCTCTTCGTCTCTTAAAAAATAAATAAACATTAAAAAAAATTTTTTTAAGGGGTCCTTGTACTTAGGAGATACATGCTGAACTATTTGTGAAGAGGAGTCATGATATCTAAAAGTTACTTTCAAATGGCTCAGAAAAAGACAGGCCTATCTGTGTATGTGTGTGTATATATGTACTAAGGGGGATGGGGGGAAAAGAACAAATCTGCAAAATGTTATTTGGTCAATCTGGGTATATATATATACACATTTCTTATACTATTCTTTTAATTTACTCTATCTTTTTAATTTCCAAAATAGAATATTAGATAAACAATTGTTAAAAGCACACAGAGTTGACCCTTGAACAATGCAAGGGTTAGGGCCACAGACCCCGTGCATTCGAAAATCCATGTATAACTTTTGACTCCCCTCAAACTTAACTACTAATGGCCTGTTGTTGACCAGAGCCTTACCAATAACATCAACAGTCAATTTACACATATTTTGCCTATTAACATGTAATATATATTGTATTGTTACAACAAATTTTGCTGGAAATGTTATTAAGAAAACAAAATGTTATTACAAAAATCACAAGGAAGAGAAAATACATTTACAGTACTGTTCTGTATCTACAAGAAAAAAATCCACATTTATACATGGACCTCCGATGCTCAAACTTGTGTTATTCAAGAGCCAACTATGTATATAAAGCTATCACAAGTGCTAACACTGGACTGGAACAGGAAATGAAAAGAGAGCATTAGTCAGATAAAGATGGGGGGGAGGTACCCCAGGGAGAGGAGATGGCTAGAGCACGGGACTTGGGAGCGGTAGCTGGGATGCCTAGAACTACTCCTGGCCCAGAGGTGACACTTGTGTATATCTGCCCAATGAATGAAAGAGTTAAACAGTATCGCCTAGGCAGGGAACTGCAAGCAGATCACACCAAAGTGAGCATAAGGTTTACGTTAAGGAGCCAGAGCCGATTCGGCTATAGAGGCAGGAGGTCTGTCATGGAAGCCTTTGTATATTCTGCCAAGGTCCTGGGACTTTATCCTGTGGGCGATGGGAGCTATGAGCGGGAGGCAATGTGGTCAGATTAGCATCTAGAGGGACCACCCTGAAAGTCAGGTGTCATGTGGGGTGACGGAGCACAGACCTCAAGGCGGGAGACGAGGGTACCAGTCAGGATGCCTTTGGCTCCCTTAAACACAAAGCTCTGAGTCTAACTGCCGGAATTTATCAAGAGACTTATTATCCAACATAGCTGCAAACTCTGAGATGACAGGCCACAGACGTGGTTGATTCGGTGGCTCAAAAACGCAACCACAGACCCAGGTTCCATCCTCTCTCCAGGGCACCATGCTCTGTGGTGGGGTCTGCCTGCAGGCTGCCTTTCCTCATCTATGCCAGACGGCTGTAGCAGTTCCTAGAGTGATGTACGGATACAGAGAAGCCCACAGACAGAAGGGAGCAGTTTCTTCTTCGGTCTCTTTCTTAACAAGGAAAACTTCCAGAAGCTTCCCAGCAAATTTTGCCTCACATCCCACTGGCCCAGATTGGATCACAAGCCCACTTCAAAACCAATCACTGTCAAGGGACCGCGATTACACGTTTGGCTCAGAATAATAATTTATACACAGAGGGAATTAACTATGATGAATCATCACTCGAAACACTCGGGAGCCTACTGGTCCAGGCAGAAGATGCTAGAAGCCTAAATTATGATAATGGTGGCGAGGACTGCAGACGTGAGAACAGATTCATGGTTTATTTAGGAAGTTATGTTGGTAGAATCTGGTGGTTGATTGAAAATGGAGGAGGAGTTACAGAAGAAAAGGACACCCTCTTCCATAATTCCAGCTTGGGTGAATGGATAGAAGGAAGTGTCATTAACTGAGATGAGGTGCCCATGAAGAGGGAGGAGGGTGTGGAGAAAAGACGGTGTGGCGCACGTTCAATGTGAAGTACCCGTAGGCTTTGGAATAAAAGTATTAGCCAATCAGTGGAATATGAGTCAAACTGTTATCCCAAACAGGTAGCCCTTTACACCATACATGGTTCTCAAATGGGCTTTGGTCCCTACGGACATTTTCGAACCAATATTTAATCACTGAGAGATTCCAAATAGGATTATATATTTCCGGTTTCTTTAGGGAAAATTGGGAAATCTGGCAACACTGGTCCTGAACTGTTGCTTGTCAACCATCGGTGGAGCCCGGAAGCAGCCCTTCTCTTTAGCTAGAATAAGGGCTTCTCTGGCCTGTCACACTCTGCCTCCATCACTGCCTTTACCTGCTTGGCCCTGAAGGCATTTCCAACCAACACCCTGCTCACAACCTTGGAGACAGAGGTCTGAGCTGCCTGGTATTTAGATGGTGGTCAAATACCTCACCCAAAGAGAAAACAGAATGAAAGTACGTCAAGGAGGTAACCCTGGAGCCATGAATTCTTTAGTTTTGGGCTTTTTTTTAATGTTTATTTATTCCTGAGAGAGAGAGTGCAAGTGGGGGAAGGGCAGGGAGAGAGGGAAATGCAGAATCTAAGGCAGGCTCCAGGTTCTGACCTGTCAGCACCGAGCCTGACACGGGGGTTTGAACCCACGAACCGTGAGATCAAGACCCGAGCTGTCTGAGCCAAAGTCGGACACTCACTCAACTAAGCCACCCAGGCGCCCCAGCCATGAATTTAAAAATGGAGGGAGAGAAATTCATGCTGGAGAGAAAAACAAATGGCGCAAGTGAGCATGAAGTCTCAGGAGCTAAGAGAGGAGAGATGAAGTTGGAGGGAGGGCTCTCCTGCCCTATATGCAACAGGAGGTCCAGGGAGGGAAGGATCCAAAGGAGACTCAGCATTGGGGAAGTAAGTCGTGGGTGGCCAGGAATTTACCTGTGTGACACGGTGGGGGAAGGGACAGACAGCAACCGGGGTGGGTAGAGGATAAAAGTAAGTGTACATGGTGCGCATGGACTGCTCTGGTAACAAAGAAGAAGAAAGGCTGGATGGAAACTAGCGAGGCTGTGGGGCAAGGCATGGTCCCTTGGCAGGATCAGAGACACTCAGACATTGCAAAGGGAAGAAGCAGCCAGTGGTGAGATGCAGGCTGTAGACATGTAACAGAGGGATGAACCAAGTCCAAAGGGAGGCGGGAGGGTCAGGGGGACAAAAGAGTCAGGCATAGGTGGCTGGATTCACTGCATAAAAGAGAGGCCTCCGAGGCTGGTGGATTGGAAGTGATGATACACCTATAGGCAGATGAGTGTGTTCAGAAATTTCAGAGTTAAGTCACTGCTGAGCCCGGTGAGGGGGAGCACGTGGTGTAAGGCCGTGGGCGCCTTGGCCTCCAGGGACTGGTGCCTCTCCTGCCCCCCTCCAGCCACCGTCTCTGGGTCACTGCACTGGAGCCTGAACCTGAGGAGGTGCTGGACCTGAGTCAACTGCCACCCAAGCTGCTCCTGGTGGTGCTGAGCCATGTGTCTCCATGCACACTGCTGGGGTGCAGCTGCCAGGTACACAGGGGCTGGCACGTCCTGATGAATGACCTTCCCGGGACCACAGCGCTCTGCTGCCCCTCACCTTCAGCGGCCTGCCCTGCGTCCATCAGGCCAGCCCCTGCCTCCTGGGCCGCTTCTGCAATCAAGAGCAGAGACATCGAATGCAACCTTACAGGCAATCCCTGTGGCCAAGAGGCCTCCGGAAACAATGGTGCAGCATGGTGGGGTGGCTGCGTGGTGGAGATGAACAGGTCAACGGTGCCCCGGAGCCCCCTCGCAGACCTGCTTCGTGTCTTCCTTCAGCTCATGTCTCAAGAAGCAGGTCTTGGGCCCAGAGGAGGAGGGCTAATGGCTGGAACTGCTCGATAGTGGCAAGATGGAGATTTGTGTCTCTGACTGACGTCAACCAGATTGCTGTGGGTAAATTCTCTGCTATGGCTGATCCCATTCAGCAGTGGTACAACAGTGGTTGCTTTCAGGTCACCCAAGTGTTCTCCAACATCAAGATGGGCCAGGGGCTTTGTGTCTTTCCAACGCTGAGGCCAGAACATGCAGATCTGGGCTGGTCACTACAGACCTGGTGGGACCAACTCCAGTGTGATGGTGTGGGCCTATCTGTCACAAAACAACCTGACTGGTGCCTTCCAGGACCTGGGATCACTGGCCAGGACTTCTCATTAACCAAGGGCTTATACCTCCCTGACATCCTGTGTACTCCAAGGTTCATTCGAGGGTCTTGCTGGGTCTCTTCTTTAGGTTCTGGAAACTACTAGAAGAAAGCTCTTCCATCAGATCTACCTACTGCTGTTTTAGGGCAGTCCTTCTCCCATGGGGGTTGGGGGAGGCAGCAGGTGAGCACGGAGGGATGCTGGTCCTGGAGAGGGCTCTTCACCCTCCCCACAGAAGCACTCTGATCCAGCCCCAGCCCCCTCTTCCCTTGTCTCCTCCTGTTTCTGCTTCAGGGGCTTTACTGGTCCCTTTAGGGAAGGCCTCTCATCTCTGAAGTAGAGTCTCATCTATGGCAGGGAAAATTCCAGCCACCTTGGGTGGTAAACTTAACCTCCTGAAGCCTCAAGGACCAGGCCTTGCAGCTGGAAGTCAACCAGCACGAAAAACGTTTAGAGATGCTCAAGGACCCCTGTTATTGTGTGGTACATAAAGTTATTTGAATTTGGAAACTAGTAATTGACCTTTCACAGGGAAGGCCTTAGTAATCCTTCAAAGAGATGCTCCAAGATGCCAGTCCTTTTCCATTTGGTATGAAGGACGGGGTAGGGTGGGAAGAGTGGAGAGGCCTATTTCCCAAGCAGCAATGGTGGAAGACTAAGCTAGTTTTCAAGCTCTAGGAAGCTGAGTTCCTACCAGCAGACAGAAAGAGGCACACACTGGATAATAATTCTCCTAGGAGAGGGCAGAGGCACCAGGTCAAAGGATGGAGGGGAAGGGTCACAGCGGCACCCATGCCTTGGGGGCTTGCGACATCCACAGCCTCTGTCTGGGTCATCTCTCGTGTTCCAGGTTCGGATGCACGTTTGCCCCCTCCCCTATGCTTGACTCACCACAGAAGTGCCTGGGATAACCCAGAGGGCAGTAAATGTAACTCTACTCATGCAGGTAGGTTCACCAGTGACTGTAACCCCAATCCATCTAAGGAAAATGAGTTGGGAGTGCCTGGGTGGCTCAGTCAGCTTAGCATCTGACTTTTGATTTCAGCTTAGGTCATGATCCCAGGACTGAGGCTTCAAGCCCATTGTCAGGCTCCATACGGAGCACAGAACCTGCTTGGGATTCTCTGTCTCTCTCTCCCTCTGTCCCTCTGTCCTGAAATCTCTCTCTCTAAAATAAATAATAATAATAATAATAATAATAATAATTTTAAAAAGAATAAAATTTATGAAAAGGAGAAAAGGAGGAAAGGAAAGGAAAGGAAAGGAAAGCTCAAGTTTCTGTTTGCCTGATGTTACAGTTAACTCTGAAGCCAAGTAGGCTTTGGTGCCACCTTTACCCAAGGCCTTCAGGCTTCCTCCAAGGAAATGACTGACAAAACAGTCCTGGTAATTAGAAAGCATTTTGTGGAATTTTTCTGAGGAAGCATTCTGTCCTGGAAAGTCAGATAGATTCCAAGGCAATGGATCTCCATGGCGGCCCGTGTTGAGATCAAGGCCGTCACTATGACAAATAATACCCTTCCTGCTTTGGGGCTGCAGTGTCTACATGGCTGCCTGAGGCTGCAGACTGGGGCTGGGACTTGGTGGCCCACATTCTGATCCACAGTGGAAGCTCTGAGGAACAGGGAGAGTTTTCTACAGCAACTCACCCTTGACTTCCAATTCCAGATATGGTCTCCAAATGCAGTGACTTTTACCCAAAATTATAGGTTAACAGGGACAGAGGTGAGGGGTGACACCAAGTACCATTAATGAGCCCTCCCCAGAACTTCAGCAGGCAATGGCCTCCCCTGTTCCTTTCGCTACCACATTTTAATAAAATTTCCTAAGCATAATTATTTGGATTGTCTCTCTTCTGTGTCTTATTTGTTTTACGGTGGAGTTGCTATGAGGCAAAAAGAAACAAACGGAAAGCACTTTTTTAAACAATGCAGTAGGAATATGCCTAGAGGAGTGCCTGGGTGGCTCAGTTGTTTAAGTGTCTGACTCTTGATCTCAGCTCGGGTCATGATCTTGCGGTTCGTGAGATCGAGCCCGGCGTCAGGCTCTGTACTGACAGCCTGGAGCCTGCTTGAGATCCTCTTTCTCCCTCTCTTTCTGCCCTTCCCCTGCCTGTGTGTGCGCTCTCTCTCTTTCTCTCTCTCTCTCTCTCTCAAAATAAATAAATAAACTTAAAAACAAAAAAGAAATATGCCTGGGAAAGTCACTAACTTGACATTAGGTATCCCTAGAACAATTAACATTTAGCTGACATAAAAATTTCCACGTCTTAAAAACTGTCTCTGATCTTAAAAATAATATTCTGGTTATAGCCCCTCCACTGGAAAAAATATTCTTTAATTCCTTCTCAAAACTGGGGGCATTAAAGTAGAATCAGGGTCAGGAGAGGTAAGCATGCCGACGTCATTTCGCCAGTTTGGAATGATGTGGTTAAACCCACCATGCATGTCCCCAGAGGGAACAGAGAATATCTTTCAAGAACATGCTAAACACCCATCTGTCAGAAACAATTTGTGGGTTCTGAGGTGCAGAGATGGAGAACAGAACATACCATCCCTTGGGGTTCCTGCCGGTGCAGAACAGTTCTGCCTCTGTTAGATGCATGTACTCATTATCTTTGATCATCGGCCCCTGCTCAACAGGCCTGGGGTGACCCACCTGCTATGCCAAGGACATAAGAGGCCAGGTCCTCAAGAAGCTCCCCTTGTCCTGGCAGAGCCGGATGCCCAGACAATTACGCAACCACAGCACACAGTGAGAACAATATTGATGGCAACCCAAACCAAACACTCCTATTAATTATATATCAGTGGGAAGAGGGCACCATTAAGAACCGGCCTCCTGTACTACCAGCACACTGGGGGCTTGTTTCCCATGGAACACAACAGCCCTCTGGGGTAGGTGACCTTTTCTCTATATTCTGAGTGATCAAAGTCATCAGGGTAGTGAGGAGCAGAGATGGGATTTGAACCCAGGTTGCTCCAACTTCCTGCTCCTTTCATATCAAGTCACACTCAAGGACCATTTTTTAATTGTAGCCTTTCCTGACTCCCTTAACTGAATGTTACTTATTTGTAACTCTCTGAAGGTAACAGCCTTGGACTGGAAGGACTGTCATCTGTATACTTGTCAATTTTACAGGACCGCAAACGTCAAAGGCATGAACGGCATCTCTTTACATGCTTTGTGTATGCGTGATTTTTTTAGGTTAAAATTAGTTTTTTAAAGTTTATTTATTCTGGAGACGACAGAGACAGAGATGAGTGGGGGAGACACAGAGAGAGAGAGGGAGACACAGAATCTGAAGCAACCTCCAGGCTCTTAGCTGTCGCACAGAGCCCGACACGGGCCTGGAACTTATGGACCGTAAGCTCATGACCTGAGCCGAAGTCGGACGTTTAACTGACTGAGCCACCCAGGCGCCCTGTGTGTGTGTAATTTTTAAGATAACGTGTGCCTCTCTGATGAGGTGAGGTTTAGGCAGACACACAAACAAAATGAGAATAATCCTTGAAGATATTGGGAGGTGGGAGACTGGGAGAGGGGACATTCCAGGCGGAGGGCATGGCGAATGCAAAGGCTCTCCAGTAAGGGGCACGTTTGAGGAATAAAACCTCCCCCGTCACTCTTTCCCCTGTCCCTGCTTTATTTTTCTTCAAGGCACTCTTCACCATTTGACACTAAATTTATGGGTTTATTTGCTTACTATATACATCTCCACTACACTGTGAGCTTTATGAGGATATGGACTTTATTTTTGTGGATCCTCAGGGGAGATCTGCATACAGAGGAAACTCCATACATATTTGTTTAGAAACACATGAATAAATGTATAGAGCATTATGTGTATTTTTTCAAATTTTTTAACGTTTACTTATTATTGAGAGACAGAGAGAGACTGAGCATGAGCTTGGGAGGGGCAGAGAGAGGGGGAGACACAGAATCCAAACCAGGCTCCAGGCTCCAGGCTCTGAGCCGTCAGCACAGAGCCCGATGTGGGGCTTGAACTCACAAACTGCGAGATCATGACCTGAGCTGAAGTCAAATGCTTAACCGACTGAGCCATCCAGGTGTCCTGAGCATTATGTGTATTTTCAAGTTTTACTTTTATTAAGTATGTATCATGCACACCCACTGAACTAAGCACTTTATATACTTCATTTATTTCTTCTTTAAAAAAAAAAAAAAAAGTCTTATTTTTAAGTAATCTCTTCACCCAATGTGGGGCTTAACTCATAACTGTGAAATCAAGAGTCGCACGTTCCACCAACTGAGCCAGCCAGGCGCCCCTCTTCTTTTAATTCTCACCCCAACCCCATTACAGTGGGTACTCCCACCTGCATTTTACAGGTAGTACAACTGAGGTAAGGTAACTTGCATCAGATGACTCTACCGGTAAGTGGTGAAGCTGGGATATGAGCCCAGGACTGAACCAAAAGCCCATGCCTTTCCAAGAATATACAATGAGGGAAAGGCAATCTCTTCAACAAATGGTGTTGGAAAAAAAACGGATAGTTACATGTAAACGAATGAAACTGAACCAACTTCTTCCATCATGCACAAAAATAAACTGAAAATAGATTAGAGACCTATACGTAAGACCTGAAACCATAAAACTCCTCAAAGAAAACATAGGCTCTAATCTCTTCAGCATCAGCCTTGGCAACATATTTATGGATGTGTCTCCTCAGGGAAGGGAAACAAAAACAAAAATAAACTATTGGGACTACAGCAAAATAAGAAAGGGTTCGGACAGTGAAGGGAACAATCAACAAAAAGAAAAGACAACCTAATGAATGGGAGAAGATATTTGCAAATGACATACCTGATAAAGGGTTAGTATTCAAAATACACAAAGAGCCTGAACAAACAGCCCTGGAAAAAAAAAATCTGATTAAAAAATAGGGGACCTGAATAGACATTTTTCCAAAGAAGACATACAAATGGCCACCAGATAAATGAAAACATGCTTACCATCACTCATCATCAGGGAAATAAATGCAAATCAAAACTACGATGAAATATCACCTCATACCTGTCAGAATGGCTAGTATCAAAAACACACAAAAAAACAAGTGTTAGGAAGGATGTGGAGAAAAGAAAACCATTGTGCGCTGTTGGTGGGAATGTAAACTGAAGCAACCACCATGAAATAAACAGTATGGAGGTTCCCCCCAAACTAGAAATAAAAATACCATATGATTCAGTAAATCTACTACTGGGTCTCTACCCAAAGAAAACAAAAATATTAATTCAAAAAGATATATGTACCTCTATGCTTATTTTAGTATTTACAATAACTAAGATATGGAGACAACCTAAGAGTCCATTAAGAGATGAATGGATAAAAAAAGTTGTGGCGTGTGTGTGTGTGTGTGTGTACATATATACACACACACTGTGTACATATATACACACACACATATACGTGCACAATGGAATACCATTCAGCCATAAAAGAAAAGAATGAGATCTTGCCATTGTGACAACATGGATAGACCTACAGGTATTATGCCAAGTGAAATAAGTCACAAAGAGAACAACAAATATGATTTCACTTATATGTGGCAACTAAAAACACAACAAATGAACACACAAACAAAAAACAGAAACAGACGTATAAATACAGAGAACAAATTTGTGGTTGCCAGAAAGGAGGGGTGAGAGAGATGGGTGAAACAGGTGAAGGAGATTAGGAGGTACAAACTTCCAGTTATAAAATAAATAAGTCACAGAGATTAAAAATACAGCATAGGGAATAGCCAATAACATTGTAAAAGCAATGTATGGTGAGAAATGGTAACTATACTTATATAGTAAGCACTATGTAATGAATAGAACTGTTGAATAACTATATTGTGTACCTGAAACTAATATAACATTTTATGTCAACTATACTTAAATAATGAAAGTTTTTTTAATAAAGGTTTTTTTTAAAAAGAATGCTATCATGCTATATATTCTTTATTGCATCTTTCTCTTTTTCCTTAACAATATATCATCAGCATATTAATGTAAGATTAAATATTCTCTTATACCATTAAAAAAAAAAAGTCCATGCTTTTTTAACCAAAACATTCTAATCTAGGGGTACCTGGCTGGCTCAGGCAGGGGAGCATGTGACTCCTGATCTGGGAGTTGAGCGTTTAAGCTCCATGATGGGTGTAGAGATTACTTAAAAATAAAGTCTTTAAAACAAACAAACAACCATTATTCTAATCTTGCTAAGCAGTGGCCATGGGAGGCCTTCAACAAATATCCGCTGTATTGTATTAAATATATTCAGCACAGAGGAGGGAGCAAGCTCAAAGACAAGATAATGTGGAATTTGGAGAGCAGATTAGAAGATGCTCATCCTGGTATGGAAGCTAAAAAGAACCAACATAAAAGGTATGAGGTTAGTTGAATGCACACATTATCTCCCAGAAATTTACCCAGATGAGACAGGATGTCTGCAGGTTTGGGTCACGTGACAAGGGTACTTCCTAAGGCCACCTAGGCTGCCTGATTCAAAAGGAAGACACTAGGGGTGCCTGGGTGGCTCAGCTGGTTGAGTGTCTAGTCCCATTCTTGATTTCAGCTCAGGTCATGATCCCAGGGTCATGGGATCGAGCCCTGCATCAGGCTTTAAGCTGAGCACATAGCCTGCTTAAGATTCTCTCTTCCTCTTCCTCTGCCCCTTTTCCCTGTTCGCAATCTCTCTAAAATTAAAAATAATAATAATAATAATAATAATAATAATAATAATAAAAACAAAAAAGGCCTGGGTGGCTCAATCAGTTGAGCATCTGACTTCAACTCAGGTCATGATCTTGCAGTTTGAGGGTTTGAGCCCTGTGTCGGGCTCTATGCTGACAGCTCAGAGCCTAGAGACTGCTTCAGATTCTGTGTCTCCCCCTCTCTCTGTCCCTCCCCCGCTCACTAGCACATACACGCTCCCTCTCTTTCTCTCAAATATAAAAAAAAATAAAACATTAAAAAATAATAAATTTAAATAAATAAGTAAAGGAAGGAAGGAAGACATTGATTTCAATTCAGCTAATGGCAGACAAGTTCAAACCTCAAGATAATGTCAGGACTGTAAGAAAGAAAGGCTGTGACGACAAGTTTTTGGCAATTCAGAGGGGATGCTCAAGAGGGGGAAGTGAATAAGAAGATCCTGCCAGAGTTTCCCAGAAGCCCTGCACATGGTGGGGCTGGAGAATTCTGCTCTGTTGAAAGGTAAATGACAAAGACAAAACTCAAAAGGTCTTCATCCGGAAGTGCTTAGGAAAAACATCCCACAAAGACTCATTAACCACTTTGCTTTGATTTCACGCTTTCTAGGACAAATCCAGATGTGACTCCCAGAGTAATCACTATAGGGGTTTTCATGAGACTCTCCATCCTCCTGGCTGCATGGCTAAGTTAGCACTCAGGTGACGAGTCGGCTCTGCCGCTGGGAGATGAGCTGGGAGCCTGCTCAGTCCCACATGAACTGGTAAGATGGTCCCTCGGGCAGGAAGTGTGGGAGGGAGCCTCCAGGTTCACACGTGGCCCAGCAGCGCGGGTACGCGAAGCCCTGCCTTCTCTGCCTCTAAGCCAAAGGGATCACAACCACGCCTCTGTCTCACAGGGTGTTTTGACACTTAGGTGAGAGAGTGGCTGTATGAACAAATTCATTAATTCAAGAGTTTCTGTGGGACGCCTGGGTGGCTCAGTCGGATGAGCATCCGACTTTGGCTCAGTTCATGATCTCATCAGTTGATGAGTTTGAGCCCCGTGTAGGACTCTGTGCTGATAGCTCAGAGCCTGGAGCCTGCTTCGGATTCTGTGTCTCCCTCTGTTTCTGCCCCTCCCCTGTTCATGCTCTGTCTCTGTCTCTCTCAAAAATAAATAAACATTAAAAAAAAAAAGTATTTCTGTTATCACTAAGTAACACATCAATCAACACCGGGAAATGAATGCTTTTCCCCACTTCTCTTTCACTTACCTTAAACTTTTTTTTTTTCCTTTTCTTCCCCCATAAGCACAGCTTAGGTTTTCCAACATCAAACCACTTTTCCCTACTCACAAATAGGAAGTACAGGCTGAAACTAAAAGCATTTGAGCCCTCATGTCCGTATTCTGGTCCCTTCTCTGAGATCACAGGGAGACCTTGGGCTGTCCTGTGGTTGACTGATCTCCAAGTACCTTTGTAGGAGCCATCTCCTGGAACTCTCCCAACAATGCCTAAAGGTAGGCTGGAAAGAGGTTACTCCTAACTTGAAAGAAGAGGCCACAGGGGGCACTGGTTGGCTCAATTGGTTAAGCATCTGACTCTTGGTTTTGGCTCAGGTCGTGATCTCACAGTTTGTGAGATCGAGCTCCATGTGGGGCTCAGTGCTGACAGGGCGGAGCCTGCTTGGGTTTCTCTCTCTCCCTCTCTCTCTGCCATTCCCCCCACGTGCATGTGCACTCACTCGCTCTCTCGCTCTCTGTCTCTCTCCCTGTCTCATAATAAATAAACTTAAAAAAAAGAAGAGGCCACAGACTCCAGGAGGCTATACAAGTGACTTGAGTCCCAGGGTCCCAGGACTGGTGAAAGGGGAGCTAGACTCAAACCCAGGCCTGGTGACTTATTCCTGGAGCCCTTTCCCTAAACTGTGCTACCACAGGCACCAAGAGCTTCTCTGGCCCTGATGACACTTAACCCTCTAGACACTAAAAGAGCCAGTAAGTGAAGTCAACACCAGAGTATTCATGAGCAAGGGTTCAAACTCTGGCTCTCCTTACTTGTACAGGTTACTTAACTTCAACTTTCTCAGTCGTAAAATAGAAAGGTTGAAAAAAATGTACATGGCGCAATAATGATTGTGTAATGTTAATAATGAACAGTGTTTTAAGATAGTTAACATTTATAGAAAGTGGTAATGCTCCAGGCACATTCTGACAGGTGGCAGCACGAGCTGGGTTCATCGTAGGCTGAGCATCTTGCCCCCAGACTCAGGGTGGGGAACGTGGCCTTGATGGTGCTTTCAGGCTCAAGTGATCAGGCTCAAGGCGGGTCTGACCTCTGAGCCTCCCACCACCACCCACCATCCACACTGCTTCTCAAAATGGCCATAGTAGGCCTTCTATCTGCCCAGCTGGATGAGTTATTCATCCTTCCAGACCCTCAGCCTTTTGACTACTCTAATCGCAAACACATTTCCTCACACTGCTCATCAAATCAGGCAAAAGAAGACAGAGAAAACACTTAAGAGCCCTCAACATCAAGGGGCGTCAAGGTGCTGGGAGTAGTACCCCTTCCGGCTCAGGTGCTGAAAGGTAAATGCTACTGCCTAGGGCCTCCCTCCCCCAAACCGACAGCAGCAACCTAGACCTAACTGGACCTGAGACCACATGCAACCTGGGCTCTGAAGCTCCTAGCTTCTTTCAACCAACCTCCACCTTGCCCGTCACTTTGGCCTACAAGTGCACTAAGCATAGGCTGTCCTCTTCCTTCCTTGGAAGCATTTTAAGATATAATGCATTTAATCAACCTAGCACATTGACCCTCAGACTCTTCCTCTGAGCCATTTCAACCTGCCATGGTTGCTTCCACCGTGATGCAAAAAGGGCCCCCTAAGATAGCCTCACACATTGGTCTATAGGTGGCTGCTCCAGAAACAGGTTATTTCCAAGGACTGCTTCCTAGACTCAAGAAAATGGCATCATTCTATCTCGCAAGATAGGAATATCTAGGAATCACTCCCTGAATCTTGTTTTTCCTCAGCCCCTATACCCAGTCCAATTCTACCTCCCAAGGACATCTCAAATCTGTCTACCTCTTTCCATCTCCAATGCCCCTTCGCCAGGTCGAGCTATTGTCAATATTCCCCTAGGCTCCTGAGAAGCCTCCTAATTGGTCTACCCACTTCTCCCTTGAACTCTAGAACAATGCTAGTTACCCTCCAAATTCATGCTCCTCTCCTTGGGGAGCTGGAATATGGCAATCCGTTCAGAGACTACATTTCCCAGATCCCCCTGCAGCTAGGTTGACCATATGACCATTTATTTACCAGCGAAATGTGAATGGAAATGATACATAGATATTTTATATCATTTGTTTCAAAGTAAATTGTGTCTCGGGATTTGTCTCGGGATTTCCTGTCTTACTCCCCTTTCTGTGGGCTAGAAGGCAGAGAACTGAGCCAGCTCTGACTGCACAGATGAACGCAGCACCCCAAGGAAAGGCGAATAAGAGAGAAGACCCCTCAGTCCCCGAATGATCTTGTGGAGTAGAGCTGCCTCCCAGTGCTGGATCACTGTGACTGGAGTGATGAGAAGGGACTGGGGTGACAGCAAGACTACAAGTGAAGACACATCAGTGTCAAGGCTACTGTAGAACAGAGAATGGAACACCAACAGCCTTGATAAAGGTGGTACATAGCATTGGAAGTGAGGAGACATGGTCAGATGCTGGGTGTATTGTGAAGGCACGATTAGTGAAATTGCCTGGTAATTGGGGTTTTAGAGAAAGGGAGAAGTCAAAGATGAAACCCATGTTTCTGGCCTGACCCAGAAGATGATGTGGCTGTGAACGGACGTGGAGAAAAACTGAGGGTGGAGACTACATGTGGGGAATGATCAGGAATTAAATTTTGGACATTCCTAAGAGTAAAAGTTATCAGAGCTCAAATATAGAGTCAAGACCACCTGGATTTGGGTCCTGACTCTGACACTTAACCATGTGACCTTGTTTGAGTCACTTGAGTCCTCTGTGCTTCAAAGTTCTCATGTATAAAATGAGGACGAATAATGGCCTCTATCTCAAAGAGTGGATGTCAGGAGGAATTGCTTGCCGCCCAGACTTCTGTCTGTGTGCCATCTAATTCTTCAAAAAGGCTCAGAACTTTTGAGATCAGGAAGAAATCTTCCCTCATCTCTAGGCCTGCTTATCCCATCTCAAATAACACTAAGCCCCCTAGATTTTGAAAGCAGAGATGTGGCTGTCTGCTATGGTTTGGGGACAGCTGTAAGGAAGCCTTCAAAGCAGCTGGTATAGGCATACAACTAGAACATTTTCTTCACCTCAGTTTCCTGGCAAAACAAGGCTTGCCGTTAGAAGGGAAAGGTTTTAATTACAAGGCCACCTGTCCAGCCATCTGAAGCCAACCCCAGCCTCTGGCTGGTTCCCTGTGGGCAATGGGGCATTTAGGGGGACTGTGCTCAGAGTCCCTAATGTCTTTCACATTTCATAGTGCAGTATAATCATGGAGAAAATGAACAGATCTCAAAAACAGGCCCCATTATTGCCTCCCTCCCCCATTTGTTATTACGGATGCAGAGAGAGCTTGAGGGTTTGAGAGAAACCAGTTTCATCCTTTCCTTTCATGTGTTGAGCGTAAGGTGGCTTTAAACCAAATTATCTTGCGCTCTCCAAAGCAAACTGCACCCCTCTAATTCCCCCCTCCCCAAATGGAGATAAGTGGTTTTCTAAATTATTAATTGTCCATTGACATTTTTACACTGACATATATATGAAAGGTGAGCTCGCTATATTCAAGTGTATAAAAGAAAAATAAAAATTAATGGAAATTCCTAACTCTCAACATAAAAAAGAAAGAAAGAAAGAGAAGAGAAGAAAGAGAAAAGAATAAAATAAAAAGAGAAAAGACAGTAAAAGTCACAAATCATTTTTGGGGTGTCATTATTTAAACCACATATGAATACACAGACATTCAAATATTTTCCATCTTCAGCTTTTATTTTTTTTAATTTATTTACTTATTTTGAGAGAGAGAAAGAAAGAGACACAGCATGAGTGGGGAAGGGGCAGAGAGAGAGGGAACGGAAGGGAATCCCAAGCAGGCTCCACACCATCAACGCACAGCCCGATGTGGGGTTCAATGTCACAACCTGAACCGAAATCAAAAGTCAGATGCTTAAATGGACTGAGCCACCCACCCAAGGGCCCCTCAGCATTTTTTTTTCTTCTCAAGTGCCAGGAAAATTAAATTGTAGACGGTCACAGAGAAAGCTCATTGTTCCGTACTTAAAACAGCTCCCATTTCTTCCTGGGCCCATAGCTAGACTACATTTCTCAACCTCCCAGATGGGACCAAGAGACTGCGTTCTGGCCAGCGGGATATGGGGAGAAGCGAAGGGTGCCACTTCAGGCCTGGTCCATTACAACCTCCCATGTGTAATATGCCATGTTCTTTTCCTTTCTGTGTGATCTTGGTTGCTACGTGATGGGGACGGGGGAGCCACAACATGGAAGAAACCTGGAAGCTCGAAGCACTGCTTAGAGGAGAACCACCCACTGACCAGGAACAGCAGGTGAGAAGTGGATTGGACAGTAAGCTGCTGAAATGTTGACGTTTATCTGTTATCAGCAAATAGTGTTCCACTAACTCATACACAGCTCTAATCTCACCCATCCCCTCCCAGACAGCCTCACTTCGCCATTGGCAAATGCTGAGATCTCCTAAGACCATGTCAAAAAGGTTTTAAATAAAGTCAATCCACAGACGAACCACAATCAACACAGAATACCTGTGTCAGCCCCTTTGGTCTCAACCTCAAGACTTCTTTAGCTGAAAAGTGATGTTTTCATCAGGAATGTATTATTCCGTACAACAGCATGCACCACAAACATGCTGTCGGTATTTTTAAAGGAAGAAATTACATTTAGCAAGATAAGAGATCCCAAATAAATAACAGTTAGAAGTTACATAATCCATTAGGGGCCATAATAATGGAGAGAGCATCCTCTCTGCCAATTGGCTGTGAGCTCCTCGAAGGTTGGGACCAAGTCCTTCTTGCTCATCAATGCGCCTCAGTTGTGCCTGGCACACAAGGGGTGTTCAACAAATAGAGGACGGGAAGACAAAAGGATGGACTTCTCTGTGATTGTACATTTACGTGCATGATCATTTCCATAGCACTAGTCTATATCTGAAGCTACCTCCCTATGTGAGCATGTGTTAGTGTATCTGTCCTCACAGGCCCACAGGGGACTTAAATGTCTCATCTACAGGCATCTCCCCACACCCCCAAAGGGAGCATACAGCTCACAGAATGTCCTCAATCATTAGGCTGAATGAATGAATGAATGAATGACTTATCAGATATCATTATTCTCATTTATTTAGTTGATTTTATCCAGTCGGCCCAATCACTAGGTTGATTTTTTTTCTCTTTCTATTTTAACATCATGTATAAAGATACATATGTTAAAATCAGTGAGGTAAAAAAAAAAAAAAAAAACCATGAATAAGACACTAATAATAAATGCAGAATCAAAAAAAGTAATCTACCTTTATTCCCTTGCCTAATAAATGCATATTTAGTGCTTTCTCTGTGCAAGGTATTATTTAGAGTTCCCTGTCCTCGGTTTACAAATCATTATAATATTAATGGTGAATTTTTCTCCAGGCTTCCTTGTACCCATGTCCCTTGCCCTTACCGGTCTGCTGGGCTAATCTGTGTTCCTTGTCTCATAGAAGGAATGAGAAAGTAGGGAGAAAAACTTAATCCAGGGCTGGGGGACTTAACCTTTCTCTCACGCCATGCCGCAATTCAGCAGGCTGAATGCTTCTACAAAATTCTTCATCTTCCACTGCTGCTGCCTCTATTTTCCTACTAATGCAGTTTGGTGCAACTTTGTTGCATTTACGTCAGCAAGAATTGCATGAGTTCACTTTCAAGGAATTCTTTCTTTCCATAAGTCAGGCGTTCTCATTCCCATTTTAAGACTGCAAACTGAGGGGCAAACTGAGGGGCTCACTCTTGATTTCTGCTCGGGTCATGATCTCAGGGTTCATGAGTTCAAGCCCCACATGGGCTCTGTGCTGACAGCATAGAACCTGCTTGGGATTTTCTCTCTGACTCTTCCCTGCTCTCTTTCTCTCTCAAAATAAATAAATAAATAAACTTAAAAAAAAAAAAAAGTTGGTAACCTGAGACTTACCAGGGTCATACGATCAGGACTCAAAAGTTAGGTCTCCCTTTTTCAACAAGCCCACCCTAATGGCACTTGTCTTGGTGTCTGACTGTTGTTAATCAGAACACTATCTTCCCCAGGCTGCAGTGGCTTCCTACCATTTGCCAAACACATGTCCCCGCCCCCTGACTCTCTGCCCTGGTGGACACATGACACTGTTTAATTTGGAGTTTAACCTGTCATCTTGGTGTCAGTTCATGGCTAATAGCTGCCTTGTAACTCTAACAGGTGCACCAGATCTCCAGCAGGTGCAGACAAGTCACCAAGAAGCCCACTTTGTGCCTGCATGCTGGAACCGTCCCTAGGTATAAACCCGACTACGTGTAGTGTCAGGCGAGGCCCTTTTACCAGGAGTGTTACAAATATATATTTTTTAACCAACTGTTGTTTTAAACATTGCAAAAATGAGAGTTACTATCAATAGTTCTCCTACGGGGCTAATCCATTATTCCCCTAAACCAAGATCTATTAATACAGCAGTACAACCAGAACCTGAAATACTGTTATTTTGTAAGGAGAAAACATTCCGGAAGCAAGGATTTAAGTGTCAGACAATAACATTTACTCCAAATTCTAATTTAATCACTTTTAATCTGTTAAATATGGAATTTTAAAAGATCACTACATTTTTCTACAAAGAGGACTTCCATTTAGAAGTGGGATTTTGTGACTTTCCTTTCTTGTCAGTTCCTACAGCTGTCCCCCTCTTTCCCTCACTCCCGGTTCCATATGCTACTTTACACAAATGCTTTCATTTCTGGCATTCTGTTCAGAATGACACTAGCACAAATCCCTCCCATCTCCTTCAATCTGGACTCCACTCACCCAGACTGACCCATCTCAGGAGCCTGCCCAATGTCCAAGGTCAAGTACTTGGGTACATGCATAGGGATGTGAAGGCACAAGAGTAATATGGCATACGATGGGATTGGCCAAGGCACAAACCCAAGTCTTGCCACAAACCAGCCACTGTCCCCAAGAGGCCTATGCGGAAAAGGGGTGCACAGAGAAGAAAGCAAGGCAGAGCAACACTTCATTGTTGGCTGGGATTGCCCTCAGGCTCTGAGCAGAACTCCAGCAAGACTGGCTGGGCTGTGAGCTCCCTAGTAGAGCTAGCTAAGCATGAGGGCCTTGAATGTTCACTTCTGGGCCCAAATCTGAGCCTCCCACCATAACACACAAGATGAGAGAGCAAGCAAAAATGGGGGTGGTGGACCCAATGCCCAGAAAGGAGTAAGTGTAGGCCTCCTTACCTCCTCAGACCCTCTCCAACCAAGGGAAGGAAACTGTGCTCAAGGGAAAGAACAAGAACCAATGAATGGATGGACAGACAACAGAATAAGGCCACAACGGAAAAAGGCCAGTCAATGAGGACTTTGTCTCTCAGGGGTGCAGGCCTCAGTTCAAATCATCTCTCAACACAATCATCTCTTCTAGGAGAACTTTCATCTACAAGGACAAACGGGACACGGGTAGGTCCATCTTTTACTCCTCAAGTAGCAGAGTGAGGAGACAGGAGAGAAAGAAGGTTCCTTGGAGGGAACAGTGTGCAGACCCTTAGAGTTCTTGCCATATGAAGGGGACAAAGAAAGGCCCATTCAAGGTTGTATGGGCCTTCTGGTGGCCTAAAAGCTCCATACACCTCCCCTCAACCTTCCACACACACTCTCACACCCTGCTCTGGGTGTGGTGCTGGTGAAGTGTCCACACTTCTTATGCCCACATTTGGGAGTCAACTGTAGAGGCACAAGAGCTGAGAGGGACCTCAGACTCATTCTCCTAGAGGGCCATGTTGCTTAGCTGCCTGTATTTCTTTCTTTCTTTCTTTTCTTTTTAATGTCTAATTTTGAGAGAGAAAGAGACAGAGCGTGAGTGGGGGAGGGGCAGAGAGAGAGAGAGAGACACAGAATCCAAAGCAGGCTCCAGGCTTGGGGGGGGGGGGGGTGTCAGCACAGAGCCCGACGCAGGGCTCAAATCCATGAACTGTGAGATCATGACCTGTGCTGCAGCTGGGCGCTTAATGGACTGAGCCACCCAGGCACCCCAGCCGCCTACATTTCTAAACCTCAAGTTTCGACTATACATTTGCCCCAAAGGCTAAATGAACACAAAGAACCAGGAAGAAGCTCAGCCATCTGCCTTCTGTCTTCCTTCTTCCCTGACATACTCTTCAAGCAAAACCAAGGCAGTGAGTGATGCTTGGGAGGAGACAGCAAGTGTGATGCTAAGCCCAGGCTCTAGACTCAGACCACTTGGGTTCAAACCCTGACTCTGCCACTTACTAGCTGGTGACCTTCAGCAAGTCAGTCAAGCCATCAGAGTCTTGGATTCCTCATCTACAAAACAGAGGGAACAATAGTAGCAACCTCAGATCAGGGTGAAGATCAGATGAGACCAATCATGTAAAATATTGAGCACAGTTCTGGGTGCATAGTGAGCACAGAGTAAAATGCTGGCTGCCATGATGATGATGATGATGATGATGATGATATGATATCATTATTACTACCAGTAATAATAATATTCACCATTATCATTATTACTCCAGCTTTACTCTAGTCTAGTCTACATGGCTTCCAGAAGGCAATGAAAGGTCAGCCTCCCTGCCTCTTGCTCCCTTTGCTTCTTCACAGTTGATGACCCTTGTCTACCTGTATTTAGAAAAACTCACACGGTGCTTTGGGGGCAACGCTAAAAGACCCGGGCACTACTCACTTCAAAGACCACAGATTGTTAATGGGCTGACTTCCCTGACAGTTGTTCTCGTGAAAGGACATAACCCCAGAGTTCCTGACCAGCCACTCAAACCAAATGCCCAGCTCACTTCTTTCCCTCCCTATCCCGACTGCATGTTATGAATTTCCTTAAAGGAGGGAAAAAAAAAAACAACAACAACACACAGATTTGCTAAGCCTTCTTCTGGTTCACTTACTCACACTCCTACCTCCAGTGAGTATGCTGCTAGTTGTTATAGAGTTTAAGAAACGCTATAAGCAGAATTGTTAAAAATAGTAACAGAACAGAAATTTATACCTTAAACAAATCATTCCAACAGATGGGACTTAAAGTATTTATTATTATCCCTCTCTGGTCTGGGACTTTTCAAACACGGCATTTGCAGCCAGCCAGACTGGGAGCTATTTGATACTACCTCTCTGACCAATTACATACTAATTAAAAGACCTTGGTGTGGGCTGGAGGTAGCAGCTTTGCATATGGACTTTAATTACTGGGCTCTAGTTTTGCCAAGAAAACACAAAGGGCTTTTCTGGCTGGATGCTGAGGCTTAGAATGAACATATGGCCTGCGTGGGAGAGGAGGGTTAAGAGTGTAATCCTAAACAGGAAGTGGAGTATTTTCCCCCTGTAATCTCCTGAAAGTAACTATGTACCAGGGTTATACAAAATCCTTGGTCAGCCCAAGGAACAAAGGGCAATCTGAGGGGGCAGTGAGCTGCCACCCTGGACATGTCACATTCAATCCCAGGGCCATCTGTGGATTGGAATTCTTTCTTGCCCCCAACCCCCACCCCCATGGCCGTTTCTTGTTGGATTTTTTGGATCAGAACCTCAGGTCTCTTCCTAGGTTTCACTGAGCCTGGGGTAGCCCAGTATTAATTTTTGGCTACCCAGAATGCATTCCCCCATCTCCCGGTTACACTGTCCCCAGCTCCCCAGACCACAAGGCTCTGGCAGGGAGGAGCATGTGGCCCATTCCTAACCAATCAGCACAATTTAATCCCTTTGGCCACAATGTTTGGTTCAAGGATGGGCATTAGACCTAAACCAGTGCAATCAGCATGATTTCCAGGATGTGTATGGGAACTCAGTTGGGTAGACATGTTCCCTACCCAGGTTTGGGACTGAAAGGTGATGAGTCTGAAGTTGTGGCAGTCATCGTGATCCCACGGGGAAGAATAGATGTGAAAGTGGAGTCAATCCAGGGAAAGCAGAACTGATAAAAAGAGGGAAATCGGAACACTGTGATGGCATTTGAGGTCCTGAATGAAGCCACTCCTGAATGCATCCACTCATGATTTCTCAGTATTGTGAGCCAATAAATTACTTTTATGTTTAAGTTGCCTTTGGTTACACTTTCTATCAATCTGTAACTGAAATAATCCTATCTAATAGAAATAAGATGGAGGGGCAGGAAGTAAAAACAACAACTGTCCAACCGTATAGGGATCCAGCCTGCAAAGCACACACTTGCTACAGACACCATAGAGCCCCAGGGATCGTGGCCCAGAATCAAAGAATTCTAGAGCTAGAAGAGACCTTGTGGACAAAGCATTCTGTTCAACCATCTTTGCTGACTTTTTCTTTTCTTTTAATATTTATTTATTTTTGAGAGAGACAGAGACAGAGTTTGAGTGGGGGAGGGGCAGAGCAAGAGGGAGACACAGAATCCTAAGCAGGCTCCGGGCTCCAAGCCGTTAGCACAGAGCCCAATGCGGGGCTCGAACCCACAGACGGTGAGATCATGACCTAAGCCGAAGTCGGATGCCCAACCGACTGAGCCACCCAGGTGCCCCGCTGACTTTCTTTTTCTAAACAGGTATGTGTCTGAAGACTTAGGGAAGAAAGACGTCACACAGTAAACAAGAGACAAACTCTTCTTCCCATTGGTGTCTCAATGTCATGTATGTAACCGTTCGATAAAACCCTTCTGAATGAATATTACGTATCCAGTCACCAATAACGATTCCTTTTGTGTGGCAAATATCTCTTGCGTTAAATTCGCTGATGGATTATGTTCACTTCCTACAATAATCACAGTCTCAATCTCTCTCCATTTTTCCCTCCCTTCTTCTCTCCTTTTTTGCCTTTCACTTCTTCTTCTTCCCTGTTCCCTGTTCTGCCCTTTTAGTTGCTCAACACCTTTTTCTTACTTGTCACTTCAAACCTACATTGTCTACAGGCACTTAATTACCCACAGATCATTGGCTTCTCCATCCTTGAACTTCTACCTCAAACCATGAGTTATCGACCAACCCTCACCCATCCACCACCTTCCCTCACAAGTCCATCAGCCGCGTTTAAAAACAGCTACCAATTTTTACACCCTGCCCCCAGAACACACGCACACACGCCAACTAATATTGACTCTCCACAAATGAGTTATCAACATCTTTACCACTATCAAGAGATGTTTCTTCCCAGAATCATATCTCAACAGCCCCCTGAAATATTTTTAAGTGGTTCAGGATGATAGTGTTAAATAAGTCTGATTGTCTATTTATTGTCAGCTCCTTATAGGACATGGTCAGTGATTTAAACTCCTGCAACTAAATTCTCCTGTTTCTATGACAGATTAATGCCATTTGCCAGTGTTGTAACGGTAGCCAAGTTCTGGCAACACACAGATGGAAAGCTTCACGTAAGCGTTACACAAGGTTATTACTCTCTGGAACCCAGTATACCACTGGCAGCACTCAAGAATTACAATTATTATTTTTATACTCCTTTTAGAGTGTCTCAGGAACTTACAGGTCTTTAGAGGAAAAGCTGTGGGATTCTGGATGAGATTCACAAACACATTTGCTCTCTAGCCCGAGTGAAACCTTTTATTAGACCTCTGGACTGGGAAGGCAGAAAGTTAATTCAGGAGTATAAACTAAACAGGTGATACCTTGAATTTATGGAGCCTCCTGTTTGCAACACCCTGCAACTGCTCACACGTGTCATTTCATCATCAGTGTCTTCTACCGGAAGTTTTCCTGGGACAAGAAATGCAAATAAAAAAAGGACTTAAAGACATTTACTTTATGGATACAAAGTCTAGGCTTTTGCTCTTATTACCAGTGTGAACATAACTCTATTTAGATAATTTCCTTACAAATCTTTCTTTTAATATCCAGTTTCTGAACTGTGTCCCCCCACTGTGGGGGACTAGAAACCTTTGCCAGCCTGACTTCTTGCATCCACTGAGGGACAAATCTGCATGCCTTCTCACATGTCCTCAACTGCTTCCTTCTTGCTTTCTTTCCAAGTCAGCATCCCACCCACCCCGGTTGCCACTCGTGTACCAGAAGTACGGGGACTGGCTTCCAGAGAAGTCACCAAAGGGCCAACAGACACAATCCTGAAAGGCAGGGAACTGAGCTCCCGCTGGAGTAAATTTTCCCAGTGGAAAACAGGTGTCAGGGCAGTGTGGGGAGAAAGCCAGATTCCCCCATTTCCTTCACCCTCCAACTATGCTGAGGTGTTATCCCTCCATGCAAACCCACACGTGGAGGGATCTGCTTGATTCTTCATGGCTTATTCTGAAATGGTAGCCAACACAAAAACATCAACGTACCCTATTACAGCTTTCCTACATCACTGTCACCATCTCGGGATTTCACCTCCCCGATAAAGTATTAGTACCACAGCCCTTGCCTCAGCCCCAGCTTTCTGGAGGGCCGGGCTGAGATGTTTGTTTTCTCTAATCCAGCATTTCCCAAGGGGTATCTGCTATAAAGGCAGATTTCTGGCCCACCCCCGAAATTCACATTCAGTAGGTGTGGGTATACCGTAGGAATCTGCAGTATTAAGCTCTCTAGTGGGTCTCAAACACTAAAATGTGATGGCCACTGGTCCAAGTTCCTCTGGTGCCCCCCCATTGTTGCTCATAGGACTTTATGGTCACTAAAGTTCAAAGCCCTTGCGTTCTTTCCCTTTCTTCCACGTACTCACTGAGTCGTATGTTATCTATCAGTACAATATCCCTTGTATCTGGATCTTTTTTTTTTTTCCTGGTTGAAGTACAGTTGACACACAGTGTTACGTTAGTTTTAGGTATACAATATAGTGATCTGACACCTCTACATGTTATGCTAGGCTCGCTACAAGTGTAGCTACTATCTGTCACCCCACAACGCCATTACAGCACTCATAGCTTATTCCCTACGCTGTACCTTTCATCCCCGTGACTTATTCATTCCCTAACTGGAAGCATGTACCTCCTTCCACTCCCCGTCACCCATTTTGCCCATCCTCCATCCTCCTCCCCTCTCCCCTTCGGCAATTACCAATTTGTCCTCTGCTCCTGTCCATCTTGTCAAGGTGTATGGGGAACACGAACTGTTACACTTGCCCTCTGTCCGGGACAGAGTTCCATTTGGCAGAATTCTAGAGTTGGTTCCTTTATATTCTAGTTGCCCTTTTAAACCTAGGCTTTTTCTCTGTGCCCCAGGGCCCACAAACCGCTCTGGTCCCTCAGTACTATCCTTCATAGCCTGGGGTGTAGGGTTCCCTTTATTACCAAGTCTCTGCCTCTCTTGCTGTTCTCCTCTGTGTGGCCTATCTTTTGTTCTGCAGAAGCGATTCAGTAAGCTACCACTTCTCCTTCAGGAGGAATTGTTCTACAGACAGGTGTAGATTTGGTGTGTCCCTGGACACACAGGGTCTTCCTATCTTGCCATCTTGGACTGGAACTCTTCTCTTGTTCTATCCCACTCTCCTCCCCCCAATTTGGGCTCATCCTTTCTTTCCTGGAATGTTCATTAAAGCCTCCTCTATGTTCTCTCCACTCATCTTCTCCCAAATGCGGGGCTAAAACGGGAGATCGGGCTGCATATTTCACAGAGCACGTAGAACACTGCAATACAGGAAGTGGACACTCAAATTCTGTCAGACATATTTAGAGTCCCCCACGTGGTGGGTCTTCACCGAGACAGAATCAGGCCCCTGCTGGGGCAGCGCTCCTGCGTGCGTGTGGTGTTTAATCCTTCCATCACTGCTACACTCACTTACTGATGGCAACTTGCCCTGTGAAGACCACATGAGCAAGGGCCAGTCCATCTATTTCCACGTAATCCCCCATCTAATGGGGCACAACGTTCATAGTGGGTGCTTTACCCAGGCTAGTGATAGTTGGGGTAACAAGAATGTAAAATCCACTTTCTTTTCCTCCCTTTCAATCCACTCATACTCATGTTACTCAATTCCCACTCCTAACTTGATAAACACTTCGACCATAGCTGAAGCACTCTCTTCTGCTCCATCTGACATGACTTGGGCCAAAATCCATCTGACTGCACCTGTGTTCTATTTATTTCCTTCTTCACGTGTCTATTCTTTCTGACTTGACAAAGGGAAGCAAAAACGTCCTTATCGTAAGGACACAAACCGTATTGCCTAACTGGTACAATTACACCTAATACTTGTTAAGCATTTACCACGAACTACAGCCTCTTCCAGGCATTTCCTCATTTAGTCCTTTCAACAGCCCTATTATGTAGGTACTATTATTTTACCCACCTTTCCGGGTGAGGAAACTGAGGCTTAGAGAGATTGTAACTTGCCTAGAGGAAGTGCTAGAGCTCGCCCGATCACAAGATCTAGGCTCTTAACCCTTCTGGTAGTTTCTCCTTGTACCGCCAGATGATACATGGTGATTTTCCCCAGTGCAGCTACCAGGTATGACCACCTCAGGCTGAACAACTGTCCCCAAGTCCACATTCAGGGCTGATGCATGTCGACCCACCCTGACAGCAGGTCACCAGCTTCACAGTCCTGGTCCTTGAGCAACCCTTCTATTTCTGCCACTCTTACTTTGCAGTTTCATTTGCCACATGGTTCTCCTACATCAAGCAGACGTTTCGTTTCTGAATAATAACACTCTTCATTTGGCTTGCCTTATAAGCATTCTTGCCACATCAAGCCAGAAGTTCATTTCCCCCCCAATATTTCTTCCACAAACGTCATCCACTCCATCCCCCTAAAACCCTGCATCCTAGTCTTTTATCCCAGCATCTGAACCACTACAGAAATGTGTCTCAGAGCCATCCTCAGTGACTCACAATCCCCACGACAGATTCTCTGTGGGCACTTGACAGTTTCTCCTTTGAAATCGCTTTCCAAAGTCTAATTAGCCCTCAATCTCCCAGGGAACTGTCCTCTCTTCTCTGTCACCCTGTGTGGACTCTCTATTTTCTTCTCTTGCATCTGTCTCTGTCCTCTGGGCCTTTAAAACTGACCAAGATCTGAGCTGAGGGATGAGGTTAATTAGTTGGCTTTAGCATGCCAATGTTTCATCATGGCACAGGGCTAGCCCCACATTTTTAACAGGCCGAGGCATCTCCCAATGGTACTGTTCCCCTTCTTGAACACTTAGGTGATGGCAGCTGTCACTCACCCCGAACTTAATTTAACTCTTTAATTTTAAGCTTGTCTTTCCAGCTACCTCGCTCTCCGCAAGCCATCTTGCTCTCCCCCAGCAGGCACATCTGGAACCATTCACAAAGTGGTGGTTGAAATTTCCACTCATTCAAATGGAATGCTAGGGATGGAAGCCATTGGGAGGCCCTCAGCTTCCCCCAGGTCCCAGGGCAAGTAGTTCTACTCTAAGAAATGCATGAGTCAATAAACATCTTATAGCATGCCCACTGGGGGCAGAACCCTGAACCAGGAGCACTAGACCAGCCCAGCTCTGTACGTGGTGGCCCTGAGGCACATAAAGACATCATGGACAGTGCTAGGGACCGAATATTGGTCCCCCAACATCCATACGTTGAAGCTCTATCCCAGTGTGACTTTACCTGGAGACAGGGTCTTTAGGAGGTAAGAAAGGTGAGGTGAGACCCTAAGAGTAGGGTCCTAATCCAACAGGACTATGGCCTTGTGAGAAGAGAAAGCGAACTCCCAATCTCTTCTCTCCCCACCATGTGAGGACACAACCAGAAAGTGGTATCTGTAAGCCAGGAGGAGAGCTCCCCCCAGAAACCCATCATGCTAGCACCTTGGTTTAAAATGCCCAGCCTTCAGAACCGTAAAAAAACAAATTGCTGTTGTTTAAGCCACCCACCCTGCGGTGTTGTGTTGTGTTGTGGCAGGTTGAACTGGTTAACACAGATAGCCAGCTCTTATGTCCACACCCAGTTAATGTAGTTCAAGGGGAAACCAAGAATCCAGAGCCTTTGCTCCCCTCATCTGCCTAGCCCCTCTGACCAGGAAGGGTTCAGAAATCAGGGAGGGGAGCAAGGAAACCAGGGTGAAACACATGTGAAAATGGATTCATTCATCCATCTGTGCACCAATAAGCACTTCTGGAATAACTATTGTATACAATCATAAGTACTTTCAAACACAATATATTCACATTTGTTTATAAATGCATGGAAGAAATATCTGGAAAGATATGCAATAAATGCATAAGGGTCACCTGTGGGGTAGAGAATAGGAGTAGGGAAGGGAGAAAAGGGATGAGGATGATGAAGAGGGGCTTTTAATGATGTAAAACTGTTTTAATGTGTTCACCTATATAAGAAAAACACACATACTTATAAATATCTGCTAAAAAAGGAAGAAAGGCAGTATGCAAGGCCCACTGGATCCAGCTTTCCTGTTCAGCAGGCAATCTTACTCCCAGGCCTTTATTTCTGGGACCTGGGAATGTAATCATTTTGAAGTCACCGAGGGCTTGTCTGTCCTATTAAAAGCTGTATCCCCAGTACCTTGAAAGGTGCCTGGCACGAAGTAAATTCTCATTTACTCGTTGGTGGCTTGGATGCATGAGTGAATAAATGGGGGAAGGGGGCCCAGAGTCTAACAGAAAAGTTCTGTGGGAACCTTCTGTGGGAAGGTCTAACCCAGGCCAGGAGATTTAGTTGAAGCCACAGGAAACAAATCTGAGAGAGTTTCTGCATAATAAGGCCTAAGTGTGGGGCAAATGAGAAATCTGTATGACTCAGAGAGTTAAGATGGTTCAAAGGACTCTGGATGACACATGCCCCAGGAGAAGGGCCAGAAGGACCAGAACTCTGGAACTAAGGTCTAAGGTTCCGGCACTTGCAAGGGACACTAATGTCCCCAACAAGAGAGTATGCCCCCTCTGCTACCAGACAACCAATGCCCACCAGATCCATGTGGTCCTTGTAGAGACCCTGCCTTCCCTAAACACGCAGGAGTCTAGAGTAGAAATGACTCCATGCAATGCCATAGTGAGACTTAGCACAAGAGGAAGATTAAGAGCACAGACTCTAAGGGTGCTGTGGGGGCTCAGTCGGTTGAGCAGCTGACTCTTGATTTCAGCTCAGGTCATGATCTCAAGGTTCGTGAGGTTGAGCCCCATGTCCAGCTCAGCACTAAAAGCATAGAACCTGCTTGGGATTCTCTCTCTCTGCACCTCTCCCACTCATGCTCTCTGTGTGTGTCTCTCTCTCTCCCAAAATAAATAAACTTAAAAAAAAAAAAAAAAAAAAGAGCACAGCGTCTGGCCCCATCATTTAAATGAGTCAGTTAACTTCTCTGTGCTTCAGCGTCTCCACTTGTGAAATAAGGATGGTCAAAGTACTGACTCTATGTATACTTACACCTAGAAAAGAGGGAGGAGTTAAATGAAATGTGGATTGGTTGGAAGATAGCCCAATAAAACCATCTAACTCCTAGAAGTAAGTTGCAGTAAAAACTACATTTGAGGGGCGCCTGAGTGGCTCAGTTGGTTGAATGTCCAACTCTTGATCTCAGCTCAGGTCATGATCTCACAGGTCATGAGATCAAGCTCCACATTGGGCTCTGCACTCACAGAGCAGAGCCTGCTTAGGATTTTCTTTCTCCTTCTCTCTCTGCCCCTCCCCCGCTCACTGGCTCTCTGTCTCTTTCTTTCAAAATAAACAAACTTAAAAAAAAAAACAAAACAAAACCCTACCTATGAGGGGCACCTGGATGGCTCAGTCAGTTAAGCGTCTGACTTCGGCTCAGGTCATGATCTTGTAGCTGGTAGCTTCAAGGCCCACATTGGGCTCTGTGCTGACAGCTCAGAGCCTGGAGCCTGTTTCACATTCTGTGTCTCCCTCTCTCTCTGCCCCTCCCCCACTCGCTCATTCATTCATTCTCTCTCTCTCAAAACTAAACATTAAATTTTTTTTTTTAAAGAAAGAAAGAAACCCTACATTTGATACCTCATTGTGATGGTCTTCAGATGGGTCAACCCAGCTGGACTAAATGACAAGGAAAGAAGAGGGCAGAGCTATTTTATAGCATACAGACTCCTTCCACCAGTTAGTAAATCAAACACTAACATAGGTGCTTCTCTGCAAGGATTTTACAGATGTGACCATAAAGGCTCTCATCAGTTGACATGAAACCAGGAAAATTATCTTCAGTGGGTCTAACCTAACCAGGTGAGCCCTTAAAAGACACTGAGCTTTTCCTGACAAAAGAGATCCCAACAGCTTCTGGATATACAAATGCTTTCCCTTCACTGGATTTCTCTTCCTGACTGTTTGTGGATAACAGCTCCTGCCATGTGCATGGGTTCTAGCTGCCTTGTGATCTTCTCTTCCTGATAGGTTGCTCTATAGATTTTGGGTTCACTCAGCCAACCTCCAAAATTATGTAAGTCAGTTCCTTGTAATACATCTTTTAGACTAGATACCTCCTGCTGGTTTTGCTTCTCTGGTTGAATCTTTACTGATACAATCATTTCCCAGGAGGGCTTATTTGGGGGTACCGTGAAGCCACTTTCCCTTTGCCATATCAAGCACTGTTAAGGATCAAGAGGCTGAATGGGAGTCACTACTCATCAGACTTTTGTTCTATAAAGTCACCACAAACACTGAATTTGCAAACACTGAATCACAGCTCCTAGGGGGAAATACAGGGTTAACTTCCTGTGAGCCTCTGGTCGCACCATTTTCATCAATTGAGCGATGCCTAACTAACCTTGTTTTATGTGTATTTCTGTTCAAAGATCCTATTTTATATGTATTGTTGATCCGTGAACACTGAACCCATGGTTAGGGGCATTGTAACTGATGGCAGAAGGAAGCTTATCTGATATATGTATTTTCTCCATAAGGCACATCATAGCCTTCTTGCACTTCAGAACGCTAGACAGCACTACAGCACTCTGCCTGGGGGCTATTTCAAATAGGAAAATCACCAACAAAGAGCACAAAAAAATGTGGCACAAAACAGACAGTGAAAAAGACGCTTGCTTACAGTATAAGGGCTCAAACTACAAGGCAGAGTGTCACTTTCATCCACTTCAGCTAGGAAAGTACACGTCGTGGGACTCAAACTTGTGCCACTCTGAGCACGTCCACAAAGGACCACAAAAGCATCACCGGTACCGATTTTCAGGTTATAAATAAATTTTAGCAAGTAGGCAAAATTATAACTATAGAATCTATGAATAATGAGGATCAATGGCATTTTGTAATCTTTCTCCCTTCAAACCTTTAAAACAAGTTTCTTTTCTCTCCCAACCAAGGCATGAATTTCATGGGTTTGGATCTGCCTTCATCTACCTCCGTTTCTCTTCTGCTTTGCCCTCATTTCAGGCCTTAGAAAGTGCGTTGGCCGTCCTCTGCTTTCTGCCCGGAGAACAGCAGGAAAAAAGATGGGATCTGAGGCTGTCTGTGATCAAGGCAAAACACAACAGAACCTGGGGAAGGGAGTGGCAGAGAAGCCTGTGAGCAACACCAGAGGAGGCAGACCCTTGTTTGGTAAACGCCACAGGGCTGGGAGTACAGGAAAAGGAAATTAAAAAGGACTCTCTGGCTTGAAATTACACAACTCTAGTAAATAGTGAGGAACAGTGTTTGAGATTCAGAGTAAGATGATGTAGGCATCTGAAGGAAGGTAATGAGTCCTTTTTGGGACCCATTAAGTCTGAAGTGCCCACAACATCCAGATGGTATATATATCAATCCGCATTCTCAGTTGCAGAGAGAAGAAAGCAAGTCTGGCAAACTCAAGCAGATAAGGAACTCACTAAAGGGAATCTGACAATTCACAGATTTTCTCTACCAGCCAGAGAACCATGGTCAACACCTGTGCAGCCAGGAGCAGCACCAAATTCACTCTCTGCCCCAGCCTTCTGCTTCTAGAACACGGCTGCCGCCCCCAAGAAGCCTGGATGTGTCCACCACGACCACCTGCACAAGGAGGGATTCTGCACAGGCCCTGCTTCTGGTCCGGCTTGGGCCACAGGCCTGTGCTCTAGCTGCCAGGATGGGGATGGGATTGGAGGTAAGCCTCTGCCACGGGCCTCCTCTGGAGTATGAAATGGGTCCTGCCTCACACAGCAGGAGATGTCCTATACACAACATTGTTGCTCAGATGTTGGGAAGACAACAGAATAACAAACATCAGCTATGACACATTCAGAAGGGTTAGAAATAGGACCAGTACTGACAGCTCCTACTTTTCAGCACTTACCGTGTGTCAGGCACCATATAAAATGGTTAACCTGCATTGAGAGTTTAAACTATGCATAAAGTGGGGCGCCTGGGTGGCTCAGTCGGTTGAGCGTCCGACTTCGGCTCAGGTCACGATCTCGCGGTCCCTGAGTTCGAGCCCCGCGTCGGGCTTTGGGTTGATGGCTCAGAGCCTGGAGCCTGCTTCCGATTCTGTGTCTCCCTCTCTCTCTGCCCCTCCCCCGTTCATGCTTTGTCTCTCTCTGTCTCAAAAATAAATAAACGTTAAAAATAAATAAATAAATAAATAAATAAATAAATAAATACATAAACTATGCATAAAGTACTAAGCGAGTAGACAGAAGAGGCCAACAGGGCTGGTTTGCCCAGGACTGAGGGGTTTCCTAGTAAGCAGGACTTTCAGTGCTAACACAAGAAAAATCTCAGGGAAAACAGGGCAGCTGGTCAGTCTAGTCTGGTCAGCCTGACCTGGGCCCTAAATCTGACTTGTCTAATAGGGAAAAGTGGCTTACGTTCTTGTAACCTCAGTTTCCACCTTTATAAAATGGGTGTAACAAAAATATCTGCCTCATAGTACTGTTGTGGAGGACTAAAGACGATATGTATCAAGTACTTAGCACAACACCAGATAAATACTAAGAGGACCCCCCAAAAATTTTGGAAATTTTTCTTATTGGGGTGCCTGGGTAGCTCAGTTGGTTGAGCATCTGACTTTGGCTCAGGTCATGATCTCACAGTTGGGTTCATTAGTTGAAGCCCCACATCGAGCTCGCTGCTGTCAGCACAGAGCCCACATCAGATCCTCTGTCCCTCTTTCTCTCCCCTTTCACCACTCACGCTCTCTCTCTCTCAAAAATAAAAAAAAAACATGGGGCGCCTGGGTAGCTCAGTCGGTTGAGCATCTGACTTTGGCTCAGGTCATGATCTCGCGGTCTGTGAGTTCGAGCCTCGTGTCGGGCTCTGTGCTGACAGCTCGGAGCCTGGAGCCTGCTTCGGATTCTGTGGCTCCCTCTCTCTCTGCCCCTTGCCTGCTCATGCTCTGTCTCTCTCTCTGTCAAAAATAAATAAACATTAAAAGAAATAAAATTTAAATAAATAAATAAACATTAAAAAAAAAAAGAAATTATTCTTATAATTCTTGAGTTTCCACACATTCAAATAAATGGTCAAACTGAGTTTTCTATCCAGGCCTGAACAACTCCAAGCTGTACTTTGGATCCCTAAGTATTTATTGCCTCCCCATCCAGATAGTGGCTAAAGTTGCGGGAAGATGGAGAAAATGAGCACTACCAGCTACCCTAATCTTTAAGGCAGGAGAAAGAGGGAGAGCCAGCAAAGAAAAGCAGAAGAAACAGACCACAGATGAAGAAGATACTATTGTGGGGGCACGTGGGTGGCTCAGTTGGTTGAGTGTTTGGCTCTTGATTTCGACTCAGGTCATGATCTCATGGTCCGTGGGTTTCAAGCCCTGTGTGGCGCTCTGTGCTGACAATGAGGGGCCTGCTTAGGATTCTCTCTCTCCCTCTCTCTCTGCCCCTCCCCCCTCCTGCCCCTCCCCTGATCATGCATGCATGCTTTCTCTCTCTGTCTCAAAATTAATTTAAAAAGAAAATACCAAAAAAAGATGAAGGAGGAGGGGGACAAAGGGGAGGAGGGGGAGGGGGAGGGGGAGGAAGAGGAAGAAAAGAAGGAGTTGCAGGGGGAGGAAGAGGAGGAGGAGGAGAAATTATTGTGGAAAAAGTATAATAATTATAAAAAGTCAGGATGGGCAAGTCAGAGGCAGTACTTCAGGGAAACTAGCAGGCTAGAAACACATTACTTATGTAATCGGGGGAGAAAAGTTGAAAAAGTTAATGGATGACAGCTTCTGGCCATGATGGAACAAGAGAGACAAACTTAATATCCTACCTTAGGCAACCAGAAAAACACACAAAATTTATGAGACATTTAAGACACTGGACAACAGGGGCACCTGGGTGGCTTAGTCGGTTAAGTGTCCGACTTTGGCTCAGGTCATGATCTCACAGTTCATGAGTTCGAGCCCCATGTCGGACTCTGTGCTGACAGCTAAGAGCCTGGAGCCTGCTTTGGATTCTGTGTCTCCCTCTCTCTCTGTTCCTCCCCTGCTCATGCTCTCTCTTTCTCTCAAAAATAAACATTAAAAAAAAAAAAAAAAGACATTGGAAGACATTGGACAACAGACAGCACAAGATGATGATCCTTTAAAGGAAGGTAAGCAAGCGAGGTAAACCCTAAGAGTGCCACAGGTTACTGCTCAGAGTTTCCAGACCACGACGCAGGGAGTGACAACGAGGGAGGTGGAATAACCCCAGGAGCTCATACAGGGCCAAGAGTAGCCGATCATCCAACCAGGGAAACTGGAAAGACATCCCAATACATGGAACATCAGGAAGGTCCTCAGGAGCATGGGTACTGCTTCAATAATGAGCCCAAATTAGCTAAAAATAGATATTAGCCAACTCTTTCTCAAAGGATCTGACACTGAATAGCTTGGGTTTGTAGGGCTTACAGCCTCTGCCACAACTACTCAGTGCTGCAGCTAGAACACAAAAGCAGCCACCGACAATACGTAAACAAACGTGTGTGGCTGTGTTCCAATAAAATTTTATTTCCCCAAACAGGCAGCTGGCCTGTGGGCCACAGTTTGCCAGCCCCTGGCTTACACTAAAGCAAGTCTCCTGGACTCACCTGAACAAAGCTGATAAACAAGCCTCAAAAGAATCAAACTAATTCCAAGGACCTGAACTGCATTCCAGAGCAACAAAGCCCAACAATATTTACAGGAACACAAAGAACTCCAACACTCAACACTGTTACATGCACAGTATCTGGAATCAAATAAAAAATGACTAGTCATGCAAAGAAGTGAAAATATACCTCATAATGACAAAGGGAAAAAAATTAATCACGAGGAGTAGACCCAGAAAAGTCACAGGTGATAGAGTAAAAGCATATAGGAGCACCTGGGGGGCTCAGTCGGTTGAGTGCCCAGTTTTCAATTTCAGCTCAGGTCATGATCTCATGGGTTGTGGGATCGAGCCCTGCGTTGGCCTCTGTGCTGACAGCACGGAGCCTACTTGGGATTCTCTCTCTCTCACACTGCCTCTCTTTTGCTCTCAAAATAAACAAGTAAACATTAAAAAAAGAAAGAAGGAAAGAAGGAAAGAAAGAAGGAAAGAAAGAAAGAAAGAAAGAAAGAAAGAAAGAAAGAAAGAGCATACAAAAATATTAAAACAGTACTCTAACTATGTAAGTTCCAGAAAGTTAAAGGAAAGCATGAACATGTTAAGGAGAAACATGAAAGACAGGAAAAGTTGTAAGTCTGATTTCTAGAGACTAAAAATACAATGTCTGAGATGTAAAATAAACTGGATGGAATTAAGGAATACATTAGACATTGCAGGGAATAAAATCATGAATTTAAAGACATAGCAATAGAAACCAGCCAAAGTGAAACACGGACAGGGGAAAAAAAAAAAAAAAAAAAAAAAAACCACTGGAAAAAAATGAACAGAGCATCAGTGAGCTGTCAAATAACATAAAGCAGGCAAATACATTTGTCATTGGAGTCCAAGAAAAAATAAGTCAGGAGTAGGGGCATAAAAATGTATTTGCAGAGGGGTTCCTGGCTGGCTCAGTCAGTGGAACATGCAACTCTTGATCTCAGGGTCATGAGTTCAAGCCCCATGTTGGGAACAGAGCCTAGCAGTAATATAAAATAATAATATAAAAAAAAAAAAAAAAAAAAAAAAATATATATATATATATATATATATATATATATATATATATACACACACACACATATATATATATATTTGAAGAAATAAAAGCTGAAAGATTTCCAAATTGGATGAAATCTATAAACCTACAGATGCAATAAACGCAGCAAATCTCAAACAGAAGAAACACAGAGATTATACCAAGGCATAGCATAACCACAGTGTTTGTAGCTAGTGACAAAAAGAAAAAAAATTTAATAGTCAGGGGAAAAAGACAAAGAGGAATAAAGACTGATGGAGGACTTTGTGTCAAAACCAATGCAACCCAGCCTCTAAAGTGCTAAAAGAAAACAAAACTCTAAACCCAGAACTGTATACCCAGCAAAAGTATTTTCGCAAAAGCAAAGGTGAAGTAAAGGCATTTTTGAACACAGAATTGAAAAGAATCATCATAAACAGACCACCACCATGAGAAATGTTAAAGGAAGTCTTTCAGACTGAAGGCTGATGATAGGAAAGGGTAATGTGAGGTCTACACAAAGGAATGGAGGACACCAGGCATAAAAAGAATGTGGGTAAATACACTTTTTTCTTACTTTAAAAATCTCTCATAGGCAGAATTTTGAAAACAAATCAAATGAGCAAAGGGAAAAAAAGAGAGAGAGAGAGAGACAAACCAAAAGATAGATTCTTAACTACAGAGAACAAACTGTTGGTTCTCCCATAGGGGAGGTGGGTGGGGCATGGCTGAAATAGGTGATAGGATTAAGGACTGCACTTGTGATGAGCGCGAGGTGAGGTATGGAACTTTTTTTAAAGTTTATTTACATACTTTGAGAGAGAGTGCAAGTAGGGGAGGGGCAGAGAGAGAGAGAGAGAGAGAGAGAGAGAATCCCAAGGGGGCTCCACACCGCCAGCAGAACCTGAAGAGGGGCTCAAACTCACAAAACAGTGAGATCAAACCTGAGCCGAAACCAAGAGTTGGACACTTAAGTGACTGAGCCAGTCAGGCATCCCGATGTATGGAATTGTCGAATCACTATATCGTACACCTGAAACTAATGTTACACTGTATGTTAACTGGTTGGAATTTAAATTAAAACTTTAAAAAAATCTCCTTAAAAGAGAAGTGACTTTTCAAAAGACAAATAGCAAGAATGCTTTGAGGGGTTCATGTCACAGAGAGAAACAAATGACTAACAGTAACAAAAGGAGGGAAAAGATGTAGTTAAAGGTGTATACAGTAAACCCTACAGGTACTTCTCAGAAAATTAAAAGAGATACAGCTGATTAAACCACTAAAGGAGATTTAAAAAAAAAGGGGGGGGGGTGCCTGGGTGGCTCAGTCGGTTGAGCATCCGACTTCGGCTCAGGTCATGATCTCATGGTCCGTGAGTTCGAGCCCCGCGTCGGGCTCTGTGCTGACAGCTCAAGGCCTGGAGCCTGCTTCAGATTCTGTGTCTCCCTCTCTCTCTGCCCCTCCCCGGCTCATGCTCTGTCTCTGTCAAAAGTAAATAAACATTAAAAATTTTTTTTTAAAAAAGGAATTATATTTACTGCAAATGGGCACAAAGGATCCCTCTGCGGTGTCAGAAATACTCTAAAACTAGATTGTGGTGAGGGATGCACTACTCTAAATTTACTAAAAATCACTCAACTGTATACCTGAAATGGTTAATTTTATGGTATGTAAATTACACCTCCATAAGGTTGATGAAAAATCATAAAATATACACTTAGTCCAAAAAAATGCAGAAAGACCAAAAACACAACAACAAAAAAATGGAACAAATAAAAACAAATAGCAAGATGGCAGATTAAACATATATTTACGGGTGCCTAGCTGGCTCGGTTGGTAGAGCATACAACTCTTGAATTTGGGGTTCTGGGTTCAAGCCCAACATTGAACACAGAGATTACTTTAAAAAATAAAATCTTGGGGGCGCCTGGGTGGCTCAGTCGGTTGAGCAGCCGACTTCGGCTCAGGTCATGATCTTGCACTCCCTGAGTTCGAGCCCCGCGTCGGGCTCTGTGCTGATAGCTCAGAGCCTGGAGCCTGTTTCAGATTCTGTGTCTCCCTCTCTCTCTGACTCTCCCCCGTTCATGCTCTGTCTCTCTCTGTCTCAAAAATAAATAAACGTTAAAAAAAAAAAATTTTTTTTAAATAAAAATAAAAATAAAAAATAAAATCTTGGGGTGCCTGGGTGGATCAGTTGGTTAAGCATCCAACTTTGGCTCAGGTCATGATCTCACAGTTCATGGGTTCGAGCCGCACGTTGGGCTCTGTGCTGACCGCTTGGAGCCTGGAGTCTACTTTAGATGCCGTGTCTCCCTCTCTCTCTGCCCTTCCCTCACTCATTCTCTCTCTCTCTCTCTCTCTCTCCCTCAAAAATAAATAAACGTTAAAAAAAAAAAAAAAAAAAAAAGCAGGCCACTGGTTGCCAGGGGTAAAGGATTAACAAAGAGGAATGGGTAATCTTTCTGAGATGATATAAATGTTTTATATTATGACTGGGGTAGTGGTTGTAAGACTTTATACAACTGTCTAAACTCATTGAATTTTTGTGATGTGTACATTTAAAACTGATTTCATTGTATTATATCTCAATAAAATTGTCAACAAAATGAAATGAAATATATTGGATCCATAATGAGACCCAAACATGCAGGAGACTGTCGTCTTAGGGAAAATATTTGACCTTCTTCATTTAAATCATCATTTGTATTGATTTATGTTTTATGTAAGTGTATATATTTACATACTAACATGTCTGTAATTTACAAATGAATATTCATACCTTGAGACACATATTCAATTTCTTTTTTTAACTGATAGGGATGAACTATTTAAAACATTTGGAGGGCTTCAAGTTGTTGTAAGCCTAGAAGGGCAATTTCAGTGATGTGGTAGAAATGGAAACAGATTGGGGCGCCTGGGTGGCTCAGTCGGTTAAGCGTCAGACTTCAGCTCAGGTCACGATCTCACGGTCCGTGAGTTCGAGCCCCGCGTCGGGCTCTGGGCTGATGGCTCAGAGCCTGGAGCCTGCTTCCAATTCTGTGTCTCCCTCTCTCTCTGCCCCTCCCCCGTTCATGCTCTGTCTCTCTCTGTCTCAAAAATAAATAAACGTTTAAAAATTTTAAAAAAAAAAAAGAAAGAAATGGAAACAGATTGTAACGGCTGTTGAGAAGTGGGGATAATAAACAAACTTCTCTTTCAAGACATTTGGTAGAAAGAGTATAGCTACAGGCATTGTGGAGAGTGAGGGAAGGTGCTTATTTGCAGAATGAGTCATTTCAACATAGGTTTAAAGAAAGGAATCAGAAAAGATAAATCAATAATATAGCAGGGAGAGATAGAAGGAAAAAATTGTGGATAAGATACCCACAGTTTGCAGAAGGAGGCGGTTCTGGAGCCTCAGGGAAGAACAGAGGGAGAAGGAGGGTTGTCAAGTTGACGGTCTCATTCTTCAATGAAGTCTTAAGCAAGGCCATCAATGCACAGAAGAATGCAGGGTAGGAGTCTTTGGAAGAACCAGCATGGCCAATAATACACAAAATTGTCTAGACCCATATACACATATGATAAACAGTTGTGACAAAGAGCTGAGTTTCTATCATCAAGTTATTTTTATGGCGATGGTCCCCACTACATACTCACGTTGCCAGGCTAACCCTGAGATGGTTGACTGAAGTTAGCTCCTCAGACTTGGCCACTCAAGGAAATGTTTTTAGGTCTCCTCCAACAAGAGATGGCCCAGTAAGTGGAACATGGTCGAGACCTAAACATAAACTGGTAAACTGGTATCTGTGCCTCTGGGCCCCTTTGTAATTCATCTACCACCCACAAGACCTTGGCCCAAGATTCCCATTTTTGCCTCAGATGCTAATTTTGGTCCCACTGGTCAGGGCTAACCTGGGTGTGGTGGTTGTGTGGGTGGGGACCACCAGGAAGTAGAGGAAGTGGGACTGGGTGAATCAGGCAGGGGCCCTGCTGCAACAGCATGGCCTGACTCACCCAGGACCATGGGAATGGGACCTTGGGAATGGCTGGTGGCGCCATCTCTAAGCAGCACCAGGGCCTTAAGGGGCATCATTAGTGGTTGCGAATGCTTGCCCAGCACTTCTCACAAGGTGGCCTCAAGGCCTGCCCACATGCCATCTGGGTAATTATGTCCTATTTACCTTCCTGTAGATCCAGATGAACTAGCACTTGACTTCCTGACTTAACCTCTCTGAGTGCTGCCCTAAACAATACAGTGAGTTGAGCCTTAAAAATGGTGACTCTTGGAGTGCTTGGGTAGCTCAGCCAGTTAAGCATCTGACTCTCGATTTCAGCCCAGGTCATGATCTCACAATTTGTGAAATCGAGTCCCACGTTGGGCTCTATGCTGACAGTGTGGAGCCTGCTTGGGATTCTCTCTCTCCCTCTTTCTGCCCCTCCCCGACTCGAACTCTCTAAATAAATAAATAAGTAAATAAAATGGTGATTCTTTCCAAGCCTATTCATCCCTCTTCCCTTACTACTCCATGCTAAAGGATTCAACAGGACTTGGGGGGGAGGGAGTCTCAGACCACCTTCTCATTTCGTTTATCAGCCACAACACTCTTCTCCCAAAGAAATCCAGCCTCTATTGCCAGTGTGGACACTGTGTGTAGTTTCTCTATCCGCTGCGAGTAACCCTACTATTCTGATCTGAAGAAACAACTCTCCTTCACTTTTCAGATGATGTGATCCAGGTAGTCCTGACTCCACCCTCAGTCCGAGGGGAGGCATGTATGAACCAGCTTCGCTTGTCAGAACATCGCAATCTCTTGGCCATAACAGCTGGTTCAACAGTGGATATGTGACCCCAAAAGAGTCAACAAGACCCAGTTCTGAGAGTTTTGTGGCACTCTTAGAAGAGACAATCATTCTCTGCTGAGGTTACTAAGAGCATAGCATAGAGACCAAAAGTTGCTGGCCGCTGTTTTTCTTTTTTAAGTTTTTAAATCCTATGTGCCAAGGACTTACTAAGCACGTGTGTATATGTGTGTGTGTGAGTGTGTGTACACACACACACAATTATTATCTCATTTAATTCCCACATGAGTCCCAGGAGTTGCCAGTTCTATTTATTATATGAGATGGCATTTGAATTCTGGCAAGTTATTTAAACTTCCTATACCTCAGTTTCCTCATCTGTATCATGGGACCAAAATAGTACCTACCTCATAGGTTGTTGCAAAGACTAGTCAATTTATCTATGTGCAGTCTTTAGAACACCAGGCACATGCAAGTGCTCAGTATATTTTAGCTATGACTATCACCATCACCATCATCATAGCCAATGTAAAGACATAGACAACGAGGCACAGAGATGTTAAGAAACAAGTCTTGGGGCGCCTGCGTGGCTCAGTCAGTTAAGCATCTGCTCTGTCTCTCTCTGTCTCAAAAGTAAATAAACATTAAAAAAAAAAAAAAAAAGAAACAAGTCTAAGGTTGAACAAACTATTAAGCTACAGATTGGGGATTCAAATTAAGCGTGCTTCTGGCTCCAGAGACTATATTTTTAGCTGTGAAACAATACTTCCTGGGGCCTGGCACCCTCGGGGAGAGGCTGGGGGAAAGCAGAGAGCTAACACACACAAAGCAGAGGTGAGAGATGAAGAGGGTAAAACAGAGTCCTAAGGACGTTGTCAGAGCCCTTCAATCAGCTGCCTTAGTCCATTTGGGCTGCTGTAACAAAAATACCACAGACTTAGTAGCATGTAACTAACAGACATTTACTTCTCACAGCTCTGAAGGCTGGAGAGTCCAAGAGCAAGGTGCTGGTAAATTCTGTGTCTGGTAAGCACTTCCTGGTCTGCCGGCTATCTTCTCGCTGTGTCCTCCCAGGGCAGAAGGCACCAGGGAGTCCCCTGGGGCCTCCTTGGTAACAGTACTAATCCCACTCAGGAGGGCTTCACCCTCATGACGTAATCATGTCCCAAAGGCCCCACCTCCAAACACCATCACATTAAGTGTTAGGGTTGTTGTACTGTGTGAACTATACAGGGACACATTCATTTCATTTTATCAATCAAGCCAGGGTCAAATCTACCTTTGTAGTTTTCAATAATTGTATTCAACAAAATTCCTTCTATCGCAATCCAGTTTGAGTTGGGCTATCTGTCCCTTCCAGCTGAAATCCCTTGCAGACTTGACCAACGGCAATTCAAAGTTCATGCTCAGGACTATCCTTGTATACTGGGCCTGAACGGCCCAAGGACAATAGGAAACATTCCCGTGAAAGAATCTTCTCTAGGCTTACAAAACAAAGCTGTTCATTTTTTCCGTCATTCATGCATTTCATTCAAGCATCCTCCATGGGCCAGGTACTATGTTAGTTGCCAAAACATTCTGGGTCTATTGGGCACAAGGCATTTGAAAGTATCAAAGCATCAGTGGTGCTCCTACAAGTGTATCCATTAGGTCCGGCTCCAGCCTCAAGTGGAATCTTGGTTCTATCTGTCAGAAGGGAAGCTCTGGGATCCTATGATCTACGCCAGATCTTTTCTGAGCTCTGCACATCCACTGCTACAACCAGACTCTAGCTCGTCTTTAAATGGAAAAGGTAACGGGGGATTTCTGCAGAGACTAAATTATTCATCTCCATCGAACCACATAAGCAGCATTCAAGCTCCATCTCTGGACACAGCCTTCCCAGGTCAAAATATTCAATCGAGATCCCAACAGGAAATGCAGATGCTAACATAGGACTTAGAAGGCCAGGGTAAAACCGTCCACCAGCAAGGTGAGTTTTCTCCTTCTTTGCATCAGATGTACACACACACACACACACACACACACACACACACACAGAGCCCTTGAGGGCTGAGATTACTTTTGATTTTTACATCACAAGCGTCACAGAAAATATACAATGAAAAACCCAACGATCCCTTGGAGAGTTCATTGCTCTCCCCCATCGTCTTTGATTCCCCTGCCTCCTCTCCACATCCTTTGAACTTCTAAAAAGACACTTTGAAGGCATGTCATAAAGCAGTTTTTCATTCATGCTCTTCTCTTTGATGATCTTGCTGTTTGTCTGAACTGCAGCGTCCACAGGATGTCAGGCGGGCGAGCCGAAAGCCAACAGTGATGAGGAAGGGGCTGAGTGAGGACAAGCCCAAGCTGCATTCGTCAATAACGAGAAAGGGGAATGAAGGAAAGAGAAAGACCAGAAGGGCCCAAGCAGAATTTCTTGTCTCTCCTGTATGCCTTACCCTTCAAAGTGGCCACCTGTGAGAGAGGTCAAGGGTACTGGAGCCCAGCGACAGTTCACAGCCTGCAAAATGTTTTATCCGGAGGCTTCCCTCCAGCTCTGGCCTCAGACACAAGAGCTCTCTGCTCACCCCCAGACTGCAGTAACCCAGCTTTTCCTTGATGGAAAGTATCATTGGTTTTGATTTTTCCCAACTTTTCCTATTTTCCCTAGTGAATGATTCATTCATTTCAATGCCAACATGATACCATGAGGCAGGGAAAGGAATGGGAGAGAGAGAGACAGACAGACAGGTGGGTCCACAGACGTGCCTTTCTTCCCCTTGCCCATAAAATAGATGGTTGAGAACTAAGACTCTTTCTGTTTGACTCTCAAGAACCCTAAGATATTCAGGAAGTAGCCATGACCCTCTGGCATGGGGACAGGTAACTATGGTGAAGGCAGACAAGAGCTTTCCGTGAGCCGAGTGTCCTCAAATCCAAAGGGAAAATAAACCACTCCCTTCAGTGATGCAGTGAGTCTGAGTTATGCTAATGCTGTGGTTGTGAAGGTCAGGGTGGGGAGAAAACTCTTCATCCAGTTATAAATATTAACTACACTGGAACCTATCACTCTGGAGGAATCTGCTACCAGTGGGGAGAGCAAAGAACACACTCATTCATTCACAAATGTTAGCGACCACCCGCTAAACCCAGGGAGTTACAAGAATGAACAAAACAGACAGGTTCTCTGCCCTTGTGGAGCTAAGAGTTTACTAAGAGGTCAGACACTGAACGGTTCCACTCATTTATGTATAAGTATAGACTGGGACACATACCTTAAAGAAAGAGTACAGGGTGTTAGAGAGCGTTGAGCAAAGGGACACCATGTGGCCGTGGGGGCAGGGCTACATGGAGATCTGGGAAAGCCCATCAAAAGGGGTGACATTGAAGCTGAGACCCGAGTAGGAGAAGGAATTCAGCAGGCAAAAAGTAGGGAACACCACGTTATGCAGACGGAACGGCATTTTGTGCAAAAGCATATGAGAAGCTCTAGCTGAAGGGGAGACATACAGCAGAGGTCGACAGCAGAAGCAGGGGGCCAGGTAGGAGTGAAGATTCAGCAAATGTGTAACACACCTCACAGCGTGCCAGGTGCTATTCTGAGTCCTGGGAACACAGCACCGAACAACATTCACAAAGTCCCTGTCCTCCTTGAGTTTCCCTCCCGGAGGTTACCTCTTCGGAAACCGGAGCTCCCGCTAATTCAGGCGACATGGCCGTGAGGAAGGAAAGGACACTGCTACTTCCCACACTCCAGGGCTTTCTCCCCTGAAGGGCTCACGGTGCGTGTCTCCAAACTGAAAATGAGCAGCCACTCTGGTTCCTCGCCTGCTTGGATGTATAGCAGACCGAGATCACCAGGAATGCAGCAGGTGACAGGGCAGCCAAAGCAGACATGGACATCCTCCACCCTCAGTGCTGGCAATTCTGGCCCACCATAGCCAGGTGTCTGGAATGATCTCTAGCTCCTCCATCGACCACTTCGAAGTTCTGTGGCACACAGCATCATGAGTGACAGCATGGAAGCTCTGAGTCAAGCCGTCCTGGCTTCTTGTCTCGACTCTGCCTCGTGCCAGCGGGGCCCAGAACTTAACCTCTGTGATGCTGATCCTTAGTCTATAAAAGAGGGTTAATAGGACCTTGACTACGGGGCATTTGTTAGGACTCAAAGAGCGAGGACATGTGAAGTGCTGAGCACTCAGTACGGCACACGGCAATCCTCACGCAGCATCCGCTACTACGGTTATTATGATTGTGATATTATCCTACCTCCGTGACCCAAGGCGCCGGCCTTAATGTAATTTTCACATATCAGAGAATTTTAACTCGGGCAATTAAATGCAATACACAGCCCTGTCCCCTCTATTCACTCATTGCCAGGGAAACCGAGGCAGAGTTCAGCCGCTAGCCCAGCATAACCCCAGGACTTCAAAGTCAGGAATGTTCATTTCTGAGAAGAGTGAAGCAACCACAGGAAGCATGCCGCATAAGGAACAACTGGCTGAATTAGTCCCAGGGGAATGACTCGGAAATATCTTCCATTCAGAAAGGCTTTGTGAATTTTCCATTGCAAATATTTAATATCGAACTGGGATCTCTCTTCCGCCTTTGTCAGTGGAGGGCTCAAAATGACTTTAATATTAGCTCAAGCCCTGGTAAAATTAGCAAGATAAATCTACAGCATTTCCTTGCCCTTCTCCCTCTCTCTACCTGCCCACAACAGATCTCAAACCAAACCTGAGTGATGTAAAGTCTTCCACGGTTCAGCACCACAACAGCGAAGCCGATGCTTTTCAAAACAGATGGCATGGTTTGCACATTGGCCCTGCTACTTGTATGATTTTAGACTAATAACTTGTGTTCTGCAAACCTCAGTTTGTTTCTTCCTCCATAAAACGGGGGCACTAAGAGCACTTAGTGAGCTACCGGCACACAGGAAAAGCTCCACAGATGAATGTCGGTTGCTATTATTTCTACTACTGTTCTGAACCCACCGTGATCGAGGTCATCCGGAGACAAGCCGGGTACAGCTGGGCCAGTGGGCTCTGGGAGGCCACCAGCTGACCAAGGAGAAACACATCCTTGGCTTAGAGTGGGGTGAGAAGGCTTTGTGTTCTCCTTGGAGATGGACAGGCCACACACATGGAAAGTTCCGTGTGAAATTAAGAGAATCCATTCATGACAGAGTCAAACTCCACTGATACAGAGAGAGAGCTGCCCTCCTGTGTCTGATCGTTTCCAACCTCCAAATCAGACTTGTCACCAGATTAAAATCCTCAACTTTTAAAGTATATCCAAGGTCCTCTGCAGGGTTTTCTTTTCCGCTCTCCCCAAAGAGGACCATACAAAGTCTCTGACCTCGTGGAACTTCCAGTCTAGGAAGGAAGAAAACAAACCACACATAACGTCATGAGTCAGGGAAAATCCTATGATGGAAATAAACTGGGGGGGGGGGGGGGGGAATGGAGAAGGAATGAGGACGGAGAAGCATCTCTGATGGCATGGTCGAGGAAGCTGCCCCCAGGAAGTGAAAGATGGTCCAAGGCTGCACCAGTCACAACCAACAGGCTATCTTGCTAATACCTTAGTTCAAGGTCAAAAACGGGCCCTAAGAATAAGAGCTAGAGCCAGGAGAGAGAAGTAGTGGACCATGGGTCTTTCCATGTAACGCTCCCTTGCCACCAGCAACCCAAGTAACAATGCAGGAGCATCTAATTCTCCCCACACATGGCCCTAAAAGCATTACCAGAAACAGGTCTCTCTAATTTGTGCCAGAACAACCACTAGACTAATAACAATCATAAAAGGAGTAATCATTTACTGAGCAGTGCTCTATGCAAGGCGTGGGGCAGTGCACTTCCTGCACGTTCCCTCATTTCATCCTCCCGACAATGGGGATGAACGGGGATGAGGGTATTACTATCAGCACCCACATTTTACTAAAGGGGAAACCCAAGCTCAGGGAGGTTACATGGCCAAGGGGAACACAGCTAACACAAGGTAGGACGGGGATGCTGCCAGATAGGTACTATTATCTGCCCCACTTTACAGTTGAAGAGATTAAGACACAAAGAGATAAAATGACAACATGGCACAGCCCATAGAGGTAGAGACAGAAGTGACACAAGGCAGACCATGCCAGACCCCATGCAATTAAAGACTCTAAAGTGAGTGCATGAAACAGCGAGTCATTCCATTTCTCTGCAGAAGTTCAAGTAGGAAGAGTCTACAGTCATTCAATGAACAGGAGACACAGAAGAGCCAGGTGTGGTGCCGCCTTCCCAGCCCTTCAGTCCAATAAGCAAGCTAGAGATGGACACATTTATACACAAATAATTCATTACCACTGGGGCAAAAGCCAAGAAGTCTAGGGTGCAATGGGCAAATAAGGGGGGAGACTAGAGAAATGTCATGTGAGGCACAAACATTTAAGGGTTGGCTGAGTGAAGAGAAGGGAGACCAACATGCCAAGTATCAGGATCCTGGAAAGAACATGGCAGACGTGAGCAACTGGAAGAGAGCAAAGGGGCTGGGGGCCAGTGGGTGAGAGGAGGGAAGCAGGGGTATCAGCAGAAGAGCCTGGACAGGCTGGCAAGAGAGAAGATGAAGAAAGTGATGGGCCAGGCTTGGGAACCTCTATCAACTGGTCGGGGGGCTAAACACTGCCCCCAGCAGAGATACACCACAGGAAGGTGGGCTGGAGACATGTGTCCAGTGATTCGGGAGGAAGGAGGACTAGTGGTATAGTAACAGTTACCATCATCCCGCTAAAAGGTAATAAGTACCTCAAGGCAATGATGGCAAGAGAGGTAATGAGGAGGGAAGGAATACAAGAGAGACAGGAGACAGATGTGGGGTAGGACCCAGACAATGGCTACAGGTCAAGGAAGAAAGCTGAGCCCAAACTGGTGAGATGGAACATGGGGCTGTTGAACAACCATCAGAAGACCTGAGCGCCATGACCAGTTCTGTTTGATCATGTTGACGGTGAGGCCTGATGGAGTGACAGCAAATGAGCACTACAAAGGCCACCTTGATGGGCTCTAAGAAACAAATGCCATCTTCCTATTTCATGCTTTGGAAAGGTGAGACTCCATGAGGTGGGCTGACTGGGCCATTCACACTCTCTCGCATGGGACCCCATGGGCCAAAGCCCATCTCCCTCCAACACCCCATGCAGCTTCCTGGAAGCTCTTTTTGGGGTTAAATCCTTCTCTCATCTACACCCATTTGCTGGTGTTCTGCCATCTGAAGAAATGGCGCCTTTCTGATGACTCACCCTGCACTGGCCCAGGGACTGCTAACTCTTGGGCAAAATGTCACTCCCAGATAAGTTTTGTGAGACCCACAAAGAATATTTCACATCATGGGTTTGCGGTCAACATTTAAAAATTAGAAAATCCACAGGGCACCTCGGTGGCTCAGGTGGTTAAGCATCTGACTTCAGCTCAGGTCATGATCTCACAGTTCGTGGGTTTGAGCCCTGTGTCAGACTCAGCTCAGAGCCTGGAGTCTGCTTTGGATTCTGTGTCTCCCTCTCTCTTTGCCCCTCCCCTGCTCATGCTCTGTCTCTCTTTCAAAAATAAGTAAACATTCAAAAAATATATTTAAAAAATTAGAAAATCTTACATTAATCCAGATATCGAGTTGCTCTTGAAAACCCAAATTATCTTGGTGACATAGGGTCCCTAATCTCCACTGAAAAGCAGTCGTCCTCTTGAATAACCACAAGAGCAGCCACAATCTTGCTAGTTTGCCATAGTCCCCATCCCAAACATCTAACAACCAAAATAGAAACTAAGATGTGTGACCACCTAAGGAGTCTGTTCCTTCAAAACTGGCAGTCAATTGTAATCTTAGGACAAAAGGTAGTGGTGAGGACTAGAGAGCTAACAAGGAAGTACACTCTACAACTACAGGAGAGCTCCACCTCCCTAGTCCTTGTAGGCAGTTCAGTCTGACCTAGACTGGGCACTGTTGTATTTTATTTTCATTAGATGGTCAAGGAGAAGGGCTAGTTGGGCACTCATGCTTGAAGCCCAGTTTGGGAGTACTCAAGAATGATCTCTTTTTCCAGATTATAAAGACCACATCTCTACCCAATTCCTGGGTTATTCACCTGCTGCCACACAGATTCTAAGTATTAATTCAAAATATTGTTCGGCAGGACATCCCAGGGAAGTGGGGACACAGAAGTGTATTTGCCCAGCACCATTTGGGAATAAATACAATCCAACTGAAATAAGGGCTCGTGCTGAGGCTGGCTCAGCTCTTCAATGAAATGGGACATTCTTTCAGAGCAGTATCCTAACAAAGGAGCAGAGGAGAGAAAACATCTGATTACAGAGCTTCCTCTCCCTGGCTGAGACTTGGCATAGAGCAGAAAAATGAAGCACGCCCCTTGCTCCTCTCTAGCAAATCCTACTATAGACACTGGTAGCCAAGAGGTAAAAAGGTGATGGAATAGAGACATCAGTGAAACGAAGTGCCTTGTGGCCCGCTCTGAAGGTAAATGGGGAGCCACCGGTTCAGGTGTCCTGGGTTCTTGCTGTTTAGAAGGTCAGGAAATGCCTAGTATCTGCAAACATCCTCTCCTGCCCAGCCCTCTCTCATTTCCATCTTACTGGATCCTTTCACATCTGCAAAGGATGTGTCGACAGACCGGCTCAGCTTGTGCCTGCAGGAGAAGAGCCCTATCCTGTAGCCTTCAGGAGCTGCCCACCATGTACACACCCACCGTGCACACACTTCCCAAGCCTCCATCTAGTACCAGGAACTAGCAGTTCTCTGGGAACCCAACCACTAAACGCTTAAACACAGGTTACCGTGGGGTTAGGTGATGAGCAACCAAAGACACGTTCCTGCCACTGTCAAGAGTTTACAGGCAAGTAGGGAAGATAAATTCTAATGAAATAATCACATACATATATGCATGCGTTATTCAAAACAGAACTGTGGGGGCGCCGGGCTGGCTCAGTTGGTAGCACATAAAACTCTTGTTCTCGGGGTCATGAGCTCGAGCCCCACAATGGGTGCAGGGAGTACTTTGAAAATAAAACTAAATAAATAAAACAGAACTATGTACTCTGAAGGAAACAGTTCCGTGCATGCATGTAATAAATTTATCAGATAGAGTCAGGGTGGCTGGAAAAGGAAGGCTTCTTAGGGTAGTAGTTGGCTGTTGAGGGGGTGGGGGCAGGAAACGTATTCTAGCAGTGGGAACAGCAGGTGCCAAGACTCTAAAGAGGTGGGGAGCATGGAATGTTCCAAGACCCAAGACTGGAGACGGGACTCCTACAGTTAAGTGTGGCTGCAGGGGGCGGGGTGGGGTGGGGTGGGGGGTCTGCCTCTGATAGGCCAGGGGGCAGGCTCTGCAGCTGATAGATCCCTCCCTGCCCTGCCTGCAGCGAGCTGCCTCACAGCTGTTCTAGCCAGCCCCAGATTCCAGTCATGCTCGTTCTTCAGTGACCTCCCCCCAGCTCCCAGCACCGTTCTCAGCCCAGAGAAAAGACAGGCAGAAGAGAAATTGACGCGTGTCTGTGAATTAATACACGGCAACCAGCATAAAGCTGGAGCTGACGGTAAAGGTAACTTTAACTTCAGTGCTGTTAAACCCTGAGATGATAATCCGCAAATGGGGATCCTTCTCTCTCCATGTCTGGTTCTGAAGCTTTGGGCTGGTGGCCGGGTCCTGTGGCTCCCTGGCATGTGGCACACTGACAGAGGGCCCCTGGCTGCACTGGGCCTGCCCAAGAACAGGTGGGTGCCTTTGCTGGGCCTGACGTTGGGCTTCTTCTGAAGGTTTGCTTTGGTTCCAGGGTGGTCAACTGAGCAAACGTGGGTGGGCTCTGGGAAGGGGCATGGGGGGAGCAGGTGGGAGGCAGGAGCTCCATAGACAAGGGTGGCAGGTTTCCCCAGAGACGCCAGCCCACGACCAAATTACAAGCTGCCTGGGAGGCAAGGGGACCACTACGTTGTTTCTAGAGCCTAAGAGCATTGGCTCTCATCACTGACAAACCAACAACAAATAAGGAAACAAGACATGGCCCCACCAATCTCTCCAAAAGGCCAAGTCCATGCCTCAGAAATCACTCGGGTATAATTTCAATTACAAAAATAAAACATTTCAGTCATCCCTTGTGATACCTCTAAGTTCTTACAAACAATACTCTGTGTGTATAATACCCTCATTAACTCGTGGAAGTGATTTCCTTCCAGCCTGGCACCACCCTCGGCGGTGGTTCAGACAGAAGCTGGTGGACTTTTTATTATTATTTTTTTTTTTTAACGTTTATTTACTTTTGAGACAGAGAGAGACAGAGCACGAATGGGGGAGGGTCAGAGAGAGGGAGACACAGAATCCGAAACAGGCTCCAGGCTCTGAGCTGTCAGCACAGAGCCCGACGCAGGGCTCGAACTCACGGACCGCGAGATCATGACCTGAGCCGAAGTCGGCCGCTCAACCGACTGAGCCACCCAGGCGCCCCTGGTGGACTTTTTAAAGAACACCTCGAGACGCCTGGGTGGCTCAGTCAGTTAAGAGTCCGACTTCAGCTTAGGTCATGATCTTGGAGGCTGGTGGGTTGGAGCCCCACATCAGGCTCTGCACTGACAGTGTGGAGCCTGCTTGGGATCCTCTCTCCCTCCCTCTCTCTCTGCTCCTCCCCAACTTGCACTCCCTCTCTCTCAAAAATAAATAAATAAACTTAATAAAATAAAGAACATCTCATTTCAGGACTCTCCCGCTATCAACTCTCCAGGGACTTCCCATCGCATCTAAAATAAGCCCCACCAGCCCCTGCCCACAGCAGCAACTCACCTCATGCCTCCTTCCCCGCTTCCCCCAGGCAAAATGCCCTTCTCCCAGTTCCTCGGCCAAGCCCAACACTTCCCAACTTCCAGGCCTTTGCACATGCTGTTCCCTCTGCCAGTCAGGCTGTCACCAACACTCCACACAGGCCTCCTCATGGGCACTTCCTCATCCTTCAGCTCTCATCTTAAACATCACCACCTCAAAGAGAGGCCCTCTTCAGTCACCCATCAAAAGGAACACTCTCCCCTCTGTTATCTCAGGCCTATTTTATTTCTCCGTTTTGTTAGAGCAGACTCTGTCCAACCAGGAACTCTTCTTAGTGCCCCACAGCATGTGTCACTTTTGTGTAGCCTGCTTATTTATCGTCAGGCTCTCTCACTAGACTACAGGCTCCAGAAGGAAGATGGCCACACCCACCTTGCTCAAGGTATCTTCCTATCACCAGCACGGTGCCCGGAACACAGGAGGTGTGCATTCACTGGTAACACTTCAGTGAATAAGCTGTCTCATCCGTAAAGCGACTGGCCTGGACTCCTCAAACGTGTCAGCTCATGCCGAAGGAGAAAGGCAGGAAAACCATTCTTGATCAAAGGACACCAAAGACCCATGACAGCTTAATGCAAAATGTGCCCTTGATTGGACTTGATCCGAATTACAAACCGTTAGAACCATTTTAATCTGGACTGTGAGAAAAGAGTATTGTACCAATGTTACATTTCCTGAATTTGAGAAATCCACCACTGTTAGGGGACGAGAACTTGAGAACAGACACGTCACGGTATCTGCGGCGCCTGGGTGGCTCGGTCGGTTAAGCGTCTGACTTCAGCTCAGGTCATGATCTCTCGGTTCGTTGGATGGAGGCCCACACATCAGGCTCCGTGCTGACAGTGTGAGGACTGCTTGGGATCCTCTTTCTCTCCCTCTCTCTCTGCCCCTCCCTGACTCATACACTCTTTCTCTCTCAATATAAATAAATAAATAAACATAAACATAAACATAAACATAAACATAAACATAAACTAAACTAAACTAAACTAAAATAAAATAAAATAAAATAAAATAAAATTCTTAAGCTTAAATTTCCACTTTCTTTTCAACCTACACCTTTGGAGCCTGTGCAACTGTGTGTAGTCCAACTCCTATTCATCCTTCAAGTCCCAGCCTAGATTCCTCTTCCTCCAGGAAGCCTTCCCTGACTTTTCCAGGACAGTTCAGGAGCATATCATCTGGGCTCCCACAACACCTTTCTGTGCTCTAGAAAAAAATGTTAAACCTCATCACGATAATTTTTAGTGCCTGCCTGCTTATTCAACTTCATCACTGGATCATATCCTTCATAAGGGCAGGGGGTGGGAGGTCAGTGTCGAGTGTGTGCCCTGCCCACACGGGAACACACGATAACCCATCGAGCTGAACCCTGGTCCAACAGCTGTTGCCCAATCCCGCTGCTGACCAGGTCTTAGAGGACTTGGGGAGGGCAGGCTGTGGCGGGCTCCCCCAAAACAGCTCTGGTGAAGCTTTCCTTCTGCCTGTTGTTTCAGGTGTCCTGTATCACATCCCCTTTGGGACAGGAAGTGTCCTATGTCACTGTTTTCTCCTCTTGTTCTGATATCAAAGGCTGGACCAGGGAGTTCCTGAGCGACGATCAGGGGGCTTGGGTCCAGTTACCCACCACCTGCTAGAAGAGCGACTTGGCCGCGTTGCCAAGTGGGGAACAACACATGCTTTATTAAATCATAACCACACAATACACACTGCTCACTCTGTCCGGTCATTTCAGCTCCAGGATCAGCTTTAGAGTCTCACCAGGGTGGGACACACAGAGCAGGCCTCACGGGCATAAGATTTGCAGGATGCAAATTATTTCAATTTCATGGATCTGACTGAGCAGTGGTTTTTTGCTCGTTCTATTCCTTCCCAAAAAAGACTCCAAACAGAAACCGTCCCCTACTGGTCATACACAGAGTACGGGCAGATGCCCACATACCTTTTTCTCAACACCCCTCCTCCCTCCTGGGACCCAGGTTCTCACAAGCCCAGCAGTTGACATGGTGACACTCTTCCCCCCGAAGGTCCTGCCAGGGTTGAAAAGACTCAAGTTTTGTACATCACTGTCTTTTTATAAATACACACATAAGCACACATCAGCAACCCAGAAGTTAGCCCCCAAATCCACGTGGTTTCTATTTAAGGAAATGTTTGCCCACATGGGGATGTCCTGGTCCCTGAACAAAACTCAGCACTCAGGACACATCGGGTGTGGGGGCAGGCAGAGGCAATGCCAAGATCACTGAATAATACCTTTGTCCTCAGCGTCCCACCATCCCTGAAAGCCCGCCTCTCCTGGGATGTGTCCCCCATGGAGCCTTTTCCACCAAAGCCTTTGCATACCACCTTCTAATTTCTCTCTCGCCCACCCCCTCCTCTCTAGACCAACCACTACACAGCCCTACTTTTGCTCTCAATACCTCTCACCCACACAAGAGCAACAGCCGCCTGAGTCTACCTTCCTATGGCACGTCACTACCCCACCCAACCCAAATCAACCGCAGAACGCCCTTCCAGAGGTCGTTCAGTGGCCTGATGGCCCATGGACTCCACACCACACTCCCCAGGAAGGCACACCAGCCCTGTCTCATTCTGCAGCGTCAGCCCCCCCCACCCCGTGGTACATTCCACCCTTGTCTGGTCAAACTGCTTGTGGTTCCCACTCACTTTCCACACTGTTTCCCCCTCCAGGCCTTTGCTAACTCTTCCTACCTCCTGGAAAGTCCTGCCTATCCTTGGCTAATTCTTACTATCTTCTTGAGTCATACTATCTTCTTGAGTCATACTATCTTCTTGAGTCCTACTATCTTCTTGAGTCATACAATATCCTTGGCTAATTCTTACTATCATCTTGAGATCCTGTATGACTAGGATCCTTCCATCCTAGAGGAAGAGGATCCATCACTTCCTCTAGGATGTTCTCTCTGAAGCCCCACTTTGGGGCAAGGACCCTTCCTCTGGTTGAACTATTTTATTTTATTTTTTTTTTTTTTAACGTTTATTTATTTTTGAGACAGAGAGAGACAGAGCATGAACGGGGGAGGGTCAGAGAGAGAGGGAGACACAGAATCTGAAACAGGCTCCAGGCTCTGAGCAGTCAGCACAGAGCCCGACGCGGGGCTCGAACTCACATACTGCGAGATCGTGACCTGAGCCGAAGTCGGACGCTTAACCGACTGAGCCACCCAGGCGCCCCGGGTTGAACTATTTTAAAGTGGAGTTGTGTCTACCGAAGCCCTACTCCGCAGCTAGATGGTTCCTTCCCCAGGGGAATGAGTGGGCTGATCCTGCATAGCTCCCCCACACCTAGCATAGTGCCTGCACACTGGAGATGACAGAGTGCGAGCAGGGGAGGGGCAGAGAGAGAGAGGGAGACACAGAATCCAAAGCAGGTTCCAGGCTCTGAGCTGTCAGCACAGAGCCCGAGGTGGGGGTTGAACCCATAAACCTTGAGATCGTGACCTGAGCCGAAGTCGGACACTTAACCGACTGAGCCACCCAGCTGACCCCTGGAATAGTAATTAAAAAACATTTTTTTAATGTTTATTCATTTTTGAGAGACAGAGAGGGGGTGAGTGGGGGAGGGGCACAGAGAGAGAGAGATACACAGAACCCAAAGCAGGCTCCAGGCTCTGAGCTGTCAGCACAAAGCCAGACGCAGGGCTCAAACCCACGAACCGCAAAGTCATGACCTGAGCTGAAGTTGGAGGCTCAACTGAATGAGTCAGCCAGGCACCCCTAAAACGTCTTTGAAATAGCTAACGTTTACTGAGTTTTACTGTATCCCAGGTTTCTATGTATGTGTTTTAAAGACTATGGAGTTAGGTGCACATTTTGTATGCTTTTTTGAAAACGTTAAGACTTCAACACCCGAGCCTTGCTTACCCTTCTAAGTTCATTTTTCTACCTCCCTCTTCATTCCAGCCACCCTGGCTTCCTCTCAGTTTCTAGAAAGTGGCAAACTCATTTCTGCCAAGGACCCTCTACTCGGCTGCTCCTTATCCTTCCCATCTGGGCTCACAGGTCACTGCCTCTGGTGGGCCAGGCTTGGCAACCCTCTCCAGGTCTCCCATCGCTTCTCCGTACAGGCAACCCCACCATTCACTGCATGGCAGGATTCTCAGTGCTCAGACACATGACTGTCTGTCTCTCCAACGGCACCATAAACATCACGAAGGCAGGAACTTTTCTGTTTTGTTCACCCAGCACTTGGCAATGAAGTGTTCAACAAATGCTTTATTAAATAAAGAAACAAATGGATGAATTAAGGAATAAACTAATTAGCCAAAGGAAGGAAGGGCTGAAGGATTGTGACCTTAGGCTTTTCAACTCTGGGAGAGATACATTCACTAAAATAGTGGTGTTTTGGTAGAACATTTGAAACTAAACTTCAGGATTATGAATCCCTGTTTTGAGAAGAAGGGACATACTGAGAACTCTATCCAATTCATCTGTTCTGGTGGTTTGTGCAAACATGAACTTTGCCTTCTGCAGAGGCAGTCCTTGGAGAGAACCATGGGGCTGCCCGGGCCTCCAAAGATGACCTTGTCTGGCCTCAGGCAAGGCTGGACAGGCAAGCACCTCCAATGTTGCTTGAGATACTTGACCCACCTTCGCAGGGCCGGAAAGGCCTAGAATCCCTAAAGCAACTCCCAAGAGAATGAGCTCACAGAATCACTGTTAACCTCAAATATAAGAGCCAAACCTCTGAGAGTGCACCATCCAAACCTGAGGCTACAGTTCAAAAGGAGGGCAGTGGGCAGAAATCTGGATGCTGCTGTCCCCAGGAAAGAGCGGGCAGGGGGTGGTGGAAGGGGGGGATGGCTCAAGACGCCAACATGGCTAACCTTTGCAAGACCTAACGGGCACACCTGAAGCTTTTCCACCAAGCCTTAGGAAAATGTTTATGAAGAGCAGCAGAGGGAAAGGGGGTGGGGTGGGGATTGTTATTAAAAAGACAACTAGAGCCACAGGAGAGGAAATGTCTCTGCTATTACTCCCAGCAGGTCACTATTGTGGAAGAGAAGTAATACCATTTTAAAAGTGCCAAACAGGAAGGAAGAGCCTGGGGGGGGGGGGGGGGGTGGAGGGGGGCGGGGTGGGCAGGAGGTGGAGATAAATGAGATCAGAACAGGTCGGAAAAAAAAAATTAAAGAAACAAGCTATTCCTTGGAGCAAAAATTGTTCCATAGGGAGACACCCCTCAGTCTCCCTCTGTTTTAGGGAATTATTTTTTCTGGTATACTTCGTTTGTATTTGTAATTTTTTTTTTTTTTTTTTTTTTTTTTTTTTGCAAGGAAGGGCAAGTCTTTTCTCCTTTTCTCCCCCTTTCTTTTTCCTCTTTTCTTTTTGGCTCTCTTACCAGGCCTCCTACACCTTCTGGGTTCCAAGAGCATCCTGAGGATATTTACTAACAGGAAGCCAGACAAGAAGGGAATTGACACAGTCATTAGGTGACATAAGCCTGCTGACAAGCTGCCAACTCAGCCTATTGAAGATATAACTGAAAAGCCAGCATTTCATGCAAACTAGGTCACCTCCAAGTGCTGTGAATGTCAGCTGGGGATTCGCACAGACCGAAAACTAAAGAGGCCAAGAGGTTAGTGGTTTCCCCTGGGGACAAGTGGAGGTCAAGGGGACAAGGGGGAAGATGAAGACTAAGAAGGGAATTTGTGACAACAGATAATGTGGAAGAATGGGAGGGAGACATTCATGGGCAAGTGGGTTTCCAAAAGCAAGCTATAGAGATTCGGCTGTGGAGGTCTGAGCAGGCCACCGATGCGGCATCTGGCGTTCTATTTTCATGCATTTCCTTCTATTTGCCTAGTAAGTATTCTATGCCTTAAACTCCAAAAACCTCCCCCCCAAATAAAGTGCCAGTCCCTTAAGGGGAAGGACTGTGTCTTCAGCTTCACGAAATACCGTGCCATAATCAAAGTCAGCATTTAATGAACTACATGATTGTGGAAAAAAAAAAAACCGACATGGGTTTGACGCCCAGCTCCATGTCTCCTTTGCTGTGTCCACTTGAGTAACTCTTCAAGCTCCTGACGCTTTAGGTCCCTCATTCATAAAATGAGGACAACGGTATCGCCCAACTCATATGTACGGTTCCTGTGAGCAAAGAGCGAAGTATTATATAAGAAGCACTGAGTGGTATCCCTGGCACAAAGTAAAGGTTCAGTAGCTTCGAGTTGTTGTTATTGTTGTTTCCAATCACCCTTATTATTGTGAACGATTCCCCCTCCACCCTGCCCACCCCAGCTTTGGGTTTCCCTGAGCACCTTCAAGTACATGTGGATTCTGCTTTTACCAAAACACCCAAAAAACATCCATCCAAGGCACTCAGGCTTCACCTGGCAGATTTAGGTTGAAAGCCGTCCCAGACAAACAGTGTTCAGTTGAAAATAGTCTCTCTTCTGAAGGGGTGATAGATGGGCAAGGTCAACTGGTTTTCAGCAAGGCATTTACAACATCTATTTTACCCTTGTGGTCAACAATGGAAGAATCCAGGCCAGATGATAAAACAAGTAACTGATAACTGGAATATCCATATGAGCATTTGGCAGACTGTGCTCTCTAGCATATTTGTTTACAGATTATTACTATTAGGAGTCACATAGCAGGGCAGGGGAGGAGAATTTAATGGTCAAATACTGTTGGAAAACTAGTTCTAACAATTTCTTTCATCAGAATTTCTAATATAAGCATTGCAGATATGTAGCATATCCAACTACATTTGATTATAATATGGGTCCATTTTTGAGGACCATCCTACAGACTAGGGTCCTTCAGAATGCACTTTGAGATATGTTCATCCACGTTCAAAGGTATGTAACACCAATCCGGGCAGAAGTATCGGGGGGCAGGGGGGATGCTGTGGCTCTGGCCTTGACCCTGTCTAATTCAATATCATTACTTTGCTGGCACACTGATCAGATTTGAAGATGACCCTAAGCTGGACGCGGAGACAAAGTGGGAGATGGTACAATCAGGACTATGGTCTGACAAGGTACTTCATAGTAATAAATATCAGGTCCTGCATACATGATCCAAAAACCAATACAAAGAATTCAGGATGGTGGAAGATGGGGCTCAGCATGGTACATGTGAAAAAGACTTGAGACCCCTGACTATGAGAAGACACAACAAGAAACTGGGTGCTTGGTCAAAGTGGTCTGAGCCTCTGGATCAAGCCTCACCTGAAGGCAGTACCACCCCTAGGCCTGTGCCTTGTTACATATACCAACAATTCCCTTTAAATGTTAATTTTTCTTCTTTTTTTTTAGTATGCAACATGGCATTCCAAATTGATAGTACTGTCCAGCACACTATGGTTTCCAAAGAAGTGCACTTTTAGGAAGAACTATGAGAAGTCTCAAGTCAAATTAAAGAGAGATGTCACACACTCTTGGTTAGATGATTCCTGGAGTTTAACTTGTACATGGTTTGGGGGCAGGGGGGACACAATCTTAGAGGGACCAGATAAACTAGGAAAAACTGGCAAGACTAACAGCGTATCTGAAACCATGCTACACAAAGAATTCTATAAAACAAATTTAAAAAGAGACAAGAAATACAGAGACTAAGGAGGGTCTAGCCTTCCAAATAGATTTGTGTGGGATACAACATTCTATGAAAAAGAATTCAGTGATCCTTAATGGTCTAGGGAGAATAGACAGATACCCTTGAAAAATTATTTAAAGCTATGGAAACTCTTCCCAGGAAAATGTACATGCAAACAAAATTCTATAGACATTTTCAGGGGGTTGGCGCCCCCCACCCCGACCCCATCAGTATTGTGGAGGCCCATTCATGGACTTCTTCCCTAAGACCAAAACCAGGTTAAAAGCCTCCTCAGGATTATCTGTGTCATATCCCCACCCCCACTGCTGTCAAAGTAATGAACTAGGATCAACGCATGGCTCTATCGGGTCAGTAAAAGATACACATTCTCATCACATCTGCCATCTGGATACAGAAAGAGCTTGTCATTCTTGGAAGTGTTCAGGCAGAAATGGATGAGCATTTTCACTAAATTATTCTAGAGAGGTTTCAACCATGCCACAGGACTCAAGGACCCAAGGCCTTTCAGGACTTTGCTACTTAAAATGTGGTCTGAGAACCAGTAGCATCATTTGGAAACTGGTCAGAAATGCAGAATCTCGGAGCAAGTGGGTGGCTCACTCATGATCTCACAGTTCATGAGTTTGAGCCCCACATCGGGCTCTGTACTGTCAGCACAGAACCTGTTTCAGATCCTCCGTTCCCGTCTCTGCCCCTCCCGTGCTCTCTTGTACATGTGCGCATGCACATGTGCAAGCTCTCTCTCACACTCTCTTTCTCTCTTAATAATAAACAAACATTTAAGAAGAGAAAAAAAAAGAAATGCAGAATCACAGGTGACTCATATGTATGCTAGTGCTTAAGAAGCATTGTTCTACGATTTCTAAGGTGTTCTAAGGGGTGAGAAATAACATATTCTGGTCCCTGGGCAGCAGTGTCCCACCCACGCCTTCAGAGAGCCGACCTTTCATAGTTTTAAGTAAGTTTGGGTTATGAGGGCATGGAGACAAGGGCCTTTCTCTAAATCCTCATCCCACCTCCTATCCATTGCATGAGTTACCTATCTTGTCAAAGACTGAGGTGGAGAACTAAGGGAGAAGAATAGAAGAATCCCCACTCTGTCTCATCCAGGTCCAGAACTTACAGAAGGAAAAAGCAATTTAAAACATTTCTCTTCACGATCATCTCCTTTAATAATAAAAGACTTGACTTACTGTGCACTCACATGTGCCATACACATTAAGTGCTTTCCTATCCTCTATATTTTAGTCTCCACGATAACCCTATAGGTACTATCATCTTTTTTCTTCCCATTTTTTTTTTTTTTTGAGAGAGCGAGCGCATGCACATGAGCCTGGGAGAGGGGCAGAGGAAGACAGAATCTTAAGCAGGCTCCACGCTCAGCACAGAACCCTACAGGGGACTCAGTCTCACGACCCTGGGATCATGACCTGAGCGGAAACCAAGAGTCAGACACGCAACAGACTGAGCAACCCAGGTGCCCTTTTTTTCCTGTTTCTGAGCCTCAGAAAGGGTCGGCAACTTGCTCAAGGCCACACACCTAGTAAATGGGGTAGCAAGGTCTTAACACTGAAGTTCAAGTCCTTACCCATTAAGCCACACGCCTCTCTACTTTAGAGAGGATCTCTTGCCGTCTACTCTTTTCACGAAGCCGTAAGGGTGGCCTGAAGGCTGTGAAGTTCCCACAGAGCATACCCAAGGTATGCAAAGATGCAGCCCGGCTGGGCACAGACACAGGTGCGCTAAGGTCTCAGATCTCAGCCCTCCATTATGTTCCGTTCATTACACAGGAAGACTAAGAGGTCATGCTTTCAAACCCTGGCCCTTCCTCATTATCTGCTCCAGCATCAGAGCTCTCCCAGTCCTGTATCGACTTGCTGTATCTCCTGGCTGCCGGCCCATCTCCACCAGATCCCAGGCATTTGAGCAAAGTACACGGCTATCCAGTTCGGGCTGAACGGAACTAGCTCGCCATGCCTCCTCTATAATTTTGGGCATAGTCTGTGAGGACTGAGAAGGTGTCATTGACTCGGAATTACAGTTCTTTGTTACAGAATGAATTTCCGGACCCCGCTGAAGAGACAGCACTCCCCCTGGCGCTTACACAAGCAGCTTTGTTCCCCCTCGAAGCGCCCCTCTCACTGTGCGGCTGCAGGCACATTCCTTCTGGGCTCTGCTGCTGCTCAAAGAGGGACCTTACCAAAGAGAACTCACACCCTGCTACTCCACATCTGCAGCCTGCCTTTGGAAATGACTCACGCCTGCACGTTCTCTCTTCTACTTATTCTTACTAACTTCTTTTACTTCCTGTGGCTGTTGTACTTTTTGTGTGCTTTCTGTCTACTTTGACCAGCCAGGTCCCTTAGGACAGGAACCACATTTCGATTCTCTTCCTTGACACTGCACACATTCTAGCACACTGCCTGGCCTGTATCAGATGTTCAATGACCACACAACTGATGGACAACCAACCAATTCCATTTTAACGTATTACCACGCACATCTGTGCTACATCCAAAGTGCATTCGCTTTTCCAGATCTGAACTTATTTGGAGGGAGGGACTGGGCGGGGGGCGGGGGGGGGGGACCTCTAAGTAAGCACAGTGAGATCCTGTGGCAGATGGCGCTGTGTAAAAAACCATGGCATTACGGTTTCAGCCTTATAAGAGGTAACAATAAAACTTGCTCCCATGAGGTGGGACTAAGCCACTAATCCCCCTGGTACAGCTGGAAATACAAAAGCTTCTTAAAGTTCAAGGACCCCAACCCACCTGGTTAGACAATCACCAGGCCAAAACCTCATTTCTCAGCTGTGCTTGCTATCACTAGCTCCAAATCTCAAACCACTTAAAGAGAATCCTGGGAACTTTAAAATAAACTTGCCTGAGAAATGAGCCAGGATTGTATCATTTAAAAAAAAAAAAAAAAAATTCCTTGGAGATACTGGCTAGAAAAAGGCCCTTTCGTCCAATAATCAGGGGAAAGAGGCAAATTCAGTAAATTAAAAATTTTTTAAACATATACTAGGTACCAATTCATTTTTTGAAATGTTCTCAGATTTCTCTTCTCTCTTCAAGGATAACTTCTTCTGGGGCACCTGGCTGGCACAGTAACATGGGACTCTTGATGTTGATCTTGGGGTTATGAATTCAACCACACATTAGATGTACAGCTTATTTAAACAACAACAACAACAACAACAACAACAAGGGATGCCTGGGTGGCTCCGTTGGTTAAGTGTCTGACTCGACTTCTGCTCAAGTCATGATCTCATGGTTCATGAGTTTGAGCCCCACTTCAGGCTCTATGCAGACACTGTGGAGCCTGCTTAGGATTCTCTCTCCTCTCTCTGCCTCTCTCTCCTCTCTCTGCCTCTCTCTCTCTCTCTCAAAATAAATAAATAAACTTAAAAAAAAACTAACAAAACAAACAAACAAAAACTCTTGCTGGTCTATTTTCCAGTCAACAAATAGTTGTAGAAAAATGATTATGCTCAAGAACTGTCCACTCTGTGTACAGGCAAAAACAGACATGGGCTATTAGGTTGACTTTTTCACCCTTGGTTCTCATAGTACCGTAATTTCTTCTGCTCTAATTATCAGCTTTCCCACAGAATCTCTAACTGGGTGGGAGGAAACCCCCAGACCCTAAGGGGAGGAGGTGTAATACAGTCACCAAAGCACAGACTCTGGGTCAAGGCAAAGCTCAAACCCTGTCTGCATTACTTCATGTGAGTATTTGCCCTCTCCGTTGCTGTAAGGACCTTACACAGAAAATGGAGATGAAAAGAGTCCCTATTTCAGAGGAAAAGTGCCTGACATGTTTATCAATACCACTATCTGTGAATACTATACAACCTTAACCCAGGGGTTGAAAATGGAAACGTCTGCAGATATAAATAAGTATGGGAGCTGGGTGGAGAGAGTAGGACTCAGAGTTGGATGTGAGACAGGCAGGTGGGGACAGGGGTAACGCAGAGACCACTTAAGGGGCAGGCTTGACTGGGTACCAGCCAATTGTTACTACAAGGGGACACAGACCCGTGTCCCCAGTTCTTCTGATATGTCAACAGAAGTCAGTTCTCCAGGGGCACCTTAGTGGCTCAGTCGGTTCAATGTCCAAGTCTGGCTCAGGTCATGATCTCATGGCTAGTGAGTTTGAGCCCCGTGTTGGGCTCTGTGCTGACAACTCAGACCCTGGGGCCTGCTTCAGATTGTCCTCCCTCTCTCTGCCCCTCCCCCACTCTCTCTCACACGCGCGCGTGTGCATGTGTGTGCTCTCTAGATAAATAAACATTAAAAATAATTTTTTTAAAAAAGTCAGCTCTCCAGATTTTGACATAAAACATTCCAGTTTCGAAATATTGGCTCAAACAAATTGAGATGCAATGTAGTATTAATGGGAGCTTGGGGTCTGGAACCAGAGCAGCTGTGTTTTAAGTCCCAGTTCTGCCATTTACCTGCACGTGACCTTCAACAACTTACTAAACCTCTTCATGCCTCATGTTCCCCATCTGAAAAACCGCTAACCCAAGAAGTAATATTAGTGCCTATTTCATAGAGCAAAGTGTGAGGAATAAAAGATATATACACATTTTCATATGTAATTTGTTATGTAACTTTCTAGGTATTTGTGTATCAATTATATGCATAAAATACACATGCGGTTAGCATAGTTCCTGGCACGTGGGGAGCATCACATAAATATTAGCTGTCACTACGATCGCTTTTGCAAACACGACGTAGAACAAACGAAACACTGCTCTTAAGAGGGTCCTACGTAAGCCAACACTTTAGCGGACCCGACTGCATTCATGGGGCCACACACCCCCGCCTCACACAGTTGTGAAGGTCGTGTGAGAAGTGCCCTCTACTTCCACCTGCCAGCTGTCCCCAGAGAACCAAGGACACCACGCCGCCACAGCTAAGAAGTACTCCGGGCATTGCCACATTAATGGCACATCAGCTGCCTCTCCTTACTTATCTCCTCTCTCCCCACGGTAAGATGCGGGTCAGGATGGCTCTGCCAGGCCGACAGAGCAGGTCGGGACCGTTTCTCAGAAGTATGTTCAGTCACAGAGATGTTCTGGGCACAAGAAGCCCACTGGAAAGCTTGACTCTGCCTGGGAACTCGGGGAGCTCTCAGCCCCAGGGCTAGCGTACTGGTCACACCACCAATGTCCTCTGAGTACAGAGGAGAGGGCCTGGCTTCCCGGGTCGCTGCAGCACTGCAGACAGGGCTTCCAAGCGTCTTGGCCTGTAAATGCTCTTCACCAGTCCATGCAAGTCTCTCTTCCCTGCTCACACTGCAGAGCATTTGCTCTGGGCCTTCCTACAGCTCCTACTGAGCTAGCAGTGATGCACCTGCCAGCACTCAGCAAAGAAGGCTTAACTTTTTTAAAGGGAGCAGGGAAGAGGAACTGGGAAATTGAGTTGTATCTTCAACCCACACTAAACATTGTTGCCCTTTCCCTCATTTGATTTCCTTTTATGTGGCCTGGTGTCTCTCAGGCGCTGGGTATTCCTTCACCACATTTACTGGAGTAACTAACACAAACCATCGAGTTCCACATTCATTTCCGACACTTCACACCCAAGCCTCACCACCACACTAGGACACACACGCCACCGGCATCCTGATGCCGCAGACGAGGAAAGCTACGTCGAGGCTCTTAAGACTCCTGACCAAGGTCACACGGCTAACAGGTAGCAAACCAGAGGTCAAAAACAGGTCTGTGACTGCAAAGCCCACGCGCTTACCCAACCAAAGGAATTCGAGCATTCTAGTTTGGTCAGGTAGCAGCTGAACTTCACTGAAGAGCACAGCAGGCTAAGAGTAGGAGAATGAAACTGCAATCCACACTCCGACCGGACACAGCATCCACCCTTCTTGCACTGGGGTTCCCTCCTCACGCAAGCTCCCCGAAAACATATCTGAAGGTGAAAATAAGATCATAAGAAGCACCTGGGTGGCTTACTCGGTTAAGGGTCCAACTCTTGATTTCAGCTCAGGTCATGATCCCATGGTTTGTGAGTTCCAGCTCTATGTCAGGGTCTGTGCTGACAGCCCGGGGCCTGATTGGGATTCATTCATTCTCTCTCTCTCTCTCTCTCTCTCTCTCTCTCTCACAATAAATAAATAAACTTAAAAAAAAAAAAAGATTATAAGTTTAAACAGCTTGCAATTTAGGAAGATGCTATATAAATCTACAATGTTAAAAATCTAAGAATTAATGTTTGGAGGTATGTGAAATAAATAACAGTAAGTCTTACTGGTCAGGGATATATTTTTAATCTGTGTGAGTTTTTTCATTATTAAAAGAAAATGTGCTCATAACAAATTCAAATACTACTGAAGCATATAAAGTTAAAAAAAGAAATTTTCCCATCATGTCCCAATTCCCTGAGTGAATACTTTTCCAGATTTTCCTAAGAACAAACTAACATAGTATATACACAGATCTATATACATATACAGTTTTCTTTCCCAAAATCAGGATCCTATTCTATCGTTTGGAAACTTTTTATTCAAAATTATATTTATGTACGTATCTCCACATTACTTTGTACAGAACTAGAGGAGTCTTTTTACCCAACACAAAGAACTGCATTATATGAACTGAGATTTATTTAATCAGTTCCTTGTTCAAGAACATTTGGGTTATTGTTATTTTTAGTGTTGCAATAGTTATGTATATTATAAGAATCTTTAGTTGACAGTATGTGTCCCGGTGACCTATGAGATGATTAGGGTGACAACTTTGGGTTTTGTTGCTGATACAGAGTTTATCTTCAGTTAAAAAGAAGATCCAACTCACATATACAACCATCCCAGCTGCGGAGATCATCATTGTCAATAATAAAACATGTAACTGAATACCAATTCACTCTTTCACTCATTCATTCATTTATTCCTTCAAATACTTGTGGTCTACCAAGCTCTATATGAAGTGCAAAGGATGAAAAAAACAAAAGGCCAAGTCTTAGTTCCTGCCCTTGAGGAACTGACCATTCAGCGGGCACACATACTCATAAATGAATTCTGTATCATATTTAGGAGCTCTGCTAGGTTTAAGTAAAGGAGCATCTAACTCTGGAGGATATGGGGGTGCCTTCAGAAGGGGTGTGACAGGATAAGAAAGCCAAAACAGGGGCACCTAGCTGGCTCAGTCAGTAGAGGATGTGACTCTTGATCTTGGGGTCATGAGTTCAAGTCCCGTGTTGGGCAGAGAGATTACACACACACATATATAAATCATCTAAAAAAGAAATGTAAAAGAAAAACTACCCAAATAAAGGATAGGCCAGCCAAGACGTAACAACTGTAGTTGCAAAGCTTCACTTATAAAATCAGCTAGAGTATTCAGAAAACTTAGAAGACTTGACATAGAGGGCATCTAGGAGGGACCTGTCAGGAGAGAACGTGGAAAGAAAATTGATATTGAAGGGCTTAAACACGAAGTGCAGAAATTTAGACTTTAGATTCCCTCTCTCGGAGGGAATTTTGGATATATTACAATTTGTTTATCCCTGTAAATAGACATTTGTGTTGCTTCTGGGTTTTACTAGTTTTGACTACAGTTGACCCTTGAGCAATGCAGGGGTTGGGGTGCCTACCCTCTCACAGTCAAAAATCTGTACGTAACATTTGACTCCCCAAAAGCTTAATTACAAATAGCCTACAGTTGACCAGAAGCCTTACTGATAACCGAAACAGTCAAATAAATATTTTGTATGCTATATGCATTATATACTATAATTCTTACAATAAGATAAGCTAGAGAAAAAAAGCTTAAGAAGACTATAAGGGAGGGCGCCTGGGTGGCTCAGTTAGTTAAGCATCCGACTCTTGGTTTCACTCAGGTCACGATCTTGCGGTTTCATGGGTTCAAGCCCTGCGTCGGGCTCTGTGCTGGCAGCACAGAGCCTGCTTGGAATTCTCTGTCTACTCTCTCTCTGCCCCTCCCCCATTTGTGCAGTTTCTGTCTCTCTCCAAATAAATAAATAAACTTAAAAAAAATAAATGTGCTTTGCAAATATTTTCTCCTACTCTGTGGGTTATCTTCTCATTCTCTTAACAGTGACTTTTGAAGAGCAAAAGTTTTTAGTTTTGGTGAAGCCCAATTTATCCATTTCTGATTTTTAGAGCTCATCTTTAGGTGTTGCATCTAAGAATTTTTTGCTGAAGCACAGGTCACAAAGAATCTTCCCCTATGCTTTCTTCTAGAAATGTTATGGTGTTAACATGGCTTTAGATTAAGGTCTGTGATCCATCTCCAGGAGGCATGTTAGACACCTGTGGGGGCACTTCTGTGTGTCTCAGTGACTGAGAATAGGGTGGGAACACTAGAGATCCCACAAGGTGCAGGAAATACACACATACACCATGCCCTGCAGGACTTACAAATGTCTTGCCAAACATTCACCTGCGGAAACTGTTTATCACATAGTATCTATTTAGCTCTTACTTCAAAATACCAAAAGCTTTACAGAAACTTCCAACAACAGTAGTTAAATCTTTCCTTCTCTGAAAGCCAGAGTTTTTCCTTAAAAGCATGTATTTCATTATGTCTTCTAGTATATCTGTGCCTGTGCATTTACATATCAAATTACATCTTTTATTATACACTAATTTCCTTTCATTTCTCCTTTTTAATTCAATTATGGCATCAAATTAATTTTTTATCTTGTGTGTGTAGCTGGTTACATTATCATACATTAGCAACAAGATGAGATTAAAAATACCGAGCTGGGTGAAAAAAGAATCTGAATGACATCTATAACAATACCACTTACATATTAAAATATAATTATATACTTAAAAGTTTCAGAAACTTGCACATAAGTTAACTATGTACATTTTCTAAGAATGCATGGGAGAGAATACACCTTATACACATTGGAACCGTGGGTAAGGGAAGGAGGAAATGGGTCGCTGTGAAGGCTTTGGCTTTTATTCTAGTGACATGGTACAGCTTTTGAAGGATTTTGAGCAGAGCATGGCATGACCCGGTTATATTTTACAAGGACCATTCTGGCTGCCATGCTGAGAATGGCAGGGTCATAGTAGAAGCACAATTAGAAGGAGTTGATCCCAATGGTCTAGCCAAGAAACAGAGGTGGTTGAGACCAAGGGTAGCAATGGAGGTGGTGAGAAGTTCAAAGATGACAGATACACACTGAAGGCCAAGTAGACAGGATTTGCTGAAGCACTGAATGGAAGTGAATTGGAGGAGAGGGGTCAAGGATGGTTCCAAGGTTTGGGGCTTGAATACACTGTAGCTTGAATAACTATTTACTGGGGTGGGGGAAGACTGAGAAGAACAAATGTGGCTGGGGGAGAAGCAGGCAAATTGGACTTGGGCCTTGATTTTTGATATTGATATTTGAGCAGGAATGTTGAGCAGGTAGATGGATATGTGAGCCTGACAGGAGACAGGTCAGAGCTGGAAAGGATAAACTCGGAGATGGTATCTAAACTAGGATCTAGCTGGTATTCCAGCTAGTGTGAGGAACAGAGAAGAGATCCGAAGACAAAAGTTTGGAATACCTCAGCAGGGAAGGCCAGAAGGAAGAACAAGAACAAGAACAAGAACAAGAACAAGATGGGAGTCTGAGAAGGAGTTGCTAGGTAGGCAGGAAGACCACCGGGAAAGCATAGTGCCCAGGGAGCCAAGCAAAAAAAACGTTTCAAGGAGAAAGGAATGACTGTGCCAAATGCTGCTGGTGGTGGGTCAAGTAAGACGAGGTTTGAGAATGACCGTTGAATTTGACCACAGAGGCTAGAGCGGGGGGGAAGCAGTCAGGGCTACATGGGAAGCCTTAAGTCATGGAGAGGGGGTGCAGGGATCCCCCGTGTTCCCAGGAGACTTTCACCTCTCTCCTTCCCAGGTTGTCTCAACACCTTGCCTTTGCATATGCTGTTCGTCTGCCCTTTTGTGCTGAGTTCAGGTCTGTTCAGCATCTTGACCTCGATCCCCCCAGGAACACCTTCCCATTGAGGCCAGATCCCCTCACTGGAGACTCTCAAGGTACCAGGCACCTGGCCCCTTCCCAGCATAGGTTCCCAGGGAATTTTCCTGTGTTGTATTTGATGCAGTAAACAGAGGCTTAGTCGACGTGCCCACACTTCAGGGGCGGGTGCACATCCATTCCCCCATGGACTTCTGCCACGCACTGAGTGCAAGGTCTGGCACAGATCAAGCACTCATCAGGTAAGTAGGAGATCAGGGAAGAGAGAGACTCACAGGCACTGGTGTGATCAGGTGTAGCTATAAAGATGTCCAGTCAGATGTGTTTCCAACTCAAAAGGGAGCATGGGATTTGGATTCCAAGGGAAGACAGAAAGGGGATGTAAGCAAAGGAAAAGAAGTTCTTCCTCCAAACCATAGAGCTGGGCTGACGCAGGCATCAGAGCTGACTACAGGGACTGGACAAGCACGGGAGGGCTCCAAAGTCCTGTGTGCTCAGTTTAGAATCTTGTTTTAGGCAGAGAAGACAGCAGAAGTGGACTTTGCGATGAGAGAATGGAAAGCCCGGACAAGTGTTAGGCTGCACCCACACATGCCAAGAAAAGAGAAGTTGTGTTTAGGGGCAGAAATTTAGTATGCGCTGCTGCAAATTAAAAACCTATCGGGGCACCTGGGTGGCTCAGTCGGTTGAGGGTCCGACTTCGGCTCAGGTCACGATCTCGCGGTCCTTGAGTTCGAGCCCCACGTCGGGCTCTGGGCTGATGACTCAGAGTCTGGAGCCTGCTTCCAATTCTGTGTCTCCCTCTCTCTCTGCCCCTCCCCCGTTCATGCTCTGTCTCTCTCTGTCTCAAAAATAAATAAAACGTTAAAAAAAAATTTAAATACCTATCTGCGTTAGCAGATAAAATGTACATCCCAGTATGAAGAATAATAACCTTATCAAGTGCCTTTCATGTGCTGTCTGGAAGTATTCATGTGTTCCTCAACTCCCTGAATGCCCTATGTACCATCACTCTCTCCTATCACCCGGTTTCTTCCCTGCAAAGCATTTTATCACCATGGGTAGTTATCCTGTTTCCATGTTTCTATCCTGCTTATCACCCACCACTCCCCCAACCCATGGGGTCTGTTTACTGACCTTACATTACACCCTCTGCTAGCAGAGCCCCACGCACACAGCATGCAACAAAAATTTTATCAAAAGGAAGAAAAAGTTTTGTAACCCATAGCCTATACCTCACCTAGCAGACTTATCACACTGCACTGAAATTATTTCTTAGTGAGTTCTCTCCTACTCCAACAGGGATGACAAGGAGATTTCATCACATGAGCCAACTGAAATATACAGTCAGTGGAAAACTCATTTGATCAACAAGTGATTTATGTCACAGGTGGAGGAATGAAGGAGGTGCCGAACATGTGAATTCTAAGAGGCATGTGAGACGCCAGGGGACCTGGAGACAATGCAAGCTCTAATTCAATAATTAGGAAGGGCCCTGGGATTCTGCATTTCTTTTCTTTTTTTTTTAATTAATTTATTTAGTTTTGAGAGAGAGAGAGAGAAAGAGATAGCAGGGGATGGACAGAGAGAAAGGGAGAAAGAGAATCCCAAGCAGGCTCTGCACTGTCAGTTTGCAGCTGGACGCGGGGCTTGAACTCCTGAACAAGGAGATCATGACCTGAACAGAAATCAAGAGTCCGGGGCTTAACTCACTGAGCGACCCAGGCGGCCCAGATTCTGCATTTCTAACAGGTTCCCAGGGGCTGCTGCTGCTGGCTCATCCCTTAAGACAGAGACCGTCTTATTTGCATTTGTACTGTACTTTGCATGGTACAAATTTGGAAGAATGAATGAATATTACAATAGTAGAATCTACTTTAAAAACTAGGGCAACTGAAGTACAGATATTTCTATCTTTTAGCAACCCTTCAGAAAGACCTCCACTGGCAGGCACCTGTTGGCCTGGAATGTTCTCTCGGTAGCTCCCCCTCCCCGTGTTTAGGGAAGGAAGCTATTCATTCCTGCATACCAGAGGTCTCAACTGCAGACTGAGCTTTGGGAAGGTCCAAGAGTGAGGCAAGTTAATCCCCTCTTAGTTTCCTCCTCTCAGGCTGAGGGGCTTCCGGTGAGAAAATACAGTCTCTCTCTGCTTGCCTGTGAGGACGGCAGGGGACAGGACCTAGCAGGTAATGAGATTAGGGTGGTGATGCCACTCAGCAAGCCATGCTTAACTTGAAGACCATCTCTCATAACAGTTTCAGACAGTGCTCCACTGAATTCATCACCTCCCATCCCATCCTGGCCCCCACCAGGGGCAGCCCTGGGCCCGGGATCACCTCTCCACCATTGCCAGAAGCTTCAGCAAATAAGGGCTTGGTCCCAACTGCTCAGGAGATCCATGCAACATTATGGAAGGCACACACCTGGGATTTCTGAAGTGGTGTCTGGAACAATCCTGTTCTGCACTCCCATGGCTCTATGCATAAAATCCAACAAAAATTTGACCAGAGTTACTTCAGGGATCAACTAGACAGGTCCCTGATTTCTTAAACAGGAATGATAAGTTCCACACATCACCTTTGCTGAAGTGCCAGGCCATGGCTGTGGTTGGGAAGGCAAGGGGATAGGCTGTGTCTGCTTCCTGGGTTGCCAAAGTGGACTGGGCTGACAGCTCAAGTTCTAAATGAAGGTTGCACGGGGGCTCCAGGGTGGCTCAGTTAAGCATCCGACTCTGGCTCAGGTCACGATCTCGCAGTTCGTGAGTTTGAGTCCCACATCAGGCTCTCTGCTGTCAGCACAGAGCCTGTTTCGGATCCTCTGTCCCCATCTCTCTCTGCCCCTCTGCTCCTTCCCCACTCATGCTCTCAAAAATGAATAAACATTTATAAATAAATAAATAAATAAATAAATAAAGGTTGGAAAAGAAGGCAGTAAAAGAGGAGGATGGACTCAGATGGGGGTAAAAATATCTTTTCCTATGGACAGGACTTTATAGAAATCTTATTTCCTGCATCTTCCCTATGCACATGGCCTTTGCTCTTCGCTACAGTCCTAGGCACTGGCTGAGAGGCCCTGGGTGTGCAGATGGGAGAAGAGAAGGAGGGTGGAGAAGTTCAGGAGGCTCAGCTCAGCCCATCACTGCTTGGGCTTCCCAAGCACCTCCAGGAGGGAACTGAGCAAACCCAACAGCCAGGCAGCTGGAAGTCAGCAAATGTGGAAACGAGCAACTGGAGGAGAGTCGCAAAGGTAACGGAAAAAATGACCATGTTTATGGGAGAAGGTGGCCTGTAGCACGTGGTCCCCTGAGCTGGTGTGACTGCTCTCTACTAAATGAGGCGTTGGGCTAAATGCCCAACTCAAGGTCCTCTGTAGCTCTGGCATTCTCTAGTCTCAGAGAAGGAACTCTGGAGAGCGGGGAAATACCTGTATGTGTGCATACGCATGCATGGATGCTGTAAACACACCTACTTATGTTCAGAGCCTTGCTCTGAACAGCAGCAAACCAGAAAAGATGCTGGGGAGACTGGGGGCTCAAGAGTGGATCTTAGGGTCAGAAAGGTTAAGTCCCAGCTCTGAAGCGCACTAAAGCTGTGTGACTTTGTGCAAGGGACTTACCCTCTCTAACCCGTATCCCTTACCTGTTGAATGAAGCTAATAACACTGTTCATGTCTCTGAGGCAGGAGAGAGGCCCCAGCCTTCTCCCCTTAGAGACTCCTATATATTTAACAACAAAGAACTACCAAACTAGATTATCAAGTGTGACGTATTTTGTGTTTACTTTTTTTTAAACAATTTAACTTTGGGGTGCCTGGGTGGCTCAGTCGGTTGGGTGTCCGACTTCGGCTCAGGTCATGGTCTCGCTGTCCCTGAGTTCGAGCCCCGCGTCGGGCTCTGTGCTGGCAGCTCAGAGCCTGGAGCCTGCTTCTGATTCTGTGTCTCCCTCTCTCTCTGACCCTCCCCCGATCATGCTCTGTCTCTCTCTGTCTCAGGGATAAATAAACATTAAAAAAAAATTATAAAAAAAATAAAAATTAAAAAAAAAAATAAACAATTTAACTTTAATAACAGAGAACCTGAATAACAGAGAACAAAAACTTTCCTGGTTTTGACAGTGGACTACAGTTATGGAAGATATTATCACTGGGGGAAGCAGGGTGAAGGAGACACAGAAATTCTCTGTACTATTTTTGCAACTCCCTCTGAGTCAAACTATTTCAAAATAACGAGTTGTTTTTAAAATTAACACACAAAAATATTATTACTGTATATTTAACTTTATTTGAAGATAAAGTCAAAAATCTAAGTTTCAGGGGTGCCTGACTGGCTCACTCACTGGAGTGTGCAACTCTTGATCTCATGGTTTTAAGTTCGAGCCCCAGGTTGGGCATGGAGCCTACTTTTAAAAAAAAAATCTAAATTTGAGGCTTAATGGAAATGAGATACACCATGGAAAATCTACACCTGATCCTTCAAAACTTGTTCCCTGTAAGAAACCCTAGTTACTATGAGGATTAAATTAGAGAATACGCACAAGGCTCTTAGCACAGCATGAGGCAGAGCCTTGAAGTCAGCTATTTTTTTATGTTTATTTATTTATCTTGAGAGAGGGTGAGAGAGAGGGCATGCATGCGGTGGGGAGGGGCAGAGAGAAAGAGAGAGAATCCTAAGCAGGCTCCACAGAGTCAGCATAGAGCCTAACACGGGGCTCAAACTCACAAATGGTGAGATCATGATCTGAGCCAAAATAAAGAGTCAGATGCTCAACTGACTGAACCACCCAGGCAGCCTGATGTCTGCTATTTTTAAATACAATAATAATTACTATTACTCAAAATGGCCACACAAGAAAATAGCATTCCATTTTTGCGATGTATCCATCACAGTTTACCCATTTGGAACGATGCTCTGAATGTGAAGTTACTGGCATCCAAAGGGGTTCATAATATATTAAGTGAAAAAAACCAAGTTATAAATTGATATGAATAGTTTTTTCTTTTTTTTTTTTTTTAAGAATTTATTTTTAAGTAACGTCTGTACCCAACATGGGGCTGGAACTTACAACCCAAGATCAAGACTCACGTGCTCAAGTGATGAGCCTGCCAGGCACCCATATCCTTTTCTTTTGCAGGTTAGTGTAATGTGTACCTAAGAGCATAGGCTATGGAACCAGGTTGCCGGGGTTCAGGTCCCAGCATGGCTACTTACCTAAGTGATCTTAAGGTACCTAATCATTGTGGGCCTCAACTTTCTCATCTATACAATGGGTTTAATAATAAAAACCAACTGGATTATTGAGGATTAAATTAGTCTACACATGTAAAGTGCTGGCAAATAGTAACATTCAAATGTTAAGCCATCATCACTTATTAGATTTTATTTTACATTAATCCCAGGACAGAGTCTAGAAGAACATTAACACGCAAACAGCAACAGCAATCACCCTGAATGATGATAATGCACAAGACTTTTATCTACTTACTTTTGCTATTTTCTAATTTTTCCACAATTAATATCAGTTAAAAAACAAACCTGAAGTTCTTAGGATAAAAGATCTTTCTAAAAATTTTAAGATACATATCTGGTTTCCATATAATCAAGTGGAAGAAAACAGGAAGGAGTCTATAACAAGAACATAAAACAGCAGATCGTACCCGCACCTCAGAGTTTTCTGAGTTCTGAGGATCTCAGAGCAGCTAATTGGGCGTTTCCCCTAGCCCCTGGCTCTCAAAAAACACGCCCATGCGGGTCACCAATGTGAAAGATACATATTTTTAACCAGACACGTAATCCAATGTCCAAATATACCTCACACACGTATGTAGTTACTACCAAAGAGAAGAGATTATAAATGCAGGTTAAATCTAGTCATGGAAAGTGCCTTGGCAAGTGGCAACCAAAGGCACAAAGACTGTTCTGTGGGTTCCCTGTGCTATGGTTCCTATGCAGTTCCCAAGCAGCAACACTTTGACAGTGTAGACCCGTGCCTCTCTTCCCAGAATGGCTGCCTTCCCACCCCACCCGCCGCCTCCCTCTTTGGCACTGACCCTAGAGGACCTCCCATTGAAGGACCATGACAAGCCAAAGGAGTGAGCGTGAAGGGGAGGCTGGGAATCCAGCCCCCCACCCTCCCTGGGGCTCACCCAGCAGGCAGGAGGGCGGTGTCGGGGAGCCGGACCCAGCACTCCCGCCTCGCTCCACCGGCAAAGCCCCAGGCGAGCCACTGCTGGAGAGCTGCCCCTGGTCCACTCGGCTTCGTTACATGAAAATAAAACACCAGCCTGTTCAGGGTCTGCCCGGCACATTACCGGGAGGAAGCTATAAAAGCTGCCAACATGGGTTACCTCAAGCATTTTCCTTCTCAAATACGCCGGGAGTGAGGCACGGCCTTTCCTCTTCTCCCCCGCCTCCCATCTTTTCGGAAAAGACTTTCTGTGTCCCGACTGTGTTTATTGACGTCCTGGCCTCTTGGCCGTTCCAGCTGTGCAACAGCGATTCTCCCTCCTCGCCGGTCAAAGTGGCCCCTGTTCCGACCCACTGCCCATAACGTGCGCTTCCAGACCACACGGCCCACTGGCTTCTCAAAGTCTGGCTCAGAAACCAAATAAAAAGCTTTTCATTTACACTCCAGTTTATGTGCAGCAGCTCAAAAGCCTTATTTCCATGTCTTACACAGTTCCCACCTGAATAAATTCGTTCTAAGTGCCACTTTTCCATTTGTGGATTATGAAGCCGAGAGGAGGTCTGAGGGTACCCCACAGGCCCTATGCGATGCTACAGGCAGGCAGGGCTCAAGGTGACTACTGTGGGACCAGGAAGCCAAAGTGATGCCAGGACCCTCAGGAGTGCACACCACATCCCGGGGAAGAGTGGTCACAGCGGCCACCCCTCACGAAGCCACGGAATGCAAGCAACCCCCAGGCTTTATCAGAGCAGAAAGCATGGCCCTTCCGGTCCTGGCTTCCAATCCCAGCTCAGTAGACCCTAAGTGCGTACCTTCTGGGGGTAAAATTGCGACAACACCTCAGGAGGGGCTGATGGAACAGGATGATGAAATATAAGACGCTTACCATGGTAACTGGTGCACAGAAACCCGGGTAGATAGCAGCAGCATCACTAAAATTCACTTTAAAATTTTTATTTGTTTTATTTTATTTTAGACAGAGAGAGAGAGCAAGCAGGGGAGAGGGGCAGAGGGTCAGAGGGAGAGAATCTTAAGCAGGCTCAGTGCCCAGCACAGAGCCCAGTATGGCACTCGATCCCATGCCGCTGGGATCATGACCTGAGCCAAAATCAAAAGTCAGATAGATGCTCAACTGACTGAGCCACCCAGGCACCCCTCAAATTCATTTTTTTAATTTTTTTTAATTTTTAAATGTTTATTTATTATTGAGAGAGAGACAGAGCATGAGCATGAGCATGAGCATGGGAGGGGCAGAGAGAGGAGGAGACAGAGAATCTGAAACAGGTTCCAGGCTCTGAGCTGTCAGCACAGAGCCCAACGTGGAGCTCGAACCCACAAACCGCGAGATCATGACCTGAGCCGAAGTCACTACACTCAACTGACTCAGCCACCCAGGCACCCCTCAAATTCATTTTTAAATGTGTGAGGCACATATTCCATGCTAGGGGCTAGGTGTAAACAAGACAGACGCGGTTCCTGGCCTAATGAGCTCAGGGTGTGGGGAAAAAACAACCATTCCTACCCCAGGTGACTACTGCCAAAGTGGCTGTGTGCGCACAAGATGCACACAAGGAAGGGAGGAGCTAAATCCTCCCTGAGATCTGGAAATAATGACTGGTTCAAATGGTGAGAAGGCCAATGTCATCTGGTAGCTTCCACCCTGACCTCATTTCCCAGCCCTTCCCCCACTCCCATGGGCCTTCCTGCTGTAGCCAGGTCAGCTCCACCCCGGGCCTTTCCCGGGAATGCACCCCCCAACATTCTCATGATTGGAGCCCTTGCTTCACTACGGTTTGGGCTTACAGGTCACCTTCCTGCTCACCCCCAAAAGACCCCTCTGTCCCATTCCACTGCTGTACTGTTCCCCAATATTGCATTCAAATCTCTGTGCTTACATGTTTCTTGTCTGTCCTCCCCCATCAGAATATGACCCCTGTGAGTGTGTGGACTTTTTGTTTGTTGGCTTATCACTTGACCTCTGAACCTAAAATGGTGCCAGAGTCAACAAATTATTAATGAGCCACACACAGAGAGAAGGTTGGCATTCCTCACATGTAAAGCTTGAGTCTAAGAGCATTACATCCATTAGCATTGAATCCTTACCACATCCTTATGAGGCAGGTGCTGAGATTGTGTCAGCCAATGGTTTATGGAGGTGGCAAGCACACTTCTCTAGAGGGAAGGGTCTAAAAAAACAGGACCACTGTAGGGCAAGCTGATATGAAAGGTTCAAGTGAAGACTGCCAGGGACACAGGCAATCCCTCCTTCCCCAGGAGAACTCTGGACCCTGCCCATGTCTGCCAGGCTAGGTTCCTACAGGAGGTCCCATTAGGCTCAAATGAACCCCTATTCTAGTCTCTTCTTTTGGACCGTCACTAGGAAGACCAGAATTGGACCACTCTGGAATATCGTATCCAGCCTGTCTTCTCCTTGTCCTGCCAATATTCAATGGTTATATTTCTTTCTTTTTAATGTTTGTTTATTTTGAGAGAGAGGGAGAAAGAGAGAGAGAGAGAGAGAATATGAGTGGGGGAAGGGCAGAGAGAGGGGGAGAGAAAGAGAGAGGTCCCAAACAGTCTCCACGTTGTTAGTACAGAGCCCGACGCAGGGCTCAAACTCACAAATCTCAAGATCATGACCTGAGCTGAAATCAACAGACACTTAACTGAATGTGCCACCCAGGTGCCTCTCAATGGTTATCTTTCTGATAAACAGCTCCCAATGACACACCCTGGGACTGACAATTCTGCCCAAGTGTACTCCTATGTCTGAGACTTGCCCTCCAGAGTCTGCCCTTCCCAAAAACCAACAAGGAGATCAACTGAATGAGAAAGAGGCCAGCAACCCCCATAGACACCACAGCAGCCACAATTGATTGAATGCTCATCACACCCCAGGGTCTATGCCAAGCTTTTGCAGACCTTCTCTCATGATATCCTCATACTCTCTCTTGGCATAGTTAACAGCACCTTCATTTTACAGAGGAGGAAACAAAGATCACAGAGGTTAAATGAATTCCCATGCTCACACAGCTAAGTAGTAGCATTGCCAGGATTTGAACCCCAGTCTGTCTGACTTCAAAGCCCATGCCATTACCCACTGTATCCCTGTGCCTCAGCACTGCCCACGAGCATTCCCCCCTAGTGTGGGTCTGCCTCCTTGGTCACCAAGGGTGCCCAACAGGGCAGAGAGCATGGGCTCTGGGCCAGTCAGACCTGGGCTCAAATCCTTGCCTTGCCACTTCCTGTGTGTTTGAGCAGGTGGTTACCTTCTCTAAGCTTCCATCTCATCTGCACAGTAGGATGAAGGATACCTACCTGAGATGAGAGGAGTGCCAAAATACACACCCGTCTGGTGCACAATGAAACCTGCACAGCCGGTGAGAGGTGTCTCTGGAGAAGCCTCCATTGGCCACAGCCAGCCTTGCTCTTCTCCCAGCTGGGTCTGCCTCGTGGGCACTGAAGTCTACGTCAGAGGCTCCCTCTCTGCCTCATAGAAGAGCCCTCCCCTGCTGAGAGGGCACAACACACCACTCCTACCAGCACCAATAAGTGCCAAACCCATTTAAGTACATGAACTCTGGTCTCTACTTGCCCATCAGTATCACCTGTGCACAAATTACATGATTTCTTAAACCAATTTGCTCACCATCTCACAGCTGGTGCAGGGATTTGAAGCCAGGCTACCTTCCATGTTGACATTTCAACAAACCCACCCAGTGACCAGGGCTAGGTGCTGTAGAAATTGTACGTTTCAATAGGAAACTATAGCACAGCCTTGTGGGTATCAAATGCTGGTCCGGTTCATGGTCCTTGAGCTATTTTTCACCTCTTCGTAAATTAGTTTTTACTGTGTTACCTACCTGTCCAACTGGACTTCAGCCTACCATGTTGCACATTTTCTCACTCCTTATCCAGCTCTCAATTCTTATTGTTTCCAATTTTTCTCCCACTCTCCTGACCTGGCTTCACTGAGAACTACAACCTGACTGATCAGTTCCTTATTATCAATTCCCCCACCAAGATCTAAAGAAACTCTGCAGGCTGAAGCTGGAAGGCTGGATAAAAACATCAAAGGACCCCTCACCATTGCAGAGCATGAGTCCCCGTCATTTAAACATCTGACAGTTTGCACCATCCAGCAAATGTCCTCTGCTACCAAGTCCAACAGATGGTTCTGCTGGTACTCAATGAACAAAAGGCAACCAAACAAGAAATGCACATAGATCGTTCTGAAGAAAGAAAAGGGTTTCTTCTGTCCTTGAACACAGGAGGGACTGACAAAGATGCTCTCCTTGATCGAACTTGAGTCAGGCTTCTCTGAGCCCTCTTCTCCACCAGGCCTTGACTTGGCCTCCATCCTTCTGGGCCTGCACAGCCCAGTCTTGGCCAGAATCTGCTACATCAGTTTAGAGAGACTCCCCTAACTTTGATGTGTAAGTCCCCCTCCCCTGGATCTCTCCTTTTATCCATTCTCCATTCCGTGAGCCTCTCATTCTGCTCTTTGGTGATAAATCCGCACTTGTCCTTGCTGTATTCCAAGCTGAGCCCCATTTCTCTCCTACTGCAATACCCTGAATAAAATCTGCCTCATTTTAACAAGTGTCAGAATAATTTTCTTTAACAATATACTAAGGCTTGCTTCAAGGAGGGTTTCCCCTTTGTGAAAACTCTCCATTCACATCCCAGTCAAATACCACCCCAGATCTCCCCAAAGAGCCACCACGCTCTCTTCCCGACAGCAAGAAAACCTATGGCAAGGACTGCACTGGTTTCCCTGTCACCACCCTAGGGATCTCTGCTTCTCATAGGCTGGCTGCCAGCCCCCTACCGGGTTCCAGCACCCCCCCCCCCCGGGCTGCCAGCCCCCACCTTCACGACAGTCCATTCACACAGAGAACACACCTATGAAAATAAAGAAATGCATTTCCCATCTGGAAACGCCTCAGAGCTAAGTATTATGTAGGATGTGATGGTGTTCGTCTACCAGCAAAAGAGGGAGGGTAAGAGCAACACTGAGACCCGAGGAGACTGCTAGGAGAGAGCCAGTGCGTCAGCAAGAGCTAAATTTAGCAACCGAAGCCTCTAACTTCACTCTTGCAGGAAGAAGAGCAGCAGGAGAAAATTGTATGAACATATTTATATGAAAGAACCTCTGAGAGGTGGAGAGAATCCACATCCTCAGCGACCTGCTGCTGCTTCGCAGGAGGAGTGTGCAGAAGGAGCTCTCCTGGGGAGGCTGGCCCCAGGTCAGAGGAAGGGCTCCACAGCCCTCTCCCAGGGAACTAAAATCCCCGGCGGAAGGTCCCTTTGGACTCAGTCACTGCACTGTACAAAGGAAGCTGCAGATTGAGAAATTCAAATGTTAATTGCTGGGGGCAAAGGGAACAGGTGGATTCTAAAAAACTGGAAGTTCTGGAAAAACCTGAAACAGCTTTCAAATAGATTTTGCTTTCTAGTAGAGTGGCTTGTATAAAACCAGCTTGCAGGCACCAGATGCCTACAAGGAGGATTTAGAAGCCTGGGAGAGAAGACACAGAAAGCCCAGGGCATGCAAACTGGAGCTGCGGCACATAGCCAGCTTTGGGGGGTTGAGCCAGTTCCCCCTCTCTGGCTGAAAACAGAACTGTCTGTGAAACAAAGGTAATGGCCAGGCTGTGCTCTAGGACGTCTTAACATCCTGAGATACATTATACTTCTAGATTTATACTGTATACAAAAGGGGGTAGGCAGCATCAGATTTCCAACCACCCCCACTCCAGCCAATCAAGCATTCTACCTTGACCTCAATAAATGATCTATTATTAAAACATTTCCCCACAGTCTTAAAAATATATCAGTACCCACAAAGGGCTAATATTTTCACTATAAACAGAATCCCTATAAATCAGTAAACACACACACATACAGCTATTATTTCTATGGAAAAGAAAAAAAGTTCAGCCTTATTGTAACCAGAAAAAAGACATATTAAAATAAAATTGAGGGGTCCGCCTGGGTAGCTCAGTCGGTTGAGCATCCAACTTCAGCTCAGGTCATGATTTCATGGTTTGTGACTTCAAGTCCGCCTTGGCCTCTGTGCCGTTAGGGCAGAGCCTGCTTCAGATCCTCTGTCCCTGTCTCTCTCTGCCGCTCCCCTGCCTGTGCCCTGCGTGTGCGTGCATGCACTCTCTCTCTCACACAAAAATAAATAAACATTTGAAAAAAATAAAATAAAACAGAAAAAGCTTTTCCCACATATCAACTGGCAAGTTCCTAAAAATTCAGCAATATCCAGCAAGGGCCAGATATTGAGAATTCTGAATCTCCATGCACCACCTAACTTAACAGGGGTAACCTGGCCAGATAAAAACAAAAATTCTTATGTGGACATCCCATTTGACTTCTAAGCCCATTCCATTTCTAAAGCTCTGTCCTACAAAATTATTTAAGGATGTGCACAAAGATATCTGTAAGGATTTAACCACAATATTGCTTTATAATCCTAAAAAATTAGAAACAGTCTTCTATCCAATAAAAGGAATACATCTAAATGTGGAATATAACAATTAAAAATCAGGCTGTAAAAAGAGATGTAAAAATATATAGGAAAATGCTTCTATCATACATTAAGTGAAAAAACACAGATTCTAAACCTATATACAGAGTAAAGTCAAATTTTATTTATAGGCCATCTCTCATATATTTAAAATACACACAAGGGTACTGACATCAATACTGGAAAGAGACAAAAATCCTACCAGTGTTATCTCTGGAAGTATCATGATCACAGGTGGTTTTGTTTCCTTATGTGTACTTTTCTGTATTTCAAAATTCTTAAACAGATGATTACTTTGTATTCAGAAAAACTCTACATTATTTCTAAAAAGAAAGACATTTTTGAAAAGGGGGGTCTTTCCTTCTTTCCAGTTCGTGAAAGGCACTTAACAACTCTAGCCAGAAGCCTGCCCCAGGCCCTGAGCCCAGGCTAGCATTCAGAAATTTCCTTCCACACTGCCATCTTTGACCCCTAACCAAGTTTCAGTCCCTAGGCCCTACTTTTATGCTTCCTCTCGTCCTTTTACCCAAAATGATCTGTCATCTGCCATTCACGCAAAGGTCAGATCAAAGCCCAAGTCTACAAGAGACACTGAGTGATTCTCAAGCCCCTGTCTAGCCCAGCCTTTTACCTTTGAGCAAATGAAGCTATAGATGCTTGATTGTTTTCATGAAAGTGTCGCCAAAGGAGGCTGTCCCCTCTGATGAGGGTCTCACAAGCCCTGGGGTGAGCAAGCCATCAGTAATGAGGTGTACAAAGTTGAAGTCAAGAGCTTGGAGCTGGCTTATAGTCCTGGGCTCCCCTAATCCCTCTGCCTGCTGACTCCAGGCCCTCCTCAGCCAGCCAGGGAACCCCCAACTGGGAGGGAATGACATCCTAGCGTCCCCAGCCCCATTTATCCAGGGGGATGCCTGCCACTCACCCTTCAATCTCCCTCGTTCATCCCCATCTCAGCCCTCTGTACTTGTGCTTCCATAATAAAAAGGTTCGGAGAAAACATAACTTCCTCTCACAACTCATTAATTCAGTTAAAGTGGTCTAATCTCCTATCACTGCATAGGTCAAGAACTTCTCATTTTCAACCACAATACTGTGAGTCACAACTTGCTCGGCTGTGATTGATAGAAGCCACCAAAGTTGGCCTGACTTAAGTGGGGGAAAATGGAATTCATTAGCTTATGTCACTGGGGAGTCCCAGGTAGATATTTAGCTTCAGGCATGGCTAGATTCAGGGGCTCAAATGCCAGCGCCCAATCTGTTCTATTTTCTCCATTTGGTGAACAAGATACCCACTAAAAGCCTCACACTCACATCCTACCAATCCCCACAAAAATAGACCATCTTCCTCCAGAGTTCTGGCAGCACCGTGCCAGATAGGACTCAAATTGCTCAGATCACATAACCACTCCTAGGGACACAGGGCAAAGGTCAGCCCCACCCAACTACACAGGAAAAGGTGTTCTCTTCCTAGAAGGGAGTGGGAGATCCTGGGAATGAAATCAACAACACATTTCCACCCAAACAAATCTCTCTCTGTCTTGAAGAACAAACCAGTTCCTTGGCACAGGCATTCAATGGCAGCAGTACACATGAGTGACACCAGAGGGCTGGGGTCACTTTGCCACCAGGCAAAATGAATTTCTAGCTAACTCACACAAGAAATGCCCGAATACTGTAACAAAAATCCATGTTGAGAACAATGTTAAGTTTACTGAGGTTTGACTTACATACAGGAGTCACCCGTAAAGAGTTCCATGAATTTTAGTAAATGCACAGAGCTGTGTACCACAGTCAAAATATAGAACATTTCCATCACCCCAAACAAGTGCTTTGTGCCAATCCCTCCCCCCATTCCCAGCCACTGGCAACTTCTGATTTGTTTTATGACCTTCTTAGTATGCCTTTTCCAGAATATCATCAAGTTATCCAGTGTGCAGCCTTTTGAGTCTTCCACTTACCATAATGTACCTGAGATTCATGTATGTTGGTGTACCTATCAGTTCATTCCTTTGATTGTTGAGCATCACTGATACATATACACCAAGATTTTACTTTTTCTTAAACATTTATTTTTGAGAGACAGAGAGAGACAGAGCATGAACGGGGGAGGGTCAGAGAGAGGGAGACACAGAATCTGAAACAGTCTCCAGGCTCTGAGCTGTCAGCACAGAGCCCGATGCAGGGCTCGAACTCACAAACTGCGAGATCATGACCTGAACCCAAGTCGGAGGCTTAACTGACTGAGCCACCCAGGTGCCCCTACACAAAGATTTTTAAAAATTCACCTATAAAAGCTTGACCTAAAATGCTGGTAAGATATAACATTATTTTATGTATTAGTTCAACAAATTTTTAGGCCTAGGAACAGGGGTAGTAAGCAAGATAAAGTCTTTATTCTCATGGTGCTTTTATTTTAATGCAGAGACAAAATAAATGTATATCAGGCAGTGAGAAATGACAGAAGTCCAAAGGGAACAGTACAAAATGTGGAGGTGGTGATGCTTTGTAAAAAAGCGGCCAGGGAAAGTCTCTGGGAGACCCTGAGGGAATAAGGACCATGAGCCTTGAGGTTACCTGCAGGAAGAACATTCCAGGCAGAAGGAATGCCACAGCAGCAGCCAGGGGCTAAACCTGCTTGGAGTGTTTGAGGAGCAGCAAGCTGATCAGACACTGCAGTAAGAACAGCCTGGTGGGAGTTGAAAGGGGAGGGAAGACAGAACCTCACAAACCAAGGTAAAGCCTTTGGGTTTCACCCAAGGGACACGGTAAATTATCGAATCTAGGCGTCCCGCACCGTCTGCCTTCTCCACACGGACATGCAGGTGGCAGGGACCTGGGAAGACTGCTGCACAGCCTCATAAGTAACAGCCACCACAAACCCACCAGGTCTCCAGACCAAACAGGTCTCCACACCCACCACCACTGGGTGCTTCACAGAGGAAACCTCTGGGGGCCTATGACACCACCTCATTGTCCTAGGCCTTCCAGCAGGACCAGCCACATAATGTCCCCGTTGCAGTTAAGGTCACCAGACAAAATATAATGGAATCTGAATTTCACATGCACAATGAGTCATTTTCCATGTGTGTCCCAAGTATTACATGGGATATATTTACACACACACACAAAAAAAAAAAAGAAAATGAAAATGAGGGGCTCTTCATTAGATAAATTAAGAATTTCAAGGGGGCGTCTGAGTGGCTCAGTTAAGCACCTGACTCTTGATTTCGGCTCAGGTCATGATCTCACAGTTGGTGGGTTCGAGCCCTGCTTCAGGCTCTTGTAATGACAGTGTGGAGCCTGCTTGGGATTCTCTCTCTGCTCCTAAACTAGTCAAATTCTCTCTCTCTTCAACTCTGAAAATAAATAAACTTTAGAAAATAATAATTTCAAGACTGTGGCAGCAGAGCGTTAAACAAAACACAAAACCCCTCTAAACCGGAGACATGTGTGGCTATGCAAGCAGCCCACGGTAGAGCTGCTCCTGCTCCCCAGTCAGTTCTCTTTACAGGCCACAATTCAGAGCTCAGCTTTCCTAACCATCTGACCCACCGCCTCCTCTTTTCTTTCTGCTGCCTTACAAAGCAAAGGAACCATCCAAAAGGAAACTCAAATTCTTGGTGCCACACACTTTCCCACGTGTACATCCTCCTTTGCCTCCTCCCCACCTGTTCCAAAGGGAGCCACATCCTTCCCTGGGACAGAGTACCCTCCCCATCTGAGCCCTGGATCCCACCCCCTCCTAACCCCCCTGCAGGACTTTGTGCTATTCATTACCCACCTCTTCTCTGTATCTGTAACTGTGGTCTACCAGAAGTCTATTTCTCACCAGGAATTCAACACGCTCAAGGCTTTCCTGTTCTTTTCTTTTTAAACCTCCTTGGATCCTCCCATAGCTCTATACCTACCACTACCTTCCATCCACATCCCCTCTACCTTCCCACATCCCAGAGTCCTGCCACCTGGCTGCTCTCAGGCTGTGACCACTCTAGGACTCAACCCTCACTACAATCCTTCATTACCTTGGCACTCATTTCCCAGGCCTTACCTTTCCCTCCTTCAAGCCATCTTTCCTTGGCTTTAGTAACACCAAATTCTCCTGGCTTCTAATGGAGGCAGCAACTTCCCACTTGCTTCTGTGGGCCCCCTTTCTTTACATACTGGGATTCTGAGGCTTGTTCTAGACTTGCTTTTCACGTGTTACACATTCACCTACAGTGGAATCCACAGGTTGTACACAAAGAAGCCCACATCTCTCTAGCATAGACTTCTATCCTGAGTTTCAGATTCTAAAGTCCATAGGACAGCTCCACTATATATCCTTGAACTCAACATGTTCAATATCACACTTAAAAAAAAAAAAAAAAGGTGGACTCATTCTCCTTCACCACCTTGCCTGGCACCACCTCCTGTTTTCTGTATCTGAATGGCACTCCACCAACCCAGTTCCAAGACAAAAACTCAGGTGTCATTCTTGATTTTCCCTTCTCCTGCACCTGTACATCCTCCAATCTTATCAATTCTGCTTTCTAAATATCTTTTGATTGCATACATTCCCTTCTCCCTCCGCTATTTCAGTTATCACTGTGTCTGCCCTACTGTAATCTTTCAACAACCTCCTGACCCATGCCTGCTTCTCATCTTGCCACGTCCTATCTCCACCCAACAGCCCTGGCTGCATCTGTTCTCCAGCCTTATCCCCCAAAGCCCCCCTTCATACAACATGCTCACAGTTCTCGTAATACCTTTCAATCCTCAGCTATATCATGTCTTCTCTTGCCTCCCCTCTGGTCTTGCACCTCTGTGTGGAATGTTTCTTCCAGACCTCTTTACTTCCTCACTCTCCAACAAGGCTTATCAGCCATGGGAAGCAGTAGGGAGAATGGTTCAAAACACATCCCAAGTCAGGCTTCCTGAGTTCCAACCACAGTTCCATCCTTTTCCAGGTGTGTGAATTTAACCTTTCTAAACTTCAATTTCCCTTTCAGAAACAAAATGGGAATAATAATTGAGGACATATTGGTTGAGTACCCAGCTATCTCCCTTCTTCCTCACTAACAGAAAGCAAGTTCTGTTCAGAGGCCACGTGCTCATTCCAGGGAGTGCATCCTGACCGGTATCAGTAAGCTATAGAAACCCACCTTCCTTTTGCCAGTGATTAATCCTGGCCAGTCGAATTTAAGAGAAGGAGAAGGGGCACCTGGGTGGCTCACTCAGAAGAATGTGCGACTATGGATATCAAGATCATGAGCTCGAGCCCCATGTTGGGTGTAGAGCTTACTTACATAAAAGAAAAAATTGTTTTTTAATTTTAAGAGAAAGTCAGTTGAGGACTTCTGGGAACACAGTACTACCCTTAGAACCAGGCAAGAGAGGCCCCTGCACTAAACCCCATGCTTTAGAGGATCTCATCACCAACACACATATCAAGTTAAAGAATATATGGGTGCCTCTGTCCCTGAGGGTCACACAGCATGACTTATAACCCTCAACATCTGCTGTGAGGGCTAACACCATCCAGATGCCAGAGCAACACGTCATATCTCTTGCCTATATCCGCCAAAAAAAAAAAAAAAAAAGGTGGATGCATCCCAAATGAGAAAGTTGTGGATTGTGCTTTGGCCACCATGGGAAACCAACACTGCTATGAATGTGGGGAGGATCTGAGTGCCAGGAGCGCTTCGGGAAGACAAAAGACAAATGATCTCCTTGGGTCATTCCTCTCAGCACAAAGGCAGCACATTCTTGTATAAGGAAGTATAGAAACTCAGGAGTCCTGAATACCCATTTTCTTGCTTCTGTTTCTATTCATGGTTCCACAGGTAATCACAAATCAGAGCTACATTAACCCCAGTTGCACATGGTGGTTAAGGAACATTTTGCGAAAGTACATCATACTGCATGTATGTGTGTCTCACATACATATGAAAGAAAACATGCATGAGCCATAATATTAATTTTTATTTTCATATTTTTATTTTTAAAAATTTATTTACTTTGAGACAGTGAGAGCGCATGTGCGTGCGCATGCCCACATAAGCAGAGGAGGGGCAGAGAGAGGGAGAGAGAAAATCCCAAGCAGGTTCTGCACTCACAGTGGGGCTCCATGTGGGGCTCCCAGTCACAAACTGAGATCATGACCTGAGCCAAAATCAACAGTCAGACGTTTAACTGACTGAGCCACCCAGGCACCCCAATACTAATTCTTTGGAAATGAAATGGACATTGAGCATTGTAACTGCATATGTTAAACTAAAAAAAAAAATTTTTTTAATGTTTATTTATGTTTGAGAGAGAGAGACACACAGACTGCATGCAGGGGAGGGGCATGAGGAGAAGGAGAGAGACACAGAATCCAAAGCAGCCTCCAGGCTCTGAGCTGTCAGCACAGAACCCGACGCAGGGCTCGAACTCACAAACTCAAGCTATTGACGTGAACTGAAGTCAGATGCTCAACCGACAGAGCCACCCATATGCCCCAGATATTAAATTTAAAAAAAACAAAAAACAAAAAACAACGAAGTCCAAATTTGAAAGGACTTTTTCAGCTTTAAAATAATCTTGATTACAATTTTAACACTAATTAGAAAGTTTGTTTTGCTTTTTCCATCTCATCGATAAATGTGAGCATTTTAGAAAAACATCTCGTTAAAAAAGGTATCTTGAATATTTTCTTACCTTTGAATGTAAGTGTATAATTTTGCACAGAAGTTAAATGCTCTCATGTTTGCATTTAAAACCAGCACTGCACAATATAAGTGGTAAAACTCATGCTAATCTATCAGTATTTAAATTTCTTTTTTTAGAACATTAAGTAGCAGATAAAAAATTACCACACTCAAATATTACAAAGACAGGAAAAAACTTTACATTTTAGTACCTAAAATGGCACTTTTTTCCTGCCTTTTAAACAAGGAATCCCACATTTTCATTTGCACTGGGACCCACAAATTACATGGCCAACCTTGATAGTGGAGTAGAAAGAGAACAAGAATTTGAGTCCTCGATGTCAGGGGGGTGAGCCACTGCCAACCTGAGGGACTACCAACCCCAGCATTCTTGTTTTGTTAATAATAAATGCCATTCTTCCTAAAACCACTGTTACATGGGATTTCTCTTACTTGCAACCAAAAGCATTCCTAACCAATAAACTACCACTCCCAGGGTTGTTATGAGGACTAAATGAGATAAATCAAATGACCAGCAAATAGGTCACCTTCGAGCACTTGGAATGAGCCAGAACTACTCTAATGGTGGAGCTCTTGCTTGGCACACAGCAGAGTGCCATATGATTCCCGATACCAACATAGCACTTTTCCAAGTGAAAGAGGGAATAAAAATGGCAGGGCCAAAGGACTGGCCAGGCCAACTAAGAGTAAACACTCAACAAATGTCAGCTCTTCTTACTAATGGATTAACTCAAACATCACTTCTCCAGGAAGACATCCCCAGAGCCTTTGACTAGGCCATCTACCACACCAGGCTGTAGATCCAACAAGGTGGGGACTCTGTCCATCCCATCCTCTGGTGGATCCACAGGGTCTCACCAATAAGCAGATGCTCAGTTAATTCTTGCGGACTGAGGTTCTTCAGTCTCATGTGTATATGCTTGCCTAACCTTGGTGATTCCACTGTGAATTTACTGCTCTTATATTTGCATTTGGGTTCTGGGGAAGCAGGACGTGTATTTTATTCACTGATGTGTCCCCTGAAGTCCTAACTGCAGTGCCCAGTAGGTAATGGTACTCAAGCAATATGGGCTGCTCTTCCAGCATCCTCTCCAACGGCCACATTATGTCTGTGGGGATTTGAGCCCTACAGAGAAAGGCAGAACCTACTGCTTCCATCACATATCATCTACCGCATTATCTAGTTCTAAAAGTTAAGAAAGAAGATTCAAGGGGCACCTGGGTGGCTCGTTTGGTTGAGTGGCTCTTGATTTCAGCTCAGGTCATGATCTCATGGTTTGTGAGATTGAGCCCCTTGTCAATGCAGAACCTGCTTGGGTTTCCCTCTCTCCACCCCCACCCCTCGCTTATGCATATATATGCATCAAAATAAATAAACTTAAAAACAAAAAACAAAAAACAAAGACTCAAGATGGGAGATCCCACTGGAGGCACGTGGGCCCTATTTCTCTCCTGTCAACTGATTTTTAAATTAGGTCTTTTAGGTGGGGAGGAGAGCTCTTCCTATCCACTGGGAACCTTCTTCCCTTCCCGAATCAGCTTGCTGTTGCTGTTGCCTCAATGAACCGACTCTGGAGAACATTCTTCAGCAACAGCACACCAGAGGCAGGTAGTGGACCACACCTGGACCTCACAATCCCCTCCCAAGAAAGAGACAGCCCTGTCACAGGCTTCAACGAGCCAGAAAGGAAGGACGATAAAGGAAAACGCAGAGGCCCCATGCTCTTCTTTCGGCCCTTCCGTTTTCACATGCCATCACCCCACACTCCCTTTGGGGAAGAGATACAACAGCAGAGGTAGTTCAGCAGGCCCACCCTGGCTAATTATTGCCATCAGACTCCGCTGGCAGAGCCCCCTTCAGGGTTCAGGGGAAGGAGAACTGTGGTCTGAATTGTCTTCAGCAAAAAGGACCGGCTGTGGTTGGGGGCTAACATCACACCAGACGCCTCGCTGCCTACAACCAGGTCAGGGACCCCACTCTACCAGGAACCCCGTGGCAGCCAATCAAATACACCAGAGCCCACTTAACATCCCCAATCTCCTGGTCTTCCCCAAGGCAATCACTCCAACAAAAGTGGGGGGATAAACCATTCCAACACCTGAGCTGCTCCCACAAAACACCATCAACTTTGTTTTTCCCACATTGTGTACCCAGGATTTCAGAAGCACTCCTTACCTTTCACTACTCAGAAAGCCTCTTTCTCCATCTGGTAAGGGATCCTTTATCCCCTGTCCCACCCCCATGAACTAAAAAATTTCATTTTTAGTTAATTATCTATCTTTAGCCTTAGAAGAAGCCTCTGTGATGAAAAGTAGATTTTTTTCTGGAACAGTGTGGATTTTTCTCCCTGACCCCTGCTATCTTACTTTCCCACACTCTCTTAAAAAAAAAAAAAAAAAAAAATTAACTTCACTAGGGAAAAAATAAATGAACCATTTCTGGTTGTGGGAGGGGGTAGGGGGAAACAAGCAAATGCAGTGAGGTCCCCCTGGCCCCCATCTGTTCCAAATCTTCTCCTCACAGGATGTAATGTCTGAAAAGCAAGAAAAATATTCCTTCCTCTTCCAACATTCAGCAGGATCTTGCATGCAAAGAGAAGAATGTCTGGTTACTCTGTGGGTTTTCATCTGCTTTTTAACTCCCATGTTGCCGAATTACACTGGCCCCTCGTTCCTATTTCCCCCACTTCCAAAAGAAAAGCAACGGGATGGCTGGGAGGCAGCAGGCGAGTTCACCACTAGCAAGGAACATCCTGGTTCTGGCAAAGAGCTCCCTCCCCTCCACCAACCCCTTTGGCACAAAGGATTAGTTCTAAGTCTGGCCAACGACTTCTGCAGATTGCTTAGCTGAAGACTTGCCAGAGGGATGCCTGGGCCCCCAGAGGAAGTGGGGCCGGTCCCGAGGGTAAAAGGAGTGGGCTCAAACTCCCGAACTTCTTGTTCTGCGCGCTCACCCCCTGCTTCCAGGCACTTTGCGCGCGGATGTGCACAGGCAGCCAACTCCTGGCCATCTGAACAGGAAGGATGTTCCCCAGTAGCTCGCAACAGCCATCGCTGATGCCTTTCCAGGACCAGGAGGGCGATATTTATAGGACCGGCAGCCGGCCAAACTAGGCCCGCTCCAACTTTATTCCAACCAAACCTCCTTTGTCTCCTGTAGTTCTCCTACGTTAAATGGAGAGGCATTCCTCCCTTTATTGCTTGATTTTTTTCCGCTGGGAAGGAGGCTCTCATTAAAATGATTGAGAAACCCTGACTTGAAGAGAAGGAAAAAGTCCTACATGGTCCACTCCTTCCCTTCAGCTCTCAATCTCCCCCGCCACCCCCCCTCGCCCCAAGTCCTCCAGCCACCTCTATCTCCACCTTCTTGGCCCCTGGCAGACACTCACCTTGGCACATGCTCCTTCTTTATGCCCGGGCAACAGAGAACCCCTGAGCAAAACTCCCTCTCATTACCCTGGGCCCAGATTATCCTTCCAGCCACCCACTCACCCCCTCTAATCACATCCTACAAGAAAGACCCTGCAGGATCTATACCCCCAGCCTCACACCCCTTCCCTGACCTTACTTCCTACCACTCTTTCCCTACAGACCACCTTCTCCACATAGTTGCTCTAACACCCCCAACCACCCTCCCGGGCTTCCCGCTTGCTGTCTCCTCTACCTGGGGCACCTGAGGTGCTGGAAGGTCTGGCTCCCTCACACCATCTACATTTCTGTTGGGTAATTACTTCCCTCAAGAGGCCTTGCTAACCATGTCTAATAAAAAGCAACCCCGGTCTCTGTCTAGCTGCTCTAGGCCACACCTGCTTTACTTTCATTCACGGCACCTTCTGTCACCAAGCACTCCCAAGTACACTTTAGTCAGGCTCCTACTAGCCCTCTTCTGAACCCAGCCTGCACCTTGGTCTGCTCTCAGCAAAGAGTCCTGCTAAATCAGCCCCTACCATTGATACCTGACCAAGTTCCTCCACCCCCACTTGTGATGTATAACTGCTTGGCCAGCCTTCTGTAAGAATCCAGATGATTTGACAAAAATTCCCGCACCCTCAATGTCTCCTCCATACACAAGCCCCCTCAACTCTGTGGGTTATGGATGTCCAGCTGTCTTTGCTATATTCAGAGTTGAACTCACTCTCTTTCCTACTAAAACAGTCCTGAATCAAGTCTTCCTTACCATTTTAACCCGTGTCAGTAATTTCTCTTCAACACCACCTAACGTGATCTTTTCCTTCAGCTGTCTCTCTCCACTGGACTGGCAGGGTCCATACGCATTTTGCTCTCCACTAGCCTCCTAGCTTCTAGAACAGTATCTGACATCCAGCAGACATTCAAATATTTGTTGAATCAACAAATCTAACTACTTACCATTTACCTGCCACCTCCTCTGGGAAGTCATTCCTGAATCTTCCAAGGCTTGACCCTGTACTCTACCTAGCAGTAAGCCTCCTGATCACAAGGGATAACTTCCTGGTTTAATATGTATGTTAATATATACATTAATATGTATATTTAATGTGTTACTTATATAATACACTGATATACAGAATAAAGCATAGAAGTCTATCTTGAACATCTGCCCTCCTTCCCTTCCACACCACCCAGCCTTACCCCTAGCAGGGGCTTAATTAAAAAGGGTGTGTGTGTGTGTATGTGTGTGTGTCTGTGTATGTGTTTGATCTCAGGGTGGTGAGTTCAAGTCCCACAGTGGGCACAGAGCTTATGTTAAAAATTGAATTAATTAAAAGGGGGAGGAAGAGGAGCAGTGTGAGGCTGAAAGTCAGTTCTCTGCCTTCCAAAACCAAGCCCATCTTGGCCCCCATCTTCCTGGCTTTCTCCACACACAGGAGGAAAGAGAGAGGTGAGTCTACAGTGTCAGTGGCCGTCAGCTCACTTCTCCAGTCCCCGCACACTTACGAGGCCAGTATGGGTCAGAGCAGTGGCCTGGGCCCACTGTTCAAAGTGGGATCCTGGAGGGCATGAGGGTTCATTAGGCCCGGAAAGCAACGGGAGGCCAGGGCCCTGGTGGTTGGTGAATTCCGGCCTGCTTGGAATCTCAAGGCAGGGGTAGTCTGGGAGGGGGGAGCTGATTGTAGAAACCTCCCAAGTAGGTTTCCACATAAAGGAAAAGCAAACAGAGGAAGGCTCTTCCTCAGCTCTGTGAGCCTCTCAGAGGAGGGCAAACCTTCAAGTGTTTGCTGAAAACCTAATCGGATTAAAAATGCTTTCAAAGGGCTGGAAGAGGAAGTACAGACTCTGACCCCCTCCACTCGCCTGCAGCCTAAACATGGTCACTTTCGCTTCCTGCAGCCTCTGTCTCGGGGGTGCTGCACATAGAGACCCAGGGCTAGGAAGGGACCTGGAGCAGAAGCGAGAACAAACCCTTGTCCACTCAGGGCTACTGACTCCTCTTCGGCCAAGAAAGAGAGCTTCTGGAGAGCAGAACAACCAGCCGGGACTGGGGAAACGTTGTGCACTAAGCCCCAGCCTTCACTCACACCCAGGAGTCTGGGAGCTACTAAAGGGCCCAGCCCTGTTTCCTGGGAGGCACTTAATTATCTCCCACCCAACTCCCACCCCAGGTGGGTGGGTCTCCTTTCTGGCAGCTAATTCATCCCCAGAAGTTCCAGGTGAAATGAGTGCTCAAGTGGGTTTGCCAAACAACAACCAAAAGAAAAGACCATACTTCTCAAATACTCCAGATTTTGGTTCTTTCTCCATTGGAGAGAACTTCACCGGATCCTGTCACCCACTACCATCACGCTAGGATGACCAAGCATCCTCGGTTGTCAGCGACTGTTCTGGTTTTAGCCCTTGAAGTATCACATCCCAGGATGGTTGGTCCATCATTGTGGCTTCCTCAAGCTCCTTCCCTCCCTCCCCACGATTTCCGACGGGCACATATTTGGGGAAAGTGGGCTTCCTGGTATTGTTCCCTAATCCTCATGCACTTGCTAGGTTTTAGAAGGAAGGAAAGTGGTGAATCTAGACATTGAATTAGTTTCTTTCAACCAAAAACCTTAATTTAAAAAGGAGATAGATCCTGGGATAGCGAAAGAGTAGGTCCGGGGAGCTGCCCCTGGAGCCAGAGCTGTCGTGTCCCCCTCCTCTTTTAATTTCCGGTTGCAAACAATAAAGGCCTTTCCTACAGTAAAATAATGATAATATTAATAATAAAATAAAATTTAAAAACATAAATAAAAAGGAGACAGAAAAGAATAATACCACTCAGCACTTTCTCTGCTGAATATACAATGCCTTGTTTAATCCTGTGAGGTAGGTAGCATTTCCCAGACTGGGAAACTGAAGCCCAAAATCACAGTTAATAAGTGGTAAGCTTGGGATCCCAATCCAAGCAGTGATCCCAGAGCTCCCAAACTTACTGTCTTATATTGTGATCCCTGAAGATGAAAAATCCTTCTCGTTTTGATCACAAAGGACAGAAACAACCTGAAGTTACTTATGCTAGACCGACAAAGGATACGTAAGTAGAGTAACTTATCAAGAAAACGGGATTGTGAGACTGTGACCACAGGTACTCCCAAAGATGGGGGCATTGACCAGGTTCATGGATGGTTATGGCACCAATGCCCTGTGCCAGAGCCTTACCACAGAACTCTGTAACATTGACCCTGCCCCCATCCACCCTCCCAATGGCAGCCAGATGAATCCACTCAAACTCCAGATCTGATTGTGTTCCTCCAACTCTGTCAGGCACATCAGCAGCTACAATGCATAGTAGTAAAATGCAGGTTCCTCAGCCCAGTCTCATCAGTTGCCCTGAAAACAGAAGTGGACTCTACAAGAACCAATTTGGCAGTATAGGTCACAAACCTTGATACAAGTTCATGCCCTTTGACCTTATAATCTCCCTGCTTGTAAGACTCTTCCCCAAGGAAATGGTTGTAACTGGCAGTGACTGGGAGGAGGGAAACATCATACACATAAAAGTGTTCATACATAGGGGCGCTTGGGTGGCTCAGTCATTTAACCGTCTGACTTCGGCTCAGGTCATGATCTCACAGTTCGTGGGTTCGAGCCCCTGCATTGGGCTCTGTGCTGACAGCTCAGAGCCTGGAGCCTGCTTTGGATTATGTGTCTCCCTCTCTCTGCTCACACACACACACTCTCTCTCTCTCTCTCTCAAAAATAAATAAACATAAAGAAAACAAATTTTTAAAGTGTTCATACATAGGGTTCTGGGAACAAGGAACGTGAAGTAATTGCTACAAAACAATAAAGAAATGGTTAACAAAACTATGCCGTATTAGTAAACAACCTGCACTTACTCTGTGAGCGTCCTGCCAACTGCTTTGCTCTTATCTCACCTAACCTTCATGAAAGTGAGGAGGGCCTCCCTTTATCAAGAAGAAAATTCAAGCTCCGAGAAGATAATGAAGCTGCACAGTGGTTGCCCACAGCTAATAAGGGGGAGAAAAGGGATCTGAACTCAGATTTGCCCAATTCAGGGCCTGTGCCCTCATCCTCCAGGCTATTCCACACCTGGGTTCAGACAATAGCTTGATTTGGCTGGTGGGACTGCTGGCAACTTTCCCCCCTCCACTTTCCACTTTTTTTATTTTCCAAATTGTCTATATTAGCCATTAGGACACTGTTTTAAAAAAAAAAAAAATTCCCCAGGGGCGCCTAGGCGGCTCAGTTAAGCGTCCGACTTTGGCTCAGATCATGATCCCGTGGTTCGTGAGTTGAAGCCCCACACTGGGCTCTGTGCTGTCAGCGTGGAGCCCCTATGGAACCTCTGTCTCCCTCTCTCTCTGTCCCTAACCCCGCTTGTGCACACAGTCTTCTCTCTCTCTCTCTCTCTTTCTCAAAAATAGATAAATACTTAAAAAAAAACTGTTTTCCCATTTCTAAGGTAATATAGGCTTATAACACTTGGTACGTTGTGTATTTTTTTTAATGTGGGAAACAATAAACTTAGGACTAAAAGACATTTAACAACAATAAACCTTCCTTCATCTTAAAGCTCCCTCCACCCACCCCAGTTTGGCTCCCTGCTGGCCACATTTCCCACACTTCTTTCTCACAGTCGTTAAGTCACTAAGCTGTTAGCTCACACGGTCAGATCTATGGTTTGGAAAGAACATCTCTGGGGCAGAGAAGAAGGTGGAGAGGACAGTGGAGGTCATGGGGGCAGGTGAAGTAGCCCCTATGGAGATGACCCGGCAAATGGCCAGTACGTAACACACATGTGGAAAGGACATGCCCACGGTGTCCAAGAGACAAAGACTGTGGAAAAGCATCAGCACTAAGCAAAAGAAACGGCAGGAGGATCTGGCGCCAGATTCCGGAGGGATGCCTCCCCATCAGGCCCCCCCCCGCCGGGTTGCTCCTGCAGGGGAGCCAGGTAACGGGAAAAGCTCCAGCCACCACTCCCTGGGACACCCAGCAAAGAAGTGGCAAGGGTGACTAGGACCACCACCCTCCACACTGCCACTCTGGACCTGGCTTCCCTCGGGGTACTTCTTTCTAGCTTGAGAGAGAAAGGAGGCTTTTGAGAAAACGAATTACAAGACAGCTTGGCAGCAGCAGAGCAGCAGCAACACAAAGTGTGAAAAGTTGCAACAAAGATGCTCAGATTTCACTCACTCTTCCCAATCTTTGCACACTGGAGGGCTTTCCAAGGAAGGAAGCCACAATATTGCTGGAGAAAATAAAATGAAAAGGAAGAAGCTTTCAACAGTGGCTCTCAGCCCTTGAGGGCTCTGGGAAGTTTACCTGAGGGAGAGGCAGGTTGGTTTTTTTCTGTTTTGCTTTTTTAAGTTTATTTATTTTGAGAGAGAGAGAGAGAGAGAGAGAGAGAGAGAGAGAGAGCATGCGTGCACCAGCGGGGGAGGGGCAGAGAGAGAGAGGGAGAGATAGAGAATCCCAACCAAGCTCCTCATTTTCAGCATGAAGCCGCACATGGGGTCAAACCCACGAACCAGGAGATCATGACCTGAGCCAAAACCAAGAGTCGGATGCTTAACTAACGGAGCCACCCAGGTGCTCCCGGGAGAGGCTGTTTAAATGCATTTCAGCCTCACCGACAAACATTCTGATTTCATAGATTCTTCTCAGGCCCAGGAGTCTGCCTTGTGGATGTAAGGATTGACATTTGGGGAACATTTCTAATTATTTCACCTTTAAAAAAAAAAATTGCGACAGGCATAGAGGGAATTTTTTGTATTACTTTTGCAACTCTTCTGTAAGACAAATTATTTCTAAAAACTTTAAAATATACATATGACAAAAATAACAAGTGCCCATAATAAGATATTTTTAATAGAACCACATTAGGGAAAGTAGAAAACAGACATCCCCTTCACTGTCCCTTCCCCTCCACCACCAGCCTCATCCGACTCTCCAGACTAACCAGCAGGAAATAGTTTGGTATATATTAGCAAGCAAGTCAGATTCGTTGTGTGTTTTCATTTTTAATAACTTAGGCCTACAATGTGATGAAAATGACACTCAAAATTACTGGCCGAAATGCAAATTAATACAGCCCTTCTGAAAAGCAATTTAGCAATGTATAGCAAAAATCATAAAAACATTTATATTCTATGACCTACCAATTCCATGTGTGGGAATCCCTCCCAAGAATAGCTCTCTCCTGGAACAATACACATCTTTTTTATTATTATTATTTAACTGTGGTAAGAACACTTAAGATCAGATCTACCCTCTTAACAAATTCTTAAGTGTATAATACATTACCGTTGACTATAGATACAATGTTGTACAGCGGGTCTCCAGAACTGACTCATCATAACTAAAACTTTATGCCCATTGATTAGTAATTACCATTCCCCCCTCCCACCCACCCCCAGCTCCTAACACCACTGTTCCACTCTGATTCTATGAAGGCTATTCCACATACCTCGTAAGTGGAATATGCAGTATTTGTCTTTCTGTCATCAGCTTATTTCACTTAGCATGATGACCTCAAGGTTCATTCATGTTGTCACATATTGCAGAACTTCCTTCATTTTTAAGGCTAGACAGTATTCCATTATATGAATATACCAGTTTCTTTATCCATTCGTCTGTTGATGGAACACTTTGTTGTGAATAGTGCTGCAGTGAACATACCAGTGCTAATATCTCTTCGAGATCCTGATTTCAATAGTTTTCAGTAAATACTCAGTAGCACGATTACTGGATCATATGGTATTTCTATTTTCAATTTTTTTGAGAAACCTCCATACTGTTTTCCATAGCAACTGCAACATTTCGCATTCCTACCAACAGTTGCGAGGGTTCCAATTTCTCCACATCCTTGCCAACACTGTTTTTTTTTTTCTTTCAGGGTAGCCATCTTGACTGGTGTAAGGTGGTATCTCATTGTGGCCTGATTTGCATTTCCCTGATAAGTAGTGACATTGATCATTTTACCAAATACCTGTCAGCCTCTTTGTCCTCTTTAGAGAAATGCCCTCTCATGTCCCAGCCCAGTTTAATCAGATAATTATGGGTTTTTGGTATTGAGTTTTAAAAAGTATGCAATTATTTAAAATGACATCACAGGGGTGCCTGGGTGGCTCAGTCGGTTGAGCGTCCGACTTCGGCTCAGGTCATGATCTCGTGGTCTGTGAGTTCAAGCCCCGCGTCGGGCTCTGGGCTGACGGCTCAGAGCCTGGAGCCTGCTTCATATTCTGGGTCTCCCTCTCTCTCTCTCTGCCCTCTCCCGCTCATGGTGCCTCTCTCTGTCTCTCAAAAATAAATAAACACTAAGAAAAAATTAAAAAAAAAAAAAAAAAAATGACATCACATGGGAATGCAAGCTGGTGCAGCCACCCTGGAAAACAGTATGGAGGTTCCTCAAAAAACTAAAAATAGAACTATCCTAAGACCCAGCAATTGCACTACTAGGTATTTATCCAAGGGATATAGGTGTGCTGTTTCGAAGGGACACATGCACCCCCATGTTCATAGCAGCACTATCGACAATAGCCAAAGTATGGAAAGAGCCCAAATGTCCATCGATAGATGAATTGATAAAGAAGATGTGGTATATCTATACAATGGAGTATTAGTCGGCAATCCGAAAGAATGAAATCTTGCCATTTGCAACTACGTGGATGGAATTGGAGGGTATTATGCTAAGTGAAACTAGTCAGTCAGAGAAAGACAAATATCATATGACTTCACTCATATGAGGGCTTTAAGAGACAAAACAGATGAACACAAGGGAAGGGAAACAAAAATAATATAAAAACAGGGAGAGGGACAAAGCATAAGAGATTCATACATATGGAGAACAAACAGAGGGTTCCTAGAGGGGTTTTAGGAGGGGGGATGGTCTAAATGGGTAAGGGGCATTAAGGAATCTACTCCTGAAATCACTGTTGCACTATATGCTAACTAATTTGGATATAAATTAAACAAATAAAATTAAAAAATAAAATAAAATAAAATGACATCACAAAGCAACAAAGATGACAGTTTTTGTGATGTTAGTGAAAAAGAAAAACAGTATAAACATTTTATATATCCTCCATTACCAAGTTTTTATTTTTGTTAATTTAATTTTGTTTAAATAGATAAAACTATGGAAATAAAACTAAATTGCTAACAGTATGTTAGGGAGGTGTTATTTGAGTGAAACTGTTCTATTTTTCCTCTGTTGGGTGCTCAGCACTCAGATTTTGCAGACAGACAGACAGACAGACCTGGGTGAGAAATCCATCTCCCACTTTCCACACGTATGACTTTGAGGACCTCATGCAACCTCCCTGAGCCTCAGTTCCTTATGGAGATAACGGGAGATAAAAATTACCCCTAATCTTAATTCGAGAATTAAAATAAAACATGTGGGAACACTGGGTACATTGCAACCAGACATAACAAGTAGAACCATTCTGGTTATTTTTCTGTATTGTCTGTGATAGGTCACATTTCACAAATCAATACTTAAACACTGGGATTTAAAAATGGGGGGTCTGGGCGCCTGGCTGGCTCAGTAGGTTAAGCGTCCGACTCTTGATTTTGACTCAGGTCATGATCTCATGGTTCATGAGACTGAGCCCTGTGTCGGGCTCTGTGCTGACAGTGCAAGGCCTGCTTGGGATTCTCTGTCTCTCCCTCTCTCTCTCTGTACCTCCCCTCCCCTCCAATAAATAAACATAAAAAAAATTTTTTTTTAATAATAATAGGTGTCAAAATTTTGATAGCCTTCATTTTCCTCATCAGATCCTCTCTTAAGCCCCTGCTTTACCTCTAAAAAAAGATGTTGGGTGAAGTGCATTACAGTGACAAGGCACCATGCTCAGTTAATTGAAATAATGAAATGGGAATAAGATTTGCAAGTTGCAAAGTACCTAAAAATGTAATACATCATGAGTGCATTGGGACAGGATGACCCTGAAGGGAAAGTGATGACACAAAGGCTCAAATGCCTAGAGTATTTATGTGAGGTACAATAATGCATTACACAAACACAGTAAATGCAAGAGGCAGGGGAGTGAGGAGGGCATGTGGAGGGGTTGTGTGTGAAAAAAATCACCAGACTTTTCCAATGTCTGGGCAAAGGCTTCGAGGAGAAGGCAAGACTTTCAACGGTAATGAGAGTAAGAATAATTATCTCAGGATGCCTTTCAGCCAATCCGAAGAACTTGGACTACCTTCATCTAATTTATCACAAGCCCTATCTATTAGGCTGCCTCTGCATCTTTTACTTTGGAGTTAATCACAAGGGTTATTCTGAGCCCATGATTATAGGAAGTCCCTCCTTTCTAAGGACCATTTAGAAATAGAAACTAAAGTACGAGGGCGCCTGGATGGCTCAGTCAGCTGAGCGTCCGACTTTGGCTCAGATCATGATCTCGTGGTTCATGAGTTTGAGCCCTGCATCGGGCTCTGTGCTGACAGCTCAGAGCCTGGAGCCTGTTTCGCATTCTGTGTCTCCCTCTCTGTCTGCACCTTCCCCACTCACACTCTGTCTCTCTCTGTCTCTCAAAAATGAATAAACATTAAAAAAAAATTTTTTTAACAAAAAAAGAAAAGAAACTAAAAAATGATTATTTTATTATCATTACCTTGATAGTGTGGTCAAGCTTATTGTTCCTAAAATTCCAAAAGCACTCGTTCAAGAAAATATAAAGCTATATCTAGTTAATAGTACAAAAAAAAAAAAAAAAAAAGAGTACTCTTTATATACCCCATCTCCTATGCCTCCCTAAAGGGAACTACTGCCTGGATATATGTATTCTTCCGGATCTTGAATTTTACATATACATGTGATACATTCACATGTGCATGCATGTGTGTGCACATACACATACACAAACAATTATCTTTACATAAATAAAATCACACTCTTTGCTACTTAAATTTTTCACTTAAGAATAACTCAAAGCCTGGGCGCCTGGGTGGCTCAGTCGGTTGAGTGTCCGACTTCGGCTCAGGTCATGATCTCGCGGTCTGTGAGATCAAGCCCCACGTCGGGCTCTGGGCTGACAGCTCAGAGCCTGGAGCCTGGTTCATATTCTGGGTCTCCCTCTCTCTCTCTCTCTGCCCTCTCCCACTCATGCTGTCTCTCTCTGTCTCTCAAAAATAAATAAACACTAAGAAAAATTAAAAAAAAAAAAAAAAAAGAATAACTCAAGGGCATCTTTCCTTCTTTATCTGGAGTTACAGGCATTTGTGTGGTGGTTCTAGAACTTGAGGCCAGCCAGCTTGAAGCCCAGCTCATTAGGTATGGGATCTTAGGCAAATAACTTTACATCTCTTTCCCCGTCTATTATTCTAATAGCAACCAAAGGATTGTTGTGAAGATTGAACGAGTTAATATTATAAATACATAAATATTATAAAATAAGTACAGAACTTAGAATACTGTGTGGAGTAAGAACTGTCTGTGTGTCGGCCATTCCCACTGCACCAAACCCCTCTTATTCACAGTCAATAATACATCCCAAGACCCCCATAGATGGTTAGAAACCATTATATATACTGTTTTTTCCTACACATTCATATCTGTGAGGAATTTTATTTAAGAATTTGGCACAGGGGTGCCTGAGTGGCTCAGACAGTCAAGTGTCCAACTCTTGATTTCAGCTCAGGTCATGATCTCACGGTTGTGAGATCGAACCCTGGGTCAGGCTCAGTGCAGAGCGTGGAGTCTGCTTGGGATTCTCTCTCTCTTCCTCTCTCTCTCTGCCTCTCCCCAACTCATGCCCCCTCTCTCTCTCTCTCTCAAAAATAAACAAACAAACAAACAAAAAAAGAACTCGCACAGTAACAGATTAACAACAGCAACCAATAATAAAATAGAGCAATTATAACAATATACTGTAATAAGAGTTAGGTGAGTGTGGTCTCCCTCTCTGTCAAAATACCTTATTGTACTGTACTCTCCCTTCTTCTTGTGATGATGTGGGACGATAAAATGCCCACGTGATGAGATGAAGTGAGGTGAATGGCGCAGGCATTGGGACATAGCATCAGGCTACTTCTGCAGATTCTTCAGGAAGGTCAGCTGCTTCTGAACTTCAGTTGACCACAGGTAACTGGAACTCTAAAAAGCAAACCTTTCAATGGTGGGGGAGGGGGAGGGGGAGAGCTACTGTATTTACTTTGTTGTCTTCCTTAATGGTCATATAGTGTTCCATCATTTGGATGAACTGTCATTTACTAAGCCCATCCCCTGCTGAGAGACACATTGGTGATTTCCTACTTTTTTGCATTTCTGCACAGAGATCTTTGTATACAGGGGCAAACATCACTCTAGGATAGTTTCCAAGGAGTGGAATTGCTGCCTCAAAGGTCACACTCATTTTTTATGAAAGATGCTGCCAAATTTCTCTCCAAGAGGCTGCACTAATTTACATCACGGCCAAGAGTTTATGCATGCCTGTCTCCAGGCATCTTCACAACACTGGCAGCCGGGAACTCTGGCATCCTCTTCTCTGCACTCGCCTTCCCTCAATGAAACCTCAATCAAAACCACCAACAATGCATTTGTTAAAGTCCCCGGGACACCTAATCCCTTTGTCTATTCTAAAAAGGAATGGGGCGTTTTTGGCTCTGACAGGCCTTCAGTTGCCTGGACACAGCCCTGGGACGACTTTGAAAAACACAAATAAAACCCACTTGCTGTTCCCTACCACCCTCCAGAGAAGCTCAAGGGGGCCCACGTGAGGCCCAGTGCTCTGCTCTCTATCACATGCAAAAAAGATTTTCAATAGCAGCTGGTGTTTTCCTGGGTGGAGACCGGAGCCAGCATTTGTATATAAATATTATCCCAGGGCTTGGAGGGGGGGGGAGGGGGCAGGGGGAAGGAATCAGGCTGGAAGGAGAGCCTGCAGCATACCGGTTGTCTTGTTAATGGGGGGAGGGGGGGTGCAAGAGCAGTAAGCGTCCTCATGTTTTCCTGAGCTCCCCCTAGAAAGGGGAAGCATCCCAGGACAGGCCCACACCATCCATCGGGGCAGCTTAGCATAAAGCAGAGGTGGGAGCGGGTGCAGAGCTTGGCTGGAAATCCACATCATACAGAGGATGGCAAAGAGGCATGCTCCATCTACAGGACCCAGACTGCACTTCTGGCACGGGCTCTGCGTCTCTAGCAGAGTGACCACCTGCAACCAGCTGGCGCTTTAGACCACGGCTCCCATCACGTGATGACAAGATGACCACTGACTGAGGAGGCCCCTGTGGCCTCATCTCCAACGTTCCACAGCACAGGGTGACTTCTAGCTTTGCTTGAGGACCTCCCCAAATAGAGGGGGAGCTGCACAGACATGGGCTGTGGCTCATGCAGGGCCTCCGGGAGTTCTGGGGCGGGAATGTCAGCAATTCTCAGGGTTGCCCCTGCTAAGCTCTGCAAGCCCAAAGCCATTCATCTTCCAAACTTGTTTTTCAGGCTCACTTTTTTATGGCTCAAAACCATTCACCTTTGTTCTTTCAACTGTCTCCTTGCTTCCCACCATTCCCAGGGACCTAGGGCCAGGAGTGGAGGGGGAGAAGACAGGAGAATCTCTGGAACAGTGGATTCTGTGGATCAGAGCAAATTCCAGGGATGAGACCCAGGGACCCTGGCTCATGTCCATAACAGAGGGAATAACTCCGATGATTATCTCAGGCACTTGGAAGTGAGTTAAGCTTCCCCTTCCTATGCAGCACATGTGAGAGGGTCAGCGGGAGGGAACGGAGGTCCACACACCCAGGGTTTCCCTTGGGTGTAATCAGGGGCAGTGTATAGCACAGGAAAGCGCACTGCGCCTCAGTTTCCTTTTCTCTGAGAGCCTGGGGCTAAACACCCAACACCCCGCATTTCAAGAAATTCACAAAATAGGTATTTGTTGAGTGTGGGTTGTGTGTTCTAGACACCGTGAACACAGCAATAAACAATCAGACTGGCGCCCGCCCTCGTGTTTACATTCCCAGTGAAGTAAATATTAGTAACAGTATCATGCTTACTACTGCGGGACCCATGTTTATAAGAGACAAGGTCACACAGCTTCTAAATGGGCTGCATGGCTCTCTCTAACCACAAATACAAGCAAGGGCTACCCAGGTCACTGTGAAGCTCACGGAGCTAAAGCTTCAGAGCCCTGGCTCTCAGTAGCCCCTTCCAGGGCCCTGGAAAGAGACATGTGCACATGGTCTTGGGTTTCTCTAAGTTCTGCCAAAGTCAAGTCTCAACCACAAGTAGAAACAGTCCTGTTTCTCCCCACCCCAGTTTCCCTTCTGTTATGCCCGCCCTCCTGTTGTGTGGTGTTACAGTGGCCTTGGCATTCAGGGAATGCCCAAGCAAGAGTCAGACAGGTGAGATACTGAGCTTCTGGCAGGAGAGATCGATGTGGTTCGCAGTCACCCCCACGTATGACGAGTTACCGCAAACCTTCCCGGGCAGACACAGCTCCCGAGTACTCCTGCACCCAAGTGCCCACCACCCAGCTCCCGACACCGGCCACATCAGCGGGGGAAACACCACATGAACACGTGCTCCGGGGCCCAACACTGAAGAGACTACTACATGTGGTAGGGAAGAGAGATAGAGGTTTGAAACGTACAGAGCCAGATGCCAGCCTGTGAGAAAGGCTTTTCACCGTGAGACCTATAAAACTGTGAGGGGAGGATTCCGTTCCCGTGGTCAAAGGGGAAGTTCTCTTCTCTCACAAATGCACTTGATGCACACAGTAATAGTGCACCGTAGTCTCCTGTTTCATTTTTGATGACAATCACACAAAACAGAATTGACCAAAATTCCTGTTTATGGGACACGAACATGTATTAATACTACAAACGGTGCATGTAGCTATGTGAATTCGCTCATTTCCTGCATCTCAACTGTTAATAACAAAAGACAAATCTCACCAGCCACCTCTTACTTGGCACCATGGCTGCCCTCAAACCGCTGGTGAAGCCCAAGATTGTTAAAAAGAGGACTAAGAAGGGGCGCCTGGGTGGCTCAGTCAGTTAAGCATCTGATTCTGGATTTTGGCTCAGGTCATGATCTCACGGTTCATGAGATGGAGCCCCGAGTCGAGCTCTGTGCTGACAGTGCAGAGCCTGCTTGTGATTCTCTCTCCTTCTTTCTCTGCCCCTCCCCGACTCGAGCTTTCTCTCTCTCCCTCTCTCTCTCTCTCTTTCACACACACACACACGCACAAATAAATAAACATTAAAAAAAAAAGACCAAGAAATTCATCCAACACCAGTCAGACTGACACGTCGAAATCAAGCACAACTGGTGGAAACCCAGAGGCACTGACAAGAGCTTGAAGTGCTGCTGATGTGCAACAGATCTTACTGTACAGACATTGCTTCACAGCATCTCCTCCAGGAACCGCACAACCATTGTGGAGAGAGCAGCCCCGCTGGCCATCACAGTGACCAATCCCAATGCCAGTCTGCACAGCAAAGAAAATGAACAGACGGCTTATGTGCACATCGTGTTTGTGTTAATAAAACTATAAAACTACAAGAAAAAGACAAATTTTGATCAACCATGCTAGAAAAAAGGCTGAATTATCATTTAGTCTCTCCACAGATTATTTTAGAAAATTATATGAAAAGGGAGCAAAGAATATGAAGCTAGAAAAAGTAGGAATAAAAAGTATGATAGAGGTGGGGCACCTGCATGGCTCAGTCAGTTAAGCATCCGACTTCAGCTCAGTTCATGATTTCGCGGTTTGTGAGTTCGAGCCCTGTGTCGGGCTCTGTGCAGACAGCTCAGAGCCTGGAGCCTGCTTCAGATTCTGTGTCTCCCTCTTTTTCTCTGACCCATCTCCCGCTCATGCTCTGTCTCTCTGTCTCTCTCTGTCTCAAAAATAAACATTAAAAAAAATAATAAAGTGTGATAGAGGTGTGTCAGGCTGTTAATTAATAAAAATGTGATTCTTTTAGATTTGCTAATGTTTGAGGTATTTGTTGGTTTTTAAAATATGTAAATTGTTGGAACTCTTTATTTTTTTTCTTTCCTTTTTTTAATTTCAAGCACAGCTGACATACAATACTGTATTTCTTTGACCACTCTAAATAGTCCCTTGCATTCTTTTATTTTTTTTTTAAGTTTATTTTTTATTTTCAGAGAGAGAGAGAGAGAGGCAGACAGAGAGGGAAGGAGTGAATCCCAGCAGGCTCCACACTATCAACACGGAGCCAGATGTGGGACTCGAACTCACGAACCTTCAGATCACGACCTGAGTTGAAACCAAGAGTCAGACACGTAACTGACTCAACCACCCAGGCACCCCTACAGTCACTTACATTCTTTGAAACATTTTTTAATGTTTATTTATTCTTGAGAGAAAGAGAGAGACAGAGTGTGAGCAGGAGAGAGGCAGAGAGAGAGGGAGACACAGAATGCAAAGCAGGCTCCAGGCTCTGAGCTGTCAGCACAGAGCCTGACATGGGGCTCGAACCCAGGAACCATGAGATCATGACCTGAGCTGAAGTTGGATGCTTAACCAAGTGAACCACCCAGGAGCTCCACAGTATAAGCACTTTTATGACAATTTGTCGAGTTTTCTCAAATTTGAAGCTGAAGGGGTAAAAAAAGATTTAAATATCTGGATGCTCACAGAGGACAAAGGTAAAGGTAAAGGATACTGCACAGAGTATTGGTGATGGTGGCTGCCTCTTTGGAAAAGAACTTGGTGCACCTTCACATTTATCAGTAACTTAACATATGAAAGTACGCAGCCCAGTGCCTGGCACGTGGCAAGAGCCCCAATCAGCGATTGCTATTACTTATCAGTATTGTCAATTACTTAATAAATTAATTTAAACAAATTAAAAGGTGGGCCCTGATGTCTACAGTCCCTTCTAGCTGGATTTGGTGTTTTAGATAACATTTCCTAGCACGTACCAGTGCCACGGGGCTCTGAGGCACTATTGTGTTGAATACTTCCTGCATCTCTGGGAAAAAGTACTATTCTCATTCCATTTTGCAAATATGGAAACAGAGGCACAGGAGGGTTAAATAACATAACCTAGGTCACACAGCCAATGAGGCAGAAGATAGGAGGAACACCCAAACTAGGTGACTGTAAAGGCCAAATAAAAGAATGGCCTCACTGCCTCCATGCCTGGTATGATACATGGGCACCCCAGCATCTTTTAACTCTGAATGTGCACATCTCCAATGAAATCCATGTATAGCGGGGCAGTCATCAAGGAGCCTAGAGTGTGGGACAGGAAAATGCTGTCACTGCAGATGTGAAGATGGCAGAAAAGTCCTATAGGGCTTATTGACCAGCTAGAAATTCAAAGGAAGGAAACATGAGAAGCATCAACCCTGAGTCCACCAATGGACTCGATCGTTTCTCATCTCCCCTCCCAACACTGCAAAGGGAGTCGAAGTCATCCTCATGCCCACGCAGAGCTGAGCAGACAAGCTGAGAGTTCAAGTAACCCCCGCGGGGGGTGGGGCCTGGAAAACCCAGGCCTGGGGAGGGTGGAGCTAACTGCTCTCTGACAGCAAAGGGCATCTACCAAGCCTGCCCTCCTTCCTCTGCTCCTCCAAGCTTTCCTTGGCTTACACAGCCTAAAGCAAGTACAGCCTAGCCCAACTCAGCAGGCCTTGGTGGCTTCTGTCCTACAGGAAAATCTTTCGGGACAGAAGTCTCCTGCGTCTGCTTGCCAAAGCAGGGACTCTTCATCACAGGGAGCCAGGCAGGTGAGCCCATGAGTTCTGTTGCACGTAAGACAACGGACCCAGGAGTCTACAGGCATCTTGAAGGGATAGGGCTCTTTTGGAAATTCTCGCCAGTTCAGGAGCACTGAGCACCATACCCTCTAAGTACTTGCCACTTTGGCCTCTGTCTGCCCTTTAAGTGCAGCTCTGACCTACCACCTGCCTAGCAGGTAGGAATGTGATGGCCCACATAAGAGGCTTGGACTACTGTGGGCCTCTGGCCAACACCCATTTAATAAGTCTTGTCACATCATAGCTATGTGACCTTCAGAAAGTCACCTGACCTCTTTGATTGAGTTTCTTACTGTAAAATGAGGATTACAAGTTGGTATGTGTTTCGGGCGCCTAGGGGGCTCAGTCGGTTGAGCATCCCACTCTCAGTTTGAGTTCAGGTCAGAATCTCACAGTTCATGAGTTCAGGACCTCACATCGGGCTCAGCCTGACTGTGCACAACCTGCTTGAAATTCTTTGTCTCTCTCTCTCTCTCTCTCTCTCTCTCTCTCTGCCCCTCTCCCACTCGCTCTCTATCTCTCTCAAATAAATAAACATTAAAAAAACACAAATTAATGAATGTTTCTATACAAGAAAGGATAACCCTCCAACCCAGGCTAGATTGCAGGTGCCTTGAAGAGGATAAACATTCTGACTCACCTTAGCATATCCTTCAAGGTGCCTAACAGGGCACCTTACTCCACAGAAGGGGCTCAGCACAGGTTTGCTAATTTAAGGCAGAACTGAGCAGTGCAAAACAGTATGTGTTAGGGGTCATCCAGAGCTGGATTCAGGTCCTGCTTTTCCCACTAACTTCCCATTAGGAGCCTTTCAGAGTTTGGTCATCACTCTTAACTACAGCTCTGGGGCCCTTATGTTGCAAAACTCTAGTTTCCCATTGTGTTTTCATAGAGTGAGGAACCCTGGCTATTTCAAAGTGGTAAGGGTTGTAAGGATTCAAGGCCATGGTGAGTGCAAAGTGGGCCAACACAGGTGGCTCAGAGTGAGGGCAGATAAACATGGTCTAGGAAAAGCATAATTTAAAAGAGGATGCTAAACCAATATAACAGATTAGGTCCATAACACACTATTGGAGGGCTAGGAGAATTTTGCCAATATGCAAAGATAATACCACAAATCTGCATTTTCAGGGACTCACTCCTTTGCTGATTGTTCCAGGAAAGGTTTTATGAGCCTTGTTTTTTTGTTTGGTGTTTTTCCCCCATTGTACATGTGAAAATGATTCCATTAACAAATACATATGAATTTTTAACAACCCCCCCCAACCAAAAAATGGTCTATTCACATAAATGAATCTTCATCTTCATTTCATATTGATGAGCTGAAGAGTTGACATAGACAATGTGTTGTTGTTGTTGTTGTTGTTGTTGTCTTAAAACTGTCTTGTCATTCTAAGAACTCAATGCTGTTTGCAAACACTCTTTTAAGGGTCTCAGGTTTTTCTCTTATGAAAGAAAACTGTGCAGGATCATTGCTTAGACTTGAAAAAGGTGTTTCTAGCAGCACTGCATTTCTTGGGACAGAGGCTGAGTGGCCACATTAAATCCTAAAGATTTACAGGAGGAATCTGAGCCATGATCCTGGGCCAACAAGATGAAAAACTCCACCTTGTTTCTGGGAAGCTTTTCAGAAACAGGTTCCTGGTTTTCCCTGCCAGCTACTCTGCCCTTCTTTAGAAATCGTTTTCTCGGGCTTTCTAGGTGGCTCAGCCAGTTAAGTATCCGACTCTTGGTTTTGGCTCATGATCTCATGGTTTGTGGGTTCAAGCCCCGCATTGGGCTCTGTGCTTACAGTGCAGAGCCTGCTTGGGATTCTCTCTTCCTCTCTCTCTGCCCCTTCCCTGCTCACACACACACACACACACACACACACACACACTCTCCCTCTCTCTCTCTCAAAATAAATAAATAAACTTAAAAAAGAAAAAGAAAAAGAAATTGTTTTCTCCACGGGGCTAGCCTTGCTGTACCACCAGTATCTGGTGTGGATTTACAGACGCGGTTTTTTACTTGAGGAGCATCCCCATGTACCAGGAAGAGAAGTGGTCTGGAGGAGACACCCAGAAGAGCAGAGATAAACGTCAGGATGACGGAGGAGAATGGCACAGGAGTCAGGATGCCAACACCTTGCTCTTCACCTTGCCATGTCAGAGCTGTGCTTTGGCAAGTCTCTTGACATCCATGAGACGCAGGTTTCTTTTCTGTAAGATGGGGATAGAAACTCTACTTCCGTCTACCTCAAGGGGACTGCACCTTCCCTACCACCCCCACCCGGACAGAGACCGGCTGCCGCTCTGACCCATCCCCACCCCAATCACACAGGTGAAATAGAGAGCGAGCATGCAGGGGCTGCCTGCCCCAGTGGCCGGGGTCAAAGCGAGCGGACTTGGTAGCAGGTCCATGTGCTCCTCTCAGCGGCAATGTGTGCCAGGTTCCAAGAGCCCAGCCCTCCACCCTCCACACGGTGCCCTTTGCTACTACCACTGCTCAGCAGCCCTTAGCCAGTGCCCTTGTCCACAAACACCCAAAAGGAGAAGATGGTCACACAGTGATGGTTCGGGGAATCTGAAGTTCTTATCTTATTTATTTTATTTTATTTTTAAAAATAATTTATTGTCACTTAAGGTAACATACAGTGTAGTCTTGGCTTCAGGAGTAGATTCCCGTGATTCATCGCTTACATACAACACCCAGTGCCCATCCCAACAAGTGCCCTCCTCAATGCCCATCACCCATTTTCTCCAGTCCCTCCACCCTCATCAACCTTCTATTTGTTCTCTGGATTTAAAAGTCTCTTATGGTTTGCCTCCCTCTCTGTAACTTATTTTTCCTTCCCTTCCACTATGGTCTTCTAAGTTTCTCAAATTCCACATACGAGTGAAAACATATGACATCTGCCTTTTTCTGACTGGCTTATGTCACGTAGCCCAATACCTGAGGTTCCTATTTTAAACAAGAATTAGGAAGACTATAAAGGAACATGGGGAAATGTTTATAGTATCATGGTGAATGGAAAACACTCATATCTATCACTAAATTTGCAGACTTGGGATAGAATCAAACCTGGGTTTGAATCCTTGTTCTGCTAACTATGATGACCAGACCTCAGAGCCTCACTTTCTTCGTTAAAGTAACGGGGATAATAATTCCTTCCTTCTTGAATTATTGCAAGCATTTGGTGGAAGTGGAAAATATGTAAACATTTAGCACAGTCCTGGCCCCGGGAGAGCCAGTTCACATTATGTGCAAGGGTAAAGAGGAGAGTGGATCCCAGGCAAAAGGGCAGGGTCCTTTCAGAGATAAGAAGACAGGGTGGTGGGGTTGTTTTCACATAAGATTGTGATATTATCTTAGCAAAATATACAGATACAAATGCGACTTTGGACTAGACTAATACAATTAAATAAGATCCCTCTAATCAACAACCCTGCCCACTCTTGCTGGGCAGTGCTGTTCCTCTGAGATCTGCTCTTGGAACATTTACATAAAAATCAGAAAAATCTGAGAAGTGTCAGTAGCTTCCCCACCCCAAGCCCAGGTAACTCTTTAGCTCCCTCAGTTATCTCTTTTCGAGAAATCTACATCCAATGGGACAGGGCGCGGCAAGGAAGTTGGGCTGATGGATGAAAAGCAGATGCTTAACTGGAGAACACAATTAGGGCTTTGGATAACGCTTAGAGGTATCCTCAGAACTTCTGCGCCTTGGTCCCAGAACCTTTAGACACCCTTCAGCAAAGCATGAGGCTGTCCAGTAGGGCATCAGCCACGCTGCAAAGTGCACCTAGCAGTGCAGCCCGGGTTAAACCCAGACTCCAGCAGCACCGTTTGCAGCAGGTGGGGTGTGTTCAATCAGAGGCAGATGACTGGGCCAGGCTTGCTTTGTTCCTAGACAGTCATCGGTGGAGACAGGCTCAATTATTTTCATTATATAGAGTCAACAGCAACAGGACGAATAATGGGTCTGAGCCAGAGAAGCAAAGGTTAAAGGGAGGGGGAGCAAGCGAACCGAGGGGGCCCTCCGCCCCCCAGGCCCGCCGTGCCCAGTGAACCACGATGCGGTGAGCAACAGCAGGAAGACATTGGAGACTTGACTGGTCCTGCTCTGCTGGGCCCAGCATAAACTCCTAGGGGGTCAAGACGCACCTCCCGTGGGACTGACTCCAGAAGCCGTGGGTGGAAAGAACTTCACCAAGACCTCATCTAACTGCTCTGGCGTTGGAGGGATGCACAACCGAGGGCCCTCTCACCCCTTCTCCCTTACCCAGCTGCCCCCTTTTCCTCCTACTGCCAGGCACTGGGCTAAACTCTTGGCACACATGACCTTATTTCACTTTCCCAATAACCTGTAAGTTATAGGCCATTACTATTCCGCTTTACAAATGAGGAAACTAAGGCTCGAAGAGGGCTAGGTGATTTGCCCAAGCTGGTAAGTGGCAGAACCACCAAACCCAGATGTGTCTGACCCCAGGGCCCAAGCTCTCCACCCCTACACGGCTTCTTCTTTCTTCCTCCTCTGTTTATGTCAAAGGCTTTCTACCCTTGCCCTTGCCCTAGCCCCATATCAGACCCTGTATCTTCTGGAGGTTCGGGGGGCTCCGGAGTAGGTTGATCTAGGAAGAACAAAGCCCTGCAGGTGGAGGAGTTACTGTTTCTGAGATTTCTCAAGAACAGGAAACTTCCGGGCTGCCTGCAATAAATCCAAGCCTTCCTTCCTTTGTGATTTCACCCCGGGAACAACACTCCAGGATGACTCATCTTGAGGCCGGCAGGAGATCTCCTCTGGAGACTGGAGGTGACCTTGGCCAGGCACTCACATCCTGTGCCTGTTTTCCCGTTTGTCAAGTGGGCAGCCCCAACCCCCCTGCCACGCTGGTTGTGGAGTATCAGGGTGAACACCAAGCATGTGGAAAATAATTTTTAAGAGTGAATGCAGAACTTGACAATCCTCCAGCTCCCGCCTATACAGCCTGCGTACCAAACCCGGACCTAAACCCTCTGCAGTCCTGATGCTGCCTGCCACAGGAGCGCACCCACACTCCTGCCTTCTGGGTGGATGCGCAAACTGTGAGGGAAGGGGGACGTGGTTAACGACCCTTTTCTTTCCAACTGTAACTACTCACTGTGCCTTCAGCTCTGCATGACCTTCTTATAAGCATATAATGCTGAAAACGGCAAGCATTCACCGAGCCCTAATTAGGTATGGATTATATATATGTATTTAATATATTTTTATATTTGTTATATATTTCTTTTTTTAATATTTATTTATTATCTTTGAGAGACAGAGACAGACAGATAGAGCATGAGCGGAGGAGGGGAAGAGAGAGAAGGAGACATAGAATCCAACGCAGGTTCCAGGTTCCAGGCTCCAGGCTCTGAGCTGTCAGCACAGAGCCCAACTCAGGGCTCAAACTCACGAACTGCAGTATCATGACCTAAGCCAAAACCAGACGCTCAACTGACTGAGCCACCCAGGTGCTCCTAATTTCATATATATATATAGGCAATATATATATATGGCAATATACATATATGCCAATATATATATATGCCAATATAAATATATATATATATATATATATATATTTATATATATATTGCCTCATTTAATCCTTTTAGGAGTGTCTATGACCAGTCCTACTATTGTACAGGTGAGAAAAATAAAGTTCAGACCAATTGATTACGTGAAGAAACGTGAAGGTCACACAGCTAGCAGGTGCGGAAGCCCAGATCCCCTATCAGATCTGTCAGTCTGCACCAGGGCGTGCTGCCTTCACCCTTTTTGTTTTTAAAATGACCAGCCCTTGGGGCGCCTGGGTGGCTCAGTCGGTTAAGCGGCCGACTTCGGCTCAGGTCATGATCGGCTCAGGTCATGATCTCACGGTCCGTGAGTTCGAGCCCCGCATCGGGCTCTGTGCTGACAGCTCAGAGCCTGGAGCCTGTTTCAGATTCTGTGTCTCCCTCTCTCTGACCCTCCCCCGTTCATGCTCTGTCTCTCTCTGTCTCAAAAATAAATAAACGTTAAAAAAAAAAATTAAAAAAAATAAAATAAAATGACCAGCCCCAGGACTCTCCTAGCCACCTTTTCCACTTAATTTTTCTCCATAGTTTTTTTTTTTAATGTTTATTTCTTTTTGAGAGAGAGCACACAAGCAGGCGGCAAAAAGAGGGGGAGTCAGAGGATCCAAAGCCGGCTCTGTGCTGACAGCAGAGAGCCTGACATGGGGCCAGAACCCACAAACTCAAGATCATGACCTAAGCCGAAATCGGACGTGCACCCACCTGAACCACCCAGGCATCCCTCTCCATAGTTCTTAGGCTCTTTAGTGATGAATTCACTGTTGCCCCATCCCCAGCCCAAGAGCTGGTAAATTCACGTAGACAGGGATTTTCCAGTGTTTAGCCACTACTGTATCCCCTAAGTGCCTAGAACAATGCCTGACATGTACTAGATATTCAAGAAGTACTTATCAAACATATGAATTTGACCAAAATTCTCATCAGTTATTTTCAACTCTTCTTTCTGCTAGATGATAAATTTGGACAGCAGTTTCTTCATCTCAGTACCCTCTACCCCTCACCCCCCACAGAGTCTATGATGATACTTTGAATATAGTAAAATATTCAATAAAAATTTGGGAACATGATTTAACTATTTGTTTTTGAAACGGGATTTTTTTGTCTTGGGGGTGGTCTGCTGTTTGGGGAATTCACTCTCTGCTCCCCACAAGATAGAGGGTGTTTCATATGCGATGCTTCCTCTCTGCAGCCCTGGGTTCCGCCCTCCCGGGCTGCTCTAGGATGCTGACAGACAGGTGGGCTCCAAAGCCTGATGCCAAGGCACCCTCCTTGGCTTTTATTTGCCTTGCTCCTGACTCATCTTCCCTGGGCTGTGGGAAAGGGTTCAGTATGCAGCTCCCTAAACTCGCTGCTGAACAGCAGGCTGAGCGGGTGTTGGAAATGATACAGAAAAAAAAGAATCTAATTAAGCAGAGTAGGTGATAGTGTCAGGAAGAAAAAGGAAGCAAGTGGCAATTTGGATATCTGCCTGCAAATAAAAGACATGACTGTCGTTTCTCCTCTGGCTCCTGTTTGCCCTATAAATCTCAGCTCACTAATCCAAGTGTTTTAATTATCGCTGTATAATACAACATGCTGTGTTGAGCCCAACATGGGGAAATTAAAGCGAAGGAGGGGGGTGGAGGGATTCAGGCTACCCCATTCTCCCATTTCTCTTGTTTACACTAATCTGAAGGTGTTTTTTCACCCTTTTGCCATAAACACAACATGAGGTTTTCCAGCATCAAACACATTACCTTTTTCCACTCACAAAAAGGAACTTCAAGCCCTGAGCTCTTTCCCCAACACAGGCAACTCAGGGACCAGGAGTCACTGCCACAGTTGTCACTTAATCCCCAAGAAATCAAAAGAACTAGGTCATGAATTAAACACTAGTTCCAAAAGAGTCCCTGAGTGGGAAGCAGCATGATGGTTAAGACGAGCAGTTGAATTTGAGCTCCACTACCCACTAGCTGTGTGGCCTTGGGCAAATCGCTGAACCTCTCTGAGTCTCAGCTTCTTCAAATAAAATACAGTGATAACAGGATTAAATAACATAATGCATTTAGCACAGCGTCTGACACACTGTAAGTGCTATGCAGCATACTCCCATCTCCTGGTTCTTATCTTTGCCATCCCAACTACCTAAAGCAAACTTCAGAAGGCAGTATGGCTCACTTTTTTCTTCCTTCTCAAGTGCCACCTTATCAGTGAGCCTTCCCTTAGGACCCTAAATAAAACACTAGCTCCTCCTTCCATACACACACACTACATCCCCCTCTTATGTTCTTTATCTTCCATAGCACTAAGAACTATCTGACATTTTATATATCTGTGTGTTTAATTATTTTTTTTTTGTCTCCACCTAAAAGGTAAACCCCAAGAAGGCAGAGCTTTTGTTTTGTAGTCTGCTGTATCTCCAGCACCTTCAGCAGGGATGCCTGGCATACAGTAGATGTTTAATAAATATTAACTGAATGAGTAAATAGAAGCTATTCTTTGGATGATGAGGCCTGAAAGAGCCATCAGAGACCACGCTGGCCAAAGTTCTACACAGGCTAGGAAACCGAGGCCAAGAGACATCAGATGACCTACCCTCTGATTCCTGCTTCCCTAGAATTGAGCAGTGGTAGCGGCTGAGGGCCCTAACTCCTGCTGTCTCGTTCTGCTTCAAGCCAGCCTGCCCAGACCAACAGCTCAGCATGTTGGTGTCCTGTGTTCCTTGTCTGGGGAATGGAAATAATTAAGCAGATGGCTCTCCCCCCCAAATGCTCAGGACCCGGATGCCCCAGTGACTGGCAATCTATAAAAGCAAAAAGAACAGGTGGAGATACTGCAGTGGCTCTGGAAATCCATCGACAAATGTGCTCAGAGTTGAAGAAGTGCAGACAGCTGCAGCACAAAGGAGCCAAAGGCCACTGCATTTCTCTCTCCAAAATCCACCAGCATCCAGGACCCTCGTGGCTTTCTGCACTGACTGAAGACAAGCACTGCAGTCCCATTTCTGGCGCGCCTGGGTAAATTCCTCTTGCACAGACACAAGGGACCCTGTGCAGACGGCTGCAAACCCCAGCTATACCATTCCTAGATGTACAACCTCTCTGGGTATCTACTTTTCATCCGTTAGGACCTTCTTAGCATCAAATGAGAAAGCACACAGCCCCGGGGCATGGTCCATGGCAGGGACATGATAAAACATTAAGTGTTCTCATAGGACACGATGATATCTGCAGTCAAACACAACCCTCCATTCCCCCAACCCCTGTCTGCCTCACCACCCCTTAGAGTTTAGAATTGGGGGTCTTGGAAATGAGGGACTATTCAGCCTTAGGAATCCAGTACCAGATAATGTTTTTTGCTTTCCATTCAAGTAGAATGGAAAGAATTCAGACCCTACACCAGTCCCCCTCTTCCTCCAAGCCACTCAGGACCTCATCAGGCCCCAAAGGGAAGACTGCAGCCTGACAGTATGAATCACTCAAATGCTTTTTTGCAGAAAGTGAGATATGGCCTAGAGTTCCCCAAGGGTTAAGGTGAGAAAGGACCCAACAAAAATACCCTGTGCTTCCTTCACTATCTGTTCTCTTAACCAAATAATCAATTTTAAAGGGCCAAAGGAGGACACCACCAGTAATTAGAATAAGGAAACATTGTGTGAGCTGGTCCAACTCCTCAACCTCTCTGAACCTGTTTCCTCACGTGTATGAAAGCCCCCAGCAATGTCTAAGGGGGCTATGTGACGAAGAAACGAGAGAATGCACAGCGCCTGGGGCATTATCTGCTGCTTTGAATATTCAAGCCAAGAACTCCACTGCAGCCAATGCCGGAATCATAAGCATTAATTGCTCCAAAAGAACACTCTGTACAGCAAACGGAGCCTTTCTCTGCACCACAGACAGACTTGACCACTCGACCACGGACTGCAGGTTGAGAGCAAACATGAACTCCACCAGAGGGTTTCAAAAAATCATTGCAAACAATGGGAAAGGGTGTGAGGAGACATAAGGATGCACAAAGGCACAGATGGAACGGAGACCCAAACAGCTCCTTGAAGAAGGGTGCCCAGTTGAACATGGTGGGGGATGCTCCTCATAAAAAACCTCGTTTGAGGTCACTGTTGCTTTGAGACACTGCCACTTTTGATAAGTGGGAATTTCTAGAATGTTCCCATGGCTGTATGGCGCATCGCTTACAAACATAAGCTCTGGGGTGAAACAAATCTATGTTTGGTGTTCCAAGAGCCCTGAAGAGGTTTCAGGAGCTGGTGACTTTCTGCTACTCAGGGAACTTCTCTGGGCCTCAGTTTCCACCCAAGCACTGGAGCTAATGATTCCTGCCTCAGCAGGTCAGTAGTAAGGCTAAACACGGTGGGCGTCCCCTAAGGCGCTTCCAACAGCTGTTGTGTTAAAAAAAAAAAAAAAAATCAGAATAAATCAGCTGGAACGCGAGTGGGGGCGCGGCGGGGGCGTGGGGCCGCTCCAGCAGGCGCCCCGGAGCCGGCCCGGGGCCTGTGGCCTGACAGGGAAGGCCAGGGAGCGGGCGCCCCGCGGGAGCGCCGAGGCCCCGCTGCGCCCGGCCGGGCGGGGGCGGCGGAGGAGGAAGCGGGGGCGGCCGGAGCGCGGTGGGGATGTTTAAAGGAAATTTACAATCATTTCCTCTCTGTGGTTTGGTGACAAATCAACAACATCCTGTTCTTTTGTGAGGCTCCGGGCGCCTGCAAGGCGGGGGCAGCGCTCCGGCTCTTAAAGGGACACACACACACAGGGTTCCCTCCCCCCCACTCCCCCCCTACTCCCCTGCGGCTCCGAGAAAAAAAAAAAAAAATACAGCCTCCCCAAGGCGCCACCTCCGGGGGTGCGCGCGGCCGGAATGAAGGGGCTGCTGCCGGAGCCGCCCCCGGGCCGCGACCCGGATCGCGTCCCCTCCCCCGCGGCCTTCCATTCCCGCGGACGGGAGGAGACGGCGGCGGCGCACCCCTCTGATGGATGCAGCGGCCCGGGGCCATCTCCCGCGGAGGGGGCAGGCGGGGGGCGGAGGCGCTCCCGCCCGACGGTTTCCCTCCCGCCCTCCCGCGCCAATTCCAGGACCGGGCTTCGGACCTCCGGGTGGTTTTTACCCCCTCCCCCGATCCCCTCGCCTCGAATTTTCCAGCCCCCAAACTCTGGATTTATGGTTAAAATGTCGACGTACGCACACGAGGTTTATAAAATGCCAAGGCGGAGAGAGGCTTCCCTGGCTGTAGGAGTAATGAGAATCAGATGGCTAGGGCCAGAAAAATAATAAAATACTTAACTACCCTCCTGGGATTTCCTTCATTCAGTCATTTAATGTTTGTTGTTGTTGTTGTTGTTTTTTGTTGTTTTTTTTTTTAATTTTTTTTTTCAACGTTTTTTATTTATTTTTTTTTGGGACAGAGAGACACAGAGCATGAATGGGGGAGGGGCAGAGAGAGAGGGAGACACAGAATCGGAAACAGGCTCCAGGCTCCGAGCCATCAGCCCAGAGCCTGACGCGGGGCTCGAACTCACGAACCGCGAGATCGTGACCTGGCTGAAGTCGGACGCTTAACCGACTGCGCCACCCAGGCGCCCCTGTTGTTGTTTTTAATTAAGCGCTGGTCACCATTCTAGGCCCGGTACAACAGGAACAAGACAGACAACATCCCTGCCCCCAGGGGGCTTAGATTCTCAAAATGAATGAGTGGATGGATGGATGGGATTATTTCACATGCTGTATGTGCTGTAATCAAAGAGGGTCATATTCTAGATTCTAGAACCACGGCTTCCTAAAGGAAAACTCCTTGAGTTGGTGACCAAAGAATGAATTGAAACGTCCAGCAACATTATGCAGAGAGAGACTAGAAGCAGTGACAGCATCCCTGCTCATCGCCAAGACCACCTGAAGGGCATCCCAGGGAGGATTTCCCTCCCCCCGCCCCCAAGACAAGCCCTGAGAATTGGCATCCAGGATGTGAGCGACCTGGGTCCTTCCGGTCTGGCTGTATAACCCCAGCAAGTCCCTTCCCTGCTCCAGGCCTCACAGTTTCTTCGCCTAGAAACAGAACACTGAACTAAATTCAGTAGCTCTCAACCCTAAGTGCAAATTAGAATTCTCCAGGGTGGTTTTCAAAAACAATGATCACCCTGATCCCACCTCGGTCCCAGGGAATCAGAATCTCTGATAATGAAGCCTGTGCACTGGCATTTTTTTTGAGGGTTCCCTGGCTGAGTTCAGTGTGCAGCCAGGGTGAAGAGCCAGTGACCTAGATGATCTCTAAAGCCTAGGTTTAAAGTGCAGCAAGAGCTACTTGGATTTAGGGTATAATCATTCACAACACTGAGTGTTTGCCATCTCTCATATAATACACCAAATATGCCATGCACATATTTAAGTTACAGAGAAAAACCCTACCAAATTAGATGGGTACTGTTATTACCTCCATTTTACACATGAGGAATTGGAGGTACAGAGAGGAAATCTGGCCAAGAGCCTCAGTCCTCTAAGCTGGAGTGTCTTTCCAGTGACAAGAAGCAAATTTCTACCTCACGGAGCTGTTAATCACACAGAGTAGCTACAGAGAAAAAAAAGCCTGGGGTACTCTGAGCTGGGGCTGCAAACCTGCCTTGAATGGAGGCAAGGGACTGGCCTGAAGGGCCTTTGGTCATTCTGACAGCACAATGATGTGCATGCCCAGAGTGCAGGTCCCAAAATGGAGTGTAACTCTAAGAAAAACAGCCTTTTATGTTTCTCTGCATTGATCTTCTTGGTCATTTTCAAAGATGATTCCCATAAAATGTGCGGTTTTGCCTCAGGCAGACGGAGGAACCATTTGGCAGGATGAGGAGAAAACTTTCTGTGCACCCCAGTATGGCCAGGACAGAATATACTCACCCGCCCCCACCCCCTCCCATATGGGGCCCACCAGTGCCCTTCCCACCTTTTGACTGCCTTCCCATTTGTGCAGTTCCCTGAGGCAGGACCCAGAGAAGGGCACTGAGACAGGTTCCCAAGGAAGTGAAAGATCTGTTAAAGCAGAGATGAGAAAAAAGGGAAGCTGCTGGTCCATCTTACAGTGAAATAGTGTGCTGCTATTAAAAAGGGGAGAGCTGTACAGATAGATTCCAAAGATACTCGTGATACACAAGGTACAGAACAAGATCTTCTCATTGATATTTCTGTAAACACCACACACACACACACACACACACACACACACACACACACACACACCGGAAACTAGCAGAACCATCTGGAAGGACAGATTCCCAACTGTTCTAGTGATGACTGGGCAGATGCATATGGGTGGAGGTAACAGTGCGGCAGTGTGTTGCATTAATGGCATACTTTTACTTTCTCTATTAATCACCATATTATTTAAGTTGTTGACAGCAAATGTGTATTAATTTTTTTAGATAAAGGGACTTCTATTCATAAAAAATAAAAATAAATATTAAAAAGGGGAGCATAAAAGCCTACTTTGGGCTCTGGGAATTCTATCCAAGATAGGTCCCCAGCCAATGTCATCTCTGCCGGGTTTTGCAGCTGGTGTTAACAGTGCCACTGCTGCCCACAGCCGCTTTGTCCTCAGCATGCCATTACAGTGGCAATCTCTTACCTGGTCAGCTGCTTCCTCTTCAGTCAGGAAATGCCCCGTGGAAGTTTTGGGTGATAGAAGATGGATTTGAGAGCTAGAAGCCCCGGCTGATAGAAGAGGTGACAAAGCTCACTTCGGAGGGGAAAACTGCCAAAGGTGCTACCTATCCCATAGAGGTAGGTGAAGGGAGTGGCACTGAAGTTCAAAGGCTCTGACTTCCTTATGCATCTATGTGTTGTTCTGGAAGGTGAGAAATGGAACTTGACAGACCAAGACCTGAAGACAGACCATAGTTCTTTGTGGTCCAAACCTCAACCCAGAAATCCAAAAGGCTAGGAGCAAGGGTCTGCTTAGAACATTATATGCAGGACTGTCCCCTCCAATGAGCGGTCTGCAGGAACAGCACGAGGTGAACTGTCATGCTCTAGGGAAGAATAATTTAGCCACACTCTGCTTCCTTTTTATGATTTCTTAGATCTTCGTAGTTTATAAACAGCATAATGTTGTGGTTAAGAGCATGAGCTAAGAAGACAGAGAACCCAAGTGGGATTCTGTACCACTTCCCTAAGCTTCCATTTCCTCTCTTCTAAAATGGGGATGATAATAGTACTTACCTCATGGAACTGTCCAGTGAGAATTAAATGAGACAATGCAGGAAAAGTCCTGAGCCCTGTACTGGGTACATGCAGTTAATAGTAACCAATGGTTTGGGGTGCCTGAGTGGCTCAGTCGGTTAAGCATCCAATTTCTCAGGTCATGATCTCGTGGTCCATGACTTTGAGCCCTGTGTTGGGCTCTACACTAACAACTCAGAGCCTGGAGCCTGCTTTGGATTCTGTGTCTCCTTTTTTCCTCTCTCTGCCCCTCCCCTGCTTGCACTCTGTGTGTGTGTCTCTCTCTCTCAAAAATAAACATTAAAAAAATAATAATAAATAGTAACTAACAATTATAACTAACAATTACAAGATCCCCCAACAATTATTAACTGTACCTTTTTTTTTTAGTTTATTTATTTATTTTGAGCATGCGTGTGAGCATGAGTAGGGGAGACGCAAAAGAGAATCCCAAGTAGGCTCCGCACTGTCAGTGCAGAGTCCGATGTGGGGCTCGAACTCATTAACCGTGGAATCATGACCTGAGCCAAAGTCAAGAGGAACTTAACTGACTAAGCCACCTGGGTGCCCCTTAAATGTACCTTTCAGATGAAAATAAGGAAGGTGGTTGACATTTACATACTTACTAGCTTACACATCTCTAACATAAGTCTGAATTAGTGGTCTTCCAGAAGACCTGTGCCCACCAAAATCCTACACAGTAGAGCTAATATTACATTCAACAGTTATCACCTTCCTCTAAAGTCATCCAGTAGAGACCCTAATTTAATTTACACTTGCCTTTATGTTTGCTAGGTGCTGTGCAGACAAATCAAGACAAATGAAATTCCTTCCTTCCATTCATTCAGGCCTGGCCATTTTTGAATCTTCCCAAAGCCCTTAGAAATAGGAATCCTTTCTTTCATTTTTTCTTTTAACTTCCGTTACCTCCTCAGTCTAGTCTAGTTAGGAGAAAGAACTGTTTCTGGGGATAGGAGGTTTAAACTGATGGGCCATTAGCACGATAACAAAGCAAAAGGAATTTTCCAGGTCACCAGCCAACAACTTTAGAGCGGTATTTAAAATTCACTTGCTTAGGGGGAGGGAAAGACATTGGTCAGGAGAGGGTGGGGAAGGATTTCTCCCAGCTGATGGGGAACTGGGGAACGCCCTTTTTTATGGTTAGCAAAACCAGCAAACACCTTAACAAGCTGCTTGGTTTCTGGGCTGATCTTTTCTCATAGTGCTTGAAATACAGATATCAAAAAGAAAACAAACAGCCTTCTGCTGAATCCATAAAGAAAAGGTTCTCCTTGGCTCCTGGCTCCGGATTTAGGGAACAACTGGATCCCTGCTACAATATAACATACAACGTACCCATGAATTTCTTTTAAGCTCACTGAATACACACACACACATGCACGCATGCACGCACACACACACATACACACACACGCTCATCTACACTCTGCCTTATTCCAACTGTGACAAAGCTCAGTAGGAGAGGAGCTATGGTCTCACTGTGTTTCCCCCAACCCAAGTTTGCATTTTTAAAATTTATTTGCTGGCAGTCTGGAAGTCACTGGGGAAGGCTGCTTCAACACTTAATTGGTAAACAGATCTGTTATAGTAGAAATATTCTTCTAGTGATCACCTTTGCTGCGGATAGAAGAATGACCAGCCAAGAGTCCTGCTGAAATTTGGTGACAACGTTTTATCATCTCCCAATATCACTCTCCCTATCCCACAGTGCACTGCTCCAGGAATTTTCATAGCCCTGGCTTCTGGAGGCCCCGCCAAATTGCACGAGACTGTTTAAGAAGTACTTATACACAGTTTTAGGTTTTTTTCTACAATTGTTTCCAAACTCTAAAATTCAGCAGATTCTTTGCAAAGGAACACAAAGGAAAAATAGATTTAAGACTATTGTTTCTGGTAGGAACCAATCACAACGTTGCTCAAACGGGTCCCTAGAATTCAAAGTTTGGGGAAAAAAAATCACTATTTTAGAATATCTTTCTATTATTACTTTAGGTAATTTTGTCATTACAAGCAAGTCCAAACTCCTCCCTATGCCGTTAGAACCCTTTTTGATCCAGCTCCCACCTACCTGAGCTCCAAGTAGTCATTCCCATATATCTGCTCTCTTGATTTACATCTTGATTTTGGCAGTGGGTCCTCCAGTAGCTTCCTGATAAGAGATACAGGAGAGGTCAATTTTTTGATACCTTGCATATCAGCATATATCTTGCCTTCTGTTCTCTCTTCACATTTTGACTGGTAGTTTTGCTAGGTATAAAATTCTAGGTTGTAAATCATTCCCCCAACAACCCTAGGCCTCTCCAGCATCCAGGTGTTTGAACTGTAAGTTCCTTTTGCATAGAACACATATCCCATGCCCACTCCCACCCTTGTGTAGCTAACGCCTCATTGTTTTTTGTGTTTTTTTTTAAGATTTATTAAAAAAATTTTTTTTAACATTTATTTATTTTTTTTTTAATTTTTTTTTAACGTTTATTTATTTTTGAGACAGAGAGAGACAGAGCATGAATGGGGGAGGGGCAGAGAGAGAGGGAGACACAGAATCTGAAACAGGCTCCAGGCTCTGAGCGGTCAGCACAGAGCCCGACGCGGGGCTTGAACTCACAGACCGTGAGATCATGACCTGAGCCAAAGTCGGACGCTCAACCGACTGAGCCACCCAGGCACCCCAACATCTATTTATGAGAGATAGAGACAGAGTGTGAGCGGGGGAGGGGCAGACAGAGGAGACACAGAATCTGAAGCAGGCTCCAGGCTCTGAGCAAGCTGTCAGCACACAGCCTGACGCAGGGCTCCAACCCACAAACCATGAGATCGTGACCTGAGCCAAAGTCGGACACTCAACCAACTGAGACACCCAGGTGTCCTTTTTTTTTTTAAGATTTATTATTTTTTTTTAAGTAATCTCTACACCCAAAGTGGGGCTCGAACCAATAATCCTGAGATCATGAGTTACATGCTCCACCAACTGAGCCAGGCAGGTGCCCCATACCTCATTATTCTTGTCAGAGAAACTTACCTGGCCAGCCACATATCCCTCCCAGTTGCTCCCACAACCTGGTGCTTATCCCTCACTATACTTCTTACACCATGTTATCATTATCTGTTTACTTGTCAGTATCCTCCACTAGTGAGTGAGCATGAGGGCTAAAAATACATAGCCACAGTGCCATGCAATAAATATTTATAGAACAAAGAAATACATAAATGGTTGTGATGATTTTTTTTTTCAAGATACAATGTATAGTAAAATGTTTGACAAATGCCCTTACCAGTTGGTGCCTGCTACGGACTTGGGGAGTAGAGAGCAGGATTGGTCTGGGGAAGAAATGTCACCCTGATACTAGGACCATTATAATTTCTTGCTCAATATCTGCCTTTCATGAAGACAGGGACCAGCTCTGGCTCTCAATGCTGTGTTCCCAACAATCAGACCATAATGACAACTTAATAAAGAACTGTTGAATGAATGAACTGGTCCAGACAAAGGGAGTCCTATGCATTACACAGCCAAGAAAACAGAGAGAAAAAGTCCCTATACTGACTTACAGTCACAGGAAAAAGCAAGGTTTGGAATGAAAACACAATTCATCATCTGTTCCCACCCCACCTCCAATAGCAAACCCTCTCCCAATTCCCTGTTCCAGATATAGGCATTCCCTTCTTTGGACACACGGATTTGAAGCCCAGAACTATTTGGTTTGGACCCTTGCTTTCATAGTCTGTTTCTTTTCAATCAGCAAGTCCTATTGTCTCCTCCCTCTCTCCCTTTACAGCAGCTTTCTCCCGACCCTTCTGCTTCGTCCCTCTAGTACCTTCGCTGAGGCCTCTGTCACCCCACACTGATATTTTCCCCTGGCTCCCTCCTTCGCTCCAAGGCGTTTGGACACCTCTGTCACATTAATCTCTCTGAAGCATCACTTTGCAGTGTCTCCTCACTGCCCCAAAATACCTTCAGACTCTCTTGATTTCCTCCCATGTTAAGTTACAACTCTTCTGCCAGCTTTCACCCTTCAGGATGACTTCTGATGCTCTGTTTTCCCTCCCCACACACAGCAGCTCGCTTATCACATGTACACAACTCTCACTCTGATTAGGCAAGATGTGTCACTGTCTCTGAAACAACAGAGCAGACTTCTGCACAACTTGCACATTCTCTTCTCTGGAATGTTCTCCGTACTCCTCTCTTAATTCAATCCATCCTTCCAGACCTATGGTTTAAATCCTTCCTCCTCCAAGATGCCTTTATTTACAACTTCAGAACTTGCAGATCTCCCCAAATTTAAAATCCAAAAATGCTTATCATCTTTGCAGCCCAGCTAAATCCAAATGTGTGCCTTAATGTAAGACACTATATATTCCACACACATTAGTGCAATATTCCCCAGCTATCCAGACTGCGCCTTGATGGTAAGGATGTCCTGTTCTTGGACCCGAGGGCCTTAGAGTTCGACATGGAGTAGTATTCAGGAGGTGGTAAGAGAACTGCCTCTAGAAACAGACAGACCTGGACTAATCTCAGCCCTACCAATTCTAATTGTGTGTATTTGGACCCTCTGAGCTTCAGTATCCTTACCTGTAAAACTGGGATAATAACAGTGCTACCTCATGGGTTTGATGTGAAAATTTAAATGAAATAATGCTAAGTAAAACAATTAGGACAGTGTTGTGATACATGACAGTGTGACACATATATGATACACGTACTCAGTAGTACTCAGTACGTGTTAGCTATTGTTATAAGAGACTCCAATTCCTATTCTTGGATTTGAACTTTGGCCTTGATTTTGCTTTACACTTTCTGTCACCGAGCCAGCCTTGCAAATAGTGATTTCCTGCCAGTCCCCACCTCTGTGTCCACCCTTGGCTGGTCAAAGCATTCTCTGTAAGCAGTGGTTAAGAGAAAGTTCCATCATACAAAGTCATCTTGGGCCCCACTTTGTGTTTCCTCCTGCCCTCAGCACTCCTGGATTCGGTGCTGAATTGTTTTAGTACCTTTGGTTTGGAAGCTTAAGCCTTTCTTTTTTCCACTTTTTTTTTTTTTTTTATCACTATCATTGTATTATAAAAACAATACATGTTCATTAAAATATTAAAAGTGAAGAGCAAATGTCTCACTCCTCACCCAAACCTCCATTCCTGATCTTCAGAAATAACCAGTTAGCTTCTCATGTGTATTTCCAGAAAACATCCACGGCTATAGAAACATATACACACATACATTTTTCTGTGGCCTGCTTTATTCACTTAACAATCGGCCTCTCTCGCTCTAAGTAGGCTTCATGTACAGTGCAGAGCCGAGCACAGGGCTTGAACTCATGACCCTGAGATCAAGACCTGAGCTGAGATCAAGAGTCGGATATTTAACTGACTGAGCCATGCAGACACCCCTAACAATCGGTCTTGAACACCTTTCTATACTTATACCTGATAGGTTCACCACACATTGTTCAAAGGCAACTTTGATTTCTTTTGTAAAAGAGCAACCATCATTGATTTAATCAACCTCCTACAGATGGGCATGTAGGTTGCTACTAGTAAAACAATGTGATGAACATCTTTGTATATATATCTCTATGGACGCCTTAAGTCTTAGGGCTTCTGATTGCCAGATTAGACTAGACTGGGAGTGAGTCATCAAATTTGGTTCTACCTCCCGTGTCTCTACCCAAATATAGCATTCAGTCCCTATACTCACTGACTCACTGGTCACCGGTGTGACCACGTTCCTCCTCATTTCAAAATAGAAGAAAGAGGTCACTGGACTGTTTCCTCACGATCCCGCTCAAAAGAAGCTCACAGAACCCACGTATGTCCCTTTATCTGGAACCAGAGGGGAAATCCCAGGCATCGGGGGATAAGATTTCAGAGTCTGGCTGTGTTCTCAGGTAGCCCTGAGGTAGCCCCAGAGAAGGAAGGAAACACGTTTTTGGTTCATGAGACACAATCCCAGCTGTTTTCAGTGGGACTGAGAGGGATGTGAGTATGACAATAAGGACAGCAGAGGAGACAGCCTTCAGGTGGTGGCTGGGGGGAGGTGAACACATAGGGCTTTCATCAGCAGTGACTGGGCATTATTATCCTAGCCCACATCCGTCCCTTTGCAACTATGTCCTTGCTCAGGCCAAGGACAGGATGGAACAGCAGGAACTGTGAGTGCTTATCCCCAGCTCAGCCTGACTCACGCAGGACCCCAAGCCAAGCCCCTTACTGCGCCCTGGGGGAAGCCCAGGAGCCTGGGTGAAACTAGGGCGGGGAAGAAAAGATGTATCCAAGTTGCTTACATACAACTCTGTGACCCACAGTGAGCCACCATCTTAGGCTTCAGTTAGTCCATGCCCCTATCTGTGAAAAAAAGCAAAAGCAACATGTACAGTCCCTGCCTTACACTGTCCTTGAAGGCAGGAGGTATACCAAGTACTTAACACAGGACACGACATTACATAAGCAGCGAATAAATCTTTCATACTTGCACCACTGATATCTCCCTCTTGCCTAGCACAGTGCCCAATTCAGAGTAGATGCTTCATTAAAATTTCTTTCAGGGAATGAATGAACAACCTCTTCATTTCCGAAGGGCGGACAGGAAAATTACAAAATAACCCCCAAGGCCTCTCCAACCTCTTGTTACCCTATTCCCTTCTTTACGATGTGGCAGCTTACTGATAATGCAATTTGGTTCGGTTCGTGCAATTCATTCTCTTCCTCACAGAAAAGATGTTCTCTTCCCCGTGGCTTGTCCTCAAGATCCAGCCACATCAAAGAATAAACTCGGGCCCAAGGTCCTGGAATGCGGCCTCACCTCACAGTTTCTAAGGAGAAACCAAGTCCTAGGACCATAGAGGATCAGAGGAGGGAGGAAAGAAAATTAATATATTCATTCAACAAATATCTATGTGGAATATCTATTGTGTCTAGAAGTGAAACCAAAAACTTGCTGCTTGGCCTTGCTCCTCTACTCCCTTACCATGCTGGCATCTGCCTCAAACCCTCAAAGCCTGGTCTCCACCTCTCTACTGAAAAGGCTTCCTTGTAGGGAGTCCTCAGGCGCACCAGCTCACCAGCTGTTAATCCAGGCGCCCCTCCCCACTGCTTGTTCCTAATTTCCACACCTTTCTCCTCCTTTGGTTTCTCTGGGTGACTATACTCCATTGTCCTCCCTTCTCTTCTCCCTTTCCCGCCCCTGATTCTTGCCTTGTATTGCTTCTTGCCTCACAGCATCCCTCCAAAATCCATATGTTAAAATGCTAACCCCCTGCACCCCAGAATGTGACTGTATTGGAGATAGGGTCTTTAAAAAGTAATTAATGAGGTCCATTAGGGTACGCCCTAATCTAATATGACTGGTTGATTTATCAGGACACAGGCAGAGGGCCCTAAGAAGAAACCAATTCGGTTGGCATTGTGACCTCATACTTGCAGCCTCCAGAATTGTGAGAAAATAAGTTTCTGTTGTTTAAGCCACGGGGTCTGTGGTACTTGGTTATAGTGGCTCTAGTAGACTAATACACCCCCTGTATTCTATGTCACAGTCATCATCCCCAAAGATCTCATCCTCCTCTATCAATTCATCTCCATGGTCTAAACTATCATCCCTCCCCTTCCCAATTTCCCATGCAGGTCAACATGTCTATACACAGAGACCTAGATGCTCATCCAGATCCCAGTTCTAAATTCCAGCTGCCTACGAGACAATTATTCCTGAGTCATTTTGCCAATCTTGAAACTTCAAGAGGTCTAGAACCACAAAATCCTTGTAGGTCAACCCAACCACCTTGCTTCACAGATGAGGAAACTGAGGCACGAAACAAAAGCAAACTCGGCTCTCGTCCCTAAAAGCACCTTCCATCTGGTCACTCAAAAATATGGAATCATCTTTTACTCTGTCCTTTTTCCTCCCTCATAGCCAATAAAGAAACTTTCAGTGGATCTCAAAATTATTGTCTGTTGTCCAGTGTTTTAGCTCTAACTTTTTTTTTTAATGTTTATTTATTTTTAAGAGAGAGAGAGAAAGAGCACAAGCAAGGGAGGGGCAGAGATAGACAGAGACATAGGATCCAAAGCAGGCTCCAGGCTCCCAGCTGTCAGCACAGAGTTTGACGCGGGGCTTGAACCCACGAACCATGAGATCATGACCTGAGCCAAAGTCAGACGCTTAACTGACTGAGTCACCCAGGCGCCCATCTTTTTTTTTTTTTTAAGTAAGCTTTATGCTCAATGTGGGTCTTGATATTACAATCCTGAGATCAAGAGCCACATGCTCTACAACCCTAGTTCTATTCTGTCCCCCCAACCCCACCCCACAGATTAAATATTTCAGTGCATTTATATTTAGATAAGTATTGAGTTTTTAGGATTCAGTGGACTGTTCTGTTAGAAAGATAGAATAGCAGTGAAGATAAAAACATAAGCTCCAGTGTCTTACATGGGTTTGGTTCCTTATTCCATCCTGTGGCCTTAGGCAGGTTTTTTTGATCTATAAAATGAAGATAATAATGGTACCTACATCATAGGATTCTTGTAAGAATTTTTTTTGAAGTTTATTTATGTATTTTGAGAGAGAGACCACGAGCAGGGGAGGGGCAGAGAGACGGAGAGAAAGAGACTCCCAAGCAGGCTTTGCACTGTCAGCACAGAGCCCAGTGCAAGGTTCAGTACCACAAACTCCGAGATCATGACCTGAGCTGAAATCAAGAGTTGGACACTTAACTGACTGAGCCACCTAGACACCCCAAGAATTGTTTTTAAGGAAACTCTACATCACACACTGGGGCTCAAACTCATAACCCCGAGATCAAGAGTTGCTTGCTCTAGCGACTAAGCCAACCAGGCACCCTAGTCTTGAAAGAATAAAATGTGGATGTGAACCCAGTATGGTCTAGCCTCCAACTCTTCATACTACACCATGCTACCTCTTTCTCTGGGAATGTAAAAGAATTGGTTCAGTTTCTGATGGTATGGTCACCAAAATACCCTGGATGGCTTTCTCAATGAAAATAATTCCAAGTATTGAATAAAATATAGAATTTTTTCAAAAATACATCACTGAATTGGAAGACTTTGGCTCAGGTCATGATCTTGAGGTTCGTGGGTTCGAGTCCTGCCTCAGGATCTGTGCTGACAGCTCAGAGCCTAGAGCCTGCTTCAGATTCTGTGTCTCCCTCTCTCTCTCTGCCCCTCCCCCCTCATGCTCTGTTTCTGTCTCTGAAAAATGAATAAACCTTAAAAGAAATTAAAAGAAGAAAGAAATATTCAGAGGCCAAAATAAAAAAGGAAAAGAAAAACAGAAAAGAAAATGGCAACTCTGGAACATAAGTGAGTGCACGAGACAGCTTTCCCCTTAGGGTATCTACAGTAACCTGGTGACATAAAGCTTTCGTTCTGATAAATACAAAGGATGAGGAAAACAGAAGATACAAGATAAGAAGGTAATAGAGGCAGGCAGAAGGTAATATCACACAAGGTAATAAGCCTAATAGAAGCCCCTCAAAAGGATCCACAAAAAGTTACAGCCTCAGTGTAAGGGATGAGTGAGAAATATATCCAAGGCGCAGAAGAGGCAGCAAGGAAATTTGTTTGGCAAACACTGACATTGCATGAGCAAAGAAAAACAAATCTCCCCTGAAAATTCATAACTACAAACCAACTTTCAAGAGTTTATAGACTGAATTCATACAACCTATACCTTGTGTACTTGAAAACTTCAAGCAGAAAATTTAAGTAGCTCCAGGTAGGAATAAAGCCCAGTAATGGTAAAAGCAAATACAAATTCTCTCTAAAGGACTATAATTTCAACTGATGCATTAAGGAATGCCCATAAAATTCCAAGAAATTGGGCCTAAAGCTGAAAATCACAAAACACACAAGGAAACAAGGCACCATAAGTGAGAACCAGCAGAAACAACAGACAGTCTAATCAGATCCACAAAAATATGACATAAAAATTATCAAGTACAGAAAATGGGTAAGTGTATGTAATATATTTCAAGAAATAAACATAAGCCTTAAACATATGAGCCAGGGGTAGAAGACTATAAAAAGTAACCAAGCCAATTTTGAAAAAAAAAAAAAAAGTAAGGGTTGCCTGGGTGGCTAAATTGGTTCAGCATCTGACTTTGGCTCAGGTCATGATCTCACAGTTGGTGGGTTCGAGCCCTGCATCAGGCTGTGCTCAAAACCTGGAACCTGCTTTGAAATCTGTGTCTCCTTTCTGCTCTTCCCCCTGCTCACGCCAGTGCTTGCTCTCTCTCTCTCTCTCTCTCTCAAAAAAAAAAAAAAAAATGTTTTTTAAATGTTGTTTTTTTTTTTAATTTTTTTTTTTTTTAACGTTTATTTATTTTTGAGACAGAGAGAGACAGAGCATGAACGGGGGAGGGGCAGAGAGAGAGGGAGACACAGAATCAGAAGCAGGCTCCAGGCTCTGAGCCATCAGCCCAGAGCCCGACGCGGGGCTCGAACTCACTGACCGCGAGATCGTGACCTGAGCTGAAGTCAGACGCTTAACTGACTGAGCCACCCAGGCGCCCCTAAATGTTTTTAATTAAAATGAAGATGGATTAAATAGCAGATTCGATACTAGGGGTTTTTTTTAATTAATTTTTAAATTGTGTTTATTTATTTTTGAGAGAGAGAGGAAGAGTGTGAGCGGGGAAGAGGCAGAAAGACAGGGAGAGAGAGAATCCCAAGCAGGCTCCACACTCTCAACGCAGAGCCCAATGCCAGGCTCGAACTCACCAACCATGAGATCATTACCTGAGCCAAAATTCAGAGTCAAACACTTAACTGACTGAGCCACCCAGGCACCCCGATTAGATACTATTAAAGGCAGAATTCATTTACTAGAAAATGGATCTAAAGAAATCTAATGAGTGACCCAAAGATACAGAGAGATGAAGAATACAAAGAACTACATATGTGACATTGGAGGATAGAATAAGATTGTCTAATATATACTTAATTGTATTTACAGAAGAAAATAAAGGAAAGAATAAGAAAGAGGAGTGTTTGTAGAAGCAGGACCAGGATAGGAGTGAAGTGGGTGAGGTACCTAGGGCATAAAATTTATTTTAGACACTCACTCTCACGACCAATTCTGCATTTAGACAAACTCAAGAATGAGTACCTCCTTAAATTTGGTGCCCTAGACGCCTCCCTGACTTCACACTAGTGCTGCCCATGCCGAGAGTTTTTCCAAATTGTTCTAAGACAGAAAACTCTGCATCCAGAAATCCCATGAAGGATGAAGAAAAATATATTCACAAGTACTTACATCAGATTGAAACTGCAGAGGGCCTGGAACAAATATAGATCAACAACAAAGTAATTGCAGTTAGACTGACGCAAGACTTCTCAGCAGTCACAATGGAAACCAGAACGGTATCTTCAATGTGCTGAGAACAAAATAACTGTTGTTCAAGGATTTTATTCAAAAATTTAAATATGAGGGTGAAAGAAAGGAATTTTCAACCCAGGAAAAACTGAGAGAATTTACTACCAACAGACACTGAAGGAAATTCTAAAGGCTGAATTTCAGGCAGAAGAAAAGCAATCTCAGACAGATGCTCTTATAAAAAGAAACAGTGAACAAAGAGATTGGTGGGTCTGTAATCCACCAATGGACAATATCTGTCCATATAAAGAAACAATAGTAAGTCTCTACTAAAAAAGAAAAAAAAAGGATAGAACGAAAACTCTGAACTACAAAAGAATATAAAGGGGTGAGAGGGGGAAGGTAGAGACTTAAGGATTTAAGTTAATCTAAGGTCCCTGTATTATATTGTTTAAGAGGGCAGAAATTGTGATTAAGTTTTAAACATCTAGGGGATCCAGTAAAAAAACAGAGAGACTGTAACTTCCAAAGCAATCCGTAGGAAAGAATCGGATGATTTTTTAAACAACTCAATCCGGGGCACCTGGGTGGCTCAGTCAGTTAAGCATCCGACTTCCGCTCAGGTCATGATCTCAGGGTTCTGGGTCCAAGCCCTGCATCAGGCTCTGTGCTGACAGCTCAGAGCCTGGAGTCTGCTTCGGATTCTGTGTCTCCCTCTCTCTCTGCCCCTCCCCCACTTGCCCTCTGTCTGTCTTTCTCTCTCTCTCAAAAATAAATAAACATAAAACATTTTTTAAAAAATAAAAAAACTCAATCCACACGACAAGAAAGTAGAAGGAAAAGCAAAAATAAAAACCAGCACACAGGGAAGGCCATGCATGTGGAAGGTAGGGGGTATATGGGAAATCTCCGTCCTTTCCTCTCAGTTTTGTTATAAAGCTAAAATTGCTCTAAAACATAGTCATAACACACACATATGATAAATAGCACAGGATAAGACAGAAAGAAATCTAATTCAGTCATTTTCAGTTCTTATATAAAAACATGCAAACTGAAATGTACCACTCTGCATCGAAAACACAAAGCTTGTCAGACTGGCTAGAAATTAAAATCCAGGGCACCTGAGTGGCTCAGTCAGTTCAGCACCCAACTCTTGGTTTCAGCTCAGGTCATGATCTCGAGGTTAGTGAGTTCGAGCCCCACATCAGGTTCTACACTGACAGAGTGGAGCCTGCTTGAAAGTCTCTCTCCCTCTCTTCTGCCTCTCTCTCTCTCTCTCTCTCTCAAAATAAATACACATTTTTTTAAATTGTCCTTTTCCACATTTAGTGCTGAGCCTGCTTGGGATTCTCTCTCTCCCTCTCTCTGCCCCTCTCACATGCACTTGCTCGCTCTCTCTCAAAATAAGTACACTTAAAAAAAAAAATGTAATAGTGCTTGTTACAAAAAAAAAAAAAGGAGTGAGCCTAAGTAACTGCCAAAGTTTCCTCCTGCTTTATCCTGTCAGTGTGATTTCTCCACAAAGTCAAACAGAACAAATTCGGTCATCTGAGGACAGTTTGATAAAGGAACTATTTGCAGACATGTGGCCAGAGTGTAAGGAAACTCAGGATAGTGCAACACTGTGGAACTGTGAAAAAATGGGCTTTGTTATCACCTCTAGGACTGAAGGGCCAGGGAACACTGGGCAAATCACCAGAATATATTCTGGCTCCTTCTAATCCATTTTCCACACTGTAGCCAAAATGACATATTCTCCAATGTGCATACTCACACACAAACATACACAGCTTTAATACTTTTAGTAGTATCCCATGATCCTTGAGCAGGATAAAACTACTAATCTTTGCACAGCCTCCGAAACCTTCAATGATCTGTTCCCTCTTCCCTATCTCTAGCTTTTTCTGGGACCAGAGTCCATTTCATTTTCAATTCTTTAGTCACAGTGGGCTTTATCTTATGTCCTTGGGTTCATCATGCATGCTCCCTCCTACCTCAGGACCTTTGTATATGCTGTCCTTGCCTGGAATACTTCTCCCTCCACCCTCCAAACCCACTTATCACCACTCATCCTTTTGGGCTAAACTCAGGTATCACTAGATATGGAGAGGAACGTCCTTCCCAAAGCCTCAGCTTCATTATATACCTTCAGGGTATTAATACCTCTCCTGCAGAGCACTTATCACTGCTGTCATTTTATGTTTTAAAAAATTTTTTCAACGTTTATTCATTTTTGAGAGACAGAGACACAGAGCGTGGGGCAGAGAGAGAGGGAGACACAGAATCCAAAGCAGGCTCCAGGTTCCCAGCTGTCGGCACAGAGCCTGACATGGGGCTCGAACCCACAAACCACTAGAGCCTGTCACGGGGCTTGAACTCACAAGCCATGAGATCATGACCTGAGCTGAAGTCGGACGCTTAACCAACTGAGCCACCCAGGTGCCCCTGTTGTCATTTAACATTTACATTTGTGCAATTGTTTGATGAATGTATGTCTCACTAGACTGTAAGCTCCATAAGGGGAAGAATGGCATCCTTTATACTCACAGATCTGCACAGTGCTTGGCACCTGGAGCCTCACAGAAGCTCAATAAATACTGATGAGTAAAGGAATGACAACATCCTCACTTAGAGAAGGGTGCTTTGCCCAGAAACAAGTGTTCCATACCCCAAGAAGCTTTCCCCAGTTTCACCACCCAATCTGCATTCATTCATTCAAAGATTATTTACTTGTCATTTCTCTATGTCAGAGAAAATTAAATGCAGCTGCCTTCAAAGGCCTTTCCTAAACATAAAAACACTCTCTGGGCTGTGTATATGGCAAGAACACGGTAGGAAAGCCTCCAAACCACAGCAGTGGATAGTGTTTCAGTAAACCTGGAGGACACTGAAGGTGGAGGACGGGGAATGGCTCCCCATTGTTGACCCATCAGACCCAGAGCAAAGGTAGATGGATTAACAATCAACCATGAGCCTTTCCAAGGGCCCTAAATGATGGATGGGGCCACAGCCAATGGGACCCAAGTGACTGAACTCTGGGCATTTTGGCGCAGTGGGCTGAAGGAGTTGAGTTTGGTTGGCTTCAGACAATTGCTAACCACAGAGAAACTCCTCTGCCTTAAAATTCCCATTTGGGAAAGAGACCAAAAGCAGTTCCTTTGATTAATAAAATCTACACCTTGTTGTCTGATTTGATTGACTTTATACATGGATGGTAATGGCTCTATGCCTTGGCTTCCTTATCCTCAATGAGGATGAAAATTTTTAGATTCTTTAAGAACATGAATACTCTTGATCTTGGGGTTGTGAGTCTTAACCCCACAACGGATGCAGACATTACTTAAAAATAAACACTTAGGGGCGCCTGGGTGGCTCAGTTGGTTGAGCATCCAACTTCATCTCAGGTCATGATCTCATGGCTTGTGAGTTCAAGCCCCATGACAGGCTCTATGCTGACAGCTCAGAGCCTGGAGACTGCTTTGGATTTTCTGTCTCCCTCTCTTTCTGCCCCTCTCCAGCTTGCACTTGGACTCTGTCTCTCAAATATAAATATACATTAAAAAACACTTTTAACAAAAACTTAAAAAAAAATAAATAGATAAAATGCCAACTCCTTACTATGGCCTTCGAAGCCCTGCAGGACCTGACCGCTGCCTATTTCTGCTGCTGTATCTCAAACAGCCCACCCACTAGTCCTTTCACTCCAGCAGCATAAACCTTCCTTCTGCAACTCACATACACGAAACCTGTTCCTACCTCATGGCCTTTGCACCAGCTAGCCCTGCTGCATAGAGTGCTCTTCCCTCAGATCCACCTACAGGTGCCTCCTTCTGGTCATTTGGGTCTCAGCTCAGTTACTACCACCCTGACTTCCCTACTACCCTCCCCTCCATGCTCGATCATGGCACCCTGTTTTATTGCCTCCATAATATCTATTGCTATCTAAAATTATCTTAATTCTTTGTTTGCTCCATTATTATCTGCCTCCTCTAACTAGAGTATAAATTCCATGAGAGCAAAGCCTCCTCTGTTCTGTTCACCCCTTGAATTCAGTGTCCAAGAACAGAGCCCAGCACACAGGAGGCAGTCCACAAACGTTTAAAGGAGTGGGTAAAAAAAACCCTGTGAGAGATAAGAACTACTATGTTTATCTGACTTTATAGATGAAGAACTTAAGGCCTACTGATGTTGGCTGACTTGCCCTCAGAGGTAGTAGGTAAACAGAGGTGCTGAGTAACAATTGAACCCACTTGTGCTCTTAATCACTGCACAAACTGAGACTCATCCCATGACGCATGTCACGATCATCTCCCTTCTATTCATTCCTTGCACAGAACCTGGCCCAAGAGCTAGACAGCAAGGGAACAGCGAAGAAAGCAGTGCAGAGAATGTGAATTAGTACAACCGCTTGGGAAAACTGGAAGTACTCACTAAAGCCAAACCAGTTCTCAGTGTATATCCACCAACAGATAAACAGGTCTTCAACAAAAGCCAGCTACAGGATGGGGCTGCTGGGCGGCTCAGTCAGTTAAGCGACAGACTTCAGCTCAAGTCATGGTCTCACAGTTCATGAATGAGTTCGAGCCTTGCATTGGGCTGTCTGCTGTTCTCACAGAGCCTGCTTCAGATCCTCTGTCCCCCTACCCTCCTGCTCCTCCCCAGGTTACGCACAAATGCACACACTCTCTCTCTCAAAAGTAAATTTAAATTTTTTTAAAATCTATTAAAAATCATATACAGGACTATTAACAGAAGCCATATTCTTTTTGATTTTTAATACTTTATTTTTAAGTAATCTCTATACACAACACGGGGCTCAAACTCATATCTCCAAGATCATGAGTTGCGTGCTTGACCAAATGAGCCAGCCAAGTTCCCCTAGAAGCAGCATTCTTTTTTTTCCTCTTTATTTATTCTTTTTAAGTAGGTTCCATGCCCAACATGGGGTTCAAACTCACGACCCCAAGGTCAAGAGTCACAAGCTCTACAGACTGAGCCAGGCAGGTGCCCCCTAGAAGCAGTATTCTTTCTTTTTTTTAATTTTATGTATTTATTTTGTGAGAAAGAGTGAGCACGAGTGGGGGAGGGACAGAGAGAGAGAACACTAAGCAGACTCCGCACTGTCAGTGTAGAGCCCCACGTTGGGTTCAAATCCACAAATCATGAGATCATGACCTGAGCTGAAATCAAGTCACAGGCTTAATCGACTAAGCCACCCATGTGCCTCAGCAGTATTTTTAAAACTAAACACTGGAGGGGCACCTGGGTGGCTTAGTTGGTTAGGTTTCCAACTCTTGATTTTGGCTCAGGTCCTAATCTCGAGGTTCAAGGGATTGAGCCTTCTGTCGGGCCCTGCTTGGGATTCTCTCTCTCTCCCTCTCTCTCTGCCCCTCCCCTGCTCTTGCTCCCTCTTTCTCTCTAGCTCTCTCTCAAAATAAATAAAAAATCTTAAAAAAAAAAAAAGTAAACATTGGAAACAATATAAATACCCACCAATAATAGAAGGAATAAATATACTGCAGTACAACTCTATTTTGGAATTGTATATAGCAACAAAAAAGAAACTACAACTATATGCAACCACATGGATGAATCTCACACAAAAAAGAATCTACTATAGAATTCCATTTATAGAAAGATAAAAAAAATAGACTACATTAATCTATGGTGCTAAAAGTCACGACGGTGATTACTCTTGCGGGTGGAGGTGGGGAATGGTGATGGTGAGCAACGCGAGGAGCATGAATGTGGCTTCTGGAATGCTGGTAGTGTTTTGTTTTTTGACCTGTCCACTAATTCCACAGTTGTGCTCATTTAGTGAAAATTCACTGAGTTGTATACTTGATTTGCGCAGTTTTCTGAATGAATTACATGAAATTTACGTTGAATTGCATGAAATTGCCATCTTTGTACATGAGAAGTGGTTGAATATCGGCAATTTCGTGTGGTTCAACTAATATGTTATACATAAAAAAAAAAAAAAAAAAAAAAGATCACTAAAGAAAAGGGTGAAAAAATCCTATCCAGTTGAACTGCTTTGTACACGGCTCTGTAAAAAGTGGTTTTGAGAAAGAGCCTGTGCCTTCCAAGGGCTCCTTGGCAGGTGGTAAACAGGCTCAGGATGGTTGTAAATTCTTCCCCAGGGCCTGAGGCTGGTGCACTTGGCTGTGTACTCCAGAGTCCAGAGCCTGGGCCAGCCCCAGTGTGATGCAAGTCAGCTGCAGGAGGCCAGAATGTCCTCAAGCAGAGATGAGCAACTCCAGCCTCAGACCCAAGATGTCAGTATTCCTGGAACATGCCAGCCCTTGCTGACCCTAGCCTGTGTGCTCACTGTGCCCTCCTTCCTGGGCCTTTCCATGGCTCCTGCTCTTCAGCCTTCAGATTGCCTAGAGAGGCTTTCCCCGACCTCCCTAAAGGGACCAGCTCAGTCCCCCATTCGCTGTCACCTCCCCCTATTATTCCCTTTGTAGATTTCACCAACATCTGAAATTGTTATTTTTTGGGTGTTTACTTTTTATTATCTGTTCCCATCATTACACTAAGCCCTAGGAGAACAGGGGATTCCTAGAATGTATTTACTGTTGTATCCTTGGGGGCTGGCATGGCACCTGGTACCTAGAAGGTGCTTAAATATTGGTTGAATGAATGAATGTGCAAGTGAATAAATGAGCAAATGAAGTGGCATAAATGGAGGTCAGGGGAGAAAAAAGTGGCCCAAAGTACAACTGTCAAGTCAGGAAGAAGGGCAACGCCCCCATCTCCCTCATGAAGCAAGATCAGGCCTCTGGAAAGTTGCTGATCCCCGGGGTGTAGACATCCATTCCTCATCCCTGTGTTTCTCCCAGGGTCCCCATTCTGTTGTGTGAAGGATACAGACATTTATGAGGTATTTACTGAACCATCCTATGGAGTAGGAATAAATCATCATGCCCATTATATAGATAAGGTTGAGGATCTAAAGAATCAGTAACTCAGGGCACCTGGGTGGCTCAGTCAGTTAAGTGTCTGACTTTTAATTTTGGCTTGGGTTATGATCTCACAGTTTTTGCGTTCGTGCCCCACATGGGGTTTCACACTGACAGTGAGAGCACGCTTGAGATTCTCTGTCTCCCTCTCTCTCTGCCCCTCCCCCACTCTATTCTCTCTCTTTCTCTCTCAAAATAAGTAAACATTAAAATTTTTTTTAAAAAGGACCAGTAACTCACCTGAGATCCATCAACAATTAAGTGGCATTACTTTGGGCATAGTCTAAGTCTGTCTGTCCCTAAAGCCAGAATTTGCCAACTACTCTACCACCTGATTTTTCAAGTTACTAGGGGATTTCTGTGATTTGCAAAAAAGGACCAAGGGGGCTATTTCTGGCATTTTTTCCTTCTTTCAGTGGTTGCTCTGGAGGTAGCTCCCACACCTGAAATAAACAGGGCACTTGCATTTTATGTGAACTTGAACTAAGGCAAATCTGAACCGTGCCGTATAAATATATTCACAAAAATCTTGACTCAGAAGTCCAAACTGATACCGTGCAAATCTGACTTCACCGTCACACCTATGAGGAAATTATTCTTGAATTATGTGAGGTCTTGTGGAATCCTTCTTTTGCATACCATTCTATAGCCCTGTTCGGCAAAGAGTGAAAACCAAGGATCTTTGAGGAAAACTGGGGCAAAGGAAGCCAGTGACCTGTGTTACCATAACCAAGTTAAAACCTTTAAAATATCCTGTTACACAGATCAAGTAGAGGACCACAAAAATAGCTGTGCACTTGGTTCTGAGCTAAGTTACTTGAAAAACATACTTCCCTCCCTTACTGCTCATAACAACCCTCTGAAGCAGATGCTAGGGCTATGCCCTCTTTACAATAGAGTCTTGAAGAGACTGTGAATAATGCAAAGTCACCAAGTGCTTAGTACCCCTTCCCCCTACTGATACAACAGAATCATTACTCAGCATACTTTCAGCATTATACTGGTAACACGTGTTCTATCGCCAAAATTCAAGAATCTATATTGGCCAGGGTTCAAATCAACTCTCTGATGAACTATTTAAAATACCCAGCCACACAGCTGAATCTAGCTTAACGTTTGTCCTGCAAAAATTGTACTAGTTAGGGGCGCCTGGGTGGCTCAGTCAGTTGAGCTGCCGACTTCAGCTCAGGTCATGATCTCACGGTCCGTGGGTCGAGCCCCGCGTCGGGCTCTGTGCTGACAGCTCGGAGCCTGGGGCCTGTTTCGGAGTCTGTGTCTCCCTCTCTCTCTGACCCTCCCCCGTTCATGCTCTGTCTCTGTCTCGAAAATAAATAAACGTTTAAAAAATTAAAAAAAAAAAATTGTACTAGTTAAAGTAACAATGACGGCCACAGTATTACTGTTTTAACTATTTATCAGCAATGAAAACTTTGTTTACAGTTTAGGTTAGCCTTCTCTTTCCAAAGTTTGGAATAGCCCACATAAACGGACTCCTCTTAAAATTCTAACTCATTCCTTGCATGAACACGGCCGGGTGTGTTGAAGAATCATCTAAATGTATGCTTTGCACTTAGAATTCGCCAGATGCTGTTCTAAGTTATTTGTGTACATTTTTCCATTCAGGTTCCAGTGAACCCTTTGTGGTGAGTGCACCTAGTAGTTTTCATATTACAGAGGAGGACACTGAGGTATCCAAAGTTTGGAGAACCGGTCCAAGGCTATGGAGCTTATAAGGGTAGGAGAGGACTTCAGCAATCCGTGCTCCATGTCTGCACATGTATCTTTCAAGGTCTCCGGCCTTCAAAGCTGAAACCAATGAACACACGGAGCCAGAAAGCCTAGGAGCTAGGCCAGAAGAGAGCTCTAACTCAAGTCTGACACATCCTCGAGCACTCCTCAAGACCCCTTTCTACTTCTGAGCTTTCTGCCACTGAGACCAGCTTGGCTGAGGTTGCATTCTGCAGATCAGAACCGCAGGGAAGCTTTCCCCAGGGCCCCCAGGCTGTGTCCCCCTACTTTGCTCTCTGCACTCTCTGTCACATCACTGTAATTAAATCAGTCTTTGATCAATTATCTGTTTAATGTCTCATCTCCCCTACTTGATTACAAGTGGGGGGCAGTTAATCTGTTTAGGCTGGGGGGCTTGGCTTCCACTGCTTAGTACTTTATGTAAGGTTGAAAACTGTGAAGTGAATACAGAAATGAATGAGGGCGCTGATGAAGGTAACAGGGGGAAAGCACATCCTACCCCCCACCCACCTCACCCCTGACTGAAAGTTCTATAAAGGCAAAAATTGTATCTATCTTTTTTTCTCAGGATAACCCCACACCTGGCACTGTGCCTGACACACAGGGAGTGCATAAAAATTTTTGGTGGAATTAATAAATAATTAAGACATAGCCTCTGACTTCTTATCTGACAAAGAGAAAGGCTACGACTCAGCATACAGCTTTTTAAAGGAGCAGTACATAGGAAAACACACCGTGCACCCGCATGGCACACAGTAAGTGCTCCATGAATGTCTGTCAGTGAATTGGAATTCCTGCCTCTCCTAACTCCCACTAACTGCTCCAGGTCCTGGCAAGGCTAGGGGCTTAACAAGACAGCCAAGCCCAGAAGTGAACCCACTCCCTGGCCATGATCTGGTAGGGGTAAAGATGTTTACGTTGAGGTTGGGGTGATAGAACTATAATTAGCACAGGCAGGAATGCAGGGCCGTTAGGATTTGCCTCTAGCAGAAAAGTTATACCTGGGCAGGAGACAGCAGCTTTGGAATAAACAAAGTCAGATGAAGCAGAAGAGAAAAAAAAAGCACAGGCCTACTGTCCACCTAACCCAAAAGAACAAATATGGCACCTTCAGCCCATCAGGGGAGCAAACATTTTGCATCTCCCTGTCACCATTCACTCTGTCCCCTCACCCCCAGGCCACGGGCCTCTGGGCTGCTACAGAGGTTTAGAACACAAGCTAGAATGTGTCACACCCTGCTTAAAACCCTTAAGAGGATAATATCTGAACTCCTCACCAGGCCAACTTCCACCTTACTTGCCAAGCTGTGGCCACAGAGCCCTACCATCAGCACTTCCACGTCAGGCCCTTTCCCCCCACAGGGCTTCCAACCAGGCTCCCTCAACCTCCCTCAGGCTCACCCATTCTCAGATTTCAGGTCTCAAGTCAGACCCCCTCCTGGCACTTATCACAGCCTCAAATTGCATGGTCTGTCTGTCTCATCCAAAGGTTGTGAGCTTCACAAGGGCAGGGAACACTGTTTCTCACCACTGAGTCCTCAGAGTCAGGATGGACTCTTACACAGAATGAAATGTGAATGAATGAATGAATGAATGAATACATACATACATACATACATACATGCATTTCTCAGAACATGCCCCAAACTTCTCTTTAGGTTCCAAATAGGAGCAGAATATAACCATCACTTACCTCCCAGACACTCTGGGATCACACTCTACTTACACATCAGAGGCTCCTCCCAGGCCAGGGCTGGGGGCTCCTCCTTCTCACCATCCCACCAAAGCTGTGCTTTCTTCACCTCATGCTTCAGGAAAGCTGGGAAAAAATCAGGAATGGAACCCCGTCTGTCTCTTGGCTAAATCCCCTAAAGAAAGGAAAGAGGACAGCAAACCCAAACTACTACCACCATCTTGCTTTCCTTTGATGGTTTAGAAAGGATGTTATTTACTGCCATCCTTTTAATTGTTCAAGCAAATCCCAGAGAGATCACTGGCTGCAAAATTACTGCTCCAACTTTCCTTGTTTAGTGTGCTTAAATGACTTAACAAAACACCAGGTTTTTATGTTTGTGATGCTGAGAAGGGGTGGTAGCAAAGTAGGGAGAGCTAGGTTGCAAAGATCTGGAAAATCAGCACTATATTCACTAGATCTTCCACTGAGCAGGTAAAGGACGCTTGGCCTCAATTCCTACATCTGACAAATGGTAATAATGACACTGAACTTCAGTACCTGCAAAGAGAAATCCTCAACAACTGTAATAGTCTCTACTGCCGTAGTAGAGTTTTTCTTTTGACTTTAAGTAAGGTCTTGGCCCTCAAAGACTGAGGTCCCCTAGGCGAGGGGGAGCTCTGCTCCCAGGAGCTGAGTTAAGTAAATCACACTGAAAAGCTACATCTGAGTAGTGAGAAGGCATTTTAGACTGAGACTCTGTAACCTTGAGTTCTACTCTGGGTTTGCAAAATGTCCCTCTGCAGCCAGTCTCCTGAGCCCCAGCCCCAGTCCCAGCCCCAGCCCCAGGCCAGATTTCTGGCCTGGACTGGGAGCCTTTCATTGGCTCTTTTGACAACAGCCAAGCACAGTCCTTTGGTGGCGTAGAAAGAAAAAGGACAGCTCACAACCTCTGGCAGTGAAGCCAGAACACCAGCAAGAGAAACAGGGGGATTCAGGCCCTGGCCCAGCTCACATCCCTGTATCAAAGCCACCCCCAACGCTGGACTTCCCCCTCCGTGCCCCCCAGGCTACAGCATCCTCCTTTCCTGGGCGGAGCTGGGCCTGAGGCTGTTGTGAGGGCTCCTCGCCTTCACAGAGTCAGGCCTAAAGGCTGGGGCTTTTCTTTTCAACGGCCTAGACTGATGGGATAACCCCATCAGCATCGTTAACTGCAAAGAAAGGACCCCCGGCCATTTCCATTTCCTCTGCGGCTCAAGAACCCTGTTGTTATTTAATCCCATGGCTACTCCGGCAGCATCCTCGGCTCTGCCGACTCCACCCATCCACCTGGCCAATTCTCGGCTGTTCCCGTTTCCCCGGAAGGGCGCTGATGGGGATGATGGAGAAAAGGCTCCTACTGGAGGAAGGGGCCATAGCCTTCGGTGGACATAGGCTCCTCAGGGTTGGAAAAGGCACGGGGGTGGAGAGTGAAGCAGCTAGTGAGGGCAGCCAAGGGCGGGCAGGCGCCAGGGCACTGCGGACAATACACTGGGGCATGGAGGGCGTGCACTGCAAGGCGAGAGCCTGGTCTCCTCTAGTTGAGTAGCCAGCGTCGGTCGGGGGAGGGTACTGGAAAAGGAAGAGGTCTCTGTCTTGTCGCTGTCCACGCCCAAGAAATGGTGGGGTGGGGGGTGGGATGGTCTGCACTCACTCAAGGGAGACTCAGACTTAGTAATGGAACCAGATGCACTCAAGCAACCCCCACTATGCCCTTCAGTGCTACGGACATTTGACATTTTAATTTTTGGTAAGCGTAGTTTCAAGACCCCTCCCCCCACCCGACGCCCCTAGGTTAGAGAAAGGGCCACAGCAGGGGTCTTCCCGTCTCCCGCCAACACCCCCCCCCCCCACCACGCCCCGCGACAGCCTGCGGCAGTTCGAGATCCCAAGATCTAGGTGTGTCCTCCCCACCCGGCTCTCCGCCCAGGATTCAGAGGCCTCAGTGCCCCCCGCCCCCCAACGACACTGACGGTTCCTGCCCAGGCCCGCAGTGGCGTGAAGGTGGCCTTTACCTCCTCTCGCAGGCTGGGAGGGGGTACAGCCCGCGCAGCTGAGCCAGCTGCAGCAGTCGCCGCCGCCCTCCATTCATTAAAAAAAAAAAAAAAAAAAAAAAAAAAAAAAAAAAAAAGGCAACAACAACCTCCACCCCTTTTTGTAAAAGAACGACGGCCTCAGAGGAGCTAGAGTCAGCCCCAGCAATCAGGGGTTAAGTCCTTTTCCGGCCCCCCATTCATAAAAAAAGGAGCGCGGCGCATGCGCGCGCGGGGTCTCTTGTGCCCACCCATTCATAGAATCGCGAACGGGGCGCGTGCGCACTGGAGCTCCCTTCCCTCCCATTCATAAAAAAGCCATTTTCCCAGGCAGTGGTTGCAACACCGCCGCGGAGGCAGCGAGAGGAGCTGACAGCGCGGAGCTGGCGCTGCGGAGCGCAAGGAGCCCTATCGGTTTCTCCCGCCGACGTCTGCGAGGACAGCAGCGTCTGACCCGCCCGGGTTCGGAGATTTATACAGGCGTGGAGCAATGCTTATGGCTCTGCGGCTCCTCAAAGTAAGTCCCTGGCCAGTTTCGGGATCCGAAACTGCCCCCCTCTGAGCCGCGACGCGACCTCCCCTTCGGCTGGGGCAAATGGTGCGCTATTTCTAGGCGCGCCTCAGTGTTCCTTTCCTCTCCCTGCGCCTCCTTGAGCCACTGCGGTGTGCCGCAGCTCCCTGACGCCCTCGGCTGGGCCGGCACGGCGCCGGGGGTGTTCACAGCCTGGCACCGGAGTTTCCGACCCCGGGGCATTGCCAAGCCCGGCTTCTCCACTCTGCGATTCAGGAAGCCCCGTGCGTGTCCCGGGAGTTTGCCTCTGGCCTGGTTTCTTCCCTCCTCCTGCCACCACCCGCCTCGAGCGCTGGAACAGGAGGCTCTGGGCTCGGTCAGGAGCCACCTCTTGGGTCCGGCGGGCGCTCTTGCCCTGGGCGGCTTGCCCACCCCGGGCTCCGTGCCCACGGTGCCAGCTCTGCCCAGATCTTCCCAGCCCACTGCAGCGGCCTATGCTCGACGTAGGTTTTTCTTCTCCCGTCGGAGCCGTGACGGACTGGGTTTTCTACCCTTCTGCCTCCCCCTCCGATGGTCAGCACGGGGTTGGCCCGGGACTGGGCATTTCTGCTCCCTCTCTTTGGCGAGGCGGTTCCTCGCCGTCTGACCTTTGCTCTGCTGCTGCATTTTATGCTGTGCAACTGCCTTGCAGTTGTCTTTCCGTTTCCCGGCCTCTGCAGGGCCAGAGGCACCTCGGCCTCCTCGTGCCTCCCTTCTCGGGGCACCGAGCTGTGCCAGGCCCTGGGGCCGGGCCGCGCTGGGGCTGTGGTGGGGGCTGAAGGTGCGTTTACATAACGCCGGGCGTGTGGGAGCTGGAGGAAGAGGTTGCGTGCGTAGGAGAGATAAGGCTCCCGCTTTCCCTCCTTCCTTCTTGGTGGTACCAGGCTTGACATCACCGAGAAGAGAGGAAGATACAGACGGTACGTTCTGAAAATTCCGAATCTCCAAGGCCACAGGGGCACAGAAGGGGGCGGGGGGGGGGGGGGGGCAAAGGCGGGTTTGGGCAGTAGGGTTGCTGAAGCTTGGCTTCATCACTGGGGCCAGAGCTGTGCCCAGTTCCCCCTCCATGCAGACGATCAAAAGGCATTTAGACAGTAGCTACTCTTGTGCAAGAAGGCGATTTCCCAATTCTCTTTGATTGGGGCTGGGGGTTGTAGGCAGAGAAGGCAAGAGAAGCGAAAATGGTTGCACAGCTTGAAGGCTGAGCCTTGGGCGTTGAAGGAAACTGGGCTGGAGGGGCTGGATGGTGAGGAGAGGGGAGAGCTGCTGGCTGCCTCATTTAGCAGCTATGGATGGGCATCCATATTGCCAAGTCTGGGTGAGGGCAGGAGGCTGTGCTCTGGCACACTGAGGTTCCGAGGATCCCTCCAAACATGGTTAGTGCTGAAAGGAAAAGTGTGGGTTCAGTGGGGTACCCAGATCCAGTGGGAACCCCCACCTTCCGAATGCCTCCAAATCAGTGGTGTGATTGTCTCCAGTTGGAGAGGGGTGGGAGCTGACCAAGGCTCTCCAGTCTTTCTGACGAGCCTCTGGGGGATACAAAGCTGGAAGATGAAGGCCTAGAGTATTGAGGAAATATGGCGTTATCAATCTCTTAATAAAGCTCAGTCTGGCCTGACGCCCTACCCAATACTGCACTGGTGATTTCACAATGTTTAGAGTTCTCTGGATCTTCACACGAATGGAGCATAAACATCTGGAATTTTCAGTTTTTACTTTAGTTTGTGGGTGTGGGGTGGACTAGGAAAGGGAGGGCTGCAGTTGACCCCTTTAGCTCTCAGTCTCAGCAGAAGGGTGGGAAAGATGTAGACCTGTCCAGTGTGAAATGGAGTTTCCTCCCTTTGCCAGCCCTTGGGAGCAACCTCCCTTGCCAGCAGGCTTCAGGCAAATCCATTAATGTGAGCAGTGCACACACTGACCAACTGAGATGCATTTGCCCAGTACCTGGTAGGGAGGGGGCATTTTGATGGCAGATTTCTGAAATCTCCTTGATGGACAAATGTTTGTCAGTTAAAGTGAGGAAGACTTTTCATAGACATCTCTTAGTTATTTTCCTTTTTTAGATTCTGAACCCAGGAGTCCTTCCCCTTTTTGTAAAGTGGAAATCCTTCTCGTTCCCCTGACCTTTTCCAGATTGCCATCATTTTGAAATGGCAACACTTCCTAAAGTTTTGGTTGGGCTTGGTGGGAGGAGACAGAACATAGACAAGAACGATTCCTAGCTAAAGCAGGACAGAAACTGGGGGACGGGGATCATTTGGAGCTCACAGATGTCCTTTTTGTTTTAATGCTTCCAGAATAGATGGCGAGATGGGGCTCTTTGGAATTTCACCCTCTGTCCAGTTCATATTCTTTACCTACCCATCCCCATCCCCCACTCGGGTAGCCTCTGCCCAGAGGTTTGGCTGACTTGAATAACAAATGAAGGGAGGCATTCAAAGCAAAATTTAAAAGTGAGTGATTTAAAAATAAAGGGAGGAAAAGACATCCATTAACGCCTCAAGAAGTGGCCCCTGAGGTGTTTTACTCTGCTTAATACTTTGGGAGAACACGTAGGGACTTTCTTCCAATTCTGATGCTAAGTCCCTTGGTGCGACCTCTACTCCCCAGTGTAGGGCCCCCTGAGGCATTTTTCTTTCCTCAGGACATCCTTTTGGGTAGGACTCCTTATTTGGAACAAGGAAACTTGAGAAGGAGCCCCCTTTCTTTTATTAGAGAAGTTGTGCTCTTAGAGAGTTAAGGCATTTAATGTGGTTCTGAATCCAGGGTGCCTGTCATCTCACCGCTAACGATTTGGAAGTTCCTTTGTGAGGAACACTGAGAGGATTCTTGCACAAACCTCTGAATTTAGGGATATAGTTGAAAATGTTGGAGATGGGATATAGACAAAGTGTTCTTAAGTGGGGGGGGGGGGGGTGGAGGGAGGGCAAGAGTGAAAAGCTTCCATCTCCTGGCCAACCTGGATCTCCCTGATAGAAGGGAAAGCAGTGCCCTACTGGGCAATTTTGCTCTTTCAAAAGAGCCAGAGGAAGAGGTGATGAAAAGCAACATACAGAAGTGTATTAGTCCTTCCAGACTAAGCTAGCAGCCAGGTGGGAGCAGATGACTGGCTAGAAAACCTGCTACCTTGGGCCTTGGTCTCTCCATCTGCAGAGTGGGGGGAGAAGAAACTTCCCCAGGGGGCTGGGCTGTGCTGCTTATCACTACTGGGCACCTAGGATGAGGAGCTGGTTGTAAGGGAGCCACATCCTACACAGGAGGTGTGGGGTGTTGCATGATGTAAGAGGTGGGGTATTCTTGGCTCTCAAGGGTCTGGGGCCACCCTGTAGATCCGGACAGCTGACAAGGCTGGGGATGTATCCGGGACATGTGGCTGTGTTTAAGAGGCTCCACCATTCAGCTGTGATCATGATTGTTCTTTCCAAGGACAGTCCGTGGAGGAAGCAAGGGCACTGGGGGAGGAGCACAGATGTGCTGGATCTAGTGGAGGAGGGAAGGGGCCCTTCTGGGGCAGGTGGCCATTTGCAGAAGAGTGGTTTCCCTTGTCCGGTAGTCTTTCTTTTTCTGGATGGGAGAAGGGGATAGTCATCTCCTGCCCCATCCCAGGAGTAAGCTAAAGCCTAGTTTTAGAGTCTATTATTAGAAATCGATGGTGGAGGATGGCAAGACAAATGATCTTGGTGCCCGTGAGAAGGGGGCCTTCCCTTGGGGTCTAGGTTTCTGGTCCCCTCCAAACTTCGACGTGGGCCAGGAGTTCCCAAACTGTGCCGATAGCTAACAGGCTGCTTCTAGCCCCATTCTTTCCTCACTCTTGCCTTCTATTACCTCTTTAAAGGAATATGAGCAGACAAGGATTATGGGGTTAATATTAATATACAGTGAAACCAACATTTGAAGCCACCTAGGACAGCCCAGAGCCTAGTATAGCAGGACACTTTCCAGCTCATCCCTGTGCTGGCCTTTGGTGCTAGCTGACTCGTTGTGGACAAGAAAAAGAAGAGGGTTGGGAACTGCTAGCTGGTGCTGAGACAAAGGGATGAAAAGCAGCTGTTTTCTCTTGTGATCTCTAACGGTTTATGGCTAGAGGTGAGCTCCTTAGTGCTGGTGCCCAGTGCCCGAGAGGGATGGGAGAGCAGCAAGGTTCTTGGACAAATCCAACTGCGGAAGTGCTTTGTTTTCCCACAGGGGCAGTTCTCAGAGATGCAGAGACTGTCTTCCTCAGTGGGGTACAGGGAAGGCAGGTCCCTGGCTTTCCTTATACCACACACACCACCACCACCCCCCAAAAACACCTTTTAAAGTCTTTTTGAAGCAGTAAGTCATTATTTGATTGGAGTTTAATTAACTAAACTGGGATGTTGTCACAAAGAACTAAGTGGTAGTGGTGGGCGGGCTCCCTGCAGCCTAGAGACCTTTTCTTCTGAACTGATAAAGGGTTAAATAGCCTTCGCTGGGAGAACCTACCGAGACTGAATGGTGCAGAAATTGCCCATTCATTCAGAGCCTCTTGCCAGTCTGTCATTTGCTGACCTATAGTTTTCAAAGCACAACTGTCAGGTTTTCCAAGTATTTCCCAACTCCTCTTCCCAGGGTAAGTCAAGGGGAAGGGTGGATGGGTGGCGTGGGCATTTAAAACGCCACTTAATTCTTTTCAGCCAGCCTGCTTTGCAAGGTCTGCATCCTGACGCTCAGCCCCTCCCACAGGTACAAACGGCACAGACCACCAAGTGGCAAAGACAGGACCTTGTGCTCTGGGCTTTTCCATATCCTGCTGATTCAGTATTCTAGGACTCTCTTCTGGCTTCCTCTTATTTCTTCCCTTCCGCACAGACCTGGACCAATAAGCCCCATCCGAGAAAGTGCCCTAGAGACCCTTAATTTAAGTTCAACTGTGTATGAGGAAGGAGAGGGGATTCCCTCCCATTCCAGGGCTTCCTTTTAGGGACTTTGTGGTGAGACCCATCTGACTCTACGAAAAATAAAAATGAACACACTTAGTAAAGTAGCGGTGTATGAGACGGCAAAGAAAACTGAAGTGGAAACGAAGGTAACTTGAGCCCTGAGCCTTCCTGTAATGACAGATTTCAAACCCCCAGCCTCCACTCTGAACAGTGACAATTCCCTGAACTAGGGGCTCATCTGATGTAACCCCTGTCTGGCTTCATTTCCCTGCTGGCTTGGTTAAGAGCCCGCGGATGGCCTGATGAGGCTCCCGAAGGGCTAGTGGCCAGACTGGGCAGGGGGAAGGGGGAGACGGACTAGTAGAATTCACAGCTGTGAAAGTGACTGGTGCTTTCCTGTCTTCACATGAATACCTAGCCCTGACTGTTGGTCAGGGCTGTGGGGCTGACATTGCAGGCTCTGGAGCCTCTCCCTGTGTGGGTTCGAATCTTGCCCTCATCACCTACCAGCGTTATTCTTCATTTCTTCCTTGCGAAATGGGTGTTATCCTCCAAGGTGATGGTGTGAGGATTAAATGAGAAAATCACTGAGGGCTTAGCGCAGAGAGCCTGACATGAAGGTATGTTCATAAATATCCGCTCTTTCCACAATTATTATTATTTATTATGAGAAGTTGTGAGTGGAGGTAAAAGTTTCCTCATGCTAATCCATAATAATGCCACCTAAAACTTGATAGAGGTGCTTCTCTGCCTAAGTGGAGTGCTGGCTTTGTTTCTCTGTCCACAGTCTTCCAAATTGGCCATCAGTCTTCCAAAGAGCCTAAATGAGGCAAAGCCTCCTCTCTCCTATTTATATTATAAATCTCTTCCTTCCTTGCAGGGGAAGCAGAGAGTACATATTAAACTGCACTTAAGTTCCGTCAGCATTGCTTAGACTGGAGGATGGGTGTGTCCCAGTGAGTAGAGCTTGATCTTCTAAACCAACTGAGGGTTGGGTTTTTTGGTTGGTTTTTTTTTGAGACTTCATTTAGCTATGCTGAGGGGTTATCAAACAGGCTGCCCGGGAAGTAGTTTTTCTTTGTCAGCCAAATGAATTCAACCCTCCTGTGGAAGTCCCTGCTAATGGGGAGGTGAGGAGGCAGTGAGGCCTGAGGAGGTTTTTGAGCAGTACAACTCTGAGCCAGCCACTGTTTTTTTGCTGAGCTGGTGTCCGGAAGGAATCGGACATCAGAGTTGTGATAGGGAAGATGCATTTTGGAGTATGCCTGCTGGAGCCATCTTGGATGCAGCATGTCCCAAGAGAGCTGAGTCATCGTGGACTGAGCTCCCAACCCCATGTCTGGCCCCAACTACAGGCCCAGATGTTGACAGCTACCTCTGGAGGGTGATGGGAGCCCGCGAATGCCAATATCCCCATTGCCTGCAGGTGTTGGGCCCACCCTGGCATCCTGGTGGGACTTTTCCATTAATCTGCCTTCTGATTCCAGGGCCTATCAAAATCCCTGAGCATTGCCCATGCCTTTTGCTTTATCCACAGAAAAATGTGGCTGTTTTTAAGAGCCCCAGGAATAGAACTGGAGAAAGAGGAGTGGATAATCTTCTTTTCCCTTACTTTTTCCAACAGCATGGCAAGTCCCAGCCCCCAGACCTAAGAGACAAAAAGCCCAACTACATGGGACAACACAGCCTTCAAACTGCCACTGACAGTTTTGTTGGCAGGACCCTGGGTATTCATGATCTGAGCTTCTGGAACAAGGGAAATTGTGCTTTGTCATAAGGGGTTCTGGCTGCAGCACCTCTTGGCTGGCACCAGAGATCCTTCTCCTGTGCCTCCGTCAACATTTTCCATTCTTATGCTCAGTCACACCTTTTCCTCCAGGCAAAGTCCCTATGGTGTGGACCCAGGGTCTCCTAACCCTCTTCTGTCAACCCCAAACCCATTTCTAGAAGCAAGGCTATGGAACCCCTGCAAAGAATAAGTGGACTCTGCTGGGTGGTTGGCCTGATCCTTGGAAAAACTGTGCCAGAGATGCTTATTTGACATCCCCACCCCCGATCCAGGCTTGACCACAGGGCTCCCCACAGGAGGCTGCCTTGGGAAATGACCATTCTTGGTGGCAGACCCGCCAGACACTTAAGGCTAACTCTGCCACAGGAAAGTCTCCCATTTGAAGAAGATGCTCACTCCCCCTACATCTGAAGGGAATGTGGAGATAGGAGGCAGGTGTTGCCATTAGGCAGACTTTCTCCAACATGAGAAAAACACAGAAATCCCAGCATCTTTTAAGTAGGTAGGGCCACGGGAGCAAAGCCAATAGTACATGGCCCTGTGCAAATGGGAAATATCCGTTGACTGAACACTGAACCTTATAGAAAAGACTTCATGCTTTTCTGCATTTGCAGTGTAGAGGACATACAGATGAGAACGCTGTGGATAAGTTCCCTTTTATCTACTTCGTGAACTTTGCATCTAGAGCTAGCTCTTTCTTTTAGACAGGTTAGAAAGCATCTATGAAAGCCCTCTGCCAACAATTTAACCATTTCTGATACTGTTTGAACTGTTTCCAAGTAGGGAACCATAATATTGAGTTGCCCTGAATGCCTTTTCCCCTTCACTGTAGACATGGGTAAATGTGGATGAGTCACCTGAGGCAAGGTGTGACTGGACTATTGGGATGGGCCCACCGTGTACCCAGTTTGGAAGGGGGGGTGGGGGTGGGGGGTAAGTGGCAGTGGAAACCTATCCACCACCTGCCTTCTCAGGCATCCCCTTTGAGGCCAGATGAACTTAACAGCAGAAGTGCAGGGTCGGCTCTCCTAAACAACATTATTAGCATCGCGAACAAGCATTTACTAAACCATACCCTGTAACACGTTAATCCAAAGGTCTGTTCCTTTTTTAAAGACCATTATCTTTCCCTTCTACCCAACACCGTGTCCTGTCTCACACCCCCACCCCCTGGTGGACTCTTCCCAGAGTCTAATTCTCTTGGATTCCAAACCAGGTCCCCTTGGGCAGAGGTCTTGGCCTTCTGCTGCTATTTCTTTAAATTGATCTCCAGCCGAATTCCGAATGTAAAGGTCAGCAGGCGAGGAAATGGCACTTCTAATAGAAAACAATGTGCACTTTCTAAATTTGAACCAAGCCGTTTCCGCTCTTTGATTTAAGTGACTTCCTGGGGTTCCGTGTCAGGCACTGCAGTTGAATCTCTGGCCAGATTCCAACTTAAAATTGCACTCTCTCGGTGAAATTAGAAACTGATCCAGAGTTGGCTTAGCTATTCTAGTAAATAGCATTTAGGCTGAATGTTCGGCTCAGCACTTGGAAATGGGTGATGTGAGTGCCCCTCGAGAGGATTTCCCATCCAAGTTGTCAGAAGTGCACCTAGCCGGGGGTTATTAGCCACTGGAGGTTGCTGCTCTTCGAAGTGCTGGTAATAAGTTAATATCTTGGATGTGTAGGCATCATATGCAGCCTTTCCTTCTGTGACTATCTGGAATAAAGGGTTTTGTTTACCCAGCTGATACACGATGGGAGCACACAGGGGCTATCTGTCTTGGTCATTACATCCTCAGCACGATGCTTGGCACAAAGTCCTTTTGGTGTTCAGGAAATCTACACTGTTGCTCTCTGGGGTAGTGACAGATTACTGCCAGGCAAGATGCTAGGCACTGGATATGCATTTTCTCATTTACTTCTCACAAGAACCCATTTCACAGATGACAAAAGTAAGGATACAGAGGTTACAGAACCTTACTTCTAGCATCGCTGCTAGGCAGGGGTGAGAATTCAAACTTGAATCTGATTCCAGAGCCTGTGTGTATAACCACTGGACTCGCTAAAAAATGGAGCGTATTTCACAGTTCCAGGAATGAGATCGGATGGGCTAGGTTTGAACTCCTGCCGAGTTCTGTTCATAGTTTTGCGTGCCTTTGGACAAGTTACTTTGAACATTAGTTTTCTGTAACTAGAAAAGGCATAATAATAGTAGTCACATTTTAGGGTGAAGAGTCCAGGACTGTGAAGAGTCAATGACATAATATATATGGTGCTTAGGAGACTGCCTGGCTCACATTAAGTGCTGAATAAGTGTTATTTTTACCACTTACTATTAATTGTTATTATTAATCATCTAAGCCTGGATGCTGGAGAGTCCTGAGGGAATCGGGTTCCCATTTCATTTGGACTCCCAAGGACCTGATGGGGGGTGTGGGTGTTAACAGGCCAAGTACTGATGCCTGGAATCCGCTCTCTCTTCCTTTTCCCCACCTCCCACCTAGGGCCCCTAGAAGCCTGTTCCTCAGCACAGTCCAGGACCTCTCCAGCCCCATGGAGCCCCCGATCCCACAGAGCGTCCCCTTGACTCCCAGCTCAGTCATGGTCCAGCCCCTACTTGACAGCCGCATGCCCCACGGCCGCCTCCAACACCCACTCACCATCCTCCCCATCGACCAGATGAAGACCAGCCACGTGGAGAATGACTACATAGACAACCCCGGCCTGGTGCCCCCCATTGGCCCGAAGCGGACCCGGGGTGGGGCCCCAGAGCTGGCCCCGACGCCGGCCCGCTGTGACCAGGACGTCACCCACCACTGGATCTCCTTCAGCGGGCGCCCCAGCTCTGTGAGCAGCAGCAGCAGCACGTCCTCTGACCAGCGTCTCTTAGACCACATGGCACCACCGCCCGTGGCCGACCAGGCCTCCCCCAGGGCTGTGCGCATCCAGCCCAAGGCCATCCACTGCAAGCCACTGGACCTCAAGGGCCCAGCAGTCCCACCGGAGCTGGACAAGCACTTCTTGCTGTGCGAGGCCTGTGGGAAGTGTAAGTGCAAGGAGTGTGCATCACCCCGGACACTGCCTTCCTGCTGGGTCTGCAACCAGGAGTGCCTGTGCTCAGCCCAGACCCTGGTCAACTACGGCACCTGCATGTGCCTGGTGCAAGGCATCTTCTACCACTGTACCAACGAGGACGACGAGGGCTCCTGCGCTGACCACCCCTGCTCCTGCTCCCGCTCAAACTGCTGCGCCCGCTGGTCCTTCATGGGCGCCCTCTCCCTGGTGCTGCCGTGCCTACTCTGCTACCTGCCCGCCACCGGCTGCGTGAAGCTGGCCCAGCGCGGCTACGACCGCCTGCGCCGCCCTGGTTGTCGCTGCAAGCACACGAACAGCGTCATCTGCAAGGCAGCCGCCGGCGACGCCAAGGCCAGCAGACCGGACAAGTCTTTCTGACACTTTGGGTCGAAGCCCCCGTGCTGCTACCCCTGGAACTCGGTTCCCTTCTGACACCTGAGAAGACCACAGCGAGGCCAGAGGTTTTAGTGTCCTGAGGCTGACCTTGCTGGTCTGCCCCACTCCCCATCCTCAGCTTCTGAAGAAATGAAGACCACCACCACCCCCCCTCTCTTCCCCAAAAGGATGAAGAAGCACTTTGGGTGTTTTTCAGGGTCCCGGAACTTTGTGGCAGACAGTGGCAGGGGCGTGGTGTGGCTGCGGGGCAGGGGAGCGGGGGGAGGGGGGGTGTTCTTTTTCAGAAGACGGAACACAGATGTGGACACATATCCGGAAGTTGCGGCTGCTTGAATGCCTTCCCAGTTCCTCCTCCTTCCCCCTCTCCCCCTACTCTTCCATTCTCTTTGGCTGCCTGGGAGGAATCATTTACTGAGTGACCAGGGGACCTTTGAAGAAGACCCCTGGAGCCCTGACTTTCATACTTCTCCTCCCCCACCCTCCACCCCAGTTTGTCCCAACGCCTTGGGGAAGGCGGAGAAGACCCTGGTGATCCCTGTTGTATATACTTGGGAGCCCCTGAGAGCCAGGGAGTCCAGGCCTCATTCCTCGCTCTGCCTCCCTGGAGCCACAGATGGACTTAGGAGCCACTGCACAGTGCATTCCTCCCCTCCAGCTTCATCACTAACTCTTGGGGGTGTTCAGCTCGTAACACCGTCCTTCGGTTCTTACCGAGTCACAGACTCACCTGCCACTATGCGTCCCGTGTTCTCTCTACCTAGATCCTTTCCAGAAATTTCACGGGTAGAGAAGGCCGGGGCGGCACATGCGAGACCAAATATCATTTTGCCAATGAGTCTGAGACTGTGGTCTCTGGATCCAGTCGTTATGTTTTTATAGAACAATTAAACCAGATGCTATAACGGTGTTTTAAAGAGAAATAATAATAAAACACTTGGCTTCCTTTTGGGCCACCCCCAGGAAGGGCTGATTTCAAAATCTGGGGGCGAGCAACCTCAAGGAACACAATCCCCCTTCCCACCAAGAAGAGGATTTTCACAGCAAAGAAGAGAGACAGCACCTCCCATTGGCAGAGCAACAGTAGGGCCGAGCTGGGTGTGGGTTCCTTCTCTTCTGATTCTGCTGCTTGCTGTCATAGCCTTTTGTGTACAGTGATGTGTCTGTATCTTTAATGTAAATAGACAAATGACAAAAAAAGAGTCTATTTTAGTGCTAGGAAGCCCTGGCGGGGGAATAAGAAAGCAAGGGGGGGTGGGGATTCTCCAGGGGCTTCTTGGGGGATTGAGCCCTGCTTCTGTGCATGGCCACAACACCCCCTCCCAACAGCCCCCAAAGACGTAGCAACTCTCTCTCTCTCAAGGTGCTAAAGGACTCAGCGCAGCACGTCCAGCGGGTAGGTACTTGTTGCATGCAAAAGCTATATTGTGTCTGGTCCTTCCTCCCCAGTTGTTGTGTGGGGGGTCTTTGCTTCGTGTGGTATTTTGTGTGTCCTCCCACCCCCATGAGAGGAAGTGGCCTGGGTGGGAAAAGCTACCCCAGGTGAAACTGGAAGCGTGTTAGGCAGAGCGTGCACAGCGTTTCCAGTTTGTTCTGTAGGAACAGAACCACCTCCAGGATGGAGGCAAGGAGGCAGGTAGCTGTGATTGGCATGCACCCACTGCTTCTCTAGGACTTTTTTTTTTTTTCCTTCTTGAAGACTAGTAGTAACATCTTATGATTTAGAATAAGTTCCTCGTAACTGTAGGTATTTATTGATTGGAGGAAAGGAGGGGAGGGTCTTATCATTTTAGGCTTTATTTATATAACGTTTGCTAGCTTGTAAAATAGGAAATATCGCATCTGCGTTTTCTAAGGCTGATTCGTGTAGCTACCCTTGCCACAGTCGTGATGGATGTATGGATGTTCTTGCACAAATAGGAGGGAATGGTAGGAAAAACACATTCAACCAACCACTTCTACTAACTGAATGTATCAGATGTGTACCGAAGGGACTGGAGATGTTTTCCTCAGAATAGGTGTGCAGAGGTTACCCCCACAATGGAAGGGCACGCGTCCACTCTTGTTGGCGAGGCCTCAGAACTTTTCCCAGGGTCCCTCTCTCAAAATGTCTCCATGGGGAACTTGACCCAATGGCAAGTTGCACTTTGGTGATCTTGGTGTTCTACACACCCATTCTGTGGAGAATTAATTTACATAAGCTGTGTATACACACACACACAAACTACACACCTACCCCACGACCCTCTATCTACACAGACCCTGTTTCCTGGCAAACAGCCTCCTGACCCCTGACGAATCCTGACTTTTTGTGTACATAGTTATAAACACGGATTTTTCTGGTTTTGGGTTTCTTTTTACTTTTTTGCTTCCCCATTTTGGCTTGTTCTTTTGGTTTGCATTTCACCTGCTAGATGGATGTGTGCCAAGCTCCCGGGGTCCCCTGTGCTCCATGATAAAGGGAAGCCATGTAGCAACTTTGGTTCTCCCAGCTCTGTTGCAGGGCAAGTCTTTGGCATGTTTTTCTCAGCTTCTTGGCATAAGAAAATGAAACTGGCTTTCCTGGGGGCCAGTCAAGGTCCACTGAGGAACACGTTTTGGTGGGTGCTGCTTCTGGCTGATTGTTTCTGTCACCAACGGCTGGCTTGGCTGGATTGTGCCTCGTCTTGACGTTTTTGGAAAAGAGCCAGTTGGTTCCTGCTTCTGTTCAGCCTGGGTGGGTGGTGGTTCTGCCTCCAACTGGGGGTAGGGTCCACAAGCATGGGTCTAAGACGTGTCCTAGTGGACCTTGGCTGCTCCTGCCCTGAGGGTGGGTTTGTGAAGGTCCAACACTCCAAGAAACCCTGGGGAACTGGCTCTGCAATAGCAAAACCCTTCCAGGTGGATGGCGGGGTGCAACCAAGGCTTCTCACAGTTCTTGGTTGGAAGGAGGTAAAGACCAATCCCTGCTGTTGGCACGGGCCCCTTCAACAACAGAAACGGAAGACCTTCATGTGACATGTCAACTAGTCCTTTCAGTGTTGTGGAGTCTGTGTGGGTCCCCAACGTACATTGAGTGTGGCCCAGTTAGATAATGACTTGCCCAAGGTTGCACGACATGGAAAGTATTGGTTGGAACTAAACACCCAGATCCCATCGCCTCAAAGCTCCATATTCTCCACCCGTTGCCCCAGGAGATGTCTGATAGAGTGTGGGCCGCACAAATTTGCACTGTACAATTCACTAGGGCATCTCACAAGCTTGAACGGCCTTTTGGCTCATACCTTCGGTGAGCATTCTCCTGCCCTCCGCTTACTGTGACAGTTGATGACAAATCTTGCGCTGCCATTTTTCGCTGTGGGTAACTCCCGTGTGGTGTCTACCTTGCTTTCTCTTCTCTACCCCACAGTTTGGTTTCGTGTTACAAACAAAAGCTGTTCGAGGTTCCCACCCCACCACATTCTTACTTCATTTTCCCTCTTCACTGTAGCCCCTTCTCACCCCACAACAAAAGTTACCACAGAAGGTTTCCTTTGTATAGAATATTTATTTTGAAGCTCTATTTTAATAGTATTTATTTTAGAAAGTCTACTATTGTAAGAGTTCTTCTGTTTGTGAAGAAAAACAAGTTAAAAACTGAATGTACTGATCTAGAAAATATATATAAATATATATTGTTAAATATACACAGGACTGCCGTTTCTCATGTGTTTGTGTGTTCATACCCCCGACCTCCTCACCCAGCAAGACCCCGAGCTTGTCAAAAACAAGTGGAAGTGCGTACCCCAGCTCTGGCAAGACAAAGGGTTAGAGGGAGGGGGCTCCTTGTGCCAGAATGTCCCTTGTTCACTTCCTTGTGAAGCTGACTTCTGGCAGGTGCTGCTAAATCCTCCCCTACGCAGGCGTGTATTTGTAACCCATGGATGACAAAACTCAGAGAGGCAGTGGAAGTGGGAAAGGGTCCTCTGACCTGCCCAATTCACAAAAGTTCTGTAACTTTCCTTTTGGAAAGCACTTGGTGGTTTTCTTATTACCACCAGAGTGTTGGATATTATATAAAAGTAGTTCCTTTGGCTTCTGAAGGCTTCCATCCATTGAATGCTTTGGCTTTGCCCTTCTGATGTACCTGCCACCTGTTTCCTCTGCCCCACCCCCTCAAAACGTGGTAGAGACCAGGTCACTTCTCAGTTTATGGACCTGGGGGAACTTTTTTATTGTGAACATGTGAATACATGCCTATTTAATGAAAGACAAGGAATTGAATGATTATTGGTTTTTTTCCTGTTGCCACGAAGCACACAAAGACAAGAGGGATGGACAGAGAGGATGAGAAGCTCTGGGTCCAGATCTTGTTTTCTCTGAGGTCATCAGTTAAGGCATCTTCCAATTCTTTGTTCAAGCCTCAGGTTCCTCTATAAGATATCCAAACCCATTCCAAGGACCCCCTAGTTAGTGCCTAAGAGAGCACAAAGGATGTTTGTAGTCACTGCGGTCCTGTCTGCTCTAGAACTTTAATAAAAGGTAGGCACCAGTCTCCCTGATGAGACCATGTAGCCTCCCCGTTCCCAGATGATGGACGAAGAATAATTTGTGCTCCAAAATCTTCCTGTGCTGGCCAGATAAGTGTCCTCCTGCAGATGCTTTTCTCTTTAATCACCTCAATCCCGAATGCTGTATACCAGGCTTTGGTTCAGTCTTGGATTTCCTGACGCTTGGCCTGCCCCTGGTTTTATGTTGTTTTCTAATGTTTGGGGATTAAAAATAAAAATCTACACAGGGTGTTGGGTGCTTAGCATCTCCCCAATCCAAATATTGTTTGAATGAACAAGCACTTGTATTTTAAAAACTCCTGTCCAGAGAAAAAATTCCACATTTGCCTCCCTTGTCTTTCCCTTCCTGACTGCTTATGAAATGGCTTTGGGTAATAATGGTTAGCATTTGCTGAATGGTTTCTTTTTGCCAGGAATTGAACAATACATGGCAGACACCATTGTTAGTTCCCTCTTAGAGGTGCAGAAACTGAGGTTCGACATGTGGTCACATGCCCGACACCTGTTTGGGGGTGGATGAGGAAAACGGGGAGTTGAGGGTTTAGCACAATTTGGGTCAGAAGCAGACAATAGACTAGATAGACCCTGGTGACTGAATTTTAAAATAAGGGGGAAGAAGCAGAATTTCTACCCTCCACGCCGATAACCACATACTCCTAAGAGGGCACCACAAGCCTGGTGCCCATTCCACCAAGAGAGGGGGAGGGTGGGTATCCCTGCTCTAGGGGCAAAAAAACCCAAAACACCCCCACCCCCACCTCGGGCAACTCTGTAGTCTGGCCAGGCAGCCCCAAGCTGCACTCGCCGCTCCCCAGCTGGCCCTTCCAGCCTGCTGAACCTGCACCTTGAAATGAGTTCCACTTTCCAAAGTACATTTGTGAGGTAATCAAATGCACCCCGGCAGACAGCTCCACGCTGGAGGTGTGTGCCAGATGAAAGCCGAGAGGACATTTTTAAGAGCCTGAAGTTTATTCATCGGAACTTTAATAAAACAATATGTCCATGGCCTGGGGCAGGTATAATTTTCATAATTTATGGGTCTCTGAGACAGGAAGAGAGCTCAGGGTTTTATTGTGTTTTGTGCGATAAATGGCATTCCAATTGTCTACATGATATTCCTTAAGGACTCTTGTCTGGCAGGAACACAGGCCCTTCTGGAGCCCACCTGGGCCTCGAGGCCTGAGGCAAGGGATAATTATGAATACATCTGTATCTGTTAAGCAGGAGATGATTGACAAACTCCCTCGTTTCCTTCTGCCATTAGAAGACACTTCCTATGCCGACACCTACATTAACATTTAACTGTTGCAAGATTTGGAACCCTCCCTGTTCTCTTCCTCTCCACCTTCTCCCTTGGGTCTGGCTCCTTTCTTTCCTGTACCTGAAGGGACTCAGGTAAACTGACTGACTCCTCTCCCTTGGCTTGGTGAGGGGAGTGGTGTCAGTCTGCACAAAAAACATTCAGCATCTACAAAGCAAGATAACTCTAAATGAGATCAGTACTTGGAACACCTACAGTCTTCTGGTAAGCCTGCACAGGGTGATAAGTCAAGTGGCCTTATGACATCTTTACAAAAGCTACTGCTTCTAAGCAAAGATGCTGCATTATCCTCTGCAATCTTGAAAATAATCAAGTTAGTATGATATAATCGGTCTCATTTTATAGTTGAGAAAACTGAGGTTCAGAGAGGTTAAGTCATTTGCCCAAGGCTACACAGCTGGTAAGTGGTGGGCCTGCCTCCAGAGCCTGTGCACTGCAGGCTGAGGTCTTATTCAAACTTCCAAATCCAACCCAAATACTACCTCCCCTGAGACACTTTCCTATGTTCCCAGAAAGGTCTCCTTCCACTTGTGCTTCTGTACCCATTGGCAGAGTAAGTGATCTTTAATCAAGGTTACACAGACTAATTGAGAAGAGATTTGAGTCCAGGTCTAATCACCGCACCACAACACCCCATATAAAATATTGAGGCCACATCTTCAAACTGATCTTACCACATGACGTTACAAGAACCCTCCTGACACTTCTCCTGGCCAGCCTGCCCGATTTCCTCTGCCATCAAGAGAGGAGGTGCATCCTCAGACTATGGAATTATTTGGGCTGTGGTAGCCAGGGACGAGAACCCAACAGGGGAGAGAGGAGGCTGTAAGCTGCCACATATAATTCACAAGTGTGGCCTGGGTGGATGGGGCGGCGCACCTGCATGGGGAGGGATAAGCACACAGGGTGAAGGGCAGAGACCGCTCCTCTGCATGTCCAGGGGCCAAGGCATGTTCCTCTTTGTGCCAATGCTGGAGTAGATGGATAGGGCACAGACCAGAGAGCCAAAGTGGTCAGGGTGTAGGTGAGAGTGACAAAGGGGGGTGGCCCGTGTTAGAAGCAGTGCACCTCCCAATCCCTCAGGCTACTGTTGGACTGGTTTCCAGGCAATGCTCCAGCCAGCCCTGGACTAAGGCTCTTGGAGGTGCTGGATCTAATCCAGTTAGACAACTAGTGTCCATCCAGGCAGAGCTAGTTCCCAGAGTGGGCACAAGCCTTGGGGCCACCCCCACAGGCCACTCCTCTCAGGGCAATGTGGTAAAAACAGCACTGAGCCTTATGGTCCCTACTGCTCAGGTCCCTGCCCTGTCATCTTCACTAGTGTAACCCCGGGAGAATCCTTGCCCTTGTAGTAACAGCTGAAGGATGAGATAGTGGCTGTGCACAACACTGATAAATGCTGTTCCTACTATCAGAGATCAAAATGGGGCTCACGTGGGACAGCAGGGAAAAGAGGAATTTGGCTCTCTTCTCCTGAGCCTCAGTTTCTCCATGTTAAGCCTGCAGCCTGGACTGTAGAGGCAGGAAGTCACTAACTGCTGGTCCACAGTGTTTCTGAAAACTGTTGGTTATCGCCATTTGAAAAATAAGATGTTCCCAAACCCAGATATAAAGCTTCTCTTGAAAAAATAAAAATAGCTGGTGCCTCTGAGCCCTCATTCCCCATGGTGACAACTGGCCGGAGCCGAAAGGCAAGTGCCCTTTGCAAACTGGGCAGGGTCCCCGCCGGCATGGGTCATGTTTGTCCCATGATGTCTCTTAGTCCAGCGTGCTTCTCTTTTTAGATTACCTGCCCAGCTCTCCACCCCCGATGCTGGCTGCTATTAAGTCTGGCTGGCGCTCTTGGGCACTCTAACTCGAACCATGTTCGGCATCCCAAATCCCATCTAGAGGCTTCCTAAGGCTGCCCACCCTGCAGGCATATCACTCAGTTACAGGTACCAGAGTCCTAATCCCAGAAAAGACATCCAAGGTCATGGAGGTCTGTAGCCCAGAATTTGAGAGGGGGTGGTTAAGGGAGCCCTTTGACATTGTTAGATAAATTTCTGTATGTTTGTGCTTTCCAGTCTCAGAGGGGCATGTGACTAGTCCAAAATGTTAGGAATCCTTAGTCCAATCCACCCACCTCCGTTTTATGGATGGGGATGGAAGATCCTGAGAGTGACTTGTCCTAGGTCACACAATGGGTTAGCTGTGAAGAACAGGAGCCAGGTTTTCTTTCTAGGAAAACAGTTTGTGATTTTTAAGCATTTATCAGCCCATCTATAGTGTCTCCTTCAAAAATTCCCCCAAAAGTGACCTCAACTGTAATGATATTGTCAGTAATCACCCCCTGCAACCTCACCCCAACTCTCTTTCTCCAATCTTTACTTGGTTCTTCCTGCCACTTCTGCGATACACAGCGATTTGATGACCTGTTTACTTGCTCACAGCATGTCTTGTCCCCACTAGTGGATGGGTTCTGTGACAGTGTGAAACTTGGCCTCTCTGGTTCGTGATATCAGTGCCGCCTGGCCTTTGTCACAGCACCCAGAGAAACTGGCCACTCAGGTAAACCAACAAGGTCTCTTGTCAGTGATGGGCAGCAGCACTAGAGTCCACAGGTTCTCTCTGTCCTCCCCAAGGTACACCCACTGCCCCAAACCTCTAGGGGATCAGTATTCAATATACCCCACATCCACTGGAAAGCTTCCAGCAAGGCAACTGGCATATGAGGGGCAGTCAATAAATATTTGTCAAATGTAGTAATCAAATAATGATATACTGAAAGGAGAGTAAAAAACAAGTGAACACGTGGCCTCAGACTTTATTTCTGTCCTAAAGCTAGCCACATGAGAGGACACAGCATTTCCACTATATAATCGTAATGATACAAATAATAAGACCAGCCTCCATCTTATACAGCTGACACTTGAGTGTTTATCACATGCCTAGCACCATGCCAATCAACTGCTTTTTATCCATTTTTTACTTTAATCCTCATTCTGTATTAGTACTTGTATCTCCCCCCATTTTACAGATGAACACACTGAGGCTCTAGATGTCATGTGCCATGATGTCATGTGCCCAAGGTCACACAGGCCTGACTCCTGAGCCCCAGCTTTCCTACTCACGTGCCCACCCAGGGGACACTGGGAAGAGGCATCAGCAGGGTGTCTGGGCCACCAACTGGGGACAGTTGACGTGACGGAGGAGGCCTGAGCCCTAGCTGCATAGGAGGAAGCCCTGCCTGCAGGCTGTAGAATCACTCATGGACTGTGAAGGCACCTGGGGCCAGCAGTTTGCAAAAGTGAATCTGGCAAACTCCCAGCTCCGAGCTCCCTTCACCACTTGCCTGTGACAGAATATCCCCAAAGAGAAAAAGAGGAAGCCAGGTTAGGAACTAATGCCATTTGGTTCTTCTGGCCCTTCTAGAACAAATATAGTTACCAGAAGTGTTTGTTAATGGTCAGTTCTTAGACTGAACATTCACTGCTTAGACCAGGCAATTATAAGAACAATTATTACTGATCAGCTTCGGGAAAAAGAATCAAGGTGGTACCTAATTTTTGAAAAATATTTTAAAGAGTCAAATAGGTTTTTTTTAAAAATAACATGACTTGCAAAATGGAAAGCAACAGAAAAAAATAAAACTCCCCATCATATTCCCAGTTTCAGTTTGACATTCTGGAGTAGACCATTCATTTATTCAACAAATAATGTGCAGACACTGTACTTCCATCTTCAAACCGTATACGGAATCACTCTCAGAACACCATTCCACACCACACACATGGACTTCCTTCCCTATCTCTACAGTTCCACCTTCTCCTTTTTAACAGGTGGTGTTGCATGGCATTTCATTTTATAGCCTTACCACTCTTGTTTCCACCTCTTCTTGCGAGAGCTCTGCTCTACACACCCAGCCACAAACCTCACCTGGACCACAAGAGACACACCCTCTGCTTGCCCTCCCAAGAAAGCTAGGGGTCAAAAACAGGAGCCCTGTCAGCCTGTTGAGAATGTGTGTGTGTGTGTGTGTGTGTGTGTGTGTGTGTGTGTATGGAGGGGGAGGTTGCAAGGGGTGGGGCCGCACACAGGGCAGCCTGTTGGAGCTGGTAATGTGTGGGAAAGGAAATTCTGCCCTCCCCAGAAGATTTGCCAGGTGGTACACTGCTGTGTTGGGACAAGCTCCTAGATCGTATGACATTCTCCTTAAGGATACCCACGACTCAGGGCGCCTGGGTGGCTCAGTCAGTTGAGCGTCCGGCTTCGGCTCAGGTCATGATCTCGTGGTCTGTGAGTTCGAGCCCCGTGTTGGGCTCTGTGCTGACAGCCTGGAGCCTGCTTCTGATTCTGTGTCTCCCTCTCTCTCTGCCCCTCCCCCACTCATGCTCTGTCTCTGTCTCAGAAATAAACATTAAAAAAATTTTTTTTAAAAAGGTGACCACAACAATAAACAGGAGGGCACAAGAAAGGCTACTTACTGTCTTTAAGATGCACGGTTTTCACTGGACCATCAGCTCCAGGTCTGTACTGCTTAGAGCAGTGTATTCCACAGCGACCATCATTTATTTACCCAATCCCTTCTTGTCACTGCCCTTCTTAAAACCCTCCAGTTTCTCCATCCCCTCGATTGTGGACTGGATTTAGTGACTTGCTTCCAAAGAACAGAGCATAGAAAAGTAACAACGGTAACTTCACAGTGGAGAAATCTGGCAGATGCTACCCTGACCAAGTGATCATTAAACATCACAAGTAATAAGTCACACTGATGTCATATACTCCCTGAAATAATATGACAAGAAGGGCACATCACCTCTCGTATGCTTCCCCCAAATTCACAGCCTTAGTGGAATCATGAGAAAACAGCAGACAAACCCAAATTGAGAGACACTCTTTAAAATACCTGACTAGAACTCTCCCAAAGTGTCAAGGCAATGAACCATCAACACGGAGAAATTGTCACATACTAGGGAAGACTGAAGACACATGACAACTAAATACAACTTGGTGGAAAATGACAAAATCGGAATAAAATCTGTATAGTGGTGTAATCTCCCAGTGTTAATTTCCCAGTTCTGATCAATATACTATGGTTATCAAAGATGTTAACATTAGGGGAAGCTAGGTGAACAGCATAGGGAATTAACTGTATTTGAAATAAAATTATTTCAAAATAAAAATGTTTTGGGGGTGCATGGGTGACTCGGTTAAATGTCCGACTTCGGCTCACATCATGAGCTTGCAGTTTGTGAGTTCTAGCCCCATGTCAGACTCTGCTGACAGCTCAGAGCCTGGAGCCTGCTTCAGATTCTGTGTGTCTCTCTCTGGCCCTCCCTGCCCCCCAACAATAAACATTAAAAAAAATAAAAAGGTTTTTTTAAATAAATAATTCTTAAAAATCTTCAGTTTCTTCCCATTGAACTTAGAACAAAAGTCCCAGCTCCTTACCAAAGTCTACAAGACCCTGCCTAACCTGCCCCAAGTTTCTTTCAGATGTAATCCTCTTGCTATGTAATTAAGGGAAAAGTAATTTTATTCATAGATAACCCCTGAGGAGTGTAATCAAATCATGTTGGCCCCAGTTCCCTTGCCAGTGACCGCATCCACAAGGACATGTGGTACTGAGACAACCAATGGGATTCAAGGGGAAATCTGGGGGTATCTGGGAAGTTTCTTCATTCATAAAAGGAGACACAAGGAAGAAAGGAACACACCGTAGTGTCTTTGTGACACTAGAACTGCAATCTTAGTGCCATGAAGGGAGCTGGTCTGAGGTTAAGGGCCAGAGGCTGGATGGGAGAGAGAAAATGGAAGGAACCTATAACCCTTGTGACATTGCTGGGCTGCCTAATTAGCTGATCCTGCAGTCATTATACCTGCAGACTAGGTGCATATGAATGAACACACCTTTCTTACAATTCAAGCCAGTGTGAGCTGGGTAATTTTCATGACTTGTAGTCAAAGGCATCCTAGCCAACAGAGATTCAATATTCCCTACTTCTTTAGAAGACTGGTATTTAGAAATATCTTGGGTTTGGGAGGGGCCTTAAGTCATCCTCACCATAAATCCTCTTAACAACTGGGTAAGTACAAGAAAGTCACCATTTTCAACCCTTTCTGAGATTTTCCTTGGAACTAATGCTACCATGTCATGTCTTTTTTTTTTTTTTTTAAGGTGTTTTTTTCTTACATAATCTCTACTCCCAGTGTGGGGCTCGAACCCACCAACCCTGAGATCAAGAGTCACATGCTCTACCATCTGAGCCAGCCAGGCGCCCCTATCACATCATGTCTTTTAAAAAAAAATTTTTTTCTTAACGTTTATTTATTTTTGAGACAGAGAGAGACAAAGCATGAACGGGGGAGGGGCAGAGAGAGAGGGAGACAGAATCGGAAGCAGGCTCCAGGCTCTGGGCCATCAGCCCAGAGCCCGACGCGGGGCTCGAACTCATGGACCGCAAGATCGTGACCTGAGCCGAAGTCGGACGCTCAACCGACTGAGCCACCCAGGTGCCCCTATCACGTCATGTCTTAAATGAGCCAGTGACTTTAGTAGAGGCCTGTGTCCAGCTCTATACAGTCACCTGCAGCATGCAGAGAGTTTGGCTACTAGACCGCCCATGGGTAGTAGCTAAATCCACCCTCAGGTGAAAAATAATAAACGTAGGAGGAGTGCTATAGTTTTTCATAGTGTACCCTATTAGTTGATTTAACATCCCGCGTTTTCAAGGTGGGGAGAGCCACAACTCCTAAAATCTTCCAAAGGAGATTACATAGAATGTTGTCTCTAAAATCAAAATCATGTTTTCCTTGTAATTCCAGGAAGGAAGGGGGAAGTCAGATCTTAAATAAATCCCGAATTAGAAACAGTCTTCCCACCCCCCCTCTGCTGAAGCTACACAGCCCGACAAGTCTTTCTCTTGTGGACTTTCAGACTGGATCACTGCCAAAAATGTGAGCAAGAATTTGGCCCATTGTTACTTTAAATATCCTGTGTCGCAGGCCATCTAGGAATGTCTAAGTATGGGAATTTTCCTTGTGAGGTCTGGGATGTAGATATAAATAACTCGTTTGTTAGAATCTGTCTCCATCCTGCCTCTCCTGGCTTCAGTGGTGTGAATAAGCCAGCCTTGTCAAGAAAGCTCACCAGCCCACTCGGGACGAGGAGGGCAGAGCAGCAGGTGAATGCTTCCCACCTGCTCTCCAACAATAACTTCTCCCTGCCGGGTCAGGCGAGCCGGGGAGAAGCGACTTCCAAAGCTGCCCCAAACTTGTCTTGAAAACGCTGCCTTGGGAGAGATGGTGGTTTAGGCTGACGCAGCGTCACCTTTTAACCCCGTGTTGAAGTGTGGAGAGCTCGTGCTTCTGGTAGGGTAAAAAGAGGGTTGTATTCCTGTCCTTCTTGCCAGTTCTTTCCATAAAAGGATCTGCTGGAGTCAGACTTCCACATGTAACTGTCACAGATGAACTGGTAGACACAAGTTTGTAGCTGTTTCTCTCCTTCCAGCTCTAATTTTCCCAAGTTTTTCTGGCCTCGGGATTACAACTAAATGAAACAAGCCTGCAGGCAGGACCTGGATGGAGACCAAAGGGGCTCCCCATTTCTCTGAGAGGCAGAGTTGCATGAGGGGTGACTGTAAAGTGTGACCTCACAAGCCCACCCATCCACACACCTTCTTGGCTTTCCCAGCCTCATCTCCACCTGTTCGAACGGTGGACCGGAGATCACCACGTCCTCAGAAGACAGGCAGCATTTGTTTTCTGTTAGGACCATGGCCTTACAGAGAACATGATCATCAGAAAACGTGGGTTCAAATCCCAGCTGGACCATACACTGGTTGTGTGAACAGACCAGTCCAAGGTCTTCCTGAGCCTCCATTTCCCCATTTGAAAAACGGGACCATAATGACCTATCTAACACAGACTCCTGTCAGGGGTCAGTGAGAGTGTGTACATACAGCAGTTACCATGAAAAAAGAACTCAGTAAATGTGAAAAGTCTGAACAAGCAAAGAGAGGATGACAGGGAGACAAGGAAGAAGAAAGAGAGAGGAAGACAGAAATAGAGAAACAAAGGACAGTTAGAAAGAGAGAGAATCACTGAGATCTGGACAAGGGGAGAGACAAATGGAGCCCAGATCCTGAGACAGACATGAGGAGGTGAGGTCTGGGGTGACTGGGAAGTCCTGAGGGCAAAGGAGGGACAAAGCAGCTTTCTCTCCTGGTGGAAGGTCACTGACTCTCCATTATTTTAGTGAGTTACCAGGGCTACAGGGAAAAGAAATAAGGTGACCTGGTGGAGAATGACCCACATAGTGGTCAGGGAAGGCCTCTCTGAGGATGCGTGATGTTTGAGCTGAAACCCCAGCGAGAAATGGGAGGTGTGAGCCATGGGATAAAGGAAGGGTCTTCCCTAACAGGCCCTCCCAGAACCTGGTCCTTACAACACACACACACAAACACACACCCCATAAAACAAAGTCAAAGAAAAATCTGCAAGAACTGCCCAGATAAAACATGGCTGAGATGAATTCTGTTGGCAGTTTTTCAGAATTCAGTCGCCCCCTCCCCTTGCGCAAGAGCAGGAAGTGGCTGTGAGCCCCCAGGGAAGCCCTCTATGGGGGGCAGGGGGCGGCAGACAAATGGTTCAGATAAAGATCTCCCCGCTGTGTGCTATTTTCCTTCCTTGAGAGTACCTCAGTTCAATGAATCACCAGGGTTTCCTCTGGCTGGGGAGGGACTTCACACTTCCCAGCGCAGGCCCCCAACCCACCTCCACCTTTCCTGGGCCAGGGGGACTAGAAGCTACATTCAAAACAACGCTTCTGGGTTAGGGGCCGGAGGTGGGGGGATGGGAGGTTGGGGGAAGCCAGGGAGAGAGTTCAAGGCAGGATGCCTCCCCTTGACCCCAGTACAAGTTGAGGTGAAACAGCTCTCTTCAGGTCAAAGCTGCCAAAACAAAGTTAAAGGTGTAAAAAACAATGTGAGAAGGTCACACAGGGATGGCCTCTCTCTGGAACCCTGGGGTGGAGCTGGGTGGGAGGACAGGAAGTACTTGACCGAGAAGCATTTTTTAACCATTTTAACTAGAGATGCCCCTCAACTACAACAAAAGCATGGGACGGAGTGGCCATTTCATCCATTCAGTAAACACGGGTTTTTCCATGTTTTAAACAAGCCCACGTCGTGACCTTCTCTCCTAAACTGCTCTTCTTACAACTTTCTCCTATCTCAGTAAACACAGAATTTACCCAGCAGCTCAGGCCCCAAATCTTGGGCTCATTGTTGGCTTCTCTCTTTATTTCCCACCCCACACCTGATACAGCAGCAAATCATTATTGGTTTACAGTCAAATACATGGGGGATCTGATCTACTGCCACCACTACCACCTCCATCCAAGCCACCCGCCATCCTTTCTGTCTCCTCTGGATGACCGCACCTGCTCTCTGCTGTCTCTTATGGCCCCTGTGGTTAGCTTACTGAGAGCACGGAGCCCCTGGGGGGAGGGGGGTGGTGGTCTTGGGCAGGTTGTTTCACTCCTTTGTGCTGCCTCTAATCAACAGCAAAAGTAATAATACTTGCCTCTTGAGACTATTGTGAAGATAAGTAAGATATGGGTGCCTGGCCCATAGTGAGTCTCATTATGACAATTTGTCATTTCACTTAGCATGCTGTGCACTGACAAGTTTTTCAAGAGTCATTTCTTCCCACTAGATTGGGTGTCACTGGAAGGCGTGGGCCGTACCTAACTTCTAGCACAAAACCACAAGCCATACCTCTGCTCAAGCCCTCCTTACTGGCTTCTCATTTCATTCCAAACAGTATCTAAGGCCCAGAAGGCTCCCTGTGATCTGTCCCTGCATCTCTTCTGATGCCCCTTCCTTTTACTTACTTCCTTCCTGCCCGTGTGGTCTTCCTTGAAGTTCCTCCATCTGCCCAAGGATGTTATGCCTCAGGGCCTTTGCATTTGTTGGTTCCCTGGTGGAGAAAGCTCTTTGTCCAGATATTTGCATGGCTCAGTCCCTTACTTCATTCAGGATTTTGCTTAATTATCACCTCCTTAGAAAGGCCTTATCTTACCTCCCTGTCTAGAATAGTCCCCCCTTCAACCTCTCACCTCCTCTCATCCTATTTTTCTATTTCACCACTACCTGCTTTTATATCACATATACATTTTTTTGTCTACTTGTTTATTGTCTGTATTGCCGACTAGAATATAAACTCTATGAGAAGGCAAGAGGTTGCCTGTTTAACCACTACATTCCTAATGTCCAGGACAGTGCCTGGCTCATGGTAGGTGCTTAATAAAAATGTGTTGGATGAACAAATGAATGAATGAATAAATCTACTGAACACTTAATGCACCCTGGCACTGTGGAAGGCACTTTACATACTACACACCCTCTTGTTCAGTCCTCACAAATATCATACTAACTGGACTCATATTTTAAAGACAAAGGAAGTTGGGGTGCCTGGGTGGCTCAGTTGGTTAAGTGTTGGACTTTGGCTCAGGTCATGAGCTCATGGTTCATGAGTTCAAGTCCCACATCAGGCTCTCTGCTCCCAGCACAGAGTCGGCTTGGTATCCCCTCTCTTCCTCTCTCTGCCCCTCCTTGCTTGCTCTCCCTCTCTCTCTCAAAAATAAATAAACATTAAAAAAATAAAGACATGGGGCACCTGGGTGGCTTAAGTGGTTAAGCTTCCAACTCTTGGTTTCGGCTCAGGTCATGATCTCACAGTTTGTGAATTCGAGCCCACATTGGGTTCTGTGTTGACAGTGGGAGTCTGCTTGGGATTCTCTCTCTCCCTCTCTCTCTCTCTGCCCTTCCCCTGTTTGCTCTCTCTCTCTCAAAATAAAAAAAAAAAAAAAACACAAAAGAAAGAAAGAAAGAAAGGAAAGAGAAAGGAAAGGAAAGGAAAGGAAAGGAAAGGAAAGGAAAGAGGGAAGGAAGGGAGAAAGACAAAGGAAAGCTGAATCTTCCACAGCTGGGCAAGGGACAGCCCCAGGTAGAGAGGACCCCACATGCCGTTCCCTGTACCCCTGCTCATTCCTGCTTGGCCTACTGGACCTTCAAGGTCAACTCGGACATCTTTTCTTCCATGCAGCTTCTCCTGCCCTCGGCTGGCAAGGCAGCCCTCTGGCATCCTGTAAAGTCTGCCTGGATTCCCATCCCACCTCCAACAGATAGGTGGACTGGGGCAGGTTGCGTCATTCCTCCGTACTTTAGTTCCCACATCTAAAAAGTGGAGAAAACAATAGTACCTGCCTCATGAGACTGCTTTGAAGATTAAATAAGATGAGTGATTGACCTGCAAAGAGTGTCTGGCATATACTAAGTCCTAATATTATGGTTCCTTTGTCACTTCACTTACTACCACGCTGTGTTCCGGCTGGCTGTTTCACGAGCTCTCTCTTCCCACTAGCTGCGTATCATTGGAAAGCACGGACTATATCCAACACCCAGCACAACTCAGGGCACACGGTACGTTACCAGTCGCTGTTTGCCAGGTCAGCAATAGCAACAGTGAAAGCTTACATTTGCATGGCCTTTTAATAAAGGTGCGAGGTCAGGTGCCAAACACTTAAAAATGCATTCACTCATCCAGGTGTCACAATAAACTATGAGGTGCTATATTTTATGCCATTTTACAGAGACGGAAACTGAGGCTTTCAAAACGTAAGCAAAGTGCCACCCAAACAGTAAATGGTGAAGCAGCATTCAAGCTAGAAGGGAGGGAGGGAGGAAGTCAACTTGACCTTTCTATTGGCTCAGCCAACCCAGGGCTCAAGGGGATTAGTGTACATTTGTGTGAAAAAGGGAAGGAGAAAGCTAATAAATGTGCAAATCTTCCCCCCAAGTCCCTAACCTCACTCTGTCTCCAGTCTAAATAACACAATGGCAGCTAATTGTTTCCTGTTGCCCAGATGCTATCTGTTTGGCAATCAGGCACCCGGCTTGGGGTGGGGGTGCAGAGCTGGAGAACTGTCACTGTTAACCTCTGGGTAAGGGTTGAGGGGCAAAGGGGGACTCAAGCCCCACGGGTCCCCATGTATCTCCACTTTCCTCTACAACAAATTCCTACAGAGAAATTTAAGTACCAAAGCCACCTGATGAATAAATCACCAACCCCAGAGGAGCCCAGCCCAGACGGAGGCCCCAATCCTCCCGTTTCAAAATTGAGAGAGAAAAAAATTCCATCTCTGAACACCACGTTGGGGGAAGTTTCCACTTGCCCTGAGTTTCAACCCCCTTCGGGGACTATCGGAAGCACGCAGACCAGTGCTGCCAGCACACAGAGCAGTTTGGGCTTGTCCAAGGCTGGAAACACACTCTGGTGAGTTGGTCTAGTCTTTCAAAAGTGGTCCTGCTAGTCTGGGAAATGGGTGCCAAGAAAAGAATGACAGATGTGCAGTTTGAAAGGCACAGTGGGCTAACCTGGCCAAGGTAGAAAGTGTGGGCTAGTCCGAAGACCATGGGTTTGGGGGCTGGGTCTTGCTTAGGTTCAGATCATAGCTCCACTACCCGCTGACTGAGTAACCTAGATGGGTGGGTTGCTTGTCCTTTCTTTGCCTTAATTTCCTCATCTATAAAATGGAGATCCGAATTCTAACCTACCGGGTTGGTGTTGGGATTAACAGGGATAGTGGCTATAAAATGCCAAGGATAGAGGACATAGTAGGCACACTGTAACACGTTAGTGCCTCTCCCCAGAGGGAGAGGGACCCCTGAGCCAGGACGTCCAGAACAGAGCTAAGGAGAGCTGCTCACACAAGGAATCCCCTTTTTTTACTGTAGACATGCTCATTATTCATTGCTATCCCATGGCTGTGACTTACCTGCTGATTCTAATTCATCATCATATTCTTAGGAGCATGAATTTACTTTCTGAGGCCCTTGAGATTCAAAGCGCATGTTTCAAACATACCTCCTGGACACTGAACACAGTGCTCGAGGCCTCTCTTCAATACTTAATTTGTCTAATAAATATTTATTGAGCGCTGACTACTCATCAGGCCAGGATCTGGGATGGACAAGATAGACATGGAGCCTACCCTGGGAAAGCCTGGCCATCTGGGTGGGGGAACAAGACATGGCCATGGTGGGAAAGCTGAATGCAAGGCCCTGTGTGTGTCCTGCTGGTGAGCTCCTTCCTGATGACTTTGTAGCAGAGCCACTTTCATATAGATGGCATGAAACGAATACATCACTGAAAGGAAGACAAGGGGGCACGTTGAAGGAGCACCCACAGTGGTCCAGAAGGCAAAGCACGTGGTGCCACACTCTCAGAGCAGCCAGTGGAGAAAGACCCCACTCCTTACAGGCAAGGCTGCGGAGACTCTGGGACGTTAGTTTCCCCTGCAAGCGGGACCACTGCAAGAGCTGGAATTTGAACACTGGCCTGCCTTGACTCCCAACCTGATGTTCTTTCCACTGTGTCACGGGCCATGAATGCAGTAGATCCCCATCCTCTGAGGATTTCAAACCGTCTAAAGATGCTCTGGCCGTGGGGGATTTTAGGATCAGACCTCACAGGGCCTTCATAACCAAAATAACATGCTCAGTCTTGATTTTTTGAGCAGAGCAAATGACGAGTTAGGAGCTGTACTTCAGAACGAGAAACACGGATTGGGGCAACAATCGTCAAGCTATCATTGTGTTCACCCCAGTCCGTCATTATCAAGCTCATGTTAGAGGTGAGGAAAAGGAGGTAAGAAAGGTTAAGCCATCCGCTCAAAGTCCCATGGCTGGTAGGAGGGGTTTGAACTCTCAGCCCCTGCTCCCGATCACTGCCGCGCCCATCAGGGTGAGAGGTGAGCAACTAGAGAAAAGGTTGCGGAAAAGGTGAGGCTGGGGGTCTACAGAAAAGACCTACAGAGAGATATCAGGGTGCTTGTGCCTCCCCACGCTCTGGTCCAGTCCAATGTCGCTGTCCCATGACAGACTTTGCCTTTTCTACCGCATCCTCTCTTACAACCCCCTCCCCTCCTTCAAAGCTGACCACCTTCTCCCAAAAGCCACTCTCTTTCCTGACCTCCCACTGCTCTTGGTGCCTCTGACCCCAACCCAGAATTTAAAGCCAAGATCAGGATCCGTACCTGGCACTCCTTAGCTGTGTAACCCAGGCTTGTCTCTGCCTCAGTTTCTTCGTCTGTCATACAGGTGTCATTAGACCAACTGGAGCTGTGTAATTAAAGGCAATAAGGAATATGCACATGCCCCGAAAGAGTGATATGTTTACGTGACGAGCAAAATTTCTCATTCTTGCCACATTGCCCCACTACATTAAGAGATTAGGAACTGAGGTTTTTTCGGTCTGTCCCTCTGCTGCAGATACCCCCGGCTGACCAGTCACGCTAAGGACTTTACTCTGGGTATCTTGTTGGGGAAAAGGCCAGGAACCAGAGGAGCCAGCCACGGCCAAGAGGCCAGGCTGCCTGGGCCTCCCTGCTGCCTGCCAGTTCTTTCCTGAGTCTGGTGGGCCTCTGGCTTCCGAGGCAGCTGCAGCCCTGAACGATCCACCTCCTTCCCGTGGAACCCATTTCAGGATTAGCTGCCAGGAGGTCATAAAATGCAAAGAGGAAGCGGGAGCATCCCACAATTGTAGGAACCTGGCTCCAAGGGAAGTAACCTGTCTGTTGGTCCGTCTGCCTCTGGGGAAGCGGGCCATAAATCGCAGTCTTAGGAGCTGGTGAAAGGCCAGAGCTATTTATAAAAAGTCTGGGCTTTTGAACTCTTTAAAGAGGCAATAGCCTTCTCTCAGGTAATTGGGGTTTGGTATCAAGGGCTCAAACGCTTTAGCAAACAAAGCCGTCAGCGCCCAGCTGGGAGAATGAGGGGAGAGTGTGTTTGCCGGGAAGCGCAGGAGCCCCCCCACCAACTCTGCCCCACCGGGGACAGGCCTGCCCAGTCTCACTATTCTCTCTCCTATCCCTGACCTGGGCTGGTCACCAGGCATGCACAGATGAACGCAGGCTGGAGGGCTGCCTGCTTTCTTCCAAGAGTATGAGGTAGCTGCGTGTTTCCTCAGGTTTGCATGCAGTGCTCTGTGACCTTGTACTTGCTGCTTTTCCCACCTTTAATACCTCCCCCCTAGTCCCTTTGTTTTTTTAAGTTTATTGATTTATTTTGAAAGAGAGAGAGACAAAGACAGAGAGAGAACATGAAGGTGAGTGTGGGAAGGGCAGACAGAGCGGGAAAGAGAAAATCCCAAGCAGGCTCCAAGCTTAGCACAGAGCCTGACGCAGGGCTTGATTGGATGAACCGTGAGATCAAGACCTGAGCCGTTATCAAGAGTCAGATGCTTAACTGACTGAGCCACCCAGGCACCTCTACTCTAGCCCCTTCATAAATGTCTCTTCCTCCAAGAGCCCTTCCCTGACTACACTGGCTTCTTTCAGCACCTTAGTTGGTTTTAGTTTCTTCAAAGAACTTTCAATCATCTGAGAGCTGGGCTTCGTCGTCATGTGTCCCCACCAGATCCTTAGCACCAGCACCCTGACTGGCATGCAAAAGATGCTCCCTAAATATCTGCTGCACGAGTGAATAAATTAACATAAGAACCACATAGAGGGGGGCACCCGGGCGGCTCAGTCAGTTAAGCCTTTGTGAGTTCAAGCCCTGCATCAGGCTTGCTGCTGTCAGCACAGAGCCTGCTTCAGATCCTCTGTCCCCTCTCTTTCTCTGGCTCTCCCCCACTCATTACCTTCCTCTCTCTCTCTCTCTCTCTCTCTCTCTCTCTTTCTCTCTCTCTCTCAAAAATAAATAAACATTTAAAAATAAATAAATAAAAAGTGAAAAAGTTATCTTAAAAAAAAAAAAGAACCACTATCTGTCTCTCTGTCCCTCCCCTGCTCACGCTCAGTCTCTCTCTCTCTCTCTCTCGTGTAAAAAATAAACATAAAAAATATTTAATAAAAAAAGAACCACATAGAGGAAGGGACCATGAATCTGTTGGGGAGTGTAGATTAGACCAGGAAAAGGCTTCAGAGAGAAGGTGACAGCTGAGTGTGCCTGTAGGAGGAGCAGTCAGGTAGGGGCCGCACACAGTTTCAGAGGGTAGGAGCAATACAGTGTGGCCAGAGGACAGGGGCAGGAGACAAGGCGACGAAGGATAAAGGCTCTGGAGGGGCACAGAATCTGTTGCCCGATCCTTTGGCATAAGCATTAGTTGTATTTCAGACACTGCAGATAGAGAAGCTCTAAAAACCGAGCAGATACCCCCAAAACCAAGAGCACACCGTATACAATGTATGTTAGCTAACTCGACAATAAATTATATTACAAAGAAAAAAACAACGGGCAGAAGTTACCCTTTTGTAAGACACATTTACAAGGAAAAGAGAAACTTCCATTTGTAAAGCTGTCTCCTTCACTGTACAAAGAAAAGGGGATGACCAAATCCCTAGAAATTCTTATCAACGGAGAGGGCAAAGAATTAAATCTTCATTAACAACAATATGCTTGTTCACTGTGCTTTCCTGGTGGCCTCCACCAACATATATATATATATATTTGTCTTTAGCTGGAGAAACTATTTAAGGTGATGGCCTCTTTTAAGAAGAGTTACTTGATTTTCCTGGGTCTCTCTCATGTACACAGGACGGCGACATGTTATTAAACTTTGTTTTTCTCCTGCTAATCTGTCTTTTTATTACAAAGGTGTCTCAGCCAAAAAACTAGAAGGGTAGAATGAAAATTATTTTTCCTCCCCCATAGTTTTAGTGTCCCCTATGGGACTTTCTGATACACCGCACTTGTTTTGCGGCCTCCAGAAGGAATCCTAGAAAACTGGCAGAAGTCATGAAGGGTAAGAATTCTTAACAAAGCCAGCTCCCCTGGAGCTCACTCTGCAGTACCTGGTCAAGAGAAAGGTAACAACGTTTTGCCTCTTCCTTTCTACATTGACATCACCGAGAGAAAATATTTGTATGAACTAGTTCCTTGGGGATAGCTAATCTCCTAAAAATCTGTTACAAGTACTCCTGTTTGCTACTGATCCTCTTCCTCCCAGAGATGGTCATTGTTTTCTTTTGCCTCTGTCTTCTGTGTTGTTTAGATAAAGAGCAGCACCATAGGTCTGATGAGGTTTTTCCTTTCGTCTTGTTCTATGTCTTCAGGTCTTTGCTTTGCAGCCAGTAAGAATATCCTCCCCAGTCTCTACCAGCCAGAGGATACATGTACCAGCACGTATCTGGCGGGCAGCCGAACAGCCTGTGGATCTGAGAAGCAGAATTCTCTTTGTCCAACTGTGACAGTTCTCAGGGGAGTCTGTCATAAGGGGTCCTTATCATCTCAACCTTCCTTGTCTTGTTATTGCTGGAAAAGTCCCATTCCAGTAGTGCCCATCCAGCATCACAGATCAGTGGGTCTGGGACTGAAGGCATCTCACATTCGCATGGGAAACCAGAGACACTGTTTCAACTACACCATCCTTATTGCCTGTGACAACAAAGATCTGTGCCTTCTTAGGCTAACTCTGGGAGTACACTTTCTGGATCTTGTGGGGGTTGCATCTTTTACACTCCCTCTTGCATCCATGGGTAAACCATAAGAAGGCATTTAGTTTGAACTGCTATTGAGATTCATAGAAGATCCTACTCATCAGTGACCAGATGATGGATCCTTTCTATTAAACAAACGTCTATACTTGAAAAAACCTAGAGAGCTCTCTCATCCTAAACTTTTTTTTAACGTTTTATTTATTTTTGAGACAGGGAGAGACAGAGCATGAACAGGGGAGGGTCAGAGAGAGGGAGACACAGAATCTGAAACAGGCTCCAGGCTCTGAGCTGTCAGCACAGAGCCCGACGCAGGGCTCGAGCTCACGGACCGCGAGATCATGACCTGAGCCGAAGTCAGCTGCTTAACTGACTGAGCCACCCAGGTGCCCTTAGAGAGCTCTCTCATTCTAAACAATTATCTTAATGGTGCCTATGGAAAAATCCAATTGAAAAGAGGATACACACACACACACACACACACACACACACACACACACGAACACAAAGGTGGCTAGCCATAAGGAATTATTTAACCAGATGAAATTAGAAAGTCCTTTTTGCCTTCACTTTGAGATGATCCTACCAAATTAACAGAACATTTAGAGCAGTAAACATTCACAATCCCACTCAGAGGAACCTCGATTGGCTGTAAAAGAGTATTCTTGCCACACATGATTTATACTGTGGTTATCAGACAAGCCAGACAGCTCCTTGGGGAAACTACCCCCTCACAAAGAAACAGATGACCAGAATTCTTCCCAGGACTTACTGTAAATTATCAGGAAATCGGTCACCTAGAAGTGGATATTCAGGGACTGATAGAAGCAATACAGGTTTTCCCTGATAGGTAAATTGGTCCAAGATTGAACTGTGCAGAAACAAGGCCTCTGTTAAATGCTTTAGACTTTTTAAAGGTGCACTGCATTAAACCCTAAATTTCTAGAATGTGGAAATCTCCCTGGTAAAAGAAGCAAAGTTTAGTTGGATGGGTGCATCCTCCACTTGATGTTTGGGCTAAAAACCTGATTCTCTGAGGAATTAGAAACAACTGTCTTTGACTTGCAGGTCTACAAAACTGGAACTGTGGTTCTAGACACAATTCGAAGTCCACCTATCCTTATCAATCCCCAAAGCTCCCTTATTCATCCTAAAATGCTATTGATATTGAGATACTACAAAACAGAATTGCCCTATGCTTTAAAAAAAAGGAAAAATTTAAGTAGTAATTACTTCACACCTCTGATAAAGAAAATACTCCCAAACTCCTTGGAAAACATTTGGATACTTTCTCTATGCCTTTGTGATGTAGATTTTTTCTTTTTAAAAAATGTTTATTTATCTTGAGAAAGAGAGACAGAAAGAGAGACTGTGTGCACACACGTGCACATGCATGCATGCATGGGGGAGGGGCAGAGAGAAAGGGAGAGAGAGAATCCCAAGCAGGCTCTACTCTGTCAGTGCAGAACCCAAATCAGGGCTTGATCTCAGGAACCACAAGATCATGACCTGAGCCAAAATCAAGAGTTGGATGCTTAACTGACTGAGGCACCCAGGCACCCCTTAAATAAGATTTAATGTCAATAGTGTAGTTATGTAAAACTGGAATTTCACTTTCATTTGCTAAAAGGATAAAGTTTTCTTGGACTATAGGTCTGCTCCTGATAAGAGATTATAAAAGGTTTTTCTTTACCTTTTAAGTAATCTGCCTAAAAATCAAAGATTTTGTGTCTTGCCAAAATGATTTCCTGTGCTTCAATGTTATCTTAATCAGGTCTTTAATTAAGAAAACTGGGTCTTCTCAATATTAAAAAAGCTAACTTTTGCTTACAACCATATAACCTTCTGTATTTTCCCTTAAAATCTTCTGTCACTTTGGTTAAATGGATAATTACTGTTTCATAATGATCTGTAATTCTGTTTAGTCAGGTGTCCAAACCTTTTGATATTTTTGATAAACTTCCCCAAATCAAATTCTAAATGAAGTCTTCTTGACCTCTGACTAACTTTGGGATTTTTCAGAAGGTCCTTGGATCATCTCTAAAGATTTGTTCTCTTTGTTAAAAAGGGGGAGATGTCAAACTAATTATGCTTATTTAATATGTTAAACTGCAGAAGAAGCATTGTCAAATAAGAAAGTAATACTAAGGCTTCTTTATGTCACATCTGCATATGTATATAAGCATTCCAGAAATTGTATGACATTTCTGAAATTCCTGTAGGTCCTGGTATAATTCTATCAGCCATAATTCTAGTTATTATTTTGAATTAATCAGCACATTTCATTGTCCCATGCATTATGATGAACTCTTCAGATCTTTATGTATGGACTTTTTTTTAATGTTTTTATTTATTTTTGACAGAGAGAGAGAGACAGAGCATGAGCAGGTGAGGGGCAGAGAGAGAGGGAAACACAGAATCTGAAGCAGGCTCCAGGCTCTGAGCTGTCAGCACAGAGCCTGACGCGGGGCTCGAACTCAGAGACCATGAGATCATAACCTGAGCCGAAGTCAGACGCTCAACTGACTGAGCCACCCAGCTGCCCTTAGGCATGGACGTTTTTAAGTCTTGTCATTTACAATGATTGTTTTACTGTGATGCTTTTGCAAAAGTGTTCCTGTAGAAGTGCTTCATCTTCAAGGAGATTCATGGAAAGGGCTGTGGCAAGCACAGGCTTTAGATAACTTTTAAGATCATAAAAGTAAACTGGGTAAGAATTTCCAGAACTCATGGAAAAACTACATCCAAACAGAACAATAATTAATAACATTAATAACTGAAAGAACTGATGAGGATGATAACTTTTATAACTTTTTTGTAGGAAATACTGCTGGTTTTTTAACGTTTTATTTTTCCAGATTTAAGGGAATTATTTTCTCTCTCTCTCTCTTTTTTTAAAGTAGGCTTCATACCCAGTGCGGAGCCCAAAGCAGTGCTTGAACTCATGACCCTGAGATCAAGACCTGAGCTGAGATCAAGTTGGATACTCAGCCAACTGAGCCACCTAGATGCCCTAGGACATTATCTTCTCTTAAGCTAATTATGACTTACAGCAATTTAGTAAAGTAAACAAGAATGAAACAATTTCTTTTCCTCCCTACCTGATCCCTCCAGAATTTGGAGACTCTTAGCATTCCTATTTTCATGGCAATATATTTATTTGCATAAGTTCAGTAATGATCAGTTCTCCTTATAACAGGACACAACTGGAAACACTGGTTATATTATTAAGGCTTTGACTGCAAAGTGAGATTTGAGAATGTGCATAGAATCAGATATGCCAGACAGCTTTAAGAAACGAAGGTTGACTTGATAAGAGCCAATAAAGAAAAAGAGCCTGGAATCTTGCTTATAAGGATCCTAAGTAAATGGGAAAAGATATTTGCAAATGACATATTGGACAAAGGGCTAGTGTCCAAAATATATAAAGAACTCACCAAACTCCACACCCAAAAAACAAATAGTCCAGTGGAGAAATGGGCAGAAAACATGAATAGACACTTCTCTAAAGAAGACATCCAGATGGCCAACAGACAAATGAAAAGATGCTCAATGTCGCTCCTCATCAGGGGGATACAAATCAAAACCACACTCAGATATCACCTCACGCCAGTCAGAGTGACCAAAATGAACAAATCAGGAGACTATAGATTCTGGCGAGGATGTGGAGAAACGGGAACCCTCTTGCACTGTTGGTGGGAATGCAAACTGGTGCAGCTGCTCCAGAAAATAGCGTGGAGGTTCCTCAAAAAATTCAAAATAGCTCTACCCTATGACCCAGCAATAGCACTGCTAGGAATTTACCCAAGGGATACAGAAGTGCTGATGCAGAGGGGCACTTGTACCCCAATGTTTATAGCAGCACTCTCAACAATAGCCAAATCATGGAAAGAGCCTAAATGTCCATCAACTGATGAATGGATAAAGAAACTTGTGGTCTATATACACAATGGCATACTACATGGCAATGAGAAAGAATGAAATATGGCCTTTTGTAGCAACATGGATGGAACTGGAGAGTGTGATGCTAAGTGAAATAAGTCATACAGAGAAAGACAGATATCATATGTTTTTCACTCTTATGTGGATCCTGAGAAACTTAACAGAAGACCATGGGGGGAGGGGAAGGGGAAAAAAAGTTACAGAGAGGGAAGAAGGCAAACCGTAAGAGACTCTTAAAAACCGAGAATAAACTGAGGGTTGATGGGGGGTGAGAGGGAGGAGAAAGTGGGTAATGGGCATTGAGGAGGGCACCTGTTGGGATGAGCACTGGGTGTGGTATGGAAACCAGTTTGACAACAAATTTCATATTAGAAAAAAAAAAAAAAAGGACCCTAAGTAGGTGAGTAAGGAAGGTCACTTCTGGGCAGATGCAAGAAACTCAGGATATTTTGGGGACCTTGAGAAGGGAAAAATTCACCCAAATCTATACGTACTACAGGCAAAATCCGATAGTGAGTCCTTGACTTGGTTTCTTAGCATGAAGAGGCTTTTAGTTTTATTTTAAGTTATTTATTTATTTTTGAGAGCGAGAGATAGAGAGAGGGGGAGGGGCGGAGAGAGAGGGAGATAGAGAATCCCAAGCAGGCTCCACCCTGTCAGCACAGAGCCCAACGCAGGACTTGAACTCACGAGTTTTGAGATCATGACCCGAGCCAAAACCAAGAGTTGGATGCAAACCAACTGAGCCACCCAGGCACCCCAGCATGGAGAGGCTTTTAAAAGCTCGATCTGAGAGTCCTTATGAAAAGTTCCAGCAAAGCAGATTTAAAGAAGCCTATATGGTCCAGCACTATGCTTGCTGCATTTATGTAAATAATCAGGCCAAGTTTATTGAGACTAGACTTATTCTGCAAAGAAATCAGTCTCAATTTGGCCATCTTTGGTAGAAGTGATGTTCATTTTAGAAAGCGAAGTTATGTTGCACTAGAAATCATAATACACACTTGGGGTTACATACTCCAGTCAATTGTCTTTGAAGTTTCCATTTTCTACCTGTAAAATGGACCAGATCCTGAACTGGAGTTTCCTCAAATATCTGACTACAAGTCTCCAAACTAACATTTTGAACTTTCTCTCACCTCTTTGACTGGAATCACTAAGTCCAAAAACCGCCATTTTCCCCAAAGCCCTGCAACCCGGAGGTAAAATGACTTGACATAAACCTCAGAGCAAATGCCACACCAGCACACTTTTAGACAATTTTCAGGTCTGCTGCTGCATGGGCCACTCAGAAAGTTTATCTGAACGCCCAGGGACCATCGCAAATGGTCAAACTGCCAAAGATGTTTTGAGCCTGACATCTAGAAATCTTGACTGACTGCCCTTAGGACTCAGACTGGTCCAATTTACTCCAATCATTAACACTTGTTTTTCTTTTGTATGCACAGAAATGTATTATTAAACTCCTGATTTCTCACACAATTTAGGCCTAACTTTGGCAGTCTAGTTGCATCATCACTTCCTGAAATGTGACACAACTGTTTGACTCAACTGGTGACTGGTGCAGTGAGATAGGGAGCAGTCTATCAATTTAGCTTCTGGACGGTGAAACTTCTAGTTTAAAGTTTAAAAGAAAGGAGTAAGGGGGAGAATTTGTCACCCCAAAATATGCCCTTTGGCATAAGGATTAATCTAAGCTGCTTCTTTTTAAGAGACCACAAACACAGGAGATGCTCTGAAAACCTGGTAGAAGGTTCTACTTTTGTAACAAACATTTACACGGATAAGGGAAATCCCCATTTGTAAGGCTGTCTCCCTTGCTGTACCAGGAAGAGGGTGATGTCCAAATCTCTAGAAATTCTTTTAAAAAAATTTTTTTAATGTTTATTTATTTTTGAGACAGAGAGAGACAGAGCATGAACGGGGGAGGGTCAGAGAGAGGGAGACACAGAATCCGAAACAGGCTCCAGGCTCCGAGCTGTCAGCACAGAGCCCAATGCAGGGCTCGAACTCACGGACTGCGAGATGGTGACCTGAGCCGAAGTCGGCCACTCAACCGACTGAGCCACCCAGGCACCCCTAAATCTCTAGAAATTCTTAATGGTGGCGAAGGCAATGATTTAAATCTTCATAACAACCATATGCTTATTTACTGTGCTTTCCTGGTGACCTTCCATAAGTGGCCTTCCCCCACCACCCCTAACACCTTTCTTTTGTCTTTAGCCAAAGATGGCATTTAAGGTGATGGCCTGGGCCATTTTGGAGAGTTACTAGACTTTCCTGGGTGTCTCTCATGCAGATAAAAGGGCTATATGTTATTAAACTTTTGTTCTTCTCGTTAATCCTCTTTTAAAAATTATTATTGGAGGAGTATCTCTGCCAAAAACCTCGAAGAGTAGAGGGAAAATTATTTTTCCTCCCCCACATCTCTGAAAGCTGAACTACAAATAACTGTGAATGTTACAAATGACATTTCACCAGGGAGGGAGGAAGGGATGAAGAGGTAGGGCAGGGAGACTTTGAGGGCAGGGAGACCATTCTGTAACAGCGGATATAGGTCATTAGACATTTGTCAAAACCCACAAAATATACAACACGGAGAGAACCCTAATGTAAACTACAGACTTTAGCTGACGATAATGTATGAATATTGGCTCATCAATCGTAACAAAGGTACCACATTAATGCTAAATGTTAATAGGGGGCATGGGCTGGAAGAGAGATAATGTGGGAACGCTGTACTTTCTGTTCATTTTTCTATAAACCTAAAACAGCTTGCTTGCTTATTTATCTATCTATCTGTCTATCTATCTATCTATCTATCTATCTTTATTTTGAGAGAGAGAGGGAGAGGGAGCACAAGTGGGGGAGGAAAAGAGAGAGAGAGAGAGACAGAAGGAGAGAGAAAAATCCCAAGCAGGCTCCACACTGTCAGCGCAGAGGCTGACACTGGGCTCAAATTCATAAACCATGAGACCACGATTTGAGCCGAAATCAGGAGTTGGATGCGTAACCGACTGAGCCACCCAGGCGCCCCAACCTAAAACTGCTTCAAAAAATAAAGTATGTTAATTGAAAAAAAAATACCAACAATGTGTTCACCAATAGGATTTTGGTTAAAGAAACTTTGACAGAATCACCCACCACAGTACTATGCAGTCATAAAAATCACATACTAATATGGAATAATCATCAAGACAAAAGTAAGTGCTAGTCAGTGACGATGGCATGACCCCACTTATGTACTTACTCAGGAGTTTACCTGACTATGTATAGCTAGACCATCTCTGGGATGATACCTGAGACAGTGGCATCACTCACCTCTGGGAAGGGATGCATGGAGACTTTTCACTATATACCCTTTTGTGTTTTTTAGACTATACACCACACGTGAGTAACACTTATTCAAAGGAGGCACAGAGGGGCCTGGATGGCTCAGTCGGTTAAGTGTGTGACTCTGGATTTCGGGCTCGGGTCATGACCTCATGGTTTGTGAGTTCAAGCCCCACATCGGGCTGCGCGATGGCAGCGTGGAGCCTGCTTGGGATTCTTTCTCTCCCTCTCTCTCTCTCTACCCCTCCCCTGCTCGTGCTCTCTCTGGGTCTCTCAAAATAGATAAACTTAAAAAAAAGTCAAGGACTTAAAAAAAGAGAGAGACATAAAGCTTAAAGTTTATCTATAAATTAAAAACTTCCATCCTTTAGGTCTTAATTATGTAAGTACAGCAGAAAAGAAAGAAAAATCCAGTGGACATTCCCTGTCTTCCAGGAGTTGATGGTCCCGTGGCACCTCTATCTAATGCTTACTATGCTTGTGCTGATCAATTATTCTTAAGTATTTGTTATTATTTTTCTTCTCAGCTAAAGTATAAACACCTTGAAAGTAAGGGTAGTGTATGTCATATGTAACGCTATTTCTCTGGTGCCAGCTAAAAAGATGTTTTAAAAACTATGTTGATAAACTAATAGCTTAACTTCAACCTTTTCCATGAAGACTTGCCTTACTGTCCCATGGAAATATCTCCTAAATGTTAATGCCTGCCTGATATTCTTTTTTGATTCAATCAAGAAATGCCTAGTGTTATTATCAGGGCCAAGACCAGGGGGGAGGCTTTATCTTAACTAAAAACAGGATCAATTTTACTGATTTTTCCTTTTGCTTTAGGCTCCAATATGGTTTCGTATCACAGAGCTTTTTGGGGGGCACCTCTTGACTCGGCCTGCCTGCATCATACTCAAGGCAAATGCCTCAACTACCTTACCTTGGTCCTTGCCCTGAATTACACCCACTTTTCAGATGAGGTGACCGAAACATGGGGGAGGCTATGATTACAGAGCTGGTTAAGTGCTAGAAAAGAAATTAGAACTCATATAGTCTTCAACTACCGGGTTCAGTTCTCAGGGGTTTGTGTCTCGTGGTCAGGGTGCTTTTACCTTGGCTCTGCGTCTCTTGATCTTTGTTCTGCAGTATTCAGAGTATCTACCCTCTTTGCTCCAATCTAGTCCTTCCTCACCTCCTAGGACCCTGCCACAAACCCATCTGTCCTTCCAAACCATCCCCCACCCAACGGCCTCCCTGGAACTCTTCCTGACTTCCTGAGTCTCCTGAACGGATGTGACTTCTCTGTCCTCTGTACCAAAGGCCCTCTGTGTATCTTCTCCGTGGCACGTACTCTGCCCTCTCCGGCAGGAGGTCATGTCTGGACTTGTCTTACTCATCTCCCTAGGTGGCCTTTACTATCATTTAACTCCCTGAGCTAGGACATGAGGAGGAAACAAGTTTCATCTACTCCTGTTTAAATGCTCTTAGCGCCTAAAGGATGGCTTTCTTCAAAATAGATTTTTAGGAAAAATATTTTTAAATTCTATGTTAATGACAGTTAGGAGTTCAGGCTCGTGTCTAGCTGACTGTGTTCAAATCCTGGCTCTGCCACTTATTACCTGTGTGACTTTGAGCAAATTACTCTCCTTGTCTGTTTCTTCCGCTGCAAAGCAGCAGCAATACTGAAAGAGGGCTTTGGCTGCCTCCATTTTCACCTCAAAACTTTCCAGTTGGGTTCTTTCCAGCTTGTCTCTTGGCTCAGACAGGAGACCCCGAGGGGAAAGCATCCCCTGATGGAAACCCTAACCATCTCCAGCACGGACTATCCTGGGGTAGCTAGCAAGACCCAGCCCAGTGACTGACCCCAAGACGGCGATCATTCAACCTTCACTGCCCACCTGCACGCACCCACCGACCTTTGCCCCACATTTTCCCTACATAAACCTGGAAGTCTTGTCAGCACTCTGGAGACAGTCTTTGAGACACTGGACCGCTGTCTTCCTGGTGTCAGCCTCACTGAACTAAATTCCTGTCTTGTTTCACCACCACTCCTCTCCCTGCCTTTGGATTCTTTCAGTGGCAAGCGACTGAACCTGGTCTGTCCCCGATGCCCCGGAGCCACATGCTCTGGCACCTCTGTGCCCTGGCCTCAATACTGGACAGCTTTAATGTAAGCCTCTAGGACACTTCTTAACAGGACGCTGTCACTAAATGTGAGCTAGAATTATTAGGTACTCACTGTAGGTAGCAATTGTTATTATGTCAATGAATGTGCTAGCCATTGATGGGATGAAATGGAGAGGCAGGAGACAGGTCCGAGATTAGCCAAGTAGGGCAGTGAGCTAGAGTGTGGCAAAGAGGACACAAAAAAAGAGGGAAGGATACAAGGTGCATGGTAGGGAGTAAATGGATGCAAAGGGGGCAAGAAGTCAGGGTGAGCTAAAGGTACTGTATGAGGTAGGGGTGTGTGTGTGTGTGTGTGTGTGTGTGTGTGTGTGTGTGTGTAGGGTCCAGTGGTCCTGGCACCTGTGGATACCACTCTGCATTATGGAAACCTCAGGCCAGCTTCCCTCACAAAATGATGGTGGAGCTTAAAACACATGACATGGGGATACCATAACCCCATAGATAACCGAACAACAAAGACAAAGGCACTGAGGGCATCTCCTTAGGGTTGGGGAGTCAGATAATCCTCCTGTCCCTTCGGACAAAAGAGCCGGTGGGAACTTGGGCACATCCTCCGCTTCCAGCCCTGGAGGTGCTAGTTTCTCCACGAGTGAGGCTGGGGGCAGGGTTCCTTGGGCAAACCAACAGGACAGCTACGGGCTGCCCCTCCCCCGCAGGCAGGGGCATTTGCTCAAGCGTCCCGGAAGGAAGGTCCATTAGAAGGCCATAAAGGGGGCAAGCCTCCTGACCCAAGGGCCAGGGCCTCTGGTCATGTTGTGGCCGAAGCGCCAGGCTCTGGGCAAACAAAGGGACCTTCCTTGGCAGGAAGCAGACAGAGGCTTCATTCCCTCATTTTCTTCCCACCTCTCATTGGTCCAATGGCTCTTCTGCCTCACTGAGCTGTGAGCTCTTTGCTCTCCACAGAACACGGGAGGGGGAGGGGGGGAATGACAGATGAAAAGAAATCACCATACTATAGAAGACTGGAAATAAAAGGAGTTATCTCCCTGGGGTGACAGGGTGACTTGAGGGGGGCCAAAAGGCCACCTCCATTTGGTGCCTGAAATTCCCACTCTTAACTACCTCCTGGGTCCCAGGTCCTGGGAGGTGTTGTTATCACCTATTAGCATCTTAAGTAAGTTTTAATGTTCTGGGAGGGGTCCTGGAGGCAGGCTGGGAACCTTGATGGGGCCCAGGGAAGGGACTCCAGACCACCTCTCCCTGGGTGGGCGTGGGGGGGGGGGACGCTGAGAAAGGAAGAAGGTCTTAGACTAGAGGGGGCTTAGAGGAGTTGGGAAGACAAATGCTGCCTATTTCAGATTCCTGGGCACATCCTGTCTCCACCAGACTTCCTCAGGCCCCTTTGTGCCTGGGCTTCTTCGCCCACACCATCCAGGCTCAACTCCTCAAGACGGTACTGCTCCCCATAAAGCACCACCTCCTTTTCTTGGCACCACAGCCTCAGACTTCTGACTAACAGAATGGGGAGTTTCTTTATAGCTCTGCAGAGCATGAGCCGGGATGTGACCGTGGGACCTAGTGCTTAGAAGGCAAGGCAGCTGTAAACCCCTCAGCTATGACTGCAGAATTGCTGACATCTTCATCCCCACCAAACTAGTTTTGTGTTTCCCAGGAGGCCCCAGACTGTCCCCCGCCACCCCGTGAGAAAATTCTCAATTGCAGGGCCGTTTCCAAACAGCATGTGGGAAGGACAAGGCTGGTGGGTACTGCAGTGGTCAGTGCTGCTCTCAGTCACTCAGGGAGTGGCTACTGAACGCTGGAGGGGTCCTGGCCATGTTGGGCCATACTGGCACTCTGACTGAGCTGCCAACTAGCTGTGTGACCCTGGGCAAGTTACTTAATCACTCTGGGCCCCTGTTTCCTCTGTTGTAAAATGGGACTGATAATAGCAACTATCTCATAAGATTTCTGAGAGGATGAAGTGCTTTCCACTTTTAGGATATAGACGGAAATACCCAACCCGGCCTAGGAAGCCCAGCAGGCCCGGGGCTACCTGCCTGCCCATTGCTGCGGGCTGTTCTGTCCCTCCTGCTGGGACCTGCTGCTGTTCCATCTTATCTCGGGTCCTCAGCACTCTGAGCCACTGCACTCAGCTCCTAGCGAGCCAGCTTCCTAGAAAGTCTCTTTCCTTGAGCGACTCCTTCCGGTGCTGGCTTAAGTGCCCCTGCCCTGACCTCTGCCCCTACCCACATCAGGCTCCTGTTTTACTCTCCTGTCACACTCTCTTCTTTCCCTCCCCAGCACCCGGTGCCATCCATCACGGTACCCCGGTTTGGGTGATCACATGTTTCAGCACAGCTCCCCTCAGGACACCGTAAGCTCGTGAAAGACAGAGGCTCTTGTCCCACTCAGTGTGTAACCCCAGCGCCTAGCAAATAGCTGGTGCCCAGACCAACCCTGGGTGAATGGAAACAATAAAATGGGAGGATGCAGATACAATAGCAGGCACAGTCCCAGGTCGTTCACGACATTTATCACTTTGGCTGCTGCTCTGTGGTTGCTGATCCAAGACCCTTCACAAGAGAAAGAGAAGGAGACAGGCCACACCCCACAAACCCATTACAGAAGAGGCAGGAAAATAGGATTCACATCAAGAGAGAACAGTAAGGGACAGTACTGAATTTAATGTTTCATGATGGGGTGTAATTGCCTCAAAAACTCAGAGGAAAAGCAGCTAATGAGTGCACAAAAAAAACCCTATCGGACCAAAAAAGAACCAGAGCTGAAGGAAAAGTGGCACTGAAACAGCAAAGGCAAGTAGGGTAGAAGTCCTGGCGGGAGGAAGATCAGCCTTCCACCAGCCACCGTTTACCATCAGAGGAGCAGTTACCATCATCGTCATCGTCACGGAGCCAGCATTCACTTCAACATGCACAGCGCCCAAGGGCCATCCCAAGCCTTTTGTAGAATTTAGTCTTCAGAACAACCCTAAGCAAGTTCTTCTATTATCTCCATCTTAGACGTAAGGAAGTTAAAGCTCAGAGAATGTCGTGTAATTTGCCCCAGAACTCATAGCTAGTAAGTAGATATGAGACCCACACTCACATCACTTCCAGACTGAGTGGGGCCAGCCATGCAGCAGCATTTACAGTGGATGGGACAGCTAACGTAGAGCCATATGACAATAAACCCTGAGTGGGGAGGGCACACTGAGAGTCAGCTGAGGGATGGCACACGGGTCCACTCCAGTACAACAAAGGGAGTCATGTTTCAGAGTTGAAAACTTAAGCCCATGGGCGGCAGGGCCACAGTGGGCATGAAAAAGAAGGGATTGACAGATGCAGGGCAGATTTTTAAAAATTTATTTACTTTGAGAGAGAGCGAGTGAGCAAGCATGAGCGGGAAAGGAGCAGAGAGAGAGGAAGAGAGAGAATCCCAAGCAGTCTCACGCTAGTAGCATAGAGCCTGATGCGGGGCTTGAACTCACAAACCGTGAGACCATGAACTGAGCCCAAACCAAGAGTCGGATGTTTAACTGACTGACTCATGTAGGTGCCCAAATGCAGAAGAGATTTAAAAAAAAATTTTTTTTAATGTTTATTTATTTTTGAGAGAGACAGAGACAGAGTGGGAGCAGGGGAAGGGCAGAGAGAGAGGGAGACACAGAATCTGAAGCAGACTCCAGGCTCCGAGCTGTCAGCACAGAGCCTGACATGGGGTTCGAACTCACAAACCACGAGTTTGTGACCTGAGCTGAAGTCAGAAGCTTAACTGCCTAAGCCACCCAGACCCCTCTGCAGGAGAGATTTTAAAGAAGGAACAGTCGGGGCGCCTGGGTGGCTCAGTCGGTTAAGCAGCCGACTTCGGCTCAGGTCATGATCTCGCAGTCCGTGAGTTCGAGCCCCGCGTTGGGCTCTGTGCTGACAGCTCAGAGCCTGAAGCCTGTTTCAGATTCTGTGTCTCCCTCTCTCTGACCCTCCCCGGTTCATGCTCTGTCTCTCTCTGCTTCAAAAATAAATAAACGTTAAAAAAAAAAAAAAGGAAGGAACAGTCAGGCCCTATAAGCTGACTAGCTGAAGTGTGGGGGGTGTCAAAGGGCACCATTTAAAGACAACTCTCAAGTTTTAAGCCAAGCACACAATGTGGCCACCCTCGTCCTGTCAACAGTTCTTAAGGAGTTTCATTTGACATTCTGCCCCAGGGCTCAGGAACCACCTATTTCCCTCAACTCTCCAACATTTCAAGGTATTTCCCTGGGTCCAGTGGTGTGCTAGTGCTGGATCACGAGAGCTGACTGAGAACATCTCTTCCCGCCTCCATGGTTAGCGACAGCATGTTGGCTGCCTGAAATGAGCCACGGTGAGAGTTTTTACACCGTGGAAATCAGCAAATGCTACAAATCAGTGCTTTTATTTCCCTGGAGAGCTGGTTGTTCAACACTGACCAGCACACATGCGTCTCGATCCAACTTAAATTTCTTCCCTACACATTGGGAATATCTTCTTCCTTTCTGCTGGGAGTGAAGAGTAAAGAGTAAGGATAAGTATACTCAAAAAAGGGTGCAATGGGGCTCTTTGTGAGCAAGGTCACCTCATGAACAGCTATTACTCTGAAGACCAGGTCTGTGCCACAATCTGGACTAAGGAATGCCACCCCAAAGGTGCCGTCCATTAGGTCCTACCATCACAGTGCTCTTGCACGTGAGACATGGAGGCTCAGAGAGGTCAGATTACCTGCCATGGTCACATGAATAAATGACAGAGCCGGGATTCAATCCCGGTATATCTGTTCCCACATCCCCTGTACTTGACATGAAGGCTACTTCTCTCTGGGAGACCTTCACGAACTTCTCCCCTGACCAGTTCTTCTTTGTCTAGCAGTACTGACCTCCACCTTGGCTAGTCACTTGGTGGCGGGGGAGGGTCCTCACCTGTAAACACCAGAAACCAATTCTGATTGTTCTGGCAGAAAAGAGGTCTATTTAGCAGTTAGTAGGCAGCTCATAAAATTGCCAAGAAGGCAAAGAATCAAGCTTGGAAAACAAGCTGGAATCAAGGGAAACCAGGCACCCACTAGGTGAGGACATCAATGCCGTCATTACATCACTGAACAATGGCACCAGTCTTGCTGCTGTTGGAAGTGCACCTAGTTGCCACTGCAACTTTTCCTGCTGGTCTACATTGCCTATCCTGGATCCCGGGTCCCAGTGGGAGCATATGATTGGCTGAGCATCAAACACTCGGCCCCACCCTAACTTCGGTGAGGTGGACCTCTGGAGTGGGAGGTAGATCCTTCCACCAGGATTCTTACAGTGAGAGATTTCCAAGAATGGGAGACAGTTCATGTAATGGGTAGCCCAGGGAACTCTATCACAATCACACGCTGGTTCTCCCCAACTCCTTGGTTACCTATGCACAGTAATTTCTTTGTGCTTGGACATATGGAATATCATCCACCAATTTTCCTATCCTGTTCCCTATATTTCTTTCTTCACCATAAGTTAGGACATATTCATTACAAATGCTAGGAAAATCCAGCTCAAACAAAGAAGAGAATTTACAGAATGAGGAAGCTAAAAAGTCATGGAGAATTTGCCTTCAGGTGAGGTTTGATCCAGCATTTCCAGGATTACCATGAAAAACTTCATTTCTTTCTGTCTCTATGTTCTGTCTTTCACAGTGTCATCTTTATCCTCTTATGGTAACCACTTGGTCACTACAGTTTCAAATTATATGCCATTATACCTCCGATTCTAGGAGAAGGAAGAGGGTATTTCTAGTGACTTATACACAGGTTGAGGTTACTTCTCTGCTTTTGGCTTGAACTTTTGTTTCTCGACACATGCCCTTTTCCAAACAATAACCATGGTCATGGGATGGGATATACTAATGGATGTGGACCAGTCAGGACACACCCTTCGAGCTAGGTTTGGAGGTCAGTTCCACCCAAAGCTGAGCATGGGCAGGCATGACTGGACCAAAGGACTAAGGGGACTGATAGTGGAAGAGATGCTACAGACACAAGCATAAAATGTCCACCATACTGGCACTGAATTCTACACTGTTCCCGTGACAGCTGTGGGACCCCATTTAACTTTGCAAGCACATCAGAAAGGAGTAAACCCTTGGTGACAATGACATTCCTTATTAATCTTTGCGTCCCACTGTCTAGCACAACTTCTGATATAGAAGCACATTATGTATCTCTCTAGTGAACAAGGAAGTTTTCAACAAGTGAGAAGATTTTTAAATGGAAGTATTCTATAAACCACTGAGCACTATGTCTAGGGAGGGGGCTTTAGATTTGCCCCAGCCGAGGACTGGTCCTGTTGCCACTGCCAGGCACAGTTCCTCCGAGGTTTACATGGGACAGTGACAAATGTCAATGGCCAGTTGGATTCTATGAGGAGTCTGCTTCCCAAGAGTCTCTGTGTGCATGGTGCCCTCAGCGGCACTTCCAATCTAAAGGTGATGGCACCAGTCATCAAGGTGGGAGCGGGGACTGGAGGTATCAATACCGGCTTTGCAGAATAATGCCCTTTTGTGACAATCACTATTCATTGAGCATGACTCACTCTGCCTTTTTAGAACAGGCTTCCAGTCTCCTTTGGGTCTCTGGGTCTTCACATCACAGGCTCCCAAACAAAATATTGTAATGCTAATTTAAAAAGAGAGAGAGAGACACACACACAAGAACGGGAGAAAAACTTAGGGACATGAACAGCTTCTCTTCTTTGCTCTGGCTCAAATGTATTAAAAATATAGATCTACAAAGAGTCTCAAAGTCATCCAAATCAGACCCTCATTTGCACCTCAGAACAGTGCACATATTACCCTAAATACATCATTATCCTTTAAGCATCTTTACCTCAGGACTGATGAATGGCAGAGAACATGCAGCACAAAGCCTGCAGGGACATCTGGGCTACGTTTCCTAGAAAGGGTTTTATCTTGTAACCAACCCACTCCGTGTTCCCATAATTTTTTTAATAGATACTATTTTTTAGAGCAATTTTAGGTTTATAGAAAAACTGAGCAGAAAGTACCGAAAATTTCCATATGCTTTATTTCCTCATGTCCCAATAAGTAACATCTTGCATTAGTGAGGTACATTTGCTGAAACTGGTGCACCAATAGTTAGTACGTTATTACTAATTAAAATCCATGGCTTATATTAAGGTTCAGTCTTTGTCACACAGAGAATGTTGTATATGCCATGGGGTTTAACAAATGTGTAATATCATGTATCCACCACTACAGTACCTTAGAGAAGAATTTCGTTGCCCTAAAAGTCCCCTGTGTTCCACCCATTTATCCCTGCCTCTCTCTACTTAAAACCCTGGCAACCACCGGCTGATTTTGTACTGTCTCTGTAGTTTTGCCTTTTCTAGAATGTCCTATGGTTGGAATCATACTGTAGCCTTTTAGATTGGCTTCTTTCACTAAGCAGTATGCATTTAAGTTTCTTCCATGTCTCTTCATGGTTTGGTGGCTCATTTCTTCTTTAAAATTTATTTTTATTTTTTTCTTGATAGCTCATTTCCTTTTATCAGTGAATAGTATTCCATTGCCTGGACATACCATAGTTGGTTTACCCACTCACCTACTGAAGGACATCTTGGTTGCTTCCAAGTTCTGGCAATTACGGATAAAGCTGCCATAAACATTTATGTGCAGGTTTTTGTGTGGATATAGGTTTTCAATTCACTTGGATTAACACCAAGGGTATAAATGCTGGATCATGTGGTGAGAGTGTATTTAGCTTTGTTAGAAACTACCTGTGTTCCAAAGTGGTTTTACCCTTTGGCCCTCCCACCAGCAGTGAATGGGAGTATGTGTTGCTCTGCATCTTTGTCAGGATTTGATGCCGTCAGCGCCCTCAGGGACATCCAGGCTGTTTCCAAGAAAGATTTTTTTAAGTTTTTTTTTTTTTATTTATTTTTAAAAGTTTTAATCCAAGTTAGTGAGCATATAGTGCAACAATGATTTCAGGAGTAGATTCCTTAGTGCCCCTCACACATTTAGCCCATCCTCCCTCCCACAACCCCTCCGGTAACCCTCTGTTTGTTCTCCACATTTAAGAGTCTCTTGGGGTACCTGGGTGGCTCAGTCGGTTGAGCGTCCGACTTTGGCTCAGGTCATGATCTCGCAGTCCATGAGTTCGAACCCCATGTCAGGCTCTGTGCTGAGAGCTCGGAGCCTGGAGCCTGCTTCGGATTCTGTGTCTCCCTCTCTCTCTGCCCCTCCCTAGCTCACGCTCACTCTCTGTGTCAAAAATAAATAAACTTAAAAAAAAATTAAAAAAGAAAAGAGTCTGTTTCGTCCTCCTCCCTGTTTTTATATTATTTTTGCTTCCCTTCCCTTATGTTCATCTGTTTTGTATCTTAAAGTCCTTGTGTGAGTGAAGTCATATGGTATTTATCTTTCTCTGACTAATTTCATTTAGCATAATACCCTCTAGTTCCATCCACGTAGTTGCAAATGGCAAGATTTCATTCTTTTTGATTGCCAAGTAATATTCCATTGTGTGTGTGTGTGTGTGTGTGTGTGTGTGTGTGTGTGTGTGTGTATACACCACATCTTCTTTATCCATTCATCCATCAATGGACATTTGGGCTCTTTCCCTACTTTGGCTATTGTTGATAATGCTGCTATAAACGTTGGGGTACATGTGCCTCTTCAAAACAGCACACCTGTATCCCTTGGATAAATACCTAGTCGTGCAATTGCTGGGTTGTAGGGTAGTTCTATTTTTAATTTTTTGAGGAACCTCCATACTGTTTTCCAGAGTGCCTGCACCAGTTTGCACTCCCAGTAACTTTATGTATTTTTGAAAGAGAGAGAGATACAGAGAGAGAGAGAGAGAGCAGGGGAGGGGTAGAGAGGGAGAGAATCCAAAGCAGACTCCACACTGTCAGTGCAGACTCTGAGGCAGGGCACAAACTTACAAACTTTGAGATCATGACCTGAGCCGAAATCAAGAGTCAGATGCTTAATTGACTGAGCCACCCAGGTGCCCCTCCAAGAAAGATTTTATCTTGCAACCAAACCACCCTATTCCCCCACCCTATTTAAAAAAAAAAAAAAAGATGATTGGTTTTAAGTCTCTAAATTTAGGGGTCATTCATCATGCAGCATTAGATAGCTGAAACAAGAGCCAAACATAGACACTAAGCTATCGGCCAGCACCCAAGTGCCAGGCATGTGAATTAGCCATGTTGGATCCTCCAGCCTCAATCGAGCTTTCAGATGGCTGCAAATCTGGCTGACATGTGACTGCAATTGCACAAAAGATCCCAAGAAGTGTGTACTGCCCAGCCAAGACATTCCTAAATTCCTGACTTACAGAAACCATTTATTTCCCAGACCTCATCATGAATACACAATGGAAATTCAGGATTCTTGGGTTCTTCTCAGTTAGTAGAATTGGAGAGAAAAAAAAAAAAGGAACAAAACTGTACGCTAATCTTGGCTTAATTAGTTGCTTGTTGGCTATGTGTCAACAGACAAGGTCTATCACTTTTTAGAGACACAGATTCTCAAGTTATAAAATGGAATAGCCCCACCTGTCAGGGCTAAAATGAGAATAATTGTGGTAGTGCTTTGTAGAGCATCACTTATTGAGGAAATATCCAGTGTCATGTTAATGGAGAAGACCAGTAGTGAAAATTTCAAAATGATGTCTACCTGACTCTGGACCATCATGTAGGATTTGTTCTCCATCCAAATTGCACAGTCACCATCGAGATTGCTTGGGGGCTCGCCTTAAGCTGAGACTGTGTCCTCTCAGCACACCTGTAATGGCTTAATGAGAGGTCAGCCAAAAATTGAAAATTTGCAATGCAATCCATAATGTGCATAATCTATCTGACCATAAATGCCCTCAACAAAACAGAATGTCTATATAATTCTTAAACATCCACAATGGGTCTATTTGAGGCCAGTAAAAACTAAAATAACCATACTGATTACATTTTACTGGGTCCTTACTATGTGCTGGGCACGGTGCTAGATACTTCATATGCATTATTTCAATCCTTTACCAACCCCATGGGTAAATATTATTACTCCTTTTTAACTAATTAAAGAAAAAAATTTTTGACTTCCAAGGAAAGATGAGGGATTGAATACACATAAATGTGCTTGCTCCCATCCAAAACTCCATTAAAAGAGTAAATTGATTTTTTTAAAAGCCAAACCAATGTCTGGCACATAGTATGGACTCATAAATATTGGTGGAATAAATGAATTAAGTGATGAATGAAAAAAGTTTTAAACCCTACAAGGTAAATAACATAGACATTGAGCTCACACCAACAAAACTTTAGAAGATGGAATGAATGTTAATGGACTTTGCAGACCCAAGAAAGCTGAATGCTAAATCAGCTGTGGAGAAAGCCAAGCAGATGCCAGATTATAGCTCAGACTTCCCCCACAAGGGCCTGGGATAGGGAACACTATCCATCTCCTAAAGTGGGAGTGGGGTGGAGAGAAAAACAGGGGTGGTGTTGGTTTTAGGGAGGGGATCCCAGATCCCCTACTTCACTCCAGTCCGCCTTGTGACTCCTACTTCCCCAACTGGGAGCAGAGCAGAAGACTGAGCTTTCTTCTCAGGAGAGAGAACAGGAGGAGTCTGGATTAGAGAAAACCCTACAGCTGAGAGTGAGGATACCATGGAAAAACAGAGGGATGAAGCGACACTGACATATTGAATGCTCAGGTTCCCCACCCACCCCACCCCCCCCACCCCCCCACCCCCCCACCCCCCCACCCCCCCCACCCCCCCCCCACCCCCGTGCCCCGTCCTCCTTCCTACTTTGGTTTCCAGAGAGGTAGCAGCCAGTCCTGCGCTCTCCAGGCAAGAGATGGAAACCCCTTCTCTGGAGAATTTGACTAGCCCAAGAAAAATGATACAAAATACTAAAATCAAGAGTTTCCCAATGAAGGAGCCAGCCAGATTAGTTTATAGTAAAGATCACAGCCAGGAAGTACCACAAACGCAGAGTTTGCAACAGGGACCTCATTCTTTAATATGAATAGACAAGGGTCACTAGACATTTGAGGAAAGGCAAATGAAAGGTAGAGAGCAACACAAATGTTCAAAAAAAGTTTTCTGGAGGAATTAGAGTGCATGAAGAAGAAATCTCTTTTACAAACTATCATTACTATTTTCTGTGTGTTAGGATATTCTTACACCCACGGAAAAAGAACAGTATGCTACAAAAAAAAGGAAGATCCTAACACTAAAAAACAAACAAACAAACAAACACTCCTGGAAATTACACATACACAGCATAAATTTAAAATTCAACAGAAATATTGGAAGGTAAAACTGAAGAACACCCCTACGAAGTAGAGTAAAATGACAAAGGTGAAGAATAAGAGACAAACAATAAGAAAAGTGGAGGGCTTATCCAGGAAGGCAATCTTCAGTTAACAGGGGTTCCAGAAAGAAAGAAAAGAGGAAATGAAGGAGAACAAATCATGAAAGAAATTAATCAGGGTTCACACAGAGATGTAAAACAACTACAAGTGATACAGGATAAGGGATTTGTTACAGGGCTGAGAGCTTACACAGTTGTGGAGCTGGCAGAATTGTCTATGCAGACTGTTGTCTTTGCAACTCTATTGAGCCTAAAGTTTCTAAAGACTGGCAGTTGGGAAGGAAAGCTGGATGTGGAGAAGATCAAAGACAATGTGGAACACAAGAAAGCAAATTGGTACCCATGTCTTTCTCTTACTTCCCACCTGAATGCCATGTGTGACCTCCAGCAGAATCTGGCACCTTTTCACCACCAGAGAGCTACACACACGTGGCCAAAGAAGCTGGAGAAGCTGAAGGAGCAGATACGGTGGGAGCTAATGGAGCTGAGAGTCCAGATGCTGCCCCAAAACAACCAGGTAAGCCAGAACATTCTCAGTGCCTGGCAATGGACACCAACCTCGAGAGCATATAGATACGGCTGCTGCTTCATTTCCACCTTCCAGCGGAACAAAACGTCCTTTGTGGCCAAACACTAGACTGACACCATAAAAGAAGGGAATTCTCGGAGACATAGCTCTAGCTTAGCTAAGATGACATAGTACAAAGCAAAAGTATGAGCAGGGGAGCGGCAGAGGGAAAGGGAGAGAGAGAATATATATATTTTTATTTATTTTTGAGAGAGAGAGAGAGAGAGCACGAGCAGGGGAGGGGCAAAGAGGGAGGGAGACACAGAATCCGAAGCAGGCCCCGGGCTCTGAGCTGTCAGCACAGAGTCCAACGTGGGGCTTGAACTCACGAACCACAAGATCATGACATGAGCCAAAGAAGGACATTTAACTGAGCCCCAGGTGCCCCAGGAGCCCCAGGAGAGAGACTATTACGCAGTCTCCTCGCCAAACGCGGAGCCCAACGCAGGGCTCACTTGATCTCATGACCATGAGATTATGACTTGAGCTGAAATCAATAGTAGATCATCTAATGGACTGAACTTCTCAGGTGCCCCATAAGATTGTTTTTATTAAAAGAGTTTGCAGAGTGCCCTGAATAATGGATGAAAATAGTCTCACATCAAGGCACACTGCTGTGAAATTTCAGAAAACTGCAGACAAAGAAAAAATAAGTTTCCAGAGACCAAAAATATTTCAGCAAAGAATCATTATGACATGATGTCATTCAACCGCAATTTGCAAAGTTAGAAAAAAACAAAGCCATGTCTTCAAAATTCTGATAACAAATGATTTCCAACCTAGAATTCCTCACCCAAAGTGTCACTTAAAGGTAAGGGTAGAATAAGGCACCTTCAGACACACAAGGTCTGAGGAAGCTGCCGAATGATGTGATCTACCAGTAGGTATGAGATTCTGGTAAAGGTGGGTCTGACAGCAGAGGGAGGTGACAGGAACCCTGGATGACAATACAGAAGACCCGAGACAATAACTGTGCTTGAGGCCCAGAAAAAAACAAAGCCAGGCAGGCCCAACGGTCAGGCATTTCTCTGAGCTGACAAAATGTCTTGTGTATTTTAATGCATTGAGAGGAGGAAATTCACATTAGGGATTCTCTGAGTTGAATTTATGATACTCATATTAAATACTGAGCAAAGAAATCTGGACAAGTGTTAACACCAGGGAAAACAACAGCAACTACAGGGGAAAGGAAAAATATATGCAGATACTACATGGCTCAGCTGTGAACAGCATTCCAGAGCACTTATAGTATTAGAGCACATGCTAAACACTGATCTAATAAACATTAGATAGAACTATCCTGGGAGAGAGGAAGGGTCAGGGGGTGTGGACACAAGAGGAAGGGATGAAGGTGCCAAAGGAGCAATCCTCATGTTCTAATCTAGAAACCTAAGCTAACCCTTTGACCTTCTCATTTTAGTCCATGTGAAATACTGCCTAATGGAAAGACACACACAGTGTATATTAATATATATATGGTCCTGTTTCAAGGTAGAAGCCAAAGATAATGCCTGAAACACAGAAATCACAAAAGTAGCAAGCTAATTATGTTATTTAGATAGGCAGAGGTAATTACCGGAAGAAATAACTTAACGAACTTCAAAGTAGTTGCCTCTGGGGAGGAGAAAATGGGGTGAGGGGAGAGCTGGCATTTTTAAATAACTTTTGTAGAAGTACTTGACTCTAAACCATGTTTGGCTAAAAAACTAATTCAAAAAACTAACCAAAACATAAAGGTAAAGCCACAGCTGTGGTCTCAACAGTTGTAACTTCTGCCCCCACCCCTCAATTCATATGCTGAAATCCTAATGCCCAAGGTGGTGGTATTAGGAGATGGGCCCTTTGGAGGTGATGAGGTCATGAGGGTAGAGCCCTCATGAATGGGAATGAATAGTGCCCTTAAAAAAGGGGGCCCAGAGACAGCTTCCTAGTCCCTTTTGTCATGTGAGGACACTCAAGAAGGTATCAGTCTGTAGTCCCAAAGAGGGCCCGCACCAGACCCTCACCATGCTGGCACCCTGATCTCAGACTTCCAGCCTCTAGAACTGTGAGAAATAAATACCTGCTGTTTATAAGCCATCCCATCTGTGACATTCTGTTACAGCACCCTGAACCGACTAAGACAGCCAGCAACTCAAGGGAAGAGAGAGGGGGTAGAAAGGGTGGCGGGGAAGAGGGGAGGAGGCAAGAAAAAGTGAAGGAAGAGAGAAAGAAAATCAAGTTTTAAAATAGTTATCTTGTGGGGCGCCTGGGTGGCTCAGTCGGTTAAGCGTCCGACTTCAGCTCAGGTCACGATCTCGCGGTCCGCGAGTTCGAGCCCCGCGTCAGGCTCTGGGCTGATGGCTCGGAGCCTGGAGCTTGCTTCCGATTCTGTGTGTCCCTCTCTCTCTGCCCCTCCCCCATTCATGCTGTGTCTCTCTCTGTCTCAAAAATAAATAAACGTTAAAAAAAAATTAAAAAAAATAAAATAAAATAGTTAACTTGTGAGACACCTGGAGGGCTCAGTCGGTGGAGCACGCAACTCTTGATCTTGGGGTTGTGGGTTCAACCCCCACAATGGATGGAGAGATTACTTAAAAATAAAAACTTAAAAAAAATTAAAATAGCGAACTTGCCAGCCCCAAGTGCACAACTCTGGCAAATGACAGAGCTGAGTTCTGAGCCCAGGTTCATCTGACTCCACAACACTGGTTACAACTCACCACGCACCACCACAATAGCCTCTCAGATCTTCATCTCATCTGTAGTAGACCCAGCGTCTGGTGGGGGATGTTGTACTTGGGGCAGAGAAGTCAACAGCACAGTTAGGGAAAGGTTGTAGAGACAAACGGAAAGAGGTGGCCGGGTAAACAAACAGGTCATCAGACAAACAGGAGAGCCACCTGGACAACCTGGGCACCAGAGGAGTTGAGAGGGACAGCTCTCATGTGCAGGGAAAGAGGAGCCCACGGGGGACAGTTGAGGCTCTCTGTACAGATGCTAGGGTATGGACAAGAAGGGGGTAGGGTGGGCTGAGGAGGGAAAGGACACCCTCTGGACAGGAATCTGAACACAACCCAGGACAAAACCCATTCAACAGGGCAGCTGCAGGTTTTTATTCTTGAGTAAGTGCTTCCAGAGAGAGCAAACAGCAGGAGCTCAGCAGTACATGCTGAACACATGAACAAAAGACAGGCGCTCTTCAGCGTTTCAGATTCACCTACCTGACCCCTAAGCAGTGGTAATGTGTTTTGTTTTTTTTTTGTAATATGGATGTTTTTGAGGCTCTCATTAAATAAAGAATGTTCCAATCCTAGGCTTCTCACCAAGAACCCTATATAGCGTGCTGTGTGAGACCCTTTTGTACCAGCTCTCAAGAGCAGAATCTTAAAATTCTCAGGAAATTTCTAAGCCAGTTGTCATCATACTGGTAGCTTGAAATTGGCCATGCTGGGAGTATTAACACTACAGCAGTAAGTAAAAATCACAAATTAGGGCTCTGTTTTACTTTCAGAAAGCTCACTGTTCAACATTTAACAGCACACAACGGCCTACAGGTGTTAAAAGAGAAGACGATAGATATAAACAGTAAATAAGTAAAGTATAGTGATAATGTTAATTATAAGAGCTTCTATGGGGTATATGTCACAAGCTATATTAGACGCTTCCATACATTGTCTTGCTTAATCTTAGAAAAGTCCTATGAGGTATTTATTTTTACCCATTTCATACATGTTGGGTAAGGGCCAAAGACATTAGATAATTTGCTCAAGGATACAAGCCAGCATATAGTAATCAAGGCTCCTGTCTTAGATTTAAAGTCCAAGCTCTGGACACCACCACCACAGGGGAGGCAATGCTGCAGAGTGGTTCAATGTCAGGATGCTGGAGCCAGTGAGCCTGGATTCAACCACCAGCTCTGACATTCACTACCCATGTGACCTGGATGGGATGCCTACTCTCTCTTTGCCCGAGTTTCCCCATCTGATGAATCCCGAGTTCTTAACACAGTCTGGTATTAACAACAAAGTTAGTAGCTATTATCTTAATTACTGGCAAAGTTTGGTGATTTCTATTTTATTTCATTTCATATTTAATCACACTGATTCAAAAACACATGGATCTCTGAAGGATACACAAGAAACTGGTTTGTTGGCCCAGGTGAGGAAGGGACCTCCTATCATGCGCTGAGATGGCAGTTGCAGGGGCGTGGGGGGCAGGGGACCTCCTATCATGTGCTATCTGAGGAGGGGCACTGATGTCTGGTGTCTCTGGGAGCAGGGGGAGGGATACAATGAAGCTGGTGGTAGAGAAACCACAAATTGGATTCAGCTGCTGCTTCAGGATACCAAGATGAAGAAGTGAGGCTGCATGATGTTCCCAGTGTAGGATGTAGACAGGAAGCCCAGGGAAGGAGCAAGTTTCTTCTTAGCCCCCTTCTGGCCCTGTCCCTGCTGTGGGGAGAGTCTCACCTGGGGCAGCCGCCAAAGCAGAAATGTCTCATGCAGAGGCCCCAGCTGCAGCATCCAAAAACTGAGCAGGAAAGTTTAGACCTGAGAGACAATAGCTGAATACCCGGCAAAGAGGCGTTAGCTGAATAGCTGGGTTACTTCTGGAATTTTATTCCATTCACAGCATTACCTAATTTAAGAAATACATACAATTTAAATTTAAAAGGAAAAATACATGACAATTGTCACTGAGACTGGCTGTGGTATACTCCTGGCACAAACTGAGTGCTCAATATACATCTGTTGACTGAAAAGAAACAAGAAAGTCACGCAAGAGTGCATTTACAAGCATCTGTCAAAAGCCACTCTGCACTCTTGTGGATGTGGAAGATGCACCGGCAAACAGAACACACACAGTCCTCACCGCCATGGTGAGGGCAGGGAACAGATTTAACACGTAAACAAACGAGTTCATTTCAAACAGTGCCAGGAGGCATGAAGGGAACAAACATGGTGACGGTGTGGTTCGTACAGGGGGCTGGTGGAGAGCATTTCGGATGTGGTAGGGAGGTTCTCTCTGGGATGGGAACATTTAAACGGAGACCTGAAGGATGACAAAGGACCAAAATGGAAGGGCCACTGTAAAGACATGGGAGAGGAGAGGGCTCGGTGTACTTCAGACAGTGACTGTAACGGGAGCGTGCTGAGGGATGGGGTTGGCTGTGTGAGAGCTGTCTGAGCCCAGAGACAGCAAGGGCTGGGCCTGGCTGGGCTTTGGTGTAGGCTATGGGTATGGGTTTGTATTTTATTCTAAATGTGGTTACACACACACACACAGCAATATTTTTAGAAGTTCTGGGATTTGTATTTCTCAAAGATGGCTCAGGCTGTGGGGTGGAGAATGGATCATAGTGGGTCAAGAGCAGAAGGAGGGGACTGGATCTGTTTCCTGGGGCTGCTGTAACACAGGATCACAAACTGGGTGGCTTAAAACAACAGAAACTTATCCTCTCACAGTTCTAGAGGGCAGAAGTCCACCATCAAGGTGTCGGGGGGGGGGGGGGGCTGTGCTCCCTCTGGAGGCTCCAGGTGAAGAATCTCGTCTCTCAGCACCTGGAGGCCCCAAGTCTTCCGGGGCTTGTGGTAGCATAATGCCCTTCTCTGCTTCTGTCTTCACACCTCTTCTCTCTGTGTCTTCTCCCCAGTGTGCCTGCACCTCTCCTTTTCTTATAAGGACACTTTTTGTTGGGTTTAGGGCCTATCCAGTTATTCCAGGGTGATCGCATCTTGGGATCCTTAACCTAATTGTATTTGTAAAGACCTATTTTTCAAATAGGCAACATTCACAAGGTATCAAGGGTCAGGGACTGTTGATATCTTTTTTTCTGGGGGGGGGGGCACAATTCCACCCACCACAAGACCAATGAGGAGACTCATGTGGTTAGGTGAGGGACAATGGTGGATTAGAGCAGGAAGGGACTGTAGAAACAGAGAAAAGTAGAAGGCCTGGGTAGGTGGCATATTAGGCTTCTCCAGAGAGAAAGAACCAGTAGGATGTGTATACTGAAATAGACAGGGATTAATTTTATATATATGTGTATATATATATATAATTATATATATGTATTTATAATTAATCCCATATATATGTATATATAGATATGTGTGTGTGTGTGTGTGTGTGTGTATACACAGCTCACTGACACAGCTGTCATATATATATATATACACACACACATATATATATATAGGATTAATTCTATAGAATTGGTTCAAATGATTACAGAGACAGAAAAGTCCCATGATCTTCTGTTGCCAAGTGGAGAATCGATGTGTAGTTCTAGTCTGAGTCCGAAGGCTTGAGGGCCAGGAGAACTGCTGATGCAAATTCCAGTCCTAAAGCTGATAGGCTCATGACCCAAGAAGGCCTGATGCTTAGTCTGAGTCAAAAGGCTCAGAAAAGGAGCAATGTCCTAGCTCATTCAGTGAGGCAAGAGGAGGTCATTTTTACCTGGCTTTTTTGGTTCTACTCAGGTCTTCAGTTGACTGGATGAGACTCCTTCACATTCAGGAAGGCAATCTGCTGTCTATGAATTTCAATGTTAATCCTATCCAAAAACTCCCTCATGGACACATCCTGAAGGATGTTTGGCCAATGTCTGGTTACTCTGTGGCCCAGGCAAGGTGACACAAAATTCACCGTTGCAGGTGGGGAGTAAGGGACAGAGGAAGGGAATGAGGGGTCTCATGCTCATGATGAGGGGTCTCATCAGGACCAAATGACAGGGGTGGAGACGGGAGACCTCCGAGAAGCCAGAGGCTGGCGGATGCCACGATGTTGCAGAAAAAAGCAGAATCACTGCCTTAGCACGGACCTATCACTTTCTTGCAGCTTCTATCTTCCTTAATCCCTAGAAAAGTATCTCTCTGCCAACTACTGAGGCAATTTCCTCTCTTGATGATGGAGTCCTTTGGCTATGATAACATTATCACCAAGCAACTGGAACACTGCAAAGCTGGATTTCACTGGGTACCATCTTCCCACACAGGAATGGAACCTTTGAAACCTTTTCCTCTATATCTCCAGCTCACGCAGGAGTGCTCAGGAATATGTAATTAATATCAATCTGTCCTGATGCACAAACTCTGTAGCATTCTGATTTCAATCTGAGTGGTGACTTCCACACCAGTGAAATTATGATGTCTGTAGCCACACTCAAGATCTTCCAGCTTCCCCTACCTTATTTTCTCCTTGTACTAACACAGAAATCCACTGAGATTTTGGTATATAAATAACTCTATAGACTTCCACCCCAGTATTTAGAAAGAATCTTCCTCCAAAGTCTGTTCAAGGTAAAGGCAATGTTTCATTATCTATCCCTGTGTAACAAATGACCCCACAACTTAGTGGCTTAAACAACAAACATGTATTCTGTTGCAATTTCTGTGGGTCAGGAATCCAGAAGCAGCTAAACTGCATGGTTCTGACTGAGGCTTTCTCATTAGGTTGTGGTTAAGATGCAGGCAGCAGCTTGACTGGGGAAGGAGGGTGCTCTTCCAAGACGGCTCACTGACACAGCTGTTATCAGGAGACCTCAGTTCCCTGCTGGCTGTTGGAAGGAGGCTTGAGTTCCTTACCGCATGAGCCCTTCCCTAGGGCTGTCGGAGGGTCCTCCTCACAATATGGCAGCTGGTTTCCCCCTAGAGCATGTGATCCCAGCCAGAGGAAGGGGGAAGCCACAATGCCTTTTGTGACTTGCTCTTAGAGGTCACACACCCCATCCTTTAGGCTACATTTCATTTGTTAGAAGTTACTAAGCACAATCTACATTCATAGGGAGAGGAGTTCAACTCTACTTCTTGAAGGAAGAAGCATCAAATAACTTGTGGGCACGTTTTAAATGTCCAGGTACTCTGGGAGCTGGTGTCTGACACGGAGCAGGCTCTAAGAAATGGGTATCAGTGAAGGATGGATCTTACACAGCATGCTTATTTAGGAAAACTAACAGCCACAGATGGGGATTCTCTCTCCGTCTCCCTGTGAGTTAGGTAGTGAGAACATCGATAGCAACAGCATCAACAAAACATCAACAATAAGAATATCACCTAACATTTGCTGAGTACACCTGAGAATATTAACATCTTGAGAGCAGAAGCATTGCCTAATTCTCTATTTTATTTCCAGCACCTAAGAAGCAGGTGCTCAATAAATATTTAGGATTGAAAGAAGGCATTTTTTATTTGAATGTTACAAGAATCTTAAGAGGTAGACACTGTTATTGTTCCCATGCTACAGATGGGAAAGCTGAGATACAGGGAGATTAAATAATATGCCAAAGCGACATGGCTAACAGTAGTAGAATTAAAATTAGAACCCAGACTGTCTGACTCCAAACACCACCGCCAATGGCCAGAGAGAAATAGACTGACAACTTGCAGTTACCGAACCAATACCGATAACAACAGGTTGACCTGGCCTCATGGAAGGAAGAGGAGGCCTGTATTAAAACAAAAACACTGAGGGCACCTGGGTGGATCAGTCAGTTAAGGGTCTGATCTCACAGTTCGTGGGTTTGAGCCCCGCACTGGGCTCTATGCTGGCAGCTTAGAGCCTGGAGCCTGCTTTGGATTCTGTGTCTCCCTCTCTCTCTGCCCCTCCTCCACTTGCACTGTGTGTGTCTCGCTCTCTCTCGAAAATAAACATTAAAAAATTAAAACAAAACAAAACAAAAACAAAAACACTGGAGGAGCACCTGGCTGGCTCGGTCAGTATAGGATGCGTCTCTTGAACTTAGGATTGTGAGTTTAAGCCCCATGCTGGGCATGGAGCTCACTTAGGAAAAAACTTTTAAATAAAGGGAAAAAAAACCCTGCATAATCCCAAAACCTTCATTTGGCTCAGGCATATAGCCAGAGACATACTCTTGGAGAAGCAGCTACATTCAATCCATCTGGACTTGGCCCCAATCTGTAACCAAGCTTGACATTCTCTGGAAGAGGTCCTCAGAGGATCTAGCCCCTGTCCTCCAAGCTGCCCTGATAACCATCTTAAAGTGCATCTTTAAGATTCTCTAGAAAAAGAATGTCCACACACACCTCTGGAAGCCGTGTCCCTGTTTTTAAGTCACTTATCTTACTGAACTCTCATGACATGTGTTTGGCAAACAGAGTATTTCTTCCTGTTGTGGCCTTATGGAGGAAACATATTCTTGAATTTGAAAAAACAACCTATGATTCACCCTGGAGCTACTCCACGTGAGGACCAGAGAAAGGTCTGTTCCCCAACACGTGCTTGAAGGGCAAGCGGAGAGCTGCTCACGTCTCAGGACAAGATCCCAGCTCGGTGTTCTGACTTATTAAACGTATCCAACTCTTTTGGTTTGTCAGAGCCCCTCCTGCCAACTGTAGCAACCACAGGCGGATACCACTGCGAACACAGCCCAGATGTGGAAGAGTGAATGAGCAGAGAAATGTATGAAAGGCCGGCTTCAGTTTGGGACGCGTCAGTTTTCAAGTAGAAACCAGGAGCCTGAATGGTTGCAGCTCAACTCTGGTTCTGAATCAGGGAGTAAAAAGCAAGGCACCTATTCTTTCTGGACTCCGTTTCCTTCCCAAGAGCTCAAACACACATGCCGGGCCTTCCTTCTCCAAGGGGAGAGGCGAACGTGCCCAAGGGAGTGCAGTCCAGCGTGGGCACAGGGACAGGCACAACCTGGCTCTGAGGACTCCAGGGGCTCAAACTGACTTGTAGACATTATTCAATAACAACAATTTTTCTTCCCAACTTAAATTAGCTGCTAATTGTAAAAATCTACATGTTTTTACATTAAAAAAAAATTCTGATACCAAGAACTGACAACTCAGGCAATGTCAGATGGCTTGCATTTCTCAAGGGAACAGTGAACTAGAGCTGAGTACTGGCTGTCACTGACTTTAGAATGGGCAGTGTCTCTTCAGACCAGTTTGCCAGTCTATCGTTCCCTTTTTTAATTTTTTAAAAATGTTTATTTATGAGAGAGAAAGAAAGAACATGTGCATGAGCGGGGAAGGGGCAGAAAGTGACGGGGACAGAGGATCCAAAGCAAGCTCTGTGCTGACAGCAGCAAGCTCCATGCATGGCTCCATCTCACCAACTGTGAGATAGTGACTTGACCTGAAGTTGGATGCTCAACCCACTGAGCCACCCAGGCCCCCTAGAATAAAAATGTTTTAAGCACTATGCCCAACGTGGGGCTTGAACTCCCAACCCTAAGATCAAGAGTCACAGGCTCTACTGACTGAGCCAGCCGGGTATCCCAACCATTCCTTTCTTTTTAAAAAAAATTTTTGTTAATGTTTATTTATTTTTGAGAGAGAGAGAGAGAGAGAGAGAGAAGGGGAGGGACAGAGAGAGAGGAAGACACAGAATCTGAAGCAAGCTCCAGGCTCCCAGCTGGCAGCACAGAGCCCAATGTGGAGCTTGAACCCACGAACCACGAGATCATGACGTGAGCCAAAATTGGATGCTTAACCAACTGAACCACCCAGGAGCCCCTTATTCCCTTATTTTTTAAACTCTACTTCATGTTAGTAATTATGGAAATGTAATTTAAATATTTTATTTGGTTTTTCAGAATATTACAACACTCATAAGTATGTTGAAATGACGAGGTTTCCCCCTAGATTTTCATTTTGTAAAAATTTGCATAGTTCGCTGAAGCTGAGTCTAGGGAGCAATTGCTTTGCAGGTCCCTTGAGCATATGCTTGGTCTGCCAGTTGGGTAATCCTGACTTCTAGAAACTTTTGGGGTCTGGGGTAACTGGCCAGCCAGGAGAAGTGACAGAGCACTATGAGTAAAGAGGGTACACAGGGAATATGAAGCCCATATTGCATTCACTCTTTAAAAAAAATTTTTTTTAATGTTTACTTCTTTTTGAGAGATAGAGGGAGAGCAAGGGAGAGAGAGCGTGCACACAAGCAGAGAGAGGGTACAGAGGATCCAAAGCGGGCTCTGCGCTGATAGCACAGAGCCCGATGCAGAGCTGGAACCCACAAACCCCAAGACCATGACCTGAGCTGAAGTCAGACGCTTAACCAACTGAGCTACCCAGGCACCTCTGTACTTACTCTAAATCCACAGTCAAAGGAGACCTGGGTTGAACTCAAAGGGACAAGGGGACATTTTCAGTCTTTATAAAGAATTAGATTCATCCACCCCAGGTCTATGTGACGCTAAATTTTTTTTTTCTTCTTTTTTTTTTTTTTTTTTTTTTTTAACATTTATTTATTTTTGAGACAGAGAGAGACAGAGCATGAACAGGGGAGGGGCAGAGAGAGAGGGAGACACAGAATCGGAAACAGGCTCCAGGCTCTGAGCTGTCAGCACAGAGCCCGACGCGGGGCTCGAACTCACGGACCGCGAGATCGTGACCTGAGCTTAAGTCGGCCGCTTAACCAACTGAGCCACCCAGGTGCCCCATATGTGACGCTAAATTTTTAATCTAGCACAGGAGTTTGGCAACTTCGTCTTGTGAGCTGGTCACCAGTTTTTGAAAAAAAGTTTTATTGCAACACAGCTATCCCCATTTATTTATATATTGTCTATGACTGCTTTTGCTCTAGGAAGGCAGCAGTGAGGAGTTTCAACAGATACTGTGTTGCAAGACTAAAATTAGGATGGCAAACTGAAAATATTTACTATCTGCCCTTTACAGAAAAAGCTGCCAATCCCTGATCTAGCACCTTGAGTTGCAAAGAAAAGAGGCCCACCCAGGTTAGCTCAAGCAAAGGATGTCTGTGGTCAGGACATAAGAGGGAATGTGCTGGATGCCAGGGATAGAAGTCACAGAGAAATCAGGCCTTGGTAGAACTAAAATTACAACTGCAGATCTTTCTTAGGGGTCTCTGTTTCTCCTTGTCTCTTCTCTGTTCTCTCCACTGCCTGCTGTCCTCAACTTACTTTGCCTTCCCTCAGCTTGCACATGGTTCCTCAGGGCTCCCTAGACTTCTACATCATGCAATCCCAAACAGCCTTTCAGCTTCGGTCCCCACTGCTAATGGCTTTGGCTTCTAAGTTTTCCAATTCTGAACTCCCACGGAATCAATCTGACTGGTTCAGACCATCTTTTCAAGTCTATGACTCTTGGAGATTCTTGGCCAGCCTGTAGTTGCCCCCTTCCCTTCAGCCAGAAGCTCACTCCTGGATCCTTTTCACGACCATGGGATGCTGTTATATGGAGCAGAATGTGTCGTCCGCTCAACAGAAGGGACACGCACAGAGCCCTCCTTTAGAAGAAAATGCAGTGGGGCAGGAGCCAGAACTTAGCTAACTTAACTTGTGAAGAACCTGGTCTTTTCTTTTTTTTTTTTAATAAATGTTTGTTTATTTTTGAGAGAGAGTGTGTGACGGGGGTAGGGACTGACAGAGGGGGACCAAAAATCTGAAGCAGGCTCTGAGTTGACAACAGTGAGCCAGATACAGGGCTTGAACTTATGAACCATGAGATCAAGACCTGAGCTGAAGTCAGACACTCAACCAACTGAGCCATCCATGCTCCCTGGGACCTGGTATTTTATTAAAGTCAGAGAGCATTCTTCTAGCTCTCTTATTCACAACACTGACCAAAAAGCCAAAACCTGCAATCTGAATGACTGACATGCCTGAAAGAAGAGGAAGAGATTCCACCTGGAGTTTGCTGATGGGGATAAGGTCAGCAGAGGACCAAGCCCATCCCAAGGAGAGATAAGCAGACCAACTATGGGAAATGATGAGATTTGAGAAATTTCAGCCTCTCCTACCTGGACCAGCAGGAGAAGGGACAGAAAGAAATCCAGCCTGACAGAACTTGTCCCGATTCTGCCACAAACAGACTAGGTGACAGTATACATGTTACTGTCTGTCCTCCCAATCACGCCTGGGCCTCAGCTCTCCCACTGATCAAATGACTGGGCTGAATTAGGCCACTGGTTCTCAAACTACCCCCTACATCCAAATCACCTAGAGGACTTATTACAACACAGATGACTAGGACCCACCCCCAGAGTTTCTGAGTCGGCAATGACTGGGAAGGGGTCTGACAACTGGTATTTCCAGCAAGTTCCCAGATGATGCTGCACTGCTGACCTGGCACCACACTTTGAGAGCCATTGGCCTGCTCTTCACTAAAATTCCTTCCAGCTGTAACAGGCTACGAGTCTAGCCTACTCCTTGGCTTACATTGGACGGAGAGTTTGGACTGTGGGCCAGGAAACCTCTTGTTTGGGGAGGAGGTCTTTCCCGAGCCTAGCCGAGACCAGACTGTGCCCCCTCAACCACCTTGCTGCTTTTGCCACCACAAAGACCCTTTTACCAGCCAGTCCTGGGCTCCAGAGATGCCCAGCTGCTTCCCAGCCTGCTGGAAAATGTTGACTTTCTAATTTCTCTCTTGGCCAAATTCTGTGGGTAGCGTGGCTCCTCGACACGTAGGCCACACAATCGGCTCTCACAACCCACTTCCTCAAGGTGATCCCATGTCGTTCTGCTGTCCATGATAAACAGCTCCAGACTGGGCAGCCCAAACGCGGGGGAAGCCAGCCTGCCGTGGATCTGGAAAGTTCCCCAGAGGCAGAGATGGCAGCTGCTTCTTTTGCCCAGGCTGAGGCCAAGCCACAAGCTGGGAGGACATCTCAAGCACAGGCTGCCAACCAGTGATGCAAATTGCCCCTGCAGGGCCTGGCCAGGTCAGAGGGGGCCGGGGAGCTGGAACTCTGAGTGACAGCTGAGCAGGGAGACACTCTTCAGCATCCTGCTAAGTCACTAAGAGGTTTCTGAAACAGGTGGCTCAAATTTCCTTGAAAACCCAGAATAATCCCCCATTTGAAGTGTGCGCGAATCTTGTCACCACCTAGTATTAATGGGCAGGCACCGCAGAAGGAAAAAGGGGTTTTCGGCTGCATTTTTGCACACTGACTGGCCTGACAAGCTCAATAAAAGCTTAAACAAATATTAAAAAACACACAGAGAGTCAGGCTGGTTTAAATTAACTTCCCAAGCACTTCACCTACTGTAGGAAGAAATTATAATAAAATGTCAGTGCAAAAATAAACCGCGCATGGAAATAAAAATAAAACATAAAATGCCCTCTTACAACTAACTGCTCAGTATGATTTAGTTCATAACAACATATCATTGTACATGAAGTTTTCATAGTCCTAAAGTGTATTTGGGCATTAGAAATGTTGACTCTGAAAGATTCCTATTTTACACGCTGGGAAACTGTCCCTTTCCCAGAAGCCTTATGGATGTAAACCATTACACACACACACACACACACACACACACACACACACAAACTCTGTTAACTCTGAAATAATAATTTGTCCAAGTGGAATATGCTGTTTGACATATGACCCCAAATTCCATTTCTCTTAGGTATCCTCATCCTTAGCCTGCTGCTTGGGCTCCACAGTGCCCTTTTCCTCGCTGCAGAAGGACAAAGCTGGAGGCTGACCATGTGACAGGTTCATCTCCAGCCATCCTGAAGTCTCACCCAGAGGTGGACTTTCTGAAGGGAAGAGACACTTTGTAGTCCTTGGGTTCATGGGCTGTGGCCTGTCACATCCTCCAACCATGGTGCTCACACTGAGCCAGACATAATGAGAGATTAAAAGGGAGGAGGGGGGCACCCGGGTGGCACAGGGGGTTAAGAATCCTACTTCGGCTCAGGTCATGATCTCATGGTTCATGAGTTCGAGCCCCGCATTCGGCTCTCTGCTGTCAGTGCAGAGCCTGCTTTGGATCCTCTGTCCCCTTCTCTCTCTGCCCCTCCCCCACTCGTTCTCCCTCCCTCTCTCTCTCTCTCAAAAACAAATAAAAACATTTATATAAAAACAAAACAAAACAAAACAGGGTCGCCTGGGTGGCTCAGTCGGTTAAGCATCTGATTGCGGCTCAGGTCATGATCTCACAGCTTATGGATTCGAGCCCCGCATCGGGCTCTGTGCTGACAGCTCAGAGTCTGGAGCCTGCTTCAGATTCTGTATCTCCCTTTCCTCTCTATGCCCTCCCCCACTGGCACTCTGTCTCTCTGTCCTTTAATGTTTAAACAAACATTAAAAAAATTTTTTTTAAAAACAATAAATAAAAGGGATGAGTGCTTGGCCCTCTCTTTCCAAAAGAGAATAAAGAAAAAGAAAGAAGGCAGGAAAAGAAAAGAGAGAGAAAAGAAGGGAGGGAGGGAGGGAGGGAGGAAGAAAGGAAGATGGGAGGGTGGGAGAGAGGGAGGAGGGGAGGAGAAAAGAAAGGCAGGCATGGGAGCACCTCTTGCTCAGTTAGGTGATCCTGTAGAAGTTCTTTCTCAGGCTGGTTACTCCCACTTGGTTTGTTCAGCCAAGCTGACATACTCTCACTTTCCAACCGGAGACGGTGTGGGGGCTAAGAAAGACCTTGTGGGCCTACATGCCCTTCGTTCCCCTCCAGGTTTCTGTCACACCTCAAAGGTGGTTTTCTGGGAAAGCGTTTTCCTGGCAGGGCCTGTGGAGCAGCCTGGTCCAGTCCTCAGTATCTGGCTCCCAGCAAGACTTTCCGGTGGGGGGGGGGGGGGCAGGGGGGACCTATGCTAGCCTCCCCTTCCTCCAGGGTCCTGACGAAAACTCTCACAGAGGGCTCCTCCATCAGAGAGCGGAGCCAGAGAAGCTGGGACAGCAACGGAAAGGAAACAGCCATCTGACACACTTACGTATATGCACGTGTACATCTGTAACTGGGAGCCTCCATATGTAGACACATGTATAGAGGCATGTATATCTTTCCTGGTGAGTTAATTACGACCTTCCCAAGACACTGGGAGTTGACCCACCAGCTGGCAGAGTTTGGACAGCCATGCCAGGGATGTCAGGCCTGACCATCTCTCCAGGACGGACTGACTGGTGAGCCGTGGAGGGCCACACAGATGGAGCATGAGGAGGTCCAGTCCAGAGGGGGAACACAGACTAAAAAATGCAATTTATTCCTCTAATCTGCTTGTGCTGATTGTGCCAGAAACAAATACCAGCAGGCCTGGAAAAAATGTTTCTTTCGTTTGCCTCGGCTCTGAGCCATCCACCCCAAACTGGAAGGAAAGAGAAGAGCAATAGACTCCGGAGCTGTTTTGTCTGGCTCACTGGACTCTCTTGCCCCCTTCACCTCTGGAAGAGAGAGATGGGGAGTTCCTGGAGCCCCCCACACTGAGGACCTGAAACAGCCCCTTCAGTTTCCCACAATCAAGTTTCAGAAGCGGAAACGAGCCCTGGCTCCCCAGGGCAGAAATTGAGAGCTCCACTCTAAAACACTTCCTCTGCCTGGTAACAATGTGCCGAGGAATTTCCACAAATCCCCTTAGCTGTCATGGCTTCCGCTCCTCAACTTGGGAAAAGGCAGCCTGGGACATTCCAGGCCCCACCCCCACCCTGTTCAATCTGCTTGGTTCCTGGATGGGCCTGCAGAACTACAACATACATTTACTTTCCCTATTCTTCCTCCTGGAGATGAGAAACATCCAACCCTGACCAGACTGTGGAAAGAGGCCCGACCAACCCAGGAGCATCATCCAGAGGCTGTTCTCTCTTTTCAGAGAAGAAGGGAGGGATGGGGAGGGGCCAGGCAGTGGAGCACAGCATTAGGGCATAAACTTTGGAGCCAAACGCAAACAGCCCTGGCAGCCTCCCTGCCCCCCCCCCCGCCCCCCGCCACTACTAGCTATGTCACTACTAGAGCTGACTTGAGCTCCTATCTAACAGGGTGGGCACAAGGTCCCACAAGTTAAGTTTATAAAGCAGCTGGCACAGGCAGCACATGGCCAGAACATGATAAATGTGAGTGGCTGCAGCCAACCCAAAAGGTCTGCTACCTTGAGACTCCCCTGTTCTGCAACAGCAGAGTCGCAATGCTCCCTGGTCCCTGTGAATGTCTCCCAATCCCAAGTGCATGGACCTCAGTCACCACGTGGGATCCCCTCAGCTCTTCTGCTTCAGCTCACAAAGCCCCTTGTAAAAAATGCCCAACATCCATGCCAATGTCCATGCCAACAGTGCTTCAAACAGGTGCTCCTGGAGCTTCCCACCCATCTTAGGACACAGGTGGAGTCCTGGGTTCTGAGCAGAGGCCAGGAGGTCCCTGCTAAGCTCTGGACTTCACTTAGCCACCAGGTCACCAGAGTATCTGTGCTTGTGCCCAGTGCTACAGCCTCTGGTCTAACCTTAGCTCCTGATTTCCAACATGTGCCTGAAGGAACCATCTACTTTTGAGGAGCTTCCATTACTCCATTTGGAAAACTGGAAAGTGTTATGAACTGAACTGTGTTCCCCACAAATTCCTGTTAAATCCTTAACCTCCGGTGTGACTGTACTCGGTCACAGGGCCTATAAGGAGGTAATAAAGGTTAAATGAGGCCATAAGGGTGGTGTCTTACTCCAACAGAATTAGCATCCTTGTAAGAAGAGGAAGAGACACCAAGCTCATTCTCTTCCTGTGTGCACACAGAGAAGGGACCATATGAGGACACAGCAAAAAGGCTCAGGAAGAGAGGTCTCACCAGAAGCCAACCCTGATGGCACCTTGGTCTGAGATCTAGGATCTGAGCCTCCAGAACTGTGAGAAAATACATTTCTGTTGTTTAAGACACCCATTCTGTGGCATTCTGTTAAGGCAATATAAGCAGACGAGTATGGAGGAGGCAGACAGAATCAATGCTGTGGAGGCAGGGGTACATCAGAGATGCCTCACATGCTGTGCAGAGACTGGGGAGATGGGACTCCTGATCATGCATTCCTCACTTTGTTGGAACCAGCATGAACTTTAGCTGTTTTTTTCCATTGCTGTTCAAGTTTTTTTGTTTTTGTTTTGTTTTTGTTTTGTCTCAAGGAAGTTTCCTTGTTGAATAGTTTTTTTGAAACCCCAGGACTGAAGGATTTCTAAGCTCAGGCTTGCCATCCTGATAGTATTCTATCACCTGTGCTGAGGCTTATCAACTGACAGGACTCAAGGACCTGCCTAGTTTGAAGGGTCCAAGGCTTGGGAGCAGTTCTGGTTGCCAACATTAATGGTGCATTTCCCAGGAACCAGGCTGTCTTCCAGGCTTTATATCTATTGACCCATTCAATCCTCCCCCAAACCCTATGAGGAATGTTTATCATCATCATTTTACACATGAGATGACGCTTTACATCATCATTTTACATCATTTTTACAAATGAGCCGTCATTATAGCTCAGACAAATTAAGCCACTTACTGAGGGCCACATAGAGTGATCTGCTTGATTCCAAACTCCGTGACCATCCTCCACCATGCTAGAAGAAAGGAGAGGAATTTGCAAGGCAGTCATTCTGTCAGCAAGTATCACCGCCAACTTCACTGCAGCACAGACCTGCTCTATATAGTGAAGGATCTGCCGCTACAACCTCAGGACCTAAGTCAATGGGCTGTTTGCTAATTCTGCCCAGAATTCTATGTGTTTCATAAACGGGCATTCAGATCTGTCGCTCCAAATGATTTTGGCATTGGATGCTATAAATCTGGATTAGGTCCTCTAAAATACTAAGGTGACTTTATAAAGAACGGGAAAATGATCATTTTGAATTCAGCGTTACTTAGTATTTTCTTACTAGACCTGCAGGACTAACAGTGTCTCATTACACATTCCAGATACTGAAGAAAGGGTGAATGGAGTAACAATGTCATTATTTGTAGACGAAAGAATAAATGATTGGCTACATTACAATCCCAAAATAATATGCAGATATAATATTTGAACTAATAAGAGAGGTCTGTAGTATTGCTGACTATAAAAATCACACACAAAAAAATCACACATTTCTATACATCAACAATAATCAGTTAGAAATGTAATTGTCTTAAAAGATACTCATTTCTAAAGGTCACCAAAAAAAATTTTAAGTATGTAGGAATAAATCAAGATATGTAAACCTTCTGTGGAAAACGATCAAATTCCAAATGACATTTACTTTTTTAATATTTATTTATTTTTGAGAGAGAGATAGAGACAGAGTGCAAGCAGGGGAGGGACAGAGAGAGAGGGAGACACAGAATCCCAAGCAGGCTCCAGGCTCTTAGCCGTCAGCACAGAGCCTGACGCGGGGCTTGAACTCACAAACCATGACATCATGACATGAGCTGAAGTCGGACACTTAACTGACTAAGCCACCCAGGCACCCCTCAAATGACATTTTAAAAGGTCTAAATAAATGGAGACAAATACAATGTTCTCAGGTAAGAAAATTCAAAATCATAATTACATCAATTCTTGCCAAACTCATTTATACTTTTAATGCAAAGCCTATAAAAAACCCAACAAGTATTTTTAAGGACTTGAAAAGTTGTTTCAAAAATGTATATAGTAGAACAACTGTCCAAGAAAGCCAAGACACTTTTGAAAAGGAGTAGGTTGGTGGGGACCTACCCAACCAGATACCATGATTTACTGTTAAAACTGGGATAATAAAGATAGTATTCACTGGAACAAGGACCGACCAATGAACCAACTGCATAGAACAGAGAACCTAGAACAATGTCCACGTGTATATGGAAGCTTGATTTATGACCAAGAAGTTGTATTAGATAGTGGATAAAGCCTGGACTAATAAATGGTGCTGAGAGAATTAGTTAATTACATAGAAGTAAGTGAAATTGCATCCCTGCCTCACACCATACACCAAAAAAATCCATCCTGGGACTTCAATATGAAAGAAAAAAACATAAAATCTGTATTTTTAAAAAATTTTTAAAACATATTTATTTTGGGAGAGAGAAAGCATGCATGAGAAGGGGAGGAGGCAGGAGAGAGAGAATGCTAAGAAGGTTCCATAGTGAGAACCCCAAAACCATAAAATCTTTAAAAGGCAACATAGAGAGAGGGGCGCCTGGGTGACTGACGGTTAAGTGTCTGACTCTTGATTTCAGCTTAGGTCATGATCTCACGTGGGATCAAGACCCACACTGGGCTTTGTGCTGAGAGCGAGGAGCCTACTTGGGATTCTCTCTCTCCTAGCTCTATGCCCCTCCCGCACTCGTGCTCTCTCTTTCTTTCAGGAAAAATAAATAAATATAAAAACAAAGGCAACATAGAGATATATTTTTATATGCTCAAGGAATGAGAGGATTTCCTAATCAAGAACAAAAACCCCAAACCATAAAGGAAACTGATAAATTCAACTGTTTTAAAAGGAGGAAAGATATTTGGAACAATTTAACAAAGGATTAATATAGAGAATACATAAAGTAGTCCTATAAATCAATTATAAACATAAGCAAAGGCCTTAAGGAGGTATCTCACAGAAGACGAAACACCAATGGCCGATCAACACGTGAGAATATGCTGAACCTTGTTAGTCATCAGAGAAATTTACATTAAAACCTGGATGAGATATTCTCTCACACCACATCTTATCACTCCAAATCCTTCACATCTACCAGACTGCCTACAATCAGGAAGGTGCTCAGTCCAGGTCCTGGAGAAAATGTGGAGCATGAGGAATTGCCATCCACTGCTGATGGTAACATAAATTCGTACAACCGCTTTGAAAAAAAGTGTGGCCATACCTGACAAAAATTAATACGCACATTTTCTACCACCCAGCAATTCCACTTGTGTTATGTATCCCAGACAAACTCCTGCCTGAAGGTTCCAGGTGATGTGCACAGATATTCATAACAGGGCTGTGAGGCAGATCCAGGGCCTGAAGGAGGAAGAGAGGCTATGGGGCCACAAAAGCTCAGGCTGCTGCAATCACCCCAAGGGTTGCGGCTGTAGGCTGGTGCCTCTAATATCACACCTATACCTATGGTGGCTCCCCAAAAGACATGCACTTGTCTTGAAACCTGTGAATGTGAGCTTATTAGGAAAAAGGGTCTTTGAAGATGTAATTTAGTTAAAGATCTGGAAATGAGATCATTCAGGATCATCTGGGTGGGCCCTAAATTCAGTGGTAAGCAACCCTGCAAGAGACACAGAGAAGAGAAACACAGGGAAAGAAGGGGAGGGTCACATGAAGACAGAGGCAGGGACTGGAACAAGGGAGCCATAAGCCATAAGCCAAAGCAACACCTGGAGCCACCAGAAGCTAGAAGAGGCAGGAAAGGATCCTCTCCTGACCCTGTGAAGGGAGCGTGGCCCTGATGACTTCTTGATTACAGGCTTCTGGTCTCCAGACCTGGGAGAGAATAAATTTCTATTGTTTGAAACCATCCCATTTGTGGTCATTTACTAAGACAGCTACAGGAAAATAATAGTGTCTCTCCTGCCTGACTGTAGTCCAAGCTCTGTTGTTTGAAAGAGTAAAAAGAGGCAATAATCCTAATTTCCATTAACAGTAGAACATGTGGTGTTACCTCACAATGGAACATTATAGCCGAATGAACTGTAACCACATGGGTCAATTTGAGTGAATCACAAATGCTGAGTGAAGAAGCAAATCAACGAAAACTGTACATATGATTCCATTTACAAAAATTTCAAAAGGAAACAGTGGATTATGTAGGTTTTCATGCACCAATAGTAAAGCTATAAAGAAAGCAAGTGATTAACAAAAACAGTGATTATTTCGGGGGGACAGGTGATTGGAAAGAGGCACTCAGGGTGTCTAACATTGTGGGGTTTAAGCTGGGTGCTGGCAACAGTGGTATTTCTACTATTCTTCTTTCCACTCTATATGTACCTTGTATAGATTTTATGATATCTTCGATATCATTTATAATAAAAACTAATTAACGAAGTTTAGGCTTATGGAAATTAACTGCGCCAGTGTGCCGAGTGTTTCTCCTCAGATGAAAGACTTCATATGATATGGGCTGGCTAGGTCAAAGCCATTCAATCAGTCACAGACACATGCTCCATGCTCTGAGGAGGGCTACCACTGTGCTGGGCTTTGGGCTCCAATGTTTTTGTAGGGAAAGATGTTGAGAGCTGAGAGAAGAGAAAGAACGTGCACTGACTTGTTTGCAAAATTAATTTGCAAACTGAAATGTGTTTAAGGGCCAGGACTTACAACATTTTTGCTACCCAAAGCCAAAAGCTTTGGATGATTGATAAAGGGATAAATCTACCAACTGGATAAATCCCACCCAGTAAAAGATGGAGGACTGAACACACGTATTTAACATTCCAAAGCCCACTCAAATAAGATGGGATTTTTTTTTTTTTTGGAAATACATAAAGCTGAGGGACAACCGCAAAACAACACAAAACAACATCCCAGTATCAACAAGAAAAAGAAAGCTGGAGTACATGCATCTTGATGAGCGCTGAGTAATGTATAGAAGTGCTGAATCACTATATTTTACACCTGAAGCTAATATAACACTGCATGTTAACTACATTGGGAAAAAAAAAAAAAAAAAAAACAAAGAAAAAGAAAGATGGAAAGCAGATGGATGAATGGTCACCAATTCAGCAGGACCCAGAAAGCTGACTCCTAAGCAGGCAGCTGGGCAAAGGGCTCAGAGGTAACAGCACCAAGTATCTCTGCAGATAGGGGGGAGTCTAAGAACTGGAGAGTGGGTTGAAAGGCTGTTGACAGTGCAACCAGACTCCATTTCCCCCTTTCTCCTTGTAGTCCAGGGTCTGCTCCTCCCTGAGGCTCCTCCTGCTCAAAGGACATTTGAGGTTTATTCTCTGAAGAGGGGAGCACAGAGACAGCAGTTCAGCTGACAACAGAGGGATTAAATGAATGTTTGCATACTGTGTGCAGAGACACCCCCCCCCTCTGCCCCCCATCGGTTCCCCATAAGGCTGGAAGCCAGGCAAACTAAGTGTAGTAATTAGTTCCCTGAAGAGCTCAATACTTGTCAGCTCTCATTACTGTGTCATTACTATGTCTCCTTCCCTGGGTTCCATAGCTGAAGGCCAGGACTGGAATCCAGAGAGCCACCAGACCTTCCAAGCCCATGTTCTTCCACATTTTCCCATCGGTTCCCCCAACTCACGCAGACACTTCCCTCGACCTCACCCCTCCACCCTCCCCCACCCCCCTTTCTCAATTCCAACAATAAAACACACTGGTTTAATTAGCTGGCATCCCCTTAGACAGGTCACGGGCCTGGCTACCCCTCCCTGTCCTTGGTAAGCTCAACTCAAACTCCTTCAGACTCCTAAGCCCATGCTATTTGGGGCCACAGGGGATTCCTCCCTCACCCTCTTCCAGCCTTAGAAGTCACTTAGAAGGGAACGTTTGGGGGAAATTTGGGGGAGATATGAAGAGTCTCCAGGGGTCCTGAACCCTGGAGTGAGAGATGGCACCAGAGAGCACAGTCTGATCTTCAGCAGCCACTCCTGAAAGCTTGCTGTTAATACTCAGGGTGTAGGTGAATACATATCCACTCCCCCAAACAAGGGTGAGATCAGACAAAAGCTTCAAAATCATCAAAGGAGAAGAGAAAAGGCAGCAGCTTCTGTGTCTTCTAAACTTGAAATGAAAACCCCAGCCTTGGCTGCTCATGCCACCCCATTGCTTGCAGAGATCAGGGCTCAAGTGTCTAAGAGCCTTTTGAGAGGTGTGGCAATGAAGCCGGTTCACACAAAACACGGTAGCTTCCAGACTACTGGGAGGAAAGGAATAAAGGGTTTGGATAGTTCTCAAGCCCGCCCAGGATCGGGGGCACCCAGGCCCAGCTAACCTGTCTCAAAGGGCTTCCCTGGGACTGTTGGCCCCTTCCCTGTGATTCACAGATCTGCCTGAGTGGTCTGCTCCAGAAGTCAGCAAGGGCCCTGACTTAATGCCTCACAACAGAGACCCCATAATGAGTGAGGAAAAAGAGCAGAAACACTCGTTAGAAAGCCAAGAGGAATGAAAAGATCCTCCACACCCACCCCCTCCCTGCTCCAACCCCAACTGTCATCAGCTCAAGCCACAAAGCCTTCATCCCTGGGGAGCCCCCAGTGCCATTCTTCCCTGAGGGTCCCACACAGCCAGGACAAGAAAGCATTCCTTTCGGTGGGCCAGGAGGAAGTGGGCCCAGCCCTGCCAGGCGGGAGGGGAAAAGGATTCCATTCCCATTGTTCTCACCCAGACTGCCCAACAATGGAAGAAGGAGCAGGAGGAAGGAGGCGCCTTGAGAGTCTGTCTGACCTGCTGGAGCAGCACTAACTGGGGCCTTGCAACCGCCCAACCGGTAATTCTCCTGTTTTCTCTCTCTCTCTCCCTTCCCTAGATTTCCCACACCCCTCTCCTTCCCATCCCTCCCTCCCAAGTGCTTTCAGTCTGCAGGCTGGGGGCAGAGGGGCCAGGGCCCAGCCCCAAGCCCGCCACCTGTGACCCTGATTGCCTCATGGGCTCTCCACGGCATTTCTTCTCCCAAACCCACAGCCACAACCAAGAGTCAAAATCTGAACTTGTCCCCCGTCCTGAGACCCCGCACCATAATTCCCAGGGCCTCAGCCACACGGGGTACACTGCTCATCAAAATCAGTTTCTCCCATTATAGTCCTCACCCCCACACACAGGCCAGGAGGGCGATAGCTACAGTTAGGTGACAATGACCAATACTAATGTGTGCCAGGTACTGGGGATGCACCAATGAACAGAGATTCCTGTTTCCTTTCTTTCTGCTCTCACCAGTGTGCCCAATCTGTGTAGCAAGAAAATGCCCCTCTCAGCAAGGTAGACAGGAGCGTGGCAGTATGGGACAATAGTTAGGAAGAGGGTTTTTGCCACTAACTAGACCCGGGTTCAAGGCCTGTTTCTACCTATTTGCAAATTGTATAACCTTAGGAGAATTTTTCTTAGCCTTCTGAGTTTCCTCATCTGTAAAATGGGGTTTTATTACTGAGATAGCCAATACTGCAACAGTTAATTACCACGGGGGTTGTTATGAGGATCCGCTAAAAAGATGCAGGTCAAGGGCTTGGCCCAGGGCCAGGCATGTAATAAAGAAATGCTCCGTAAATATCAGGTGCCATCATGCGGCCGTTTCTTCTAGGGGAAGCTGTCTGTAGGAGGGAATCTCTGTCCTGGTTTACAACGTACTTACAAAAGTTCCACCTGCCCTGACTGCTCCCTTCTCTGCAACATCTGATTGTGAGCCAGCCTCCAAGCCAGAAATTCCTTGAGCTGTTTATTTTCCATGTGTCCATATGCTCATCACAAATGCAGAGGAACCTCTGGGTGAGGCTTGTACTTAGGAGTTATAATCACAACTTTGCAGCCAACACATGGAGCCAGGGGATGGGACCCAAGTGCAGACAGATTCTCCATATGGTTCAGATTTCTGAGGTCCTTGAGAAGCCCAACCCAGGAAGGTTTTTCATTAAGTCACTGCACTATCTGAGAGAACCCTTTCCGAGCTACCAAACCCACAGGGCTCATCAGCTATCTCCTTGGTGTTAGGACAAAAATACAGATCCCACCCTGAGGAGCTTCCCAACAGGGAGAACACAAGGATGTTTGAAATCATTCACTGAATACAGTACGCGAGGACCAGGGTGGGAACTGTTTACCATACCGCTGCAAATAAATCTTGCCCGCAAATGATGTCCACCTCGGCACGTTTGCAGTGAGAGTGCGAAAACCATTCTCAGAGCAGATACAGAATGAGGCCCTGAGTTTATACACCCAGCTTCCCCAAAGGTGTTAAATCCTCATCTCATTTTGGGGTCATTTATACAGATATTAGAAGACTCAAGGAAACACTTGATGAGAACATGATCTAATCCTATTGTCTCACACAAATGTGCTTTCTGAGTTCTTCTCACCACAAACTTGATTTAATGAAGCCTAGTGCTGCACACAGCTTCCTGCTAAGTGTTACCACATTTGTCTGCCTGTTGTCAGTGTACCTCCGACATTTAAGGAGGCTGTGTCGATCTTACTCCTAGACACACAGAGTAGAGAAAAGGGGGCACAGCCAACATTTGTCTTGGTTTGCTGGTCTGAGGATCTGAGGCAGGCCAAGATATCCCTGGGTACAAGTCAGATTTCTCCACGCGTGTGTGCGGTGGGGTGGAGGTGGGGCAGTGGTGCTTGCCTGTCCTTCTGTGTCCACTAGTCCACTGGAACGGGGGACCCAGTATCACCTTGGAAATCCCTAAGGGGACTGGTCCGAGGTGAACACACGACGCACTCCAGAAGGGATAGGACTACGTCTGTTTTACTGATTCTGATACCCGTCAGAGTCTGGCAAAATAGTTGGCACATAGTAGCCCCTGCATCAGCTGCGTCAGTCAGAATTCTGGGAGGAAACAGGTAATATACTCAAATTGGATCAATGAACAGTTTAATAAAGGCCCTATTTACAAATGTGAAAGAAAGCAACAGAGATAGTGCAGTGTCCCAGGGCGAGCCATAGTGGGGGAGCCTTCCCATCCCTAGGCCTGAAGGGGCCAGAGGAGGGAATGGTGCCCACCCAAAGCAACCCAGCTCACTCTCTCACCTCTCTCCAGTCCCCTGCTGGTGCTCCCCACTGGCCGAACCAAAGCAAAAGCCAGAGGAAGTAACCCTGAGGTGCAGTGGTCCACCCTGGTCAGCCCTTAAAGTCACAGAGAAGCGCAAAGAAGGGAGACGTTGGATCTGGAGGGGCAAACGGAAGACATCCAGCCCTCATAACAATTCTCTGGTTGACTGAGAAGCCAGACTCTGACCAAGGATGAAGCTAACAGGGCAGCTAATAATGTTATTGCTCTTTGTGGGCAAAGTTAACTCACTGAGCCCTTATGTACTAAGCACCGTATCAAGGGCATGACATAAATGATCCTACTTAACCTTCACAAAACCCCTATGAGGCAAGCACTATTGTTATCCCCATTTTACAGAGAAGAAAACTGAGTCTCGAAAGGTTTTTGTAATTGTCTCAAGGCCCATACTTAAAAATGAAGGAACAGGGCTTCAAGTCTAATCCTACTCCTTTATTTTTATTTCCCAACTTTTCACTATGAAAATTTTAAGTGTAAGAAACATTCAAAGAATAAAATGAGCATCCTTATATCAACCACCTGGATTCGACAGCTGTAAGTATTTTGTCATATTTACTTAATATGTATATATAAATGTAAGATTTTTATTTAGAAAAAAATAAAATGAGAAAATATTCCCTCACGCACCTTCCAAAATAATGGCATTCTCCTCATAATCAGTCTATCACACCTAAGAACATGAACACCAATTTCCTAATATCAAGCAAAATAGTTTAGGGTCAAACTTCTCTAGTACTCCCTAAAATGTCTTTTTACTTTGTTCTTTATTTGAACCAGGAGACAAAGTGTGTACACTGCATGTGGTTATGACATATTTTTAGTCTCTCTTAATCTAGAACTGTCCCCACCCCACTCCCCAGCAAACTTCTTTTAGTTAAAGGACAGTGGCTTTTTTTTTAAGTTTATTTATTTTGAGAGAGACAGAGAGAGCAAGAGTGGGGGAGGGGCAAAGAGAGAGGGAAAGAGAGAATCCAAGCAGGCTCCACAGAGCCCGATGTGAGACTCGAACTCAGCAAATGTGAGATCATGATCTAAGCCGAAACCCAGAGTGGGCGACTTAACTGACTGAGTCACCCAGGCGCTGTGAGGACAGTGGTTTTTTGAAAAGTCCAGGCCTGCTATCTTACTGAACACTCCATATTTTGGATTTGTCTGTTTCTTCATGGTGTCATTTAAATTGTTCCTGTTTTCCTCTTATTTCTGTAAATTGGAAGTAAAGGCTTCATTCTATTCAGGTTGAACACATCTAGTAAGAATCTTTATGAGTGACGCTGGTCTTTCCTGCCGCATCTCCTCAGGCTGCCCCTGATGACAAGAGACCCTCAGTGCCTGGCAACGAGGAGCTTGTTCCCCAGCCAGGGGAGAGACAAGCTTGCCTGCCCTTAGAAAAATCCAGACTACACCTGGGTGGCTCAGTTGGTTAAGTGTCCAACTTCGGCTCAGCTCATGATCTCATGGTTCTTGAGTTCGAGCCCTGCACTGGGCTCTGTGCTGACAGCTCAGAGCCTGGAACCTACTTGGGATTATGTGTCTCCCTCTCTCTCTGCCACTCCCCTGCTCATGCTCTGTCTCTCTCTGTCTCTCTCTCAAAAATAAAATAAACATTAAGAGAGAGAGACAGACAGAAAAGTTCAGACTGGGGAATTCCTTACTGACAGGTGTCTGGATGGGAGAATGGAAATCTGTGGAAAAGAAAGAGGACAAGAAGGGAGAAGGACAGATGGCCCTGCTTTTGATCTCCACACAGTGGTAACATATGTCATTTTCCAACTACTCCAAGGAAAAGGACAATACCCCAGTGTGAACCAAGAACATGTAACATTGTGCCTCATTCCGAGGGAACTGTCCCCTGCCCAGCAAGCTCTCATTTACAATCAAGGATGTCTGCCTTGTTTATGTGGCTTGCCCATCCAGTGATTTTTTTTTTTTTTTTTTTTTTTTGTCAAGGACTGTCCTGTTCGAAGAAATAAAAATCCACTCTAAGTAACTTAAGTAAAAAAGAATATGTCATAAGGAATTCGGTATCTTAACAAAAAGGTATCATAAAGAAACAGAGAGATTCATGGGAGTCCCAAGTTAAGAACTGTCCAGCTCCTCTCAAACTATACCGAATGAACACGGTAGATGTTTTGGGGTGACTGGCACACCCCCTACCCCCCTGGGTTCTAAAAGCCTGGTTTTCAGTATACCCTCCTTTGGCCAATGGATTAGGATTGATGACCTGATCCACTTCGGTCCAATTCTGCCTCCCACGAATTTGAAACTGGAACTAAGAGATGTGGGTCAGTCTCTTCTAGTTCCTCGAATTGAGGTCGCATGCCTTCAGTAAAGGTGAGAAAGCCAGACAGCAAACAGTGAAGTCGACACACAGAAAAGCCAGAGGTGTGTCACGGGGTCCTGGAGAAAGCAGGCACTGCACACAGGCTTCTCCATGAGGGACCCCACTTCCTTGCACTACATCACCTTTTTGGCTTAAGCCAACTTGTAATCAGTCTGTGTGATGTGCCACTAAATTGACTTGACCAAACAGTAGCATACCAGGGCAGGGCAGAGGAGCAGCCTGCCCTGTGGGGAGGACTATTTTGTCACCGACATTGTTTAGAACTGCTGGTGTATGGCAAGCAGTCCTTTGACTCAGTTTCGTTCTTGACTTTTCATTCTCTGCAGACAATGCACCCCCCCCCCCCTTATTGCCTGCAGGGAGAGGGCTCTTAACCACCCTGCTCTTAAGACACCACTGTGACAAAGTCAGAGAAGACAAAAACAGAAGGGTTTTGGAAATACTGTTAAAGCTTTTGTTTCTCTCCGACTTCTAGGCTTTAATTCAAATGTGTGTCTGGAGGGAACCTCCAAAAAGAATTCCCAAGAGGCTTGAAGTTTTCCCTCTTGCCACCCCGAAGAGGGTCAGGGGACAGCCTCTGCCATGGGAAGCTCAGCCTTGGACATCAGCGGGGCCACAGTGCAAGTCTTCTACCTGTCCACAGCTCCAGCTAAGCACCTCTCCAGGCCACATTAAACACCTGATCATGGATTTTCCTCATGCAAGGAAGATGGCTGGTGTCCTCCTCCTCCTTCTTCAGGCATTCACTCTTCTGTTCAGTCAACAAGATTCAGCTCTTCGAAGGAAGTGAGGGTCAAAGATGGCAGCCCAGAGAGCTTCCTGGTGAAGAACTTATACACAAGACCTTAAGACACAAACCAAGCGTCGCCACCCTTTCCAGAAACATTTCAAGAATGCCGGCCTACTCCCAGGCCTGCTGCTAGGCCGAGATAAAAGCTATTTCCGGGAGGGGTGCCTGGGTGGCGCAGCTGGATGAGCATCTAACTCTTGATTTGGGTTCAGGTCATGATCTCACAGTTTGTAGTTCGAGCCCCTGTGTCAGGCTCTGTGCTGACAGTGTGGAGCCTGCCTGGAATTTTCTCTCTCCAACCCCCACCCCCCACCCCCACGTATCCCCCCATGTGCTCTCTCTCTCAAAAGCAAATAAACAGTGGGAAAAAAAAAAGCACTATTTACTGGTAGCAATGTTGCCTAATGGTTAATAATGCGTCTCTGGGGAAGAAAAAAAAAAGGAATGAGTCTCTGGTCTATTCTGGTCTGGCTGCTTGGGTTTGAATATCTGCTTCATCTTTTAACCGTCAATCACTTCAGGCAGGTTATGAGATCTCAGCCTTTATTTATTTATTTATTTATTTATTTACTTATTTACTTACTTACTTACTTACTTATATTTTGAGACAGAGAGAGCGCACATCCAAGTGAGCGAGGGACAGAGAGGGAGAAAGAGAGGGAAAGGGAGTGTGGAGCCTGAATCAGGGCTCAAACTCACAAACCGTGAGATCATGACCTGAGCTGAAGTCAGATGCTTAACCGACTATACCACCCAGGTACCCCATAGCCTCAATTTTTTAAAATAACTTTATTAAAGTATAATTTACATATCATAATATTTGCCCACTTTAAGTGTACAATTTAATAATCTTTAGTAAATTTACCAAATTGTGCAACCATCACCATAATCTAATTTTAGGACATTTCTACGACTTCATTATATCTCTTGTGCCCATTTACAGTTAATCCTTATTCCTGCCCTTAGCCCCAGGCAACCACTAATCTACTTTTTGTCTTCACAGATCCACCTTTTCTGGATATTTCATACAAATGGAATCATGCAATACACGGCCTTTTGTGTCTGGCTTCTTTCACTCAGCATATATATCAGCATTTCATTCCTTTTTATTTGCCAAATAATACTCCACTGTATGCAATATGTATATTCTCATCCATTCATCATCTGAGAGACATTTGAACTATTTCTAGTTTGGGGCTACTACCCATAGTGCTGCTATAAACATGTGTCTCTAAGTTTCTGTGTGGACACGTTTTCAATTCTCCTAGGTATGTACCTCATACCATGGGTTTATACTAAATTGTTGTCTAACTCTAAGAAACTACCGCATCGTTTCCCAAAATGGACTCTGCCTCAACTTTACCATCTGCAAAGTCAATACACTGAGTCCCACTGCATCTGGGTATAGTGAAGTCTGAATGAGTCAATGCATGTAAAGCACTTAGCACAGTGCCTGGCTCAGGGTAAGTGCTCAAGAAATGCTACTTATTACAGCTAGTATAGTTAGCTCCTGATTGCCTGACTAAACCCTCCTTGCAGGCAAGGAGTATGTCTGATCTGAGTCTTTATCCCCAGACCCAGCAGAGTCTCAGAAACTCAAATACAGGGCCGGGTGCAGCACTATTCCAGAGGCAGGCAATGCCATTTGGATCAAGAGAGAGTGAGGGAGAGAGAGAGGGATAGAGAGAGGGATTTTAGTTGAGTGTATTGGGCAGGATACTCTTCACACCTCAAAGTAAAGTATCCAAAATACCTCACCTTGGACTGAATCCTAGGGCCCTTAATTTTCTTTTGGCACAGAGGAACAATGATCAGGAACACTTTCTGCCTATTTTCTCTGCTCCCTACAAAAGCTAGGACAATGAATTCCAAGGGCATCCGAAATGACAGTTCTGTCCAGCATCAAATAACTCCCCCCCTACCCTTAGCCCCGGACTACCAACATGAGGAGCAAGTGCTGGGATACCCCTCCGTGGGGCTGGGCAACAGGCCTTAGAACTTAATGCCTGCGCCCCCTCCTCCCAGAATAACGCTTCAGCTCCTTCCCATCCAACCTCCATGCTCCAGGTCCTAGCCTCTGTCTTCTGGTAAACTCTCCCTCAGCCCTTCAGTCCCCAGGATTCCCATTCTATGCAAGCCTGTGCACATGACAGAAAGCTTGGGGCGGGGGGTGGGGGGGGGGTGTGGTGGTGATGGTGGCACTGGCAGGGCAACCAGGAGAATCAGAGTTCACTGAGGTACGTGCTCTCTGCTGGCCTTGCCCTTGCTTTCTTCCTGTTCCACTCACAAGAGCAGAGGTAGGGCAGGAGACAGAGGAGATGCCTGAGCCTCCAGCCTGACTTACAGGGGGCGGTGGTCCCAGTGCAGTGGAGCAGCTCTCCACCAGGCAGCGGCACCCAGAGCATTCCGACTACCAGCAGTCATACCTGCGGCTCACCTCTACCTTTCACATCTGCTCAAAGCCTGCCCCCCCTCAGCCCAGCCGGCCGGAAACCTGCGCTGGCTGGGGAGACACACTTCCCATCCCGGAGGGCAATTTCAAAATCAACGCATGGCCAACCCAACAGCAAGCCAAAGGCATGTTTAAGGAAATCAGTGGAATGTATGCAATTAATTAAAGGGCAAGTCTTAAGGCAGACTAAATACTGGAAGTCAGGAACCGGAGTCCAAGTCCCTTCATGATCGGAAAGGGGAAGTTCCCGATTTGATTGCAGAAAGCAATTTACTTCAATTAGCAGTGACATAAACAGGGTGATTGCTTAATAGGAGTACCGAATCTCTAAAATATAAACAGCCTGAATTGCATCCCTTACCATTATATTAGCAGAATGGGATTGCTTTTCCCAAGACAGGTTTGATTAACCCTTTCGGAGCTACCCGCTCCCAAGCACAGAACTTCATATCTCTTCTAAGGTCTTTACACGGTGGCCCTAACATTTGTGGCACATTGATTCATATTGATGAATTTGCTTGTTGCTTTCATGTCTTTTAACCCCTCCAGTAGCTCTAGCTCTGGGAGATATGCTTTATTATGTCCATTTTAAAAGGTGGGGAAAATGAAGCTCAGAAATTTCAAGGGGGTGATTTTTTCAAACACAAATCCAATCATGTCATTCCCCTGCTTAAGTTAAACCCTCCAAAAGCTTTCAAACTCTATCATGGCCTCAAGAGCCCTTAGAAATCTGTCTGCTAACTGCTTCCCCCATCTCCACTCAAACCACTCTTCCACTTGCTCACCACATCTTACAATTCTGTGGCCACTGCCTGTTCCTCAAGACTGTTTCCACCTCAGGGCCTTTGCACTTGCTGTTCTCTCTGCCCAGAACGTTCTTCCTCCATTTCTGTGCAGAACTGACTTCTCACCTCCAGGTCTCAGGTCGAACATCACTTCCTCAGAGAGTCCTGCTCTGTCTGCCCATCTTTCCCGCTCCCTTTGGCTTTTGACCTGACACCCAGAATTATTTTGTTTGTCAACTATTGCTGTATCTCTGTTCATCCACCACTATCCCCAAGCTCCATGAGAGCAGAGATCTTGTCTCCTGACTTGTTCACTACACAGTAGGTAGACAGAAAATATTTGTTTAATAAAAGAAGAATTATCCCTGCTTTTATATAGATGAGGAAAGTGAGGTTCAGAAAAGTTAAGCCACTTCATAAGGTCAAACAGGTGGTAAATTGCAGAGGTGGGGTTCAGACAGCTTCTTCCCACATAGTTATACTAGGCAGCTCTTTTGACTTTTTGAGAAGCCTCCCTTCCCCTCATCTATATGATCCCCCTCCCCCCATACCTACTCCAACCCCAAGGAGCAGGTGCCCATGAAACCAGCTGGGAGAGCAGTAAAAACCACAGCCCCAGAGTAGAACCTCCTCTACCCCTGAAACTCCCTCCATCACTGGTATGTCAGTGCTGTTGCCCCTCAGGTGGGCAGTGTCTTTGTTCCAGGAATGCCAACTCTCAAGGTTAAAGACCTCAAGACCTTCTTCCTTTGCCTGCTCCCTGCCCCCCCTCCCCAACCTGGAAGAACTGAGGTAATGAACTGGGTACATTTAGGAAATGCACCCCAGCCCAGAGAATGGGGAGACCACAGAAAAGCTATTTGGAGGATCTTAAGCTTCCCAGTGACTCCCTCCCACAGTCAAATCCCACGCTTGGCCCAAGCTCCCCACACCACCGGTGGGTGGGGGCCACCTGGGCCTCATCCTCAGCGGGCTGTAACCTGGAAAGGGAAGGCTGTGGAAGCAGAGAAGTGGTCAGGAGGAGACCTGAGACAGGGCGAAGGCTGTGGGAAAAAATGGGCTCGAGAGCCCCAGCTTCAGGCTGGGGGTAGTGAGAGTCCGAGCATGTGGCCAGGCAGCTGGGGTGGGGGATGCCTGCAAAGCAGAGATCTTTCCCCTACCACCACCCCTAGACACTGGCTGACTTTGGCTCTCAGGGTCTCCATCTGGTCCCTCTGCACTGTCACCCTCCGGAGAAGGTCAAGTACAGCTGTCATCACAGTCCCATTCTCCCTGTGTGACCCTGAGCAGGGCTTTAGCCCCTCTGAAGCCACTTCCTGCTTGATAAGGAGATCACAATATTCACCCTGCCTACTGGCAGGGTTTCAAGAGCCTTAAGTAAGGTCATGAATAGGAAAATGCCCTGGAAAATGTAAAATGTAAAGTACACTAAGGGGATATACTCTTGTTGCAGTCTAAGTAGGAAAGGGACTTGAACACTTACTAAACATCTCCTGCCAAAGTTGTGGTTCCCTATGCCCCATATTTAGAGGAAAGTGAGGCTCACTGAGCCCCTTGCCTCCCACTACTAAGTACTAACGGCTAGATGTCAATCATTGTCGCTGCTGCATTTAGGCAGCTGGGATGTGACACTGTAGCTCAGACCTGATCCAATCAGACAGAATCCTGGGACAGGGGAGATGCCTAGGTGCAGACCCCGGCTGGATGCGGGGCCAGAGTGGGCATGAGGCACAGGGTACAAGATGAAGATGAGGAGGCAGAGGAGGCAGGGTCACAGGGCCTCCCAGGCCCAGGAGAAGGGCTTTGACTATTTGGTTCCAAATTACAGTACGAAAATATTGAAAAGTCAATGTCTTTCAAAGCACCCCTGGCAGAGAGAGGATGTGGCCCAGTGGGTAGTAGGGGCTGAGATGGGCTGGGAAGAGCAGGGGGCTAGAGGGAAGATGATGGATTTGAATGCAAAACCTACTTAAAGGTAGAACCCACAGGGCCTGTGGGGTGTGGGCCACAATGACCGAGAGAGAGCACTACAGGTTGAAAAGGCTTTGCAAAAAAGGACAACAAAAATTCACAGACTCCTGCCTTGCTGCAGACACTCAACATTTAAGGAGATCCCAAACCTAGTGGATAAACAAGGGAAAACTCTTGCAAACAAGTTTCATGCATGCCCTCAGGGACGGGAATGTATGGTGCCCCAGACCTGACTGGCTAGAACCATCTGCTTCTTTCTTTAATTAAGCTCCTCTCTTTGCCCCTTCACTGTTAATTATTTCCAGCCTCCTGGGAAGGAAGGAACAGAACCTTTACTCTTGAGATTCCTGCCAGCCACTGTCTTCAGAAATGTCTTTGAATGGTTTTCCTTAGGCTCTGGCACCAGCTGTGGGCCTCAGAGCCTCAAATTCCCCACTGACCATCAGAAAGGGTAACCGAGTCCAGTTTGAGGTCATACAATGTTTCCGAAGGAGCTCAAATGCTACCTCCTCCAGGAGGCCCGCCCTGACTATTCTAAAATAGAATTCCACCTCTGTTATTATTCATCTCTTTACCCAGAGCATTCATAGCAATTGTCCTAATTTATAATTAACAATGACTCATTTGATTTACTCTGCCATCCTTAGCCCACCAGACTGGGTTTTCCCGAGGGCAGAAAACACATCTATCTATTCAGGCTGTGTGCGTTGCCCCCAAGCACACTGTAGTCACCCAGTAGGTGTTTTTATAAGTATTTGCCCACTAAATTCAAGACACTGTGACTAGGGCTTTGAACGCTCCCAGTAAGACTCCTTCCTCTCTGTGGTCTCTCTCAAACCCCAGCCCTTTGACTGCCACTGACAACATCTGTCTCCAGCACAGAGATTCCTCCTTTCTCTTCACCTGCCCCAGTGTTTTGTTCCCAAGGGGACTCAGCCCAGTGGCTGCCATGTGTATCATGTCCCCAAGGTCAAAGAAGTTACTGATAACAGAAAGAAGCGAGGCTTCACTTGACAAAATGATGGCACCCAAAGCATCACTGCAGCTGTAAGTTGTTCAGTCTAGGGTTCTGTCATATGCCAGGTACAGTGCTCGGAGCTGGAACACAGTGGACAAAACCAACATGGTCCTTGAGCCTTCTTGAAGCTCACAAGCTAGCAGCCTCCTCAAAGTCTTTGCCAAGAACCATTTGCCTTTTGAGGTCAGGGCTCCAAGGCCAAGGAATCTGGCTATTCCCCTTCTCTAGCCCTGCATGTGGCAGCTTTCAAGTTTCCCAAGGAAGGAATCAATGCAGTAAATCCCACCTCCCCCAACTCCAGGCCCGGAAACACCAGGAATGAAAGGTTCATATCCTATCCTAGTGGCTCATTAACTATATGACTTGGAACACATGACCTCTCTGAGCCTCATTTCTTCCCCCACAAAATGAGATCAAGTGTCCTACACCACAGGACTGTTATGAGGATTATATTAGATGATGATAATGATGATAATTACTAAACTTTTCTGAGCTCTTCACTAGTGCCAAACATTGTGCTAAGAACTTGTCCAAATTATCACATTTAATCTTCCCAACAACCTCAAAAGAAGGGCTATTATACCACCATTTTTAGAGATGAAGGCAGATAGGTTACACCAGTGCCCAATGTCACCTAGCCAGTAATTGGGGAAGCTGGGATAAGACCCAGACATTCTCACTACCCTCCAACCCACTGCCTTCCATGCCCCTGTGTGACTTGCTGTCTTAACTTCTGTCCGGTATGCAGTAAGTGCTCCAAAACTGACACCTTTTATCCAGTAGCCAGAGGCTCCCAATACAAGGCTGCCCCAGCTCTGACAGTTCTTCAGGACTCGCCCGTGATTTCCCAGCAGTCAGAGCCTCCCAATCCTGCTCCTGTTCCAAGTTCCCGGTCTGGCTCCTTATAAAATCTCAGATTGGAACAATCATGGCGGGAAGACTGGCCTTCCCCGTCATCTCCCCGGCAGCCCAATCGCTGTGGGCCACCCAGATCTGAGCCTCCTTGAAGCAGCTAAGTGGCCGAGTTGCCTCCAGAAACTAATCTGTGCTCTCGCTGTCCCCTCTGCCCTGCCAGCAGATATGAGCCTAAAGCAAAACTTCAGGGGCCTCGGAGGAGCTCCAGGTATCACTGGAACAAGCACCACTGGCTCCCAAAGAAAATGATAGTATGAGATCATTCATTCTAATATTTAGCTCCCAGAAAAAAACCGCTGCAAGCCCCATCCAAACCACAGACAGCTTTGGCAGCCCCAGTATCCTCTTACAGTTACATAAGCTTTGCAGAGAAATAAATACCAACTCATCTCGAAGGAATTTTAAGGGCTAATAAACCTTAACCAGTCCTTGCAGAAAGGGCTCCCTTCCGAAGGAGAAGAATGAGGTTTTAGAGAGGAAGGACTGAGAGGGAGGCCTCATGGGCCTGGCTGCAGGGACATTCCTCAGAGAGGCTCAATCCCATGGCTTCACTTACAGGACAGACATCTCCAGGGCCAGTCATGCCCTTGGCCACCCCCACCCTGTACACCATTCAGAATCTACTATCCAGTTAACTCTTATAGGTGGTGAGTTCCCCATCACTGGGGGGTCTTCCAACATATTCAAACATAAACTGCATGGCTCTAAGTGACCTTCTAGTCCCAGAATTTTATTGTTATATCATGGTTTTTGGCTGTAGGAACGTACTAGTGGCATCAACAAAAGGCAGGATAGTATGGGAGCAAAAATTTATATCCAGAGACTGAAGACCTGTAATCTGGTGTTAGCTGGGTGACCTTGGGCAAGTTGCTTCACCTTTTCTTGTAAAATAGAAATAACAATTACTCTCTCCTGCCCACCCCACCTGATTGCTAGAAGAGGCAGATAATGTGCAGGTGTATGAAAATGCCTCACATGTCCCAAAATGCTTTGCAAGGAGTGAGCTGCTGCAGACACACCAGTGTAGGAAAAGCACTAACGACCCAGACTGCCCATCATTCCTTGCATGTCTGAGACAGGTCCTTCTAGTGTCCTGCGTTTTCTGGGGGAAGCACCTCAAGTGTGTCAAGTTAGTAAGACTGTAATTTGGAGCCAGATTCCCTGGGTTTGAATCCTGATCTGCCATTCACTAGCAATGTATCCTCAGGCAGCTCATTTGATCTCTCTGTGTCTCATTTGCCTTACCTTATTTGGGCATAATAATAGTACCTATCTTGGAGAGGTGCTAGGAGAATTCAGTGAAATGTCAAAAGTTTAGACAGTATCTGGCCAAAAGAAAGTGCTGGATAGGGATTTTCTGTGGTTAGTGTTAATATCTTAACTCGCTAATTCACTAGTAGTCATTGAGTAGGAAGACCAATCCTCAGGAAGAGAACATAAGATGAGCACATTCTGAAAGGAATGACAAAGATGATGACTACTATTTACTGAGCATTTACTATGTACCAAGCACTGTGCCAAGCATGTTACATACATTATCCTATCTAATGTCTAAAATAATCCTTTGAGGACTGGTGTTATTGTTCCTCTTACATAAAGGAGACTAACCCTCAGCAAGGTCACGTGACTTGTACAAGATCACAAATTGGGTGGCTTCAGGGTTAGAACCTAGGCAGTCTGGTGCTTAGGCCAGTTCTCTGGAGCTTATGTGAGGCTTGGCATATTGCCTAGGCCTCTGGGAGGTGCACCAGTGCAGGACCCTGATGACCCAGGGACCCGGCAGTGAGGGGCTATAAGGAAATGGGCAGATAATGTGTCATAAACACAATGGGTAATCTGTAGGCCACACCCCAGTCCCTGGCCATTCTCAGGATCCTAGTGTCTCTGGTTTCCAAGGAGGGGAGTAAGAGAAGGGCCTGCCTTCAGGGCCAGCAAGATAGGGAGGTGTTAGGAAACAAATGTCAAGTCTGAGGGAAGTGTCAAGTACAAGAAGAGACTGACCCCCACCGCAGGCTGTGCTCAGAAGCTGGGAGACACATCCCCAGAGAGGTGAGTCTGGGTAGCAGACAAACAGCCAGGAGCCATGGCTGCCTGTCAGACCAAGTCCAGGGAGAGGTAATGAGTAACGGGGCTCACTGAGATTCAGCCTGTGTAACCAAGGCAACTGTAGGGTTAAATTATCCAGAGACGACAGAGCTGGAACAGGACCCCCCAGTCCCAGAGCTGGCAGGCCACATTCCCAGAGGGCCCGGACCAAGGCACTTGGACTCCACTGTTCTCCCCCAACCAGCAACGTGAGGCCCTGCTAGGTCCTTCAGCAAAGATCTGATTGTCCCTGAATATTAAAAGCAACAATTTTTGTCTCTGCTTAAAAGTTCTTACTGGCTGACAGCACCCAGGGAGAAAAAGAAACTGCTCGACCCGTATTCCCCAGACTACTGCACCTTCCAAAATACACATAGGCTGAGAATGCCCTGGAATAATGGAGGGTGACTCCTCTGTGCCAGGCATGTGCTAAGTGCCACCAGGCTTCTGGATATCTGGGTGCTGAAGGGCAAAGCCTAGAGAGGGGGGAGGCCTTGGAAGCCCACTGAGAACCCCAAATGGATGGTGGTGTGAAATCCTGCCTGTCTCCTCCTCATTCTCTAGCAGGCATAGTTGGTAGCTTGGTGGTTTGGGTTTCCCTCCTTGGCCTGGGGAAATGCTCTACGTAGCCAATCAGGAGGCTTTCAGACTGGCTGTGTTGGACCCTGTCAGTCTACGCAGTTCCCAGCAAGGCACCTGTCCCGCAGAGCCTGGCCCACATGGCAGGCAGGCAGCTGGCAGCTGGTTTTATGAACATCCAAAATCCAAGAAGAACCACAAAACCATGCTGGGCTACAGACAATCAATCATGAAGGAAGCTGACGCTGGGGATGCCCTTGCATTCTCCTCCCAGGCTGGGCTCACTTTGAATTTTAGAATATAAAATGATAAATACCTTCAGGTTCCTTTTTTAGCTGTGGGATTTGGATGGTGTTGAGATGGACAACGGGCTGGAACAATGAAAAGTTAGGGCTTCTCCCCACCTCTCTTGCTTCATCATGTTCACAATGATATCACAGATCTTAAAGTCTCAGCTTACATGTAACTTCTTCTGAGTGCATCTCCCTCACCATGTTGGCAGACCTTCTTTCCTCACTGTTCTTTGTAACCGTAAGGTTTTCTTTTCCTTCAGAGAACTTCATCACGATGTTAACTATGTATTTTTTGATTGTCTATGGTCTGTCTCCTCCACTAGGCGATGAGCTCCGTGACAACATACGTATCCTAAGCACCTAGTCTAATTTCCAGCACACAATGTGTATTCAATCAATACTTTTTGATTGGATGAAATACTAAGTTCAGAGAAAGATGCCAAGAGGCATAGATGGCGTACCTATTCTTGCTCTATTTAGGTAGTGAAAAAGGTAGTTATTTGGAAAAAAGTAATCAATAAATGAGAGTATTCAACATGTGGTCTTAGAATCATCGCTTCAGGCATTCATGAGCAAAAAGAAAAAAACACAAGGGGTGGCTGCATGGCTCAGTCAGGTAAGTATCCAACTTTGGCTCAGGTCGTGATCTCAGGGTTCGTGACTCTGAGCCCTGCGAAGCCCTGTGAAGCAGACCCCGCCTCATATCTTCTGTCACCCTCTCTCTCTGCCCATCCCCAATTGTGCTTGCTCACTCTACCTGAAAAATAAACAAAAAAAAAGAAAAAACCTCAAGCTAAATCTCGTACCTTATATAAAAATTAATTCAAAATGGATCGGAGCTCTAAATATAAAATACAAAACTTTTAGAAGGAAACATGGAAGAAAATATTAATCAACTAGAGTTAGGTGAAGAGTTCTTAGATCTGACACCAAAATCACAATCCATAAAAGAAAACTAATAAAGTAGACTTCATCAAAACTTAAAATTTTTCTCTGCAAAAGACTGTTAAGAGGATGAAAAGACAAACCACAGAATGGGAGAAAATGTTTACAAATCACATTTCTGACAAAAGACTTGTATACAGAATATAAAAATAACTTTAAAAAAAACCTCTTTAAATTCAGCTGTAAGAAGATGAAGGGTCCAACTAGAAAATGGACAAAAGACTTCAAAAGACACTTCACCAAAGAGAACATGCAGGTGGAAAACGAGCACATGAAAAGGTGTTCAATGTCATTCACAAATTGTGAAATGCACATTAAATCCACAGTGACATTCCTCTATACACCTATAAGAACAGCTAAACACAGACTACCAAGTGCTGGGGAGGATGTGTAGCTCTCAGACACTCGTAGTAGAAATGGAAATGGTCCAGCCAGTCAGGAAAATAGGCTAGCAGTTTCAAATAAAATTTAAACACACTTACCACATGACCCAGCAATCAAACTCTTAGGCATTTATTTATCCCAAATAAACGAAAACTTATGTTCACATGACAAGATTATAAAGATGGAGAACAGATCAATGGTCGCCAGGGATTAGGGATGAGGACATCCATAAGACATGACCATAAAGGAGTAGCTGAGGGAGTTCCTTTGGGGTGATGGGAGGGTGTATCCTCACTGCAGTGGTGGTTACACATATCTCTACAGGTGATAAAAATTTAATACAACTACGGATACATACAAAAGTGCACATAAAAACTGGTGAAATCCAAACAAGCTCTGGAGTCTAATAAAAAGTATTATAGCTATATCTATTTCCTGGTTTAATATACTTTTTAAAAATGTTTATTTATTTATTTTTGAGGGAGTTAGAGAGCAAGCAGAGGAGGGGCAGAGAGAGACAAAGAGAGAATCCCAAGCAGCATCTGAGCTGTCAGTGCAGAGCCCAATGCAGGGCTGGAACTCACCAACTGTGAGATCATGACCTGAGCAGAAACCAAGAGTTGGATGTTTAACCAACTGAGCCACCTGGGTGCTCCTGTTAATGTACTTTAGTTATGTAAGATGCTACCACTGGGGAAGTTGGATGAAAGGTAAAAGGAATGGGCAGGACCGCTCTGTACTATTTTTGTAACTTCTGGTAAGTCTAGAATTCCAAAATTAAAAGTTTAAAAAAAAATAATAACTACAGATGTGCAGAATATATATTAGAAGCTCTAAGCATCAAGGTGAGGTATGGCTACCATCCAGTTTTCTTCAGTGGTCAAGAAAAGCTTCAATTTAATTGGTAGTTATTAAGTACCTACCCCATGATGCATGCCAGGCATCATGCCAGGCAGTAATGGGGAATTCAAAGACACTGGTCCTATTCTCAAGCAACTGTAAATCAAGAGGGTAGGAAGGCAGGGTGGGGATGGGGAGAAATGCCCACTGGTAGTGGTGGCACCCAGGTAGACCTACCATAAGCTGGATCTTGGTCAGGACTCCATTTATTACATGGACCCCTCTGCCCCCACAAAACAGGGGAACCATGACAACACTTCAAGTCTCTGGGTATCAGCAGATCTCCAACTCAGACCTTGTATCCAAAATTCTTCAAATATCTAGGTAATCCCAGTTCCCTAGTGCACAGTGACCTAAAGACATGGCCATAGGTCCTTTGAGAGAAGGACAGGGTTTTTCTTTCCTCTTCAGTCAGTGGCTTGCAGGTCAAAAAACTTGCTTAGGTCTGGAAACCAGGCAAGGAATCTTACCTTCTCATTGGACCTCAATCTTCTATTCACCTTTCCTTGATTTCTTCTGCTAGTACAAGCTGAACAGCACTCTTATCAACTATCCAGCTACCTGCCCCTAGAGACACTGTAATAACCATCTCTGTAACTTTCTGTCAGGCCTCCTTGTCTACCACTTTAGTTTTGCCAACCATCACGATCTTTGTGGTCCCTGGCTTCTGGAGGTTAAAGCACAGTCCCAACCTCTATTATTTCAGATCCTATCATCAACACTGCTAACAGGGAGACTAATTCTGTAACAATCACTCCACCCTCAGCCCTGACCTACAAAGGAGAGCCACCACTGAAATGCCTTTACACCATTGGTGAATGATATGTCCTCTGAACCCTCCTGGGGACCACATGTTTAGGCAGGCATCCTGGCTATTGACTCCATCCATTTCAACACACCTACCTCCCAGTGCCTTTCATTCCTTCTTCCACCATCTGCCATGGCAATTCTAGCATTTCAAATTTGATCGGCATGGGGTTGTTGCTTTCTCCATGCCTCCAGAAGCATCCTAATAGTGAGACAGCACCACCTCCCAGGGTCCTGCACCTCCAGAGAGCACACCAATGTCAAACTCTTTCCCACCCAACACTATGCTCTGGTGTCTGATACCTGACACCCTCATATCCAGGCCTCTGTGCACCCTTTGGCCCCCAAGGGCACTGCCTGGCTCTGTCCTGCACCCTTCGTGGGATGGTCCCTTTCCTCCCCTGTCAGGCCTATCACATCTTCAGCTGGGTTATGCTGTGACTTAACCTTAATTTCAAACCAAGTGGCCAGGAGGGAAGGTAAGGGCTGAACCTAGAGGTACGTATTGCCTTTGGGAGAGAGGCCCTTGCATTGTTAGCCAACACAGGGAGAGTGCTAACTCTTACTAGGCAGGGCTGGGCCACTTCTATGGGCTCTGACAGTTCAGCGGACTCTGTGAACACAGTCTGCTGGGGTGGCCACATAGGTGTCTGCATCCCACATGTCAGGGTCCTAGGTTTTTCCCCATTCGGGTCTCGACCTTGGCACAACAGAACTGCTTCGGTTGGTGTCTGTCCTCTGCTAAGAGATTAGTACTGCTTTGTATGTAACCAAGAAGCCTACTGGCTCTCACACCGGCCTTTCCGTTGCCTGTTACTGACTTGTAGCTGTCCATTACCTTCCTGTAGACCATCAGTGGGGCTCCGTAGAGCCATCCCACACCTCTATCCACACAGTTGTATGAACTCCATTCCTCTCCAAACATCTCCCCCGTGTACCAGCGCATCCGCTCACTTCACCACCAGGTGAACTAACAGGCCACTTCATCCCAGGGGATGCCTGTGCTCTACCCCCACCCATGCTCAGCCTCGGCATAAGGGATCCAGCTCCAAACCCCACCTTATCGGCTGCTCTCTTGGATCATCCCCTGTCCCAAATACTACAGGTTGGGTTGTCCAGAAGTACATGCTGATAAGGAGTTTGGGATGTAAGGTGTTTACTGCAGATCAATGTCTGTGAAAGGAAGAAGGCAGAAGCAGAAACGGCCAGAGGGAAAAGTCAAGCTGTAGTGCAGGCCCGTCAAATGGCTGGCCAAGCCAACAGGGAGCTCTGGGGCAAATGCTGTACCCGAGCTGTCCTTGTCACGTGGAAATGACAGGGCCTTCACACCCTCGCCTCACCGGGCCACCAGATGTGGTAGCCCTGAAAAGGGCACGACCTTGGGTGAGACAAGTCCTGACAGCTGAGGCAGACTCAGAGGGAGTCGATAGCTAGACACTGCCTGCTGATGGCCCCACAGCTGGGCAGTGAGTGTTGCCCTGAAGGGAGATGAGGGTGATGAAGGAGAAATCAAACCCATTTTGGCTAATGAGAAACTTCTCCCCTAAGAACTGAAGCATGGTTGAGAATTCAACAGAAAAAAAAAAAAAAGAAGGCAGATGCTTTATCTGGGAGAAAGCACCTGAAGGCTTCCCAGAAGACAGGAGATGGGGGTAGCTCCACAAGAGAAGCTGTCCTCTGGGCCTGGGACATGGTCTGGAGGTCCCCTGTTCCAGGGGACTGCACATTCTTGACACTCACCATCTACTTGTTTCCCTCTCTTGAAAAGTAGTTGAGACTACTGTTCTTGAGTAAACCCTACAGAGCTCTGCAGGCAGAGTCCATGGAAAGAGGACTCCCAGTAGTTCTCCAGGGGAATCCATTACACGAGCAAAGTTCTGGGGAGAAACATCTATTCGAAAATTGTGCTGGCTTGCTATTTAACATCACTACTGAAAAAAGAGAGGGAGCTGTGCCTCAACTCCCTACAGAAAGTCCTGGCACTATCGCTGCACTTCACCACTGCCGACTGGCTACAAGCTGAAGCCCTGGGGGTCTCCCCACCTCTCGGAAGCTAAGTGGGGTGGTAAAGCCTCACCGTGCTGATTAGGACATAAGGGAATAGAGGGATACCAGAATAAGTGTTTGACCATCTATATATCCCTTGGGGTGTCCTGCAAGATCTACTTTATGGCCTAGTTTTAAAGTACTAAAAACTAGGGCCCTTATAAAGAAGTAAAGCCCTCCCACCCTTAATTTAAGAAATGATTTATACAGAAGGGGATTTTCTTTTTCTTTTTGCTTACTTCCAATTACAGTTGAAGCTGGATAAACTCAGTCCCCTTGACACCCCCTTCCCCAGTTACAATCTCCTTTCAGAGGTGACCATGGTCAGTGTTCTTTCCAAATCTGTCTCTAGGCATGCACACACCTAGATGTGTACAGATGGAAATAATTTTTGTGGAAGTATTTTTTAAAACATATGTCTACAATACCCAAAACTTGCATTTTTCACACATCAATAGGTTTTGGAAATCTTCCCCTAACAGCAACGTGGTAGCTTTGTGATGCAGCAATTTGGCAAGGCTGAAGTAGTCTCCGGATTTCCCTTCCCTGTATGTTTCCACTTAGAAAGGGCTAGGAGACATTTCTTTGCTGCGATGTGAAGGGCCGATGTGATGCAGCAACCATGTTCCTTCTAACTCTTGGAAGGTGAGAGCAGGGTCACGGGGTGCTTTTGCAAGGCGTGCACGCTGCCTGGAGCTGCTCCACCTCTTCCCCACATCCTCTACCAGCCCCTCCACCTCCGGGACCTGGCCAGCTTCTCCTGAAGGTCCGTGAGGCTGACATGGATTTTAGTGGGCTCCAGCTGGTCCTTGCTGCTCCCAATTTACTTACATTGCTCTTCTCTGCCTGCTTGCCCTGTGGATATTCCAGCATCAGATGAGAAAAAACAGCCTTACAAAGGCTGTTCAACCAGCTCTGCCAAATGTGTAAAGTCAAATACCCATCACACACACACACGTATGTGTACGTTGTACCTCCTAGTGGTCTGTCTTCTACCGATAAGAACATATAACTATACTTCATTCTTCATTCTTTTTAACTACCATGGAAATACCAGTTTACTTAACTCTTCTATTGAAAGACCTTTGGCAAGTTATACTTTGTCACTCTTATAAACTATATGCTATAAGCTACCTCATTCACAGCCTTTTTTTTTTTTAACTACATCTGCAATTATTCTCCAGGACAGAAAAATAAACTAATGACTCCAAAAGTTGACACATTTTACATTTTAACAGGGAGCCTATCTGTGCCTGAACCAACACAGGTAGGGAACAATGACATGGTAATTTTGGTCTCCTCCCCAACGTGGATAGAAACACCCTTGGCAGCAATTAATCTAACAAGATAAACATCTTCCTGGAGTTCAGCAGTGTGACTGGCACTAACATATACTCGACATGGGAATTCCCAGGTCATAGAGTGTCCCTAGAAATGGTTCAGGCACACAGTAAGTGTAGCAAGTTCGATTACTAGTCTCAGTTCCTAATCTGCCTATAGTAGCAGTAGCATACATCCGTATCTTTGTTATGCTTTCATGGAGAGCAGAATGTGCCTTTCCACCCTTGACCCTGGGCTCAGCCCTGTGACTTGAATTAGTTTTCATACGTGAAGTGAGCAAAACTCGAAATACGATTGTACAGTTGGGCGTGACTTGCTTTTTCATCATGAAAAGAATGGGCATGCAGTATCTCCCGATTTGAGGAGGAAGAGAGACACATGGTGCAGACCTGGACTCAACGCACAGCCTGGAGCCAAGACCAACAGATCAGCCAAAACCTGGTGGCTCAGAGACCATTCAGAATCACGCACAGTGTCACGTCTTTTTAGTCTCCTCAATTTAGAACAAGTCTTCAGCCTTCACAACCTCAACACTTTTGAAGATTACAGGTCCATTATTTTGCAGAATGATAATTTGGTCCTTATGATAAAGGTCTTCTTATGCATCTTTGTAAAGAATATCAGAGAAGTAAGGGTGCTTGGTTGAGCATCTGACTTTGGCTCAGGTCATGATCTCCAGGTCCTGAGTTCGAGCCCCACATTGGGCTCTGCTTTAGATCCTCTGTCCACCCCCCTTCTCTGCCCCTACCCTGTTCACTCTCTCTCTCTTTCTGTCAAAAATAAATAAACATTAAAAATATATTTAAAGAGAGTATCAGAGAAGTGAGGCTGTGTTCTTACTGCATTCTATCAACAGAGCATTTCATTTTGTCCCATTGCTGATGATACTCACTTTGATCATTTGACTGATGTGATGTCTACCTGACATCACTATAAAGTTACTCTTTTCCTCCTTTATACTTAAAAATATCTTGTGGAGAGAACATTTAAAACTATGTAAACATGCACTTATTAAGTTATATTAGTATGGAGTCACAGTTTCCTAATTCAGTCAGCAGCTTATAATCTCTCACTATCGTTATTTATTCCAATGTTCACATTGTCCCAGACTTGGCCAGCAGGAGCTCTTTCAAGCTGGTTTCTGTGTCCACTTGACATTTCCCAATTGTTTTTTGAACACATCCTAGCTTTCTGTCACAAGATGTTCCAGGGTCTTCTCGTACTTTCCATACCCTAATCCAGGAATTACCATTTCTCTAAGGATGTGTAGTTCCTGCTGGTGGAAAATGATATTTAGAAGCCAAGATGTGCGTGCTAGTTGTGTTCATTGCTAGTGAGTTGTCGTGGACAGTTGTATCTATAATCTACCTATGTATTGAAAGCCATGAGTTCTGATAGATATCTCCAATTCCAATCCAACACGATGGGGTTCTTTTAAGTTTCCTCCCTCTCCATAATTCTCTCTTCTCTCACAGTAAGAAACCTGGCTCTCATTAGTCCTAACATATTTACTTATTTGATCACTCTCCCTGATATCACCAATCTGTCATCACCATCCTTTCTCCTGGATACCCTTCTCACCCTCTGAATCCCGTGCTAGACAACTCCCACCCACATGAGCATGTTCCTCACTCTGCTTGGACCCTAACCCCTCATACCAGGCCCTGCATTGATACCTTCCCCACTCTATAAGCATAGCTTGGAGATACTGAGGGTGTGGATGCAGACCACTTCAATAAAGTATTACACTAAAGTAAGTCAAATGAAGTTTTTGGTTTCCTAATAGACAGAGGTTATGTTTATACTCTACTGTAGTCTGTTAAGTATGCAAAAGTATTATGTCTAAAAGAGCAATGAATATACCTTAATTGAAAAAACTTATTGCTAAAAAATATTAACCATCATCTGAGCTATCAGCAACTTATAATCTTTTTGCTAGTGGAGGGTCTTGCCATGTTGGTGTGTGTTGACTGATCAGGGTAATGTTTGCCAAAGGCTAGGGGTGGCCATGGAAATTTCTTAAAATAAGACAATAATGAAGTCTGCTGCATCACTGGACTCTTTTTCACAAAGGATTCCTCTGTAGCACGTGATGCTGTTTGACAGCATTTTACCCACAGAACTTCTTTCAAAATTGAAGTCAATCCTCTCAAACCTTGCTGCCGCTTTATCAAGTAACTTTATGCAATATTCTAAATCTTTTGTTGTTAACTCAACAATCTCCAAAGTGTCTTCATCAGGAGATTCCATCTCAAGAAACCACTTTCTCTGCTCATCCATAAAAAGCAGCTCCTCACTGTTAAAGTTTTATTAGGAGATCACAAATGCAATGCAGTCACATCTTCAGGCTCCACTTCTAATTCTCTTGCTATTTACATCACATCTGCAGTTATTTCCTCCATTGAGGGCAGGAATCTCTCAAAGTCATCCATGAGGGTGACCTGTTCCCATGAATCACAAATGTCCTAAATGGCAATCCAGAATGGTGAATCCTTTCCAGAAGGTTTTCCATTTGCTTTGCCCAGACCCATCAGAGGAATCACTATCTACGGCATCTATAGCCTTACGAAATGTATTTCTTCAACAATAAGACCCGAAAGTCAAAATGACTCCTTGATCCATGGGCTGCAGGGTGGATGTTATGTTAGCAGGCATGAAAACAACATTAATCTCACTGTACATTCCCATCAGAGCTCTTGGGTGACCAGATGCATTGTCAATGAGCAATAATACTTTGAAAGGAATCTTTTTTTCTGAGCAGTAGGTCTCAACAGTAAGCTTAAAATATTCACTAAACCATGTTGTAAACAGATGTGCTGTCGTCCAGGCTTTGTTCTTCCATTTATACAGCACAGGTAGAGTATATTTAGCATCATTCTTAAGGGCCTTGGGAATTTTAGAATGGCCAATGAGCACTAATTTCACCTTAAAGTCACCAACTTCATTAGCCCCTATCAAGGGAGTCAGCCTGTGCTTTGGAGCTTTGAAGCCAGGCATGGACTTCTCTCTAGCTGTGAAAGTCCTAGACGGCATCTTCTTCCAATAGAGGGCTGTTTGGTCTAGAGTAAAACCTGTTGTTTGGTATAACCACCTTCATGACTTAGTTAGATCTTCTACAGCTTCTCCATCAGGACTTGCTGCCTCACTTGGACTTTTTATGTTATGGAGATGGCTTCCTTCCTTAACTTCCTTAAACTTCACGGACCAACATCAAACTTTTCCTCTGCACCTTCCTCAGCTCTCTCAGCCTCCACAGAATTGAAAAGAGTTAGGGCTTTGACCGAAGTTAGGCACTGGTTTAATGGCATGTTGTGAATGGTTTAATTTTCTCTCCGGACCACTAAAACTTACTCTGTACTAGCAATAAGACTGTTTCGTTTTCTTATAATGTATATGTTCACTGGAGTAGCACTTTCAACTTCCTTTAAGAACTCTTCTTTGCATTCACAACGTGACTAACCATGCGGTTCAAGACACCTAGCTTTTGACCTATCTTGGCTTTCGTCATGCCTTCCACATGAAGCTTGCTCACTTTGAACTTTTAAGGGAGAGACATGCTACTATTCTTTTCATAATTAGAATATTTAGAGGTCACTGTAGGATTATTAACTAGCCTAATTTCAGTATTGTTATGTCTCAGGGAATAGGGAAGACTGAGGACAGGGCAACACATGGGTAAATGGCTGGCTGGTGCAGCAGTTAAAACCACACTGATTGATTATGTTTGCCATTTTATATGAGAGTGGCTCCTGGTACCCCAAAACAATTATATTAGTAGTAGTAATACACCAATGACCATGGGTCACCATAACAAATATAATGATAACAAAAACGTTTGAAATATTGAGAGAATTACCAAAATATGACACAGAGACACAAAGTGAGCAAATGCTATTAGAAAAATGGTACCAATAGATTTGTTCAACACGGGATTGCCACAAACCCTCAATTTGTAAAAAAATGCAGTGGCCATGAAGCACAATATAGTGAAGCACAATAAAATGAGGTGTGCCTATATTTGGACTCTAATATCCCCTATAGGCCTCTCTGCCCCATGGCATCCTTCCCTCTCCCCCAAGTTCTGTCTTCCCATCTTCTCACATCTAGGTGATTCCTGTACCATTTGGAAACCTTCTTTAGCCCTCCAAGGCTCTGACATCCTCCTCCTTAGATGACGTCTCATCCCTTTGGGTTTCGACTCCCCCACGCCCGTCTTTCTACATAGACACACTCCTTACCCCGTTCAAGCTCCAACTTTGCTGTATACCACAGCAGATCTCTCCCAAATGTCTACTTTTCTTTGTCCCACCTAATGGCTTTAGGACCAATCTGTTCAGGAAGGGATGGGAAAACAAAAGGAGGGAGGGGAGACAGGGGAGGGGAGGGGAGGCGAGGGGAGGGGAGGGGAGGGGAGGGGAGGCAAGGAGAAGGGACTCTGCCCATCTGGCTGCTGGGTGAGGAACAGACTGTAGGGATGCATGAGTAGAAGGAGGGACACCAGCTAGGAGGCTGTTACGACAATCCAAGTGAGATAATGGAGATTCTATAGCAATAGGGATGGTCAGAAATGATTATATTCTAGATAGATTTAAAGGCAAATGCAGTAAGATATGCTGATGAAATACTTGGGAATTGAAACGAGTATCATTTATTTTTCATACTGCTTAATCAAGGTTCCCTAGTTGCAAGAAGTCGAAACTCACTCAAACTAACTTACGCAAAGAGGATGAACTGATGAGGATTCAGCTATATCTTTCAGAACCCAAAGGCAGGAGGAGTGGCAGGAACCATGACCTGGAGAGCCACTCAGAAGCAGGCCAGGCACCCTTCCTCTCTCTTTAGCCACATGGTCAACTGTCCAGGCTGTTCTGTGCACATCCATTCCATTCTCCTCTCTTGGCAAACCTCCTTCCTCTGTTCTCCATGCATGCAGCAGAGGACACTGATGATGACCCGGAGCTCCCGTTTTCACACGTCCCATTCAAAAGACTAGTGGAAACCACCTTGTGTCCGGTTCCCAGTCCCAAATTCTTAGGGAGAGAATCTGAGTGGTTCACTGTGGGTCAGCAATCTACCTCTTATGGCCAGGGGAGCAGTGTTCCAGAGTACAAATATGACTCCTGGGCCCATTCTCGATGGGGAAGGGGTAACTTCTTAGGGACTAGGGGTCAATGGGTAGGTCCGACACACCCCAAAAGTATCACCTATTAATCTATCCAATGGGAAAGACGGAGTAGCTGCTTTGAAATACACAAAAACAGGTAAGACACAACCCCTGTCTTCAAGCCAACAATCTCCAAAAAGAACTAAGATATGAAACCATAAGAAAATGATTCAAGACAGCCAGGTCATGTGGCAGGAGCTCTGAGAAGTGCTGATGGCCTTCAGAAATGGAAAAACCCCCACCCATCACAGGCTCCATTCAGCAGTATCTTAGTTACTGGAACAGAGGCTGGTGGGGGAAGAGAGTGAAGAGGAAAATCTTTGGTTATTTTGCACTGGATGTGACAAGCCTGACAGAGGCCCTGTGAGCCAGGCTGTCCTCAGATTCTGTAGGGAGTGGGCCTTTAAAAGACCTTGGATCCCCTCACCACTGATTTATAGCTTGTGCAGTCAGCAAATTTATACCCTCTGTGGCTTTGTTTTTATAGCATGGCTTCTCGAAGAGCTACCTTCATACCTCAGACATATAAATCTGTTAGAGGGTGGTATATAGCCCAAGAGGTCTTTCCCAGGTGGGTGAAATTTTGTTCTCATCTATAGATTCTTTCAGAGCCCTCTCAATCTGACACCCCCACCCCCATGCAGCCTGTCTTTATTCTCTGAAAAAGCCAACCCAATCTACACCTCCAGGGTCACTGGGAGATGAGGCCTAGTTCCCTCCTGAAGCCCCTAAATGTTCACAGAGCCACCCAATTGTTGTTAGCCCACAGACTTGGAGAGTCAATCCAATTTGCTAATTTTGCTAATATCCACCTGCTCTAGTTAGTTCTATCATCTCCAGGACCCTGGCTAAAGGGGCTACCTGACAACAAAACAGAGCTGAAATCCTGTTACAACTAATTCCAGTTGTTGTTCAAATCTTACAAGGCTAGAATCATATTTGCAGTCTAAGGCAACATAGTGCTAGGGCAAAAAAAGGAAATGTCATGCAAATTCTTGATCATGCTGTTCATTTTCCCCTACCCTTTCTTTTTGGACCACTGCTTTGGTTGGAGGAGAGTGAAAATATTCGATGTAGGGATGGGTGGGTGGGGCAGTGTTGAAGGATATTTACTTCTTGTGGCTGAACAGACCCTCTCTCACATCTGAGCCAACAAGCACAACCCAACTACCTTCCCCGGGAGCGACTTACTTCCATCACAGGCAGAAGGAAGTTTGCACTGGTGCATTTGTGAGAGAGGACTTGTTGCAGCAGAAAAATAAAACATTGCTAGGCAGGCTCTCTGCGCACCATAGAACTTGGTCTGTCCTGCAGGCTCCCTTTTTGACTCAGAGACCACAGATTTCACTCACAAGGAAACACTAAGATAACAGGAGTTCGTTGTTTCCCTCTACATGGTTCAGTCTAGATCAGCACCTTGCAGAGAGGGTTCCATGCAACATCAGTTCCATGAAATGCTCACTGACACATAAGTTTGGACAATACTGTCTATAAAAGTCCCATCCTGGGATTAATACAATGGTGTGCACTGTGGAAGGTGTGAAAAGTCCAGTAGTTAAGAAGTCTAGTGAGTTCTGTTTAAACTGTTTCCCAAACCTACTTGACCATGGAACACATACCTCCTGCCACTGTTCTTTCTTTAGTAACATCTGCTCTAAGGACACATTTCAGGAAATGGCACTTCTGACAGACCTGTCCAGATAGGATGGAATTTGGGTCACCATAAAATACTGACCTATTTACTTCTATCCATGAACCAGGAACATTGTGGTCCTGAAAAACATGGCTCTCTTAATGAACGTGGCCTCTGAATCTCAAAAAAAGATGAAGACATAAATACTTGAAAACCTGTAAAAAACATTTTTTTAAATCAGCATAGGCCAACCTGTCTAAATTGAAAATTGAACATGACAGGCCAGACAGCATCAAAGAAACATGTGGTAAATCTGTAGAAGAAATCTAAAATGGGAAAAATTATCTCAAAGTCAGTAATATTGACCATGACCTTCTTTTATTAGCCCAGCTCACTTTGACATACTCAGTAACTTAAGGTCTCAAAGCTCCAGTTTACCTGTTCACCTACAGGGTTGTTGAGATGCTCAGAATCGAGTACATATATGTAAACTTATAGTATACTGAATGTTCGAGACACCAGAGGTTAAAGACGACTATTCCGTCTTGGTTTTCTCTACAGGTCCAGTGGCTGAGAACACAGCCACTGATGCCAAGTATTCCTAAATGCCAAAGTAGGGCACTGACCCACCAATGTGAGATTTAAGAAGAAAAGTTGCCAAAAATGATTTCACAACCCTTGGCAAACATCCGCTTTAAGGGCATAAAAGGGAAAGACTGAAGAAGTTAGAAAGGACCATTTTTCTGGAGAGAATTATTGGTGTCCTGAGGCATCTCTGACTGCTGCTGACCATTAAGATGTAGCTATGAGGTTGGAGTTGAGAAAACAAATGGAATGTGGAGAAGAGAGGCCTACTACTTCTTAGCCAAAGGAGTATGGGGAAAGGACAGCGAGCAGAACTGAGAGGTACACATATAGGCATGTAAGTCCCAGTTTTCCCTCAGAAAGGTGGCAGGGGCCAAGCCAGAGGAGGAGGAGAGCAAGAGCAGAGGAGATTCTTGCCGCACTGCTGATGTGGCCTCTAGAAGGGTCCCAACACAGCACAGAGCTGAGGAGGACAACAGGCCGAGCGGTATGGCCGGGAGGAAAGGATCTGTGATGCCAGCAACAGCTACAGACTGTGGGTGCAACTGCTGCCCAGGGACCAGAGGGAAGACCAGGCAGAGACACAAGGGGATCCACGGAGGGGAAACAAGTCAGTAGGGATGTCCTGCCAGACGCCATCCGAGCTGAAGTAAAAATGGACTCAGATGCACAGCAGTCACTAGGATGGCCTGGAGATACGGCTGGGCCAACATTCCTCTGAGATACCAGCCAGCTCACACACCAACGGCCAGCGCAAGGACGGAAGGACCCTTCTTCCAGACCGTGAATTCTCCCACGCTCCTCCCCCAACACCCTCTCAAACCAGAGAAAAGAGACCAAATGAAACCTCAAGAGATGCTGAAAAGATCAGAGTCTGTCATAAGCTGCGCTGGACTGCAGTGACTTTTTTCCTGCCACTCAGTCCATAGGGGTGGAGTGGGGCTTCTACCAGTTCTACCCTCCATTGAAGGTGCTATGCTTTCTCCACACATCTGAGAGCAGTGGGAACACAAATTATGGTCCCGCTACCAACTAATGGAGGTGCTTTATTAGTAGTATTAGTATTAGTATTAGTATTATTAATGATGCTACCTCTTGATGGAACACAACAAGCTAACCCAGATCAGGTCAGTAGCAGGAATCTGCCTACTAAGAACCAAGATTTTCTCTGGAAATAGTCAACTGCTCACTTTTAAAAATACTTTTATTTTGTAACAAATCGCCACAGGATGGGTGAGTGACTTCACGGTGCCAGGTGGGCAGTGGTTTGGCAGAGGACCCAGGTATGAATGCTGAGCCCCAACTCTGCAACCTCAAGCTGCTAAGTTCCTCTGTCTGGGGCCAAACGCTCACCTGTAAAATGAGCATGACAGCTCTACCTC